>NW_027397074.1:77206745-77399561 GCF_003265705.2 Callorhinus ursinus
TTTTTTTTTTTTTTTTTTTTTTTTTTTTTAGTTTCTGCAGAACCTCGAATAATCGTATTGGCAGATAAGACGGACATCTACTCCAAAGCACTGGGTAGCTGGAGAGTGCAGGGGTGAGACCAGGGTTGGGGTAGGAGGAGCTCATGACCGAGAATGGTAGCTCCTATTCAGCAGGTAAGCAGTAAGCAGGCATGTCCTGCCCAGAGGAAATGCAGGATAGATGTTTCTGGAATATCTGGAAGATATCTGGAAGAGCTAGACAAAGCAAAGTGGCAAGTACTTAGAATGAAAGAACCAAGTTTGAAACAGTTCACATTGCTTCTTAGGGAGGACTGGACAGTTCTGGCCAGTATGGTACTGGCCAGTATGGTACTCCGGTCAGGGAAAGAGGGGAACCATCGGGCCAGTATGGTACTCCGGTCAGGGAAAGAGGGGAAGTTGAATCCTCTCCTGGGGGAAAGAGGAGAGTGTTAGAGACAAAACGGGGGAAATTCATAAATAGAAGCCAAACACTTTGCCAGTATACTGCAGCTCTATATACAGCAGCATCTTCAGACCTGAGCTGTCCGCAGGGGTGCTGTCTTTGAATCTACGGTGTAGATACAGGGAAGATAACCTAGGAGATTTTCTTCCACCTGGATTCTGATTCATTTGGTTTGGGTGGGACTCCGAGAATGGTCCCAGAACCAGCAGCATCAGCATCACCAGGGAATTTGGCAGAAATGTCAGTTCTCAGGCCCCAGCCCAGACTTGCTGAATCAGACACCTAGCATCCTGTGTTTTAGCAAGCCCTCCCGTGTGTGTCTGACACCCTTGAAAGTTCGAGAACCACTGCACTGGAGATGTAGAAAACTCGAGAAGCTCCTTCTCTTAAAAGCAGGCCCCCCTCCATTGTCCCCATTTCTCCCAGAAATACTATCCCATTCCTGTCTCCTGCATCCAGGCTTGGAACCTGGGGGTCCCACCCCACCGTGGAGCAGGGCAGGCACGGACCTACTGACTCAGGGACCCTAGTCACCCAGGAGCTTTGCAGACAAGATGGTTTGCCAGCAGGTAGAAGTCGAGTGTCAGCCCTTCACTGAGAAGTCATCTAAGCAGAAAGAAAGAGCCTGGTTTTTCTGGGGAAGGACAGGCCTTTTTCTAATTTGCACAAAGGCAGGGTTTGGTCCAACAGTGGGGCTCCTTGCGAGGCTCTCTTCTCCCCCTCTGCTTCCCAACCAGTCGTCTGATCCTGCAGTTGTCCTACCTGTGGGACCTACCCGAATCCACCTGGATGTCCGCCATCCCCAACCCCCACTGTCTGGTGCCTCCGCCCTACATCTTAGGTTGCTAGAGTGACACCCCGCTTCCCCGCGCTGTGGGTCTCCCTCGCTTCAGTGC
Source organism: Callorhinus ursinus (assembly GCF_003265705.2). NCBI lineage: Eukaryota > Metazoa > Chordata > Mammalia > Carnivora > Otariidae > Callorhinus > Callorhinus ursinus. The sequence goes on from NW_027397074.1 coordinate 77,208,126, forward strand.
CCCCCAGCCCTATCATCCGTCCTTCTCCACCCCGCTTGGCACACGTCCCTCCCTCCCCATTCCACTCCCTGGTCCCTCACGCGCAGGCTCGCCGCCCACCCGCCCGCATGCAGGCGCAGATGCGCGAGGCGCAAGAACTTTCCTTCTTCTTCATAGCGCGTGGGGTAAAGTCCGCACTCCTCAGCCTCCTATCCAGAGGCCTCCTCCCGCTGGCCCCTCCCTCCTTCCAGCCTTATCTCTCACGAGCCTTCATAAACCCTCCTCTCTAGCCAAACTGGTCTACTGGCAAAACCCCGATAAGATAAGCTAGTAAAATTAGAGCCAGCGAACCCGGAACAGGTACAGGCAGCCACGCGGGGGTCAGGCTGGGCAGCTTCAGAAACTTCACACGCGTCTGAATGGATACTCTCGGGCCTTCAAGTTAAATAACCCCATACTGAGATCACGTGGAGAGGGGTACTAAGTACCCAAGCACTCCATGGTGCTTTCTCTGTACCTCTTCCTTTCCTTATGGGATGCCGTTTGTTACATCTCTCCTACAAGGTCTAGCTTGAGCAGTGACTTTGTGGTTATTTCAACTAACTGATACATTTTACAGAAAAATAACCAAGTGCTCGGATGATGGGAACAAACCTCAATTTATTTCAGGTGCTCTTGCAGAAAGCCTGCCCATTTACCTTCATAACCCAAAGAGCACTATTGCCATCTGGTGGCTGCTACCTGAAACACGGGCATTCATTCCTTCACTCAAGCATTTCGTGAACACCTACTGAGGGACAGACAGGCTTTCTCCTTGCCCCTGGGGCTACACTGTTGAATCAGATGCACACAGCCTCTCTTCTCAGAAGGCTTATGTCTAGAGTATAGAGATATACAACTCGTCAGGCAACTTCAATGGAGAAAGCCTGGGATGTTATGGCAGGACACAAAAGAGCAACTCGTCATCGTGGGTAGTCCTGGAGGTCTTCCTTGAGGAGGTGACATCTGAGTTTTGTAAATGCACAGGAAGGAGCCTGGCCTGTTGGGGGGTGGGGTGGGCATGAGAATATAGAATCGCACAAGGCCTGTCATAACTCAGGTGGGCACAGGGAAAGGGCAGGCTGGGAGCTCAGTACCCAGACTAGTACGGATGGGGAGGGAGCTAGGACCAGTGAAGTCAGGGCTTGACAGAATGTTCCAGGTACAAAGTTGACTTCTTCAGGCAGAGCAAATATGTCTGATTCACATAGTCGATTTGGGACGTGGGGAGTTGATTCAAGTAGCACCACATTCTAAGAGGATCTAGTTAGGTGGACTAGTCTAGTCTAGTTGGGTCTGGATGAGCATCATACACGGATAGCTCTGATGGGTTCCTGGAGCTGTGGACAAGCTCCTGGCTGTGACTTCAGAACAGAGCCCCAGCTGACAGCTAGTGCCATGGGACCCAGGCTCAGCTGGGGAGGGAGCCAGAACACAGCTAGACAGCAGCACCCTATCATCTCACAGGCTGGCTGCTCTTTCTCCCTGATCCTGAGCTCACTTTGGCTTTCTGCAGGGGCCTCAAGCAGGCCACCTTCCACCCTGTTCTAGTAGCGGGCTTCCTATCCAGGAATCACTGGACTGAGAAAATACCCAAGATGGGACCTACCTGTGGCAGGAATGCTATGTGCTCGCCAGACTTCTTTTTCTCCATTTCCAGCCTCCTCTGCAGGTAGGTGTGGCCGCGTCTGAATTCTGGCCAAGGGTATCAGGATGGCTGATAAACATGCCACTCCCAGGCCTGACCTGTAAAAACCTTCCTAACGCCTTTTCTTTTTCCTTTTCCCCTTCACCAGCTGGTCGCAGGATGATCCAGCAGAGGCATCTGCGGGGTAATGGATGGCAGGGCCCCAAAACTGAAGGAGGCTGATTCCCCAGATCACTGCGTGGAAGGCTGCCTACTGAAAGCCCACATTTGGACTGTCCGGTGAGTGAGAAATAGAATTCTGCAGTGTTAAGCCCTTGAGATGCAGGGGCTCCTTGTTACAGTCCCTATTGGATCCATTCTGTTTCCATCCCCACCCCCACCAGGACTCAGATCTTATTTCTGTATTGCTATTCTGGGGCCTGGGCTCCTACAACTAGCTCACGTATGTATTTCCTTGAAAGCACTGTTGCGCAAACTTCTGATTATCTTCTGCTTTGGGGTCCCCATTATTAGGCCCCGTGCATATGTCCCAGTGCCCTCTCTCCTCCGTGTGGGGACTTCACAGTACTGACATGCCCCGAAGACCATTGCGGTCGGCTGTCAAACTCTGGATTCTGGATTCTGCTTGCTGGGCATGCAGTCTGTCTCCACAAGGCCTGCCCCACACCTCCAGTGATAAGAGGTGAAAAATGGCGGATCTGGGCACTGGCTTGCCTGAAAGCTCCAAGACTCGCCTTAAGGCAGTCAAGCCATCTGCTGACTCTCCACGTTCACAGGCAGAGCACTGCGAAATCATCAACATGTAGCCACATTCAGCCACGCTGAATTCGATGATAATTTAGAAAGTGCTAACATCTGACAAGCTGAGATCATGGGTGACATAAATTGATAGAAGAAGCTGAGATGTGAAGGACATAGGGTGGGTCATGTCTGATTAGCAATATCAAGAGCAGCCTATAGTCAAGTGCATCTCCCGCCTTCTGATGAAAGGCACAGTCAAGGTCTGAATGGTAGCCCGGCTTCAGAGCCCCCACTGTGTGACTGGGGCACCTGGTGGCCTATGGATGTTAGACTGTCATCTGATAAGCTCCACACTCATTTTAATAGTGAAACCAGACGGGAAGAGTTGGCCTGAATAGCATTATGTCACTTCCCTGCTTGAAGCCTTTCCTTCAATGGCTCCCTGTTCCTTTTGGAAAGAAAGAGTACATTTTTTACAGGGCCCAGCAGATCTTAGGTGTTCTGACGGCTAGCTAGCCTCCTACATTAGCCAGCCTTCCACTGCCCCTTGCTCGATGCCTCCCAGTCACACTGGCCTTTACGTTCTTCGGGCATATCCAGCACGGTGCCAGGCAGCTCGTACAGACTCGACAAATAAATGCTAATGGATGAATGAGAGGCATGGTGCCCCTGAGAAGACTACTGCAGTCTAGCGGGCGATCAAAGAGCTGCGACTGGGGTGGATCCCTCTCTAGGTACAAGCTCTATGAGATCGGAGACCTAGCGTGTTTGCTGCACCGATGCATTTCCATTGCCTAATGCCGGCTAGCTGCCGGTGCGTTCACCGAGCCAGGGAAATGAATGTAAGAATGAACAGATAGGGCACCTGGGTGGCTCAGTCGGATATGCTGCCGACTCTTGATTTTGGCTCAGGTCATGATCTCAGGGTCCTGGGATTGAGCCCTGCCTGGGACTCTGCCATCAGCGGGGAGTCTGCTTGAGGATTCTCTCTCCCTCTCCCTCTGCCCCTCCCACTGCTCGCTCTCTCTCTCTCAAATAAGTAAGTCTTAAAAAAAAAATGGATAAAGGGAGTAGTGACCAGAATGAGAGAGACTTCACAGGTGGAAACAATAGGGCTTGGTGATTAACTGGATGTGGGGGCGGGGGGGCTGGAAGGAGAAGGAAGAGTCAAGGATGAACCCCAGTTTCTGACTTGGGAGCTGAGTGGAAGGAGGCATGATTTACTGACACGGGGAACACGGAACGAGGGTGAAGAGTTTAACAGAGGAAGGAGGCTGTGACAATGAGTCCAGTTTTAGACGTTTTGAGTCCGTTAGCATCCGTGGACTATCCGTGAGAAGAGAACCAGCAGGCTGCTGGATATATGTCTGACCCTCAGGAATGAGAACTGGGCTGGAGAGAATAGATTTGGGGGTGACTGGCTCATGGATGTTAATTAAAGCTGAGCGAGTATATGAGATCGCAGTGTGACAGACGGTGCGGTAGTACAATGATATATAAAATATGGTCCCTGCCCTCACAACCAATACAAAGTCAAGATGTGACATAGGCCTGAAAACTGGTCATGAACCCCTCCATGTCTCCATAGCAACCCTGAAGAGAGGAGAGAGTTCTGTCCCCATCGTGGGAGGGGAACACACCCAGATGGTTGTTGTCCCCCACACGTCTCACTTCGTGTGGGCCCCCCCGGAGTGGCACTGGGAAATTCTGCTCTAGCCAGTGCAAGCCTGCATCTTCTCCCACCTCTCAGCCACGGGGCTGGAGAGATGACGGAGAAGGCTGAATCAGCCCGTTCCAAACCTCCGTTTCCCTGGTTCTGCCTCTCCACGCTCACCACTCCGCCACAGCCATTCTGGGGGTGGCCATAATGACCCACGTGCCAAATCCAAAGATGCTTCGGTAACCACCTCACTTGACCTTTCGGCAGCATTCACACCCTTGGCCGCTTCCTGCTCCTTACAACTGTTCTCCTGTGGCTTTGGTGAAAACATTCCCAGACCGCATACCCAAGCGCTTACTATGTGTCAAGAGCTCTGCCAAGCGGCTACACGGGCACCCTGTTTTCCTCACAACAACGCTTGTGAAGTGCGTACCACTATCCCCACATCACAGATGACTAACTGATGCTCAGAGGGGTTAAGTAACGTTCCAAACTAGAGAGCTAAAGGAGCCAGGTCATTTGAAAACAAAAAGCTACGTCCTCATGCAGGAACATAGGGTCCCTCTGCGGGTTTTCCTGCTCTCTCAGACCATTCCTCCTCAATTTCTTTTTAAGCTCCATTTGGCACACCACCACCCCCTGCCCCCATGTCCCCTCTTCCCCCAAAGCTGCTGTTCTTGGTGTTCTTCCCATGACCCGCTTTTAAACACTCCACTTTTTCTCTGTGGCCAGTTTATCCTATGGCGTCACCCCCTCCATATACAAATAGCTCTCAAAACCAAAAGCCTTCCCTGCTTCAGATTTCTCTCCTGACCTGGCTGCCTTCTAAGGACCTTCACCTGTGTGGCCACCAGGGGCTCAGCACGCTCACCCCTGAAGCCACACTAATTCTCCAATACTCATTCCTCCTCTCAAGTCCTTCTTGTGGTGCATAGCACACATGGGCTCAATCAGTGGAGCTAGAAATTGGGGCGTTGTTCTCAACAACCCCTTCTTCTTCACTCCCATACTCAGTCAATGTCCAAATACGGTTGATCCTGCCTTCCCAGTAATCCCAAAGTGCAGTCTTCTCTTCCCCATTTCCAGCTCTATGGCTTTATTCAGGCCATAATCTCTTGTTTAGATGGCCAAGCAACCTCTTCACTGGTCTCCCCATCTCAGGTCTGACCCATCAAATCTGTCTCCTGAGGGAAATTTCTAAAAGCAAATCTGATCATGTTATTGCTCAATTTAGGTCCTCCTCTGGCTTCCCATGGATCCTAGAATAATGTTTAAAATTTTTGGCATGGCCCATAATGGCTTGCATGACCTGGCCTCTGAGTATCTGCCTGTTCTCCCTTCTTCCTGCCAGCTTCTGATGCCTTGGAGCAAGAGTGAGCTGTGTTCTCTCGGCTAAGCACATCTGTCCCATTCTCATCTGCTCAGTGATGTCATCTGTCCAGTCTAAGCTCATGTGTCATCTGTTCAAACTTTTTACCAATCCTCTCCCTCCTGTTTTTGACCCCTCTGTGCCCTGTACGTATTTGTTGTCATGGTCACTATCACACTGAGGGCCCTTAGGTACTGACATTTCTGCTTCCCTATCCTCGGAGGAGAGTTTGTTGGTGGTGAGACCTAGGTCTTATACACTGGGATTCAATCCCTGGCATTTAGGGCTTAGCAATTGTTCAATAAATGTTTGTTGAAGGAATGGATGAGCCCTCCTCATCTGACCTCACATTCTCAGAAAGTGGACAGAGAATCTCTAAGATATTGGATGGTGTTGAGGAGCTTGTTGTTTTCCCCTTCCAAAAGGGGCCCTAGTATCTTCCGCGAGGAGAGAAAGCAGCTCACAGACCAAAACCATCCCTCCATCTTCCTTAACTATAGCAGCTCTGTGCCCCAGGAGGGAAACCTAAAGCTAAACTGTATCACAACCATGGGCTGGCTTGGTGAACTATGCGTTTTTAAGCCAAAATGTGACTTTAGATTTAATGGGGAAAACACTAGGTTTCGAGCCAGAAGATTGGGGCCTGAGCCTGGCTTCCAAAAATTATTAATGCATGATTTTCATCATGTTATATCTCTGAGCTCCAGCTTCCTCCTCTCAGAGCCCAGGAATGAAAGGTCCTGCTCACCTACTCCTCAGGGTTGCTCTAGGCTGAAATGAGGTTCTGTGTAAATGTTCTCTGAACTTCTGTGGTGCTGGGTAAGCCCCATTGTCCTTTCACTTGGGGCCCTACTTGGGAGGGAGAATGTGCCCCGTGCCTCAAACCTCCCTGAGACATCAGGCTTTGGGCAGGCCAGCTGGGAGCCTTCAGCAGAGAAGGAAGGCACCACTTAGACATCTGCATAGGCAGTTTTTAAACACAGAGAACATGGAGGAAATACCACAGAATTTATGGAGTGAAAGCTTTAAAAAGAAACACAAGACTTAAGTCAAAACAGTTGACTCAAGTCTGGGGGAGGTGTTTGCCTGGATGTAGGAGAAAATGGGATGGACTTGGGGTGGGTTGAGACAGAAGGAGCCAAGCTCTGTGGGGTGTCCCACCAGGTGGGGTAAGTGGGCACCTCGACACGTAGCTCGAGGGAGGGAGAACTGAAACTGCCTTTAGGGAGGGAAGCACCCACCAGCCTTTTTGGAACGCATATCTTTGGGTGCCCCGCTCCCATTTCTAAGACTTTCACTTGGGATGTCCTTCCACAAGGCCATGGCAGTACGTACAAGGATGTTCACTGCAGCCTCATTTGTAGTTGGGAATGCTTGGAAACAACTCAGATGCCATTCGGTGAAAGACAGGCTAAATGAATCACAACACCTCTGTACCATGGGATTCTAGGAAGCCAATGACATACATCTCTAGGTGTGACGTAGAAGGATATGCATGCTACAGCAAGTGAAATAGACCAGTTGTGGAAGGGCATGGGTAGGATGATCTTGTTTTTATAAAAACTGAGAATATAGACTACTACTACTACTACTACTACATTTGGATTTGCAAAGAAAAGAATGTGAGAGGATATACGCTAATTTGTTGACAGAGTTTATCTCTGGGAGTTGGAATTGTAGAATGTTTTTTATAGAGTTCTAAAAATTTGATTTTTTGAAAAGAAAATATTCAGGGGTGCCTGGGTGGCTCAGATGGCTAAGCGTCTGCCTTCGACTCAGGTCATGATCTCCAGGTCCTGGGATCGAGCCCCACGTCGGGCTCCCAGCTCAGCGGTGAGTCTGCTTCTCCCTCTCCCTCTGCCTCTCCCCATGCTTGTGTGCTCTCTCTCTCTCTCTAATGAGTAAATAAAATCTTTAAAAAAAAAGAAAATATTCAGAGAGTAAAAGCCTGATGTTTAATTATGATAAACATCATGGCGACAGTCTGTCCTCCATTGTGGAAAAACCCCAAAATGTCCGTATATAGCATCATAGATTTCAAGATTGTGATACATTCCTAATCATGTTACTCCCTGATAAAAATCCTTAATATCTTTCATATCTGACCCTCCCACTCCGTCTTGGTTAATTTACTCTCTACAATTCACTGAGTGTTATTTCTGCTTTGATGCTAGTGTGTAAAAGGGTGTGATGATCTCTCCACAGCATTCACAGCTCCTCCAAATCACAAATCACATAGAAAGGGCTCCAAAAATATTAGTCAGAGGAATGAATGAGTGAACTCAGTCACTTGGGGAGCTGGCAACCCCTCAAGGAAGTCAGACCTCTCGGAACTGGCCACTAACATTCAGAGGTGCTCTGTGAACGGGGCAGGGCCTGTGCCAGGCGCAGGCGGTGACATGAGGAATGTATTCTAGATGAAAAGCCTGAGGCGGGAGATGGGAGACCCAGGTTCTATCACTAGGCAGCTATGGGACTTTTTACCAGTCACTTTCCCTTTCTGGGTTTTTATTCCCTCCTCTGTAAATCAGAGTTGGGTTCAGTCAACATTTCTCAAAGCATGTTCCTAAGAACACTACATCTGGGATGTGTTCACAAATGCCCCTTAACAAGAACTCTGTGGTCAAATACAACGCTGCTGTCTGCATGCCACTCTCCGAGCTTCACAATGCACATTAGCAAGTTCAAGTCTCCGAGAGGTCTTTCAGGAAATAAGCTTACTTATCGATGCTTACACCAGCATTTTCTTGTATTTATTTTACCTTGGAGTCTTTAAAAAAAAAAAAAAAAGTTTTTTTTCATGAGCATCTCTCTGATACGTCCGCCGGCCTTAGTAATAGCTGAGGTCCTTCCAACTTTCTGAATCCATGGCCATGATGATTTGCTTCCTCCACACTTGGTAGCCCTGCCCCCCAGACCCCATCCGGTGGCTCCTGTGATTGAAAGCATTGTATTTCAGATGACCCTTGATGAAGCACAGCTCTGTTTTGTAAGCGGGGAATACACAGATCCCTTACCATCTCAGCACAGTCCTGATCGCATGGGACAGAGGAGATATAGAATATGGAGAAGGGAGGGGACGTCCAAAAGGGCTGGGCTGGAGTGTGGGGCACTTGGGGTGCAGCTCTTGGGGGCACCTAAGTAGGAATGAAAAACAGGGAGGCAGGGCAGATCGTCAGAGAAAAGGGAAGTATTGAGAAGGTACTTGGTCCTTGTGTGGTTTGCTATCCTATTTGTGGCTGTGGTTCATCTCTTCCTCTGGATTTAAATACCATTTGTATATTGATGCCTTCCGTATTTGAATATAATCTTTTGATTAGGAAAATGGACTTTGGAGTCATACATCCCATGTCTGAGTTTCTTTTATAAAAGGGGGTTACTATAAAGCTTGGCCACATAGTGTTTTTTGTGCAGATTGAATGAGTTAACACATATGAATGCTCTTAGAATAGTAACTGGCACGTAGTTAGTATTCCATTAATGGCATTATTGTTATTAATTATTATTTATGTTTTCAGCCAAGATCCCTCTCCAACTTGACAGCTCCACTCAGATGTCTCCCAGGCATTTCAGACTAAACAGGACCCAAACTGAACTCTTGATTTTTCCCACCAATACCCCATCTTCCCCATCTCAGTAAATGTCACCTCTATACATCAACCCACAGCTCAAGTCAGGAGCCCAGGAGTCAGACTTGTTTCCTCCTTCCCCTTCCCTGTCACATCCCATCCACTGGGAAATTCTGTGGTCTACTCCTAACTAACGTTCAAATTCATCTACTTCTTTCTACTGCCATCCCTGCTCCATCCAAGCAGGCTCATCTTGGGACAAGTGAATAGTCTTCTGAGTGGCCTCCCTGCTCTTCCTCTTGCTCCTTTCCAACAAATTCTCCACGCACAGCCAGAATGCTTTTACCAAACATAAATACGAGCATGTTAAAACCCTAAGTGGCACGTAAAATGAAGCCCACGCTTCTCACTGTGGTTTTGTGCTGTCTAGCCTCTGGTGACGGTATCCATCTCTTAGGGAAGAGAGGCCTCCCCAAGCTGGTCTGCTCTACTTCAGTAGGACTGGCCTCTTTCCAGTTCCCACCACGGGAATTCTTTCCCACCTTAGAGCCTCTGTCTGTGTCACCCTTTTTGCCCATGGCTCTTTACATGATGGACTCCTCTTCAAAAGAGAATCTCAGCTCCAAGCTTTCCCTTTCCAGACAGACTTCCCCTGCAACACTCCCTTAGTAGGTCTCCCCAGTTGTTCTTAGTCCTAGCCCTGTGTTCGTGACCTTCACAGTACGGCTCTCAACTTGCAATTACTTATTTATTTGTCTACCTGTTTATTGTCCTTCTCTCCCCTGAGACATTTTCCCAGAGCCTGGTACAACTTCTATTTTTCAAACACTGTCAGCTCAGCACAGAGCCTGGTCCCCCATATATATTGCATGAATGGATGAATATCCTGACTCACTCTCTGATACATCCTCCCTATTACTAAAAGTGTAATACGCTAATAAGCAAAAAATGATTCAGTCTTCTTCAGTCAGATAAGCTCAGAACTGGAACAAAGGACCCATGCATGAGCCTGCGGACGCACTTTTGGAGAAATCCTCCAACCCATGATGAGAATGCTGACGCAAGGCAAGATCTTTGGTCTGTTCCATTAGCCAGTCACCAAGGAGCCCTCGGACCCCAGGAACCAATGGACTTTGTGGGATGGACGTCCTCAGTGCCACCAGCATTTTCCATCAGGCTGATATCTGATCCCAATTTTTTCTGGGACATTCAGAATCTCCAGACCCCATATGTTCATTGAATTATGAATTTATTTTTTTGAAGGGGAGTCTTTCTCCATAGACTACTGGTCGGAGTAGAAATCCGTGATTGCAACCATTTAGTGTCTCAGCAGACATGGGACCAGTCCTTCTGCTAATTCGCTGGGAAGTTAACATAAATGTTTATTGACAGTGCAGTCCTCAAGAAAATAAAGTTGCTGATTCATTGCCTTACGCTGAAACCCTGTGTTTTTTCCCTCCTCTTCCTTCCTCTTTATAAGGAGACACTCTGACGGACAGCACACTTTGGGGCCCCCCTTGACGTGTTGTTGTCTTGGTTGCCTGATCCTTCTTCCATCTGCAGATCGTGGTCCCTGTAACAGCGGGGGATCAGCCTCCCTCTTTCCTCTGGAGGATCGCCCTTCTAGAGACTCTGAGGAACAATGGAAGTCTTGGGCTTTCTCAAACTGGAAGTGAATGGCCCCATGGTGACAGTGGCCCTCTCAGTGGTCCTCTTGGCCCTCCTGAAATGGTAAGTCAGCCAGCAAGTTCCCATGACCGTGACATTGTCGGTAACAGCAGCCCTGGAGCTTCGCTGGAGCCAGGGCGGGGGATGTGGGAGTGTGTTTTTCTTCTCTTCTAATCTAGAGGGAGTTGAGTATTAACACAGCTTCAGAATTAAAAGCAAACAGCCAGGTTAATCTTTTGCTAAAATGCATGAGATCGAGGTGTCAGGAAAGGCTGGTGATTCAGTGACTGAGAACGCTACACATAATTAAGTTTGAAAGATGGAAAAAGAACAATATTGGAAAGGTTTGGGGAGAAGTTATTTCCTCATATGCGTTGTATCTTCTCACCTTGCTTTTCTGAGACCCACCCCCTGTGGTGGATGTGCTGTGGATTCAGCCTCTCGGTTCATATGACATTAAAAACAAGAAGGACGTAGGAGCTGTCTGGCAACATGGGCCACTTTGCAGGAGGCCACTGGTCAGGATTTCTGTAGGTTTAAGGACAAAGTGGTGGAACTAATTTCCTAGTTTTCTGCTATTTGATAGAAAGGAATGGATTCTGATGAACGGAGTGCATGAGACCCTGAAAGGATCTCAGATTTAACCTGAGAGTAGCTCCCTGTTATCTGGTTAATTCCACAGGAGGCTTTTCAAAGTTTGGCTCTGCCCAAGGCCTGTGTCTGTAGATGGAAGGGCCCACAAGATGCTCCATTTATGCATATTCACCTGGCTGGTTGAACTTACTATAGTCACCCACTCGATCCAAAGCACCTGGATTTACGTGGCTCCAGTTTTTGAGGGGAAAGTGGAAAAATTAATGGAGAACTCAAGTTTGAACAGAATTTCAATTTATGTTTCCGGTGGTAATAAATTCTCCCCTAGATTAATAACTGGGAAAGCACTTTGAAAAGCATCAAGCATTATGCAAATGTGAGGTATTATTCTTTTGGAATTTGCATAGCTGAAAATGGAATTCACGTTTGATGTTCTATGATGATGAAATGACTTCTTGGAAATTTGGCTCTGAAACTCAGCTTCAGTCCCATTGCTGTTTTTGCTTTTTAACTGGTTTAATTATCTTTTGAACTTTTCTCAGTGTAGCTTATCTTGCCTTGAAACCAGCCATATACAAAACCAGGAGCCACGAGTAGCTCTCTTTCCCTGCCCCACCCCATTCACCCATCTCAAAGTGTTCCTGTGCTCAGGGATGTACACACCACAGTGCCGACACATAGTAGGTGCTCAGTAGATGGCAGCCGCCGTCATTAACTGCCATCTATGTAAGCTAACTGCAGAGGAAAACAAGTCTTTAGTGCTCCCGGTATATTTTAAATTTCTTCTTCATATAATTATGAATCTATTTTCCCATTGATAGCTATGTTCTGACCATGGTTCTCAAAGCGTGTCCCGCCTGAATCCTCCACACCGTTTCACAGCGTTAATGTTGGTACTAGAAACTTTTCTACACGATTCTGTCTTTGTTTTGTTTTTTTTCATTTCTGTGTTCTCAGCTCCCAGCCCAGTGCCTGACTTACAGCATGGCCTCGATAAATGTCTGATGAATGAATGAATGAACTGCATATGCTAATGTTGCTCTGGTTGTGGAAAGGGGCATGTGTCCTGCCCGGATGGTTATAATCAGTGTAGATCAGGAAGTCGCCGACAATAACACTGCACCATTCAGCAAGGCAGCTGTGCATCTGTAATCCACTCCCAGGGCCATATTAATAACCTGGGTCAAAGACACAGAGATTAGATAAAGGCATGAAGCAGAGGTGGTAAATAGGAAGTGAAAGCGGACTTCCATGTGCTATCTCAAAAATATTTGTTGATCTGTTAATGTATGCCAGGCATGGAGTGGAGGCTCTCTGGTACAAGGTCAGGAAACAGGAGGTCGGGATCAGATGCCCAAGGCAGGGGGATACCTGGAGGCTCTGGGGGTAAGCATGGTGTCTGGAGGGAATCATGCTGAAGGAGAGCAGGCAGCAGAAGATGGTGGCTGTGGCCGTGGCCCTGGAGCTCCTGGGTCTACCCCTTGATCCAGCTCAAGGTAACCATTCTCAGGCTCTCAACCCTCCTCTTCCAGGCAAGGCTCTAGGTAGCCTCTGAACAATGGACTCCTGCTTGAGTGAGGTCGGGCCTCCCCTCCTGCTTCATTCTTTTGAGAGGACTTGTGGGAGAGAGAGGGGTGCTCAGGGAAAGCTGGAGGTGGACAGATCCCCATAGCCATCTTGCTCCTACGAAGAAACTGTGGAGGGCGGCATGTCCTCACCATTCAAATTCCTTTGTCTTTCCTTTGAGAGTCATCTTGGCCATTGGGCCAGGTAAGATTGTCATGGAGAGCCTCAACTCTGAGAAAGTAACATTAGGAGGACGGCTTCTTGCCTCCTCAACTGGCCTGAGAGTTCCTGCCAGGGAAGGGTGAAGTCTCATGTCTCATGGCAATTCCAGAAATCTCTATCCATGGCACAGATGTCCTTCTAGCATTTGGTTTAACGGGGGTAAAGGTGAGAGGTACACATTCATGAGCCCAGCACCCAGGACTTAGGGTTCGGTTCCTGCCTCTTTTGGCAGACTCCTCTCCCCCATCCTAACCCCATATCTTGTTCTGAAAGTGGTCATGTTGCTGCATGCGTCCTTTCTTTGCCCTTCCATGCTTGGAATTCCCTTCCTCTTCTCTTTCCTTCAGTGCTCAGTTCAGGGGCACCTCCTCAAGGAAGCTTCTCCTGTTTGTCTAGGGCACTTACGAGCCCCCACTCAGTGCTGCTTTTATCATATCTCTCACCAACCCCCCACCCCCCCCAATGCCCAGCATGTGGTATTGGTGCAGGTGCATAGTAAATGTTAACTGAAGACTAATTCCAGCCTCTGATCTCTGCTGGTATTTTTCTTGCTGGTTCTTCTCTTAGCCTTCACAGATCAGTACAGATCTTAACAGTTGTGCCTACTCGAGTCACCCCTTTTCCTGAAAGCCTGTTGTGTTTTCAGTTTGTACCAACTCGGTGACCCCTTTTTAAATTGTTGCAGGCTTGCTGTTTCTGTAGCCCCAGCCACCTTGTAGAACAGAGACCATGATGTGTACTTAATAAAGGCTTCTTAATTGTGACGTGTATATGTGAATTTGGAAAGAAGAAGACAAAAGAGGCAATTTCATTTAAAAAGAGACCATTATAAAATAGGCATAGCATATTGCAATAGTTTTCCTCAAGGTGCATTTGACACAATTTTCAGCAACACTTATTTAAATCTACAGTTGATGGGGTATCAGGAGATCAGAGCTGCTCCAACCGGGGCTGGAGATGGAGCAGGCATATAGAATGTATTAGTCCTAAGTACGTGAAGCACATACAAAGGTGATTAACACACATGACAAGACATTTTCAAAGCTCATTTTTCTGGGTAAAATTGTTTGAAAGTCTTACTTCTGGAAGAGATTTGATGTACAAGAAATAAGTTGTATGAACTCAATATTGCTAGAGGCAACCTTAACTTCTAGTGTATTTAAACTTTCAAGCACACCTAATACTTGGCAGCTGGATTCCCGTTGGCAAAGATTGCATTATTCTTTAAAAGAGTATAAGGAAGTGGCCCAAATGTTAACAGTTTTTCTTTCTTGGTGGGATTACGGATGATTTTTATTTCTTTTTTTAGTCTTTTGACAGCTTCCACATTTATTTCATGAGTATGAATTACTGAGCAAAAAGTACAAAATAAAAAAAGAGAGAAACTTTATTAAAAAGAGGGGGAAATTGCTCTTCTCTACTAGTGAAGAGGAAACCAGTTTTATGCTTCGGGTGTGGCATTTTCAGGACTATAATCTCATTATTTCTACCAATAGAGTAGAATGTACAAAGGGAATTCGGAGTAATGGGAGAGCTTCTTGGCTAATGAGGCAGTGCAAAAAGCACTCCATTAGGTAGCTAAACAGTCAAAGAAGGTAAATACATGAATACACTGGAAGTTGAGAACTGCTGTCTTGGAAAGATGCAAGGGCTTTTAATGCCAGGCTGCATTTAAAGGTCAGGAGCCTAAGACTCAGAGGGTATGAATCAACTGGTTGTTAAAATAGGAATCAGGCTGCTTTAGGGCTCTGATCAAGTCTCATTCTAACACCAGGCTAAGATTGGTTAAGACCAATAAAGTGTTATTGGTGATTATTAAGACATATGACTATAATGAAAATCACTGTACCTGGAAGTGTCTTTCTCAGAGAGCTTGCTTTACATACGGGAAGACTAATTCTAAGCCCAGACCGTGTCTAGCAATCTAGATAATCTAGTCCTAGACTATATTCAAAAGAAACCATTGCTTTCTGGGAGGCAAGGAAGGCTTAATATCCACCAATCACTCAACATGATACACTGCACTAATAGAATGGAGCAAAAAACCATATAATCATCTCAATAGATGCAGAAAAAGCACTTGACAAAATTCAACTTCCTTTCCTGATAAAAATTCTCAGTGGATTAGGTATAAAAGGAATATAACTCAATATGATAAAGATTGCATATGACAAAGCCCACAGATAACTTTATACTTGACAGTGAAAAGATGAAAAATTTTTTCTCTAGGATCAGAATAAGACAAGGATGCCCACTCTTACCACTGCTATTCAATATAAAGCCAGAAGTCTTAGCCAGAGCAATTAGGCAAGAAAAAGAAATAATAAGCATCCAAATTGGAAAGAAAAAAGTAAAACTGTTTGTAGATGACATGATCTTGTGTGTAGAAAATGCTAAAGACTCCATTAAAAAGCTGCTAGAGCTAATAAATGAATTCCATAAAGTTGCAGAATACAAAATCAAACATATAAAAATCAGTTACATTGCTTTATACTAGCAACAAACTATGTGAAAAGAAATAAAGAAAAGAATCCCAGTTACAATAGCATCAAAAAGAATAAAATACTTAGGAATAAATTTAACCATGCAGGTAAAAGATCTGCACACTGAAAATTATGACATTGATGAAAGAAACTGAAAAAGATACGAATAAATGGAAAGATACCCTGTTCATGGATCAGAAGAATTAATATTGTTAAAATGTCCCTACGACCCAGAGTAATCTATAGATTCAATGTAATCCCTATCAAAATTCCAATAGCATTTTCCATAGAAATAGGAAAAAAATCCTGACATTTTTATGGAGCCACAAAAGCAATCTTGAGAAAGAAGAACAGAGCTGGAAGCATCACACTTCTGGATTTCAAACTATATGACAAAGCTATAGTAATCAAAATAGTATGGTTCTGGCATAAAAATAGACATATAGACCAATGGAATAGAATAAAACATCCAGAAATAAACTCATGCATATATGGTCAATTAATTTTTGATGAAGCTACCAAAAACACAATGAAAAATGGATAGTCTCTTCAATAAACGATGTTGGGGGAAACTGGATAATAACATGCAAAAGAATGAAACTGGACCCTTACCTTATATCATATGCAAAAAATAGCTCAAAATGGATTAACAACTTAAATGTAATACCTGACACTGTAACACTCCTAAAAGAAAACATAGGGGATAGCCTTTTGATATTGGTCTTGGCAATGATTTTTTTGGATATGATACTAAAAGCACCAGCAACGAAAGCAGAAATAAACAAGTAAGACCACATCCAACTAGAAAGCTTTTGCACAACAAGGAAAACAATCAACAAAGTGAAAAGACAACCTACAGAATGGGCGAAAATATTTGCAAACTGTATATCTTAGAAAGGGTTAATAACCAAAATATATAAGGAACTCACACAACTCAATAGCAACAAAACCAAACCAAAATAACCCGATCAAAAAATGGGCAAAGGAACTCAAGAGACTTTTTTTTTTTTTAAAGATTTTATGTATTTATTCGACACAGAGAGAGAGACACAGTGAGAGAAGGAACACAAGCAGGGGGAATGGGAGAGGGAGAAGCAGGCCTCCCGCCGAGCAGGGAGCCCGATGGGAGCCCGTTGCGGGGCTCGATCCCAGGAGCCTGGGATCATGACCCGAGCCAAAGGCAGACACATAACTACTGAGCCACCCAGGCGCCCCGAGACACATTTTTTCAGGGAAGACATACTAATGGTTAACAGGTATAGGAAAAAGTGATTAACATCACTAATTATCACGGAAATGCAAAGCCAAGCCAAGAGCAATCACCTCACACTTGTTAGAATGATGATCATCAAGAAGACAAGAGATGACAAGAGTTGGCAAGGATGTGGAGAAAAGGGAGCTCTCGTGCACTGTTGGTAAGAACATACATTGGTGCAGCCACTATGAAAACAGTAGGCAAGTTCCTCAAAAAACTAAAAATAGAACTACCACATGATCTAGCACGCCCACTCCTGAGTATATATCCAAAGGAAATGAAATCGGCATCTTGAAAGGATATCTGCACTCCTGTGTTTGTTGCAGCATTATTCACAATAGCCAAAAGATGGAAACAACTTAAATGTTATTGTCCCATGAATGGATAAATTGTGGGTCTATATGGACAATACTATATTATTCAGCTTTTAAAAAAGAAGGAAACCTGCCATTTATGGCAACGTGGATGAACTTGGGAGGGCATTATGCTACATGAAATAAGCCAGGCATAGAAAGACAAATATGGCATGATCTCACATAGATGTGGAATCTAAAGAGTTGACTCACAGAAGTAGCGAGTAGAATGGTGGTTGCCAGGGGCTGGAGAGTGGGGGGCATGGGGAGATGTTGGTCAGAGGGTACAAACCTTCTGTTATAAGATGAACAAGCTCTAGATATCTAATGTACAGCATGGTAACTGTAGTTAGTAATAATGTCGAATACGTGAAATTTGCTAAGAGGGTAATCTTAAGTGTTCTCACCCCCACAAATGGTAACTATGTGAGGTGATGGATATGTTAGTTAGCTTAATTGTGGTAATCACTATACGAGGTATACTTATCTCAAACACCCCAAGTTGTATACATTAAATATATACAATTTTCATTTGTCAATCATACCTCCATAAGCTAAAACAAACAAACAAACAAACACCACTGGGCTGGTATAGAACCCAGCTGAGACCTCTTGAGTTTGTCAGAGCAAGGAAGCCACATAGGTGTTCCCTGGTATAATCAGAAGGAGAGGGAGAGGTGTCTAGCTGCAGAATGAGGGTATTTGAAGATCAGGTTGGCCACCATTTCCCAAGTTCTGTTCCTAAAAATGTTTGGGACATTAAATAGAAGGCAAGCCTTCTTGAGATAAATAGCATATCAAAGGTCCATAATGTTCTGCAGTAAAGAAATCTGTTTAACTTCATTTAACCCAGTTTTTCCTGAGCTTACTGTATTAAGAAATGCAGTGTATGGCCATAGTGAGAAGGGCGGTCTCGACCAGCTGAGACATTCCCTTGAAAAGAGTGGTCAGACATGTTGGTGGTGGTCAGGCGGCTGCGTGGCCTGGTGGAAACAGAGGGGCTGCGGAACAGAGGAATAAAACATGCGGAAGATCCTTTTGCAAGCTTTGAGGCTCGAGGGTTGATGATGGTTACTTCAGGGCATGGAGGGTGTAGAGTCTAGAGGGTAAAGGAGAGCCAATGTGCAGGCTGGTTCCAGTTCAACACTGAAGTAAACGAATAACCCCTGCTGTCTGACAATGGCAGGAATGCTGCCCTGGGAGGTGGTGAGCATCCCTCCACATCCACTGGGAATGCCACCAAAGCACTTCCTGCATGGTGTGGGTGCTTGGACCACGTGTCCACTGAGTGCCTTCTGGATCTAGACTCTGTGCAGGGGCCAGTCTGTACGGAACCAGCCATTGCTGGTGAAAAGCAAGTCAGATGAAATTCAAGTGGTCCACTAGGAACTGCTCCCTCTTCTGCCCGGACACCCTACTCATCCTCAGCAGTAGTTCCAGGGGAGAGGAGACAGTGTCCCAGGAGCTGGGAAACACTCTCACAAAGCAGCTTTTGGGGGCCTCATTATGGCTTCCTGCACGACTCTATTCTTGCCTTCCAGCCATTGCTCCTCAGACTTTCTGGGTCGCCAGCTTTTCAGAGGTGGCTTTGGGAAGCAGAAGGGTCTGGGGCTGGGGCAGGAAATATAAGGAAGAATTTACGTGGCAGAGGAAAGGAGGGAGAAAATTTCGGGGGAGGAAGTGTCACAATGTCAGGGTTTGTAACATTTGGTGGGACAAAACATTAAGGGTGTGAATAATGGACACATTTTAGAAATACATCTTAAAGGCCATGGACAATTTCCAGTGCCCCAGAGCATCTAGAGAAGGATGTGCGCTAGTTCCCTTTTTAATTTTTTGTACTTTTTCTTTAGGATATGATGGGCACTTTGGTTTAATAACTCAGTGATGAGCTTGGAGATAAAATTGAACCTGCTTAGGAAAACTAGGTCTGTGCTTCCTCAAGGACCATTTTCACAGAATATTATTTTTTTGTTTTCTCTCTTTTAAATAGTTATACACAATATCCCTAGCCTTCCCCTCACTTTATTGATTTTCCAGAATGAGAGTACGAGGCGTGACTATAAAGTAACATGACTGATTATTTTAGCATACACACCAGAACTTATACAGCCAAATGAATTTTATGACCCTCAGAGGCATTTTCCTGATAGGCTAAACCTTTGCTGCAGATATGCCACTATCAGAAAACACATTCTTAGCACTTTTCTTTAGGAATGGTTCTTGGTGTCTAGAGGCAGTCTTTTGACAGCCGCAAGGCCACCAATTGTTATCTTTTTGAGAATGAATTGATTTTTTTAAAACAGTCCAAATTTTGACGAGTAAGCGATGAGACTGGGCAATATTATTTTTGACTCAAAATAAAATGTGATTATAAAACAATAAGGCTTCTTGTTGTTCACTCAAGAGGTTTTTGAACCAGGAAGCCCAGGGATTCTGTGGAGGGGCCACACTCATGGGGCATATGCATTGTTCTTAGCTTTTTGGTTTGTTTGGTTTTAAAGAAAACAACAGCAATAATATTAATACTTGTGGTCATACTTCCTCCTATCTTGCGAGGAGTTCAGACTTCTTGTAGCATCTACTCTTTGGGCAGAGATGAAAGAAGAATCTCATTCATTCTATAGACAAAGCAAATAATCAGATTAATGTTAGCGCCCTTACTGCGATGCTTGAGTATATGCTTGGTGCTGCTTGCCCCGGGAGAACAGTGGCTCTTCCAGAAATAAAGTTACTGAATGAACCCTTCCCTCCACCCCTGGATGCATAATAACAGCCATCTTCATAGGCTGCCATTTGCCACTGAGGGTAAGTGTCCTGTCTTTAGGAACCTGAGCAGTATTGCAGGGATTTATATGTATAATGTATACCTGAACATGGGGACAGAACTTTGGAAAGAGAAGGGACAGGGGACAGTTGTTCATGCTGCTGTGCATTGGTGCTTCCATTAAGAGCCACCTCATTCCTGGTTTGCCAGAAATACGTGATGTTGCACAATTTCTCTGGGGTGGAGTGTTGGCTGAGTGGGGAGATGCCAGAGCCCTGGGCTCTCGGCTGTCTTTGGTCTCCTGGCAGAGTCTGGCACAGGGCCACACTGCCGAGCCATCCTCAACTTCCATATGTCCTTGCAAAGGTATGTCTTAGGTTTCGCCTTAGTGGACAGCAATTCCTGAACATGGTCCCAGAAGGAGGATGGCCCTTTCTTTGCTCAAAGGTGTCTGGAAAAAAGGTGTCAGAGATGCCCTGAATGCAAAGTCAACCTCAACAAATAGTGGCTTCAACCAAGACCCTCTTTTCTGAGCACCACTCATAGACACCCCTGGGGAGAGCCAGTGCTGTGCACGAAAACCAGCCTCTGCCCCCACATGTCAACATAAAGGTGCCCTCAAATCCTCCCCCGCATTTCCCTCCTGCCTGCACACAACATGCCTGTTCTTCTCTCTACTCTTGTTCACTCATCACAGTCCCTGCTGTCTGAATGTCCTCTCTCTGCTTAAATCCTAGCCATCCTTCCAAACCGTGCCAAATGTCGTTCTTCTTGAAGGGGACCTTAACCAAGCCAGCCCTCAGGAGCCCTGCCCACCTTGAACTTCCGTAGTGCCCCCCTGTGTCTATAGCCGTCTTGATATTTACCGTATTATCTTATTGTGTATGCATGTGTCCTATCTTCCTAGCCTGACTCTAAGCCCCTGAGCGCAGGGCTGAATCTTAAGCCAGTGAGTGTCTTGTGCACAGTAGCTGCTCAATAAACGTCAATGACCGTCACCATGCCTCGGGTCACTGGGATGCACGTGTGGGCATGTGAGCCCTGGGGATGGCGGGATCAATCTCCCTCTGACTTGCTTGCACGCTAGTGGCCCCGTATTGCCAACACCTAGCAGAGTGCCTTGCACATGGCTCACTGAAAGTGTAAATAAATGACTTCTTAGTTCACACGCTCATTGAATGCTGAAGGTTTTCAAGGCAGTGTGCTGGTTCTCCCTCATTGATGTGCAGTGGATCACATTCTCATGAATGCAGATGGATAAAGTAATTGTCACACGAGAAATTGAAGAGCAGGGCTCCGAAGCAAAAGCAGAGGCCAGGACAGAATACAGGACACAGCCATGAAGAGGTGGCATATGGGGGCTCATAGAGCTCTTGGGGTCTGAGCGGGGTACCCTGACAATAGTGTAGGGGAACAGGAGGCATCCAGCCCTCAGAAGAGAGGCATCAAAGGACAAACACCTCCTCTTTCACTGTTCTATTGAACACTAATCCCCGCAGTTTGAAGCAATGCTATCTAAACTCTTTACCAACGTCCACTGTTTATATTATTTCCCCGCAGGTCCCATTGTCTAAATAACAATGCATATTTAAGTAATGATTGGTTGATTTTCCCATTTTAATCATTCTAAGACAATGATAGAAGCTCTGCCAATGAGAATAGCTGATCAATGAGATAACCAGCATTAGCGTACCAAGTTATAATTCCACTCCAAAGCAAAGAAACTTGACATTTTCGTTAACCTGCACCATCTTACTGTCAATAACTGCGCGATTTACATTAGACTCTTCGAAACGTTGAAAATATCTCATGTGTCCCCTCCCTACCTTCGCAAATCAATAGGCATCTGGGGAACCCAGGCTATAAGCATTGTAAAGCATAGTCAGTTTATACATTTCCAAAATTGGGAGCATCATCTCATGACAAAAGGGATGATAAAGGAAGGTAACTGGGAAATTCTCAGGAGAAATATGGCACCGTGGAAATCAGCTAGGCCTTTACAGTTTAGGACAGATACACTTTTTCCACCAGAAAAAGTCCCTCCATCCTTGCTAGTTTCCTCATTAATAAGAGGGGGCTGAGAGTCCCTACCTCTCGGCATATGGCACTTTGCCGCCTGGCCACCTAGGCCTGCTCTCACTCACCCCTAAGGGCCAGCCCAACCACAGTCTTGCCAGTCTTGTTTCCTAAGTGGTCCTTGAATTGTTCTTTCCTCCCTCTCTGCTCTTTTACTACTGTAGGCCAGGATTTCAAGAGCATCCCTTGGCTGGCAATGGCCTCCCAACTGGTTTCCCTGCCTCCTGCCTGTGTCCCTCAACTTTGTCCTGCAACTCTGCAGCCAGAATCACACCACAGGAGCTCACCATTGTTCTGCAGAAAACCCTTCCATGGCGCCCTCCTGCCTAGGGAATGAAGTCTCCCTGGCCTACTGCCACCCCAGCCCCCTCTCTGACCTGGTTCCCTTCCCCCTCTGCATGTTCAGCTCCCATGGCTTCTCGCCTGACACTCTCCTCTCTGGTGCTCACAGTTCCTTCCAGACTCCATGCTGTTTACCACCCATTTCCTTCCTTCTGTTGGGGTACCCTCCCCACCTTGGTGCAGGTGAGAGCCTCTGCATTCCCTGTGCTCCTGGCCCCGCTGCATCTGGTCCCTTCTCTCGCTTTCTTTCCACTTATCTAAGGTGAGCTCCCCAAAGGCAGGACCTGGCCTTACACACCTTCCATCTCAAGTGCCCAGCATTGTGCCTGGGTCACTTAGTACACTTCTACTGGGTAAATAGACACTCAATTTCTTGTTGAGCCAAACCGAATTGAGAGATAATATATATAGAATTCTGTGTGGCGTGGGTTTGGCATATAGGGATTCCCAATACATGCTAGTTGTTCTTTGCTGCCAGGAATATCATCATAGAGAATTTCCATTCATTTCTGGCTGCATACCACTGCAACCAGCTACCACTCTCATTTGTTATATAACAAAATGTCATGACCTGAACTCTGGATCTTGGTAAAACATTCTCTCTTTATAATTCAGGCAAGCCTGGGCTGTGGGTGAAGTTCATCTCTGCACTATTGATAAGGGAAGCGTTGCTCAACAAAATCACCGTGCAAAGGTGACCGTGGCACCCATCTGGGAAAGCCAAGGACCCTCAAGCACTTGAGCAGTGTGTCGGTTCTTCAACACTGTCTTTGAAAACTCACTAAAACCCACTTCACTTTTGGCTGCCTTTCTGCACTTGTGCAATGGTCCAGAGCGTGAGCTTTGGAACCAGATTGCCTGGATTCAAACCCTGGCTAGCCTTGCAAACTTAAGCAAGTTGGTAAGGTCTCTGCATCTCAGTGTCCCCATTTATAAAATAGGGACAGTAACCATGCTTGCCTCCCAGTGCGTTTGGAAGAGTCAATGAGTTAAGACATGGAGTAGACTGGCCAGGCCCAGTACCGTTGGATTAGTGATAGCTAGTTATTATCTGATCACTGCAGGCTTACACTCAACAATAATGATGTAGATCCGGGCGAGATAGCTCACGATTTTGTTTTCAATTTCAGTCCTTATTAATTAATTTTAACACCATTCGGGATTCTCCCATGCTCTTCAGGAATGCATTGAAGTGAAAAGTGAGGAGAACTGTATTTCAAACAAGTGGCCTTGTTTTGACTAATCTTGGGCTTATATCACCAGGTTGCTTTTTGACCTTGAACAAGTAAGATGAGGTTGCAAAATATTTGTTGGATTTAGCGACTAAGAAGTCTTAGGTGCTGTTGGAGATGGTCACTGATGGAGTGGTGGGGACAGGAGCCAGAAAATGCAGTGGGCTTAGAAGCAACTGGGAAGGAAGGCAATGGAGAAGAGATGGACTTCTCCTTCAAGAAGAAGGTCTGAGATGTCAGCTGCCTTCCTGAGCTTCAGTTTCCAATGATAAAGTGGAGACAGAACCATCCTTCTCTTGTCTCCTTAAAAGGGAGTAGGAGTACATTGTGATCGATAAATCTTACATCCACATATATTATTATTAGCCTATTGATGGCAGTATGTACCTCACACTGTTGTAGGTGTTTAAAAAGAAAGGAAAATCTGTTGCTTTAAAAGTGCTTTATAAATCATGCTTTAAAACCCAATTCACTTTCCAGGAAAATGTAAAATTTTCCTATGACAAAATTTACATTTCTCCTCCAGTTTGAACAGTAACTACACAATTCTGTTTGCCATTTGGTCACTGTTTCATTGGTTGACACATTCCTCGCCCATGGGTTTGAGAACTGGAAGTGTAAATGAGGCATATCAAATCAGTACGTAAATCCTGGTAAGGCTTCCTTTACTCTCTCTCATAGACCAGGCCTTTCATTTCCTGCGTACTCCTGTCTCAGCCCTTACCTTCATTACCCCTTCACTATGACAGCGTAAATATTCCTTTGAAGATTCTAATCCCTCTCGTCTTAAAACATCCACATAAGCCAGCCAGCCCACCAACTAATCAGCTAACCACCTCTTCTTTGTCTGTGTGCTCCACTCAGCTGCCATTCCACCCATCCTTCTCTTTCCAGCCAAGAGGCCACACTTTCTTACATTCTCATCTCCCATTTACCCTTCAGCCCCACTGAAATGACTCTCCGAGGCTGCTCCTAAATGGAATTAACATCTCCCCATCCTTCTCTTTCTTTAGTGATTTGTAATATTTGACTCTGGTATGTTTAATCTCTATTACTGTTGGGTGTGTTCCAGAGACCTCAGTAGCATAGGGGTAGAAAAGAGGTGGAGTATCTTGATTATAATCCAGTGGCCTCATTTTACAGATGAGGAAATGAATGTGCAGAGAAGTCAAGTGAATTGACCTGTGTTAGCTACCACTGCAATGCTGTGTAACACATCACCCTAAACTCACTGGCAAACAACGTTATTTATTTTTCTCACAGTCTGTGGGGTTGCGGGGGTAGCTCTACTCTAGGCTGTGGGTGGGGTTCAGATCTGCTTCATATGTGTTTGTAATGGGGCCCAGGCTGAAGAGGATACTTGGGGGAAAAAGCTCTATTCCTGACAGATCACAAGAATGCAAAAGATACCAGAGGAAATAATGTCTCTTGAGGCCTCAGCCTAGAAGTGGTTTAACATCACTTCTGCCCATATTTCTTTGGATAAGGCAAGTGACATGCCCAAGGCTAACATTCATGGGATGGCGGTGGGGGAGAGAAGACTCCACCCACCATAATGGGAGGTACTTGAAAGTCATCAAATAAAGGGCAATGATATAGAATTTTGATACAGGGAGGGCATGAAGAATTGCAAGCAATGATTCAATCTACCATATGCTCCAAGATTTCACATCTAGGTTCTGATCTCTTGCAAAGCAGAAAGAGGCCATGAGTGACAAAACAAAATAACAACAAAAATATAAACAAACAATCAACAAACAAAACCTTAAAGCTATTAGACACCTGGATTTTTACTGTAAATGAAAACAGTGATCCCTGAAAAAAAGAATGGACATTGATGGGGAATTTGGCAGCTGAGACACTGACAAGGCGGATCTCAGTGGGTCTTGGCTGTGGGGTGATGAGTGAGCACCAAGAGTACTAACGTGGGATCACAAGCCCAGGGGAGGAGTTCAGGTGGACCTGAACTGAGCCCGGGGATGTGCCCGGGAATTTCTAGCTGAATAAGCAATGGAGGCCAGGGGCTGACTGATGACAGTACTGGAGCATACTCTGAGAAGAGCAAATACTGATTCAGGGCATCGATGAGGCGGGAAAGGGAGTAGCTGACCCCTCGAGGACCCAACTCCTGTCTGGAAAAGCAGGATGGAAGGGAGGCATTGCTGAAGTCCAGAAGACCTGAAGAAGCCTGAGAGCAGAAAACCAAGTGTGTCCACCCTATCCTGAAATATATTACAACCAGGGGACATCCTTGTAGATTGTGAGCTGGATTGTTTAGGATAAATTTATTGTTCTACACTGAGCAGTAAATTTATGGATGCTGTTATGCCAAGAAACGGCTATGGCTGAAAACGCAAATAGCTCAGAATTGTTTTAAATATTCTCATGGGTGCTAAGGCCTAGTGTGTTATTAAAAATATATATATGTTTTAGGATTATCTCTTGCCCTTCAAGAAACTACCCTTTGGTGCTGGCTGGTGGTTATAAGATGAAAGGGCATATCCCAGTTCACAGGGCCTGTTACACAGGGTGAATTTCACTTAGGTTTTCAGAAACAAAAATAGACTTTTAACTCACTTCCATGCTTCTCCCTGTCATATACTTGTGTACACTGTCCTCTACAAAGTTGCTGGCATATCTGAACAGGGGCCTTCTCTTGCAATCCAAAAGCAACCACAAGATTTCATTTCCTTTTTCCCTATAAACCAGGCATGCTGAATAAAACAACTAAACATATATGAGTTCACATAATGATAAATACGAAAAGAGCCAGGGTGCCTGGGTGGCTCAGTTGGTTAAGCATTGGACAGTTGGTTTCAGCTCAGGTCAGGATCTCAGTGTCATGAGATCAGCTGCATGGGGCTCCCTGCTCCCCAGGGAGTCTGCTTCCCCTTTCCCTTTGCCCCTCCCCCCACTTGCATCCTTTCTGCCTCTCTCTCTAATAAATAGATAAATCTTTTAAAAAAATACCAAAAGAGTCCCCACACCCCAGCAGGCAAACAACAAAGCCTAGCATTCAGAATGAGCTGGGGAAAAATTGTGAATTAGCATCTTCTTTCATTAGGGTCAGTTTCTTTCTGTCTCCTCTTTTCTGTCCCCAGAGTGGCCAGGAAGACCCCTCCCCCCAATCCACACATATGGGTTACTCCCTTCAGGTTTTTTTTCAGGGCTGCTCACAGCTCTGATGGTCTTTGCCTGGGTTGAGTAGTGTCCCCCCAAAATTTATGTCCACCGGGGACCTCAGCATGCGGCCTTGGTTGGAAATAGGGTCTTTGCAGATGCAAGCAAGTTCTGATGAGGTCACAGTGGATTTGAGTGGGCCCTAATCCATGAGTGACGTGCTTATAAGAAGAGGGACACTGGAGGCAGACACAGGCAAAGCAAAGATGATCTGAGGTCACAGACACACAGGGGGGATGCCATGTGACAACGAAGGCGGGGTTGGAGGGACGTGGCTGCAAGCCAAGGACTCTAGGGATTGCCAGCAACCCCAGAAACTAGGAAGAGCAAGGAAGGGTCCTTTCCTAGAGCCTCAGAAAGCATGGCCCTGCTGACACCTTGATGTCAGACTCTGGCCTCCAGAATGGCAAGAGAATACATTTCTGTGGTTATAATCCTTCAGTTTGGGATGCTTTTCTTTTCTTTTGTTCCTAGGAGACTCTTGTAGTCTCCTTTTTCTCATCGGCCTTGCTGAGCCAGAGCAGACCCATCAGAGGCCTGGCTGGAGGCCCAGGCCCTTCTGTCAGTCAGACCAGGCCTGGGCTGTGCCCCTGGGGCCAGCCTCTAAGCTTCAGTTTCCCCATCTACATGGTGGACATAACAAAGATGTGGATGGAGAGGAAGGGGCACAGTGTTTACAAAGCATTTGGTACAATGCCTGACCCGTAGCAAGAGCTTAGGAGATGTTCGTTATCATTAGCCATGTCTTTCTGATGGCTCTGCATCCATTTTCATCCTTCTTAGCTGGAAATTTCCCTGGATTTTACTCTTCAGTAAAAACCAAGAAGGTCCTATGTATTCTCTTGGTGAGGTACAAGGGCGTCTGGCCCAGTGCCTAGCACAGAGGAGGTACTAACTACATCTTTATGGAATGAAGACTAGAACAACCAAATCTTGTTTCAATACCTCATCATAGGAAGGAACAGCTTACAGACAACCTTTACAAGCACAATAAGCAGCGTGAAAAACCCAAGGTGAAACTTTGGAAGAAGGATGCACTTTAATTAAACCGGCTCACACTGGGGCAAGGGCCAGATGTGGTAGC
Source organism: Callorhinus ursinus (assembly GCF_003265705.2). Lineage (NCBI taxonomy): Eukaryota > Metazoa > Chordata > Mammalia > Carnivora > Otariidae > Callorhinus > Callorhinus ursinus. The sequence goes on from NW_027397074.1 coordinate 77,235,953, forward strand.
CAGCACCCAGTATGGCCCCTAATGATCCCTGTCCCCCCAGTTTTCACAGCCTTGCATAGTCCCCTCCCCCACTGCATCAGGGTCAGCCGTGTGACCAATAAAATATAGCCGAGGTGACGATCTATCACTTTCGAGATTAGGTTGTAAAAGATTGAGGCTGCTATCTTGGGCTCTCCCTTTGGGCTCTCCCCTCCTCCCTTAGGCTGCTTGTTTAGGGGGACGTCAGATGTCCCACTGAAGAGCCCTACAGAGAGGCCCATGTGCTGAAGCCTGCCGACAGCTACATAAGTGAGCACGGAAGCAGATTCTCCAGGCCCAGACAAGCCTTAGACCACTGCTGCCTCCGTGGACAGCTTGGCTGTAACCTAATGGGAGACCCTGAGCCAACGCCACTGGGGGAGCCCGCTCCCAGATTCTTGACGGTCACACAGAGTCTGTGTGAGATAATAAATATTTGTTGTTTTAAGCCACTTAAGTTTTGGAGTGATTTGTTACACAGCAAATAAATGGCTAGTACAAATGATGAGCTAAGAACGGCCAGGATGAGCCAAGGCTAGGGCAGGAGGCAGTAATTATACAAGAGAGTGTGAGGTGCAGGAGGCAGGCAAGAGGCCAAAACCAGATGGGTCGACCGTGGGGAAGGTCAGGCTGGTTCTGTAGGTCTGCACATCTGAACCAGTGCCCAGAGGCATAAACGCCGGAACCAACCACGCTGATGAGCAGAGGGCATCAAGACTCTCGGCGATCTTAGACTGGAGCTATTATTGCCTTTTGACCTTTTCCATACAGTTTCCAGTTGGTCCTGTGGTTGATCACTGTAGCTAGGAGATGAGCAAAGGCCACAGGGTCAACTTGCTAAGAGTGAGGTCAATGCAGAGATTTGGGGATTACAGTAACAACAAGATGCAATGGGATTATAAATATTTTGAAACACTCACAGTATCCTTTTGTTATTTCGATTGCCTAAGCATTTTAAGCCATCTGCTAAGCTGGGAGACAGAATTGGGTTTCCCTGGCCTGTTCCAGGCCATTGGGCAGGTCACAGTTCAATAGAAAGATGGCAATATTGGCTGGGTTTATGAAGACATAACCTCAAATCCAATTGGCAGATATTTTTTGAATGCCTACTAGGCAAGATACAAAAGAACAGAATCATTCTGTGCACCATCACCCAATGCCCCTGCGTACCAACCTTGGCTACTTAGAGATAGTGAAATTTGGCTGGCCAAAGAAACAGCTCGTCTACCCTGCACAGGCCAGGCTTCACTTCGAACTCACCTGTCCTTATTTCAAGTCTTGTGGCCCTGCTGACTCAGTGGCCAACCTGATCGATTGATTTGATCCTGGGGGATAATGGAGTCCTGTGAATGGCATCTGCCTTTTCACAGGGGTCTCGGAGTCCTTAACCCACTCTCTGCATCTCCCGTCTGGTTAGACGGGTTGGGTTGTAGGCAATCGGCTGCTCCGCAAACAAAAGGAGAGACGGTAGAGGCTGCTATCTAAGAGCACAGACTCCAGAACCAGGCAGCTCAGCTACTTACTAGCTGTGTGACCTTAGGTGAATTATTTAATCATTCTGAGCCTCAGTTTTCACATCTGCAAAATGAAAAGGATCATAATAGCACCATTTGCACAGAGTGTGGAGAGGAGTAAATGAGTTAACATGTGTGAAACACTTAGACCAGCTCCTGGCTCGTGAGAAACATTCTGTAAGTGTTCGCTCTAATTATGCAAGACACAGAGACAAGAGTAGCCCCCTCTGTCCTCTCTGGGCTCTCATTTAATTGTCTGTTAGGGTTCACCCAAGGCAGATGTCTCTCACAACAACATCCTAAAGGGTTCTTTAAGGACTTCATAAAAACAAAAGGATTAACTACAGATGACTAAGCCCACATGATGGAAACAGAACCAGGTACAGTAAATAATGAACTTAGACAGGATTATATTCCTACAAACAATACACTGAGCTTTCCTGCTCTTCATTTGCATTCCCTCCACATTAGGGAGCCGGTGGCCAAGGAGAATGTGTCTATGTGCCGAGGCCAGTCTGGGCTGGCTTCTGGGGGAGGTAGCCCTCTGGCAGAAACCTGGAGAATGATCAGGACTTTCCGAGTGGAGAAAGAGGGCAGACACACCAGGCAGGGAAGAGTGTGCTGGGACCAGGGTGAGGTAAGCAGGCCTCTGGGACACAAGATTTAAGAAGGCACTCACTCTCAGGCTCGCACATCCCTGAGAGTGAGTGCCTCCTTAAATGTTGCACCCTAGGTCCCTAACTTGTGTCACCTTAGTCCTGGCCCTGAAGAAGAGCATGGGGAAAAGCCTGGAAGGGTAAAACAAGTCAGCATAACTCAGAAATGTTCTAAGTCATGCAAGATTGCTGGCGTCTAAAGGCAGGGGAGAAGAGACCAGTTGGAGTGGCACTGAAGAGTCAGGCCAGGGCCTGATCATCCAAGGCCCTATGTGCCAGATAAAGGAGTTGAGTGTGTCTTGACAGGGAGCCAACAGAGAATTCTGAACTGGGCCACAACATGGTCAGATTTGCGCGTTAGCAAGATTCTTCTGGCACTGGTGTGGACGGCAGATTGTTGGATGAAGGGAGAGACCAGAGGCTGGGAGGCCAGGTCAGGAAATGAATGAAGAGCCCATGCCCCAGGGAGACAATGAGGGCTGAAATAGGGCAGTGCCAGTTAGAAGAAAGGAGAACACGCCCGAGATGTTTTGAAAGCAGAACTGACAGTACTTGAGGATTGATTGCAGATGAAGATGGATGGGAGGAGTCAAAGATAACACTGAGGATTCTAATTGGGAAGTTATTAGGTAAGATAAGAAGTACATGGAAGGCTGTTAGTTATCAGGGCTTCCCCGAGTCCAAGGGAAATCCCCCCTTCCCCCATTTGTTTTCCATAGGATATACTCCCTGGGGGCTAGGATGTGGGGCTATACTCATCCTTTATATGGTATCCACGCTCTGTACTGAACTGGACTGGGGGCGCTTCTGGACCCCATCCCCTCACCCTGCTCACTGGCTTATAAGTAGCCTCGGGGGTGTCTACATTCTTTTAAAGATGGCTGTGCAGCTGGGATCAGGCCAACACAGCAATGTTGGGGGCTAGGATGTCTTACTCATCCTTTATATGGTATCCACGCTCTGTAAGGATTGCTGAACTGGACTGGGGGCGCTTCTGGACCCCATCCCCTCACCCTGCTCATTGGCTTATAAGTAGCCTCGGGGGTGTCTACGTTCTTTTAAAGATGGCTGTGCAGCTGGGATCAGGCCAACACAGCAATGTGTCCAGCCTGCCATTCTGGACCTGCAGGATCTCAGGGCTCTGATCTTGGCCTGCATGATCTTGAGTTGGGGCTGCAGTATGACTGGATGCCAGGGCTGGACCTGGGCTGGTCTGGGGCTCTGGAAGGTAGGGGGAGGCAGAGGGGAGGCAAAAGGCAGTGGGGCCTGTGGGGAGGCTGGGGAAGCTTGAGCTTCAGGTGGAGAGAGCCATTTTGAGGTTGGAAAATTGGCCAGAGGGCAGACTGAAGGGCAGCTGGGTTGAGGTTAGCCCAGAGAGGCTGAAGCAGCTGAGCTGGGGGGGAGGGGGAGGTGTTCAATGGCACCCCAGAAGACAAGCCTGGGCAAGAGGAAGTGCTGAGGCCACAGGGCAGCGTTTGGAGGCAGACACTGGGACTGACTTCCTCTGACCCAGGCTCAGCCCCACACACTGACCCTGTGGTTAACAAAAGCCCCCAGATCCTTTTCTAAGAAGCCAGTGAGGCCAGGCCTCGCTCTTCCTGCTCTGCACGCATTTCACCCCATTCTCATAAACATAAAGTGAGTAAAAAAAAGCCAGTCTGAGCTCTTTGAAATATTAATTAAAGACACCACAGTTTCCTTATTTAACTGAGGGTTGCTACCTCATTTGGGATTATTAGCAAAGCAAGACAGCCTTTGTTGTGCTTGACAAAGTGATTAATTCAGACTCTAGGTGAATTTTGGCTTTCTCAACATCTTTTGATGTGCTAAGATTCCCTAGTGAGGACAAACATCATCAATTACTTAAACAAGCCATTACCTTGAGAGCACAATTAACAGTGAGGCCCAGTGTCCTAATTGGCAGATGGAGAGATAAAAATAAACTCTGGGCTCTGGCTGGACCCTTACCTGTCCACGAGGAGCAAGAGTTCTTTTTCCGCCTCTGCAAAAATACATCATCTTGGGTGACTTGTGTCTCTAGATCTAGAAGCTGCCTGTGTCTCTCTGATGAGAACCTCATTCTTCTGGCTGGGGCTGCAGAACTCAGCAGGAGGGCCACTCAGAAGACGTGAGTTCCCAGGAGCAAAATTCTTTCGTGATGGGAGTTTGGAAGAAATGTGGGGGCTTGCCTTTTTTTTATGTCTCAAGAGCCATATATCCTCCAGCTTCTAGGTGAAGCAGGATGAGGCAGGGGCTTTTGTAGGATTGCCACGTCTGGGCCTACGATCCCCTGACACATGAGGAAGTCAAGGCCCAAACACAAGAGGCAGTATTTCATTTTCAAATGTGTGAACATATGAAGTTATATGTGAAGCACTCTGTATTTAAAATTTATAAATTTAAATATGTCATAATAAATTTAAGTGTTTTATTTAAAAATATTGACTATAAATATTTTTTAAATGCATTAAGCCATTAGTCTTTTTTTTTTTTTTCCTTCTCCACATTGGAAGAGAAGTTGGAGGGGAAGATTTTATGCCTGCATTTATATATGTCATTGTTTTTTTCTCATGTGTGTGTGGGGGGGCGCTCAGACCAGTTAAATTCAGTCAAATAACCAACACATAAAAAAAAAATCCGGATGTGTTTCATAAATATCAGTCATTTAACTGGTTTTAATGACATAATTCAATTGCTTTGCACTATTCTTAAAACAGAAAGCTAGGTTGTGTGTGTTTTCATCTTGTGAAACTTCTCTGCGTTACCTCATCATTCTCCTTAATGCTCGCTGGCGCCCAGAAGGGCAAGGCCCGCTCCCAGAATCTCTCCGTGGCCACCCACGTAGCCTGGGGGACAGTCGTGGAACAGAAGCTGAGGTGGCTTCACTGAGCCCCCTCCCTTTCTGACCGCCAACCCCGACTCCCTGCCCTTTGCTGCCTCAGCCCCAGAGGTGCCGACTACTCCCTACCAGTTGGTTTTCTTGGGGCGGGATGGGCATCAGAAAGCCTGAGAAAGCTGGGCCCCCTCAGTGTTCCCCCTGTGCTCCCCGCTCCCAGACCTCCCGGTTGACCAGCCCTCCCAAAGCAGCGCTCTCTTCCCGCGCCTTCTCCAGCTTTGACTCCTCTGTCCTCAGTTTAATGGTTTTTCGAGAGACTGGTCCTCTTTGGAGGGCCCTGTTGTCCGAAAACTAGCCTTGAGGGGAAGTAATAAGCATAATGACGGCTTGTCATTTGTTTTCAGCTTCAACAAATACCATCCAGTAGTCAGACAGAGGAAGCGCTCTTAAGTTATCAAAATAACAAAGCGTACATTTCAACTGGCACAGGATGCTTCTTCGCTGTGAGGATCAGAACATAAATGCTTAATTAACTGCTTGTCATGAGCCACTGAAGTCTGTCTGGTCCACTAGGCTGCAAGTGCCACGTCCCTGCAGCCTCCCTGGCACCCAGCACTGGGTCTGCTATGAGACATGCAGTGAATGTGTGTCCACCCAGTGATACTCTTCATTTGTAACATGTCAGTTCACATTAGCCCTAACAGTGATAAAGCGCTTCACTACGAGGACCTCTCCCCCTTCGGGAGGGTAAACTACTATCATAGTTTAAAAGAAATGCAATGGCAGAAGCAGACCAGCTCTCTTCGGTTCTGAGAAAGGTAAATACAGGATGATGAGATTCATTCCCTCTAATTCCGCATGTGTGCCCTGAGAAACGGGCTTCAGCATCCTCTGGCCATGCTGTTAAGCTATCAGCTGAGTTGGGGCAACCTAGACAGAGCACATTAAAAAAATGTGACCTGCTCGGACCATCCTCGAGAGCCGGAGCTTTCCAGCAGTGGCCTATGGACCGTCCGTGGCAGGACAATCCTTCTAGGGGGTTCACAGACTTCAAAAGTTTTCCATGCTGAGGTGTTGATTTTTACCATTACTTTTTCTTTATGGAAGTGGTAATGGTTTTCACTTACGGTTACAACATAAAGTTTCCTTTTAAATAAATTTTTTAAATTTATTATTCTATTTTACATTATTATGCAATTTTAAATAAATGCATTTAAGCTTATTTAAAGGAAATTGGGAAGCAAGTAATAGCAGAGGAGATTTGCAGCTATGACAAAAATTGTAAAGATGTTATACAAATGACAGAATTTAGAGGATTAATGTCTTCATGCCGATTGAGATTTATTGACTCAATTGACTCTCCTGCTCTGAAAAGTTGGGATAAAAATGGAAAAGTTAGCTCTGTGTGCTATAATAGTCATCAACTGGATGACTTATTCTTTGTTAAAAAAAATTGTAGTATTTTCTTTAAAATATTTATCTGTTGGCTGTTTAGGTGGTAGGGCCAGCAAAGCCTAGTTCAGTGATGCCTGAGGCAGAGGCTGAGTCTCCCGTGAGCCTTGAGTTTGCCTCTGCCCCACCCCCAAGCAGCTGTACCACCCAGTTCTCTCTAAACAGGAAGCCCTGATGATCTCATAGTCCCCACACAGACATTTCCCCTTTTCAGGCACACTCCAAAATAAAGTCAGGATGTATACACAATATAGGGTGGGGTGGTAACTGAATAACGACCCCCAAAGACGTCCATGTACTAATCCCTGGAACCTGTGAATGCCGCTGTAGATGGTAAAAGGGACTCTGAGGATGTGATTAAGGCTCTTGACATGGGGAGGGTGTTCTGAATTCCCTGCGTGGGCCCTAAATGTAACCACAAGGGCCCTTAGGAGAGGGAGGCAGGACGAGTGAGAATCAGAGAAGCTAATGTGGTTACTGAAAGTAGAGACTGGAGTGATGTGGCCATCAGCCAAGGAAGCAGAGAACCAATATTCCCCTGGACAGAAAGAATGGGCCCTGTTGACATCTTAACTTTAGACTAGCAAGATTGATTTTGGACTGCTGACCTCCAGAACTGTAAGATAATACATTGTTTCGTTTTAAACCATTAACTTTGTGGGTATTTGTCGTAGCAACAATAGCAAACTAATACAGCTGGGAAAGCTTACTTTAAAAAGTTCCTTCACTTTCTGATTTTATTTTATTTTTAAATTTATTTTTATTTATTTTATTTATATTATTATTAGCTTCAGATAGAGTTCAGTGATTCCTTAGTCTCATATAATACCCAGTGCTCATTACATCAGGTGCCCTCCTTAATGCCCATCACCCAGTTACTCCAGCCCCCACCGCCTCCCCTCCAGCAATCCTCAGTTCATTTCCTATGATTAAGGGTCTCTTACGGTTTGTCTTCCTCTCTGATTTTGTCTTGTGTTATTTTTCCCCCCCTTCCCCTATGATCCTGTTTTGCTTCTTAAATGCCATGTATCAGTGAGATCATATGATAATTCTCTTTTTCTGATTGACTTATTTCACTTAGCATAATACCCTCTACTTCCATCCATACCGTTGCAAATGGCAAGATTTCATTTTTTTGATGGCTGAGTAGTATTCCATTATTTATATATACCACATCTTCTTTATCCATTCATCTGCCAATGGACATCTGGGCTCCTTCCATAGTTTGGCTACTGTGCTATTGTGGAGATTGCTGCTATAAACATTGGGGAGCAGGTGCCCCTTCAGATCACTACATTTGTATCTTTGGGGTAGATGCCTTGTAGCACAATTGCTGCTTCATAGGGTAGCTCTATTTTCAACTTTTTGAGGAACCTCCATACTGTTTTCAACTTTTTGAGGAACCTCCATACTGTTTTCCAGAGTGGTTGCACCAGCTTGCATTCCCACCAAAAGTATAAGAGGATTCCCCTTTCTCCGCATCTTTGCCAACATCTGTCGTTTCCTGACTTGCTCATTTTAGCCATTCTGACTGGCGTGAGGTGGAAGAATTCCCTCACTGAAGGAATCCTGATAGGATTCACCATATTGATCTTTTATGTGAAGTACCACTATACATTTAAAATAACACTAATTATAGAGGATTCAATTAAAAAGTTTCAAGATCTGTTTAAGTTTTCAAATAGGCATCCGTGTGATTGAAGTATCAAAATGGTATCATGAAGTATCACCAAGAAGTACAGTGAAAAGTCTTTCTCCTCTAATGATCCCTAGATATCACTTTCCACTAAACAGAACCATGGCTTCTTGGGAAAGTGGCTAATCTAGGTCTGGGGCAAGAAATGTACCAAATGAACCTGGAATATCTTATCATTTCAGAAAGCAAGAAAGACATTCTATCAAAAATACTCAGGAGCAAACTTATACATGCTCCCACTAGCCAAAGATGGGACAATTTGATGAATAAAATGACCATTGCAATGGATCAAAACACATCAAATATATTTAAATCCATGAATTCATAAGGATACAAAAATATCATGAGTTACTACTGTAAGATGTTACAGAACCAACTCATTATTTTGAAAACTAACAATAAAAGGAAAGAATTGAGCACTGATCCTACTTTTCTTATATGAACTGTTCCTCAGAGTAATCATAGCAGATGAGGGTAAATTCAGAATTATTCCAGCTAATAACTGCAGAAGGCATATCACCATTTTGCATCCTAATAAATTAATAGATGTAGGTGATAATCCTCACAGCTGCTAAGATCATAATAAAAGCACAAAATAGACATTATCAATCTCCTCAAAAGCAGTCTTGCAGAAAAAGCCTCTGGATCAGTGGTTTCCAAACTTGGAACACTGCAATCACCTGAGGATCTTTTTAAAATTCCAAAGCCCAAGCCACACCCTAAATAATTAAGTCACCATTTGGGGGTGGGGGGGTGGGACACAAACATGAGAATATTCTGAAGGTCCTTGGTGTGCAAATTCGAGAACCAGTGGTTAAGATCTCACTACCAGATTGGGACTGAAGAACACGTCAAACTACACCAGGGGATGCAACCAGTGAAATTCAGAGTTTGGAAAACACTACAAGACACAACCTGTTTTGTTTATAAAAAATGCAAGAGGAAAAAAGGTGGGTGGGGGGAAGTTGAGGGGAATTTAGAGACTTAGAGATACTTAAAAGGCATCTGACCCAATTACAACATATAGAATTTATTTAGATCTTCATTCAACAAACATACTGTAAAATTATGAGACAATTGGAGAAATTTAAATGCTGACTATGTATAATATTGTATCTTGATGACTTTCTAACTTTGTTGCATAGTATATTATTCAATGGATGCATAATGATTTATTTAAACAGCCCCAACTGACTTCTCTAGGCTGTTTCCAATCTTTTGATGTTGTAAAATGCTGAAATGAATACCCCTGTACATATGTATATGTTCAAGTATATGGGTAGAACAAATTTCTAGATGTGAATTTGCTGGGTCAAAGGGTAAATGTGTATGCTAGATACTAGCAAATCGCCCTCCTAGGGCTTGTACCAGGGTAGAAGCAGTGGAGATGGAGAGAAGTAGGCAGATTATGGAGAAGGAGCTAATTTGAAGATGGAGCTAAAAGGATTTGCTGAGAGAGTGTATGTAAAGTCTGAAAAATGAAAGAGAAGGCTAAATCAGTTCTGATATCAGTCAGCTTCAGGTAAGTTTCACATAGATAGCAACTTCCTCCAACCTCGGTGATTTACATCAACAAATATTTATTTCTTGCTCATACTAAATGTCCAGCATGGATCACTTCCAGCTCTGCTCCTCATCATCTTCATTACAGGACCCAGGCTTCAGGAAGAGCTCTCACCTGGGAGACTAGTGGTCTCATGACAGAGGGAAAAATATCAAATGGCTCACCATGTGCTGCTCTCTTGACGCTTGCTTGGACACGGCACACATCGTGCCTGTTCATGCTCAGTTGGCCAAAAAAAGTCACATAACCAAGCCTATTGTAAATGGGCTGGAGATGTATAATCCTTCAACTAAAAGGGGTAGTCATATTTTAAACAATCACACACTCAACCATGTCTCAAATTTTCTGGCTTGAGCAATTGGTGGATTGTGGTTGCAACAGTGACATAGAGATGACTGGGCAGGATGAAATTTAGGGGGAAAACTGAATTCAGGTTTAGATGTGTTAAGTTTAAAGAGTCTAATAGACATTAAAAGGGTGCAGCCAATTTGGCAGTTGGATAAAGATGAGTTCCGTGGAGAGAATGGAACTAGAGATAGAAATGTGGAAATTATTGATGTATAGGTGGTATGTAAAGTGATGAGACTATTAGAAGGAAAGGAGCCAACAAAGACACTGAGAGCAGCCTCTGAGGTAGGAGGAGTGCTGACAGGGAGCACAAGGAGGAGAGTGTTTCAGGAAGAAGAAAGTGTTGGTCTGTGCCAAATGCTACTGAGAGGTCAAGTACAAAGATTGGCAAGAAATCACTGATTGACAGGATCAGGATCATGGACGACCTTGACAAAGGCAGTCCCAGTGAAGTGGCGGGTACACAAAACATAGTTGGAACAGATGGAGAGGAGACTAGGGGTGTAGAAGGGGAGAGAACAAGTCTAGCTAATGCTTTCAAAGGATGTTACTGGCAAGGAAGGAAGAAAAATAAGGCAGTAACTGGAACTGAAGGAGTTTGCCTTTTTCCTTTAAGGTGGAAGACACTGCAACATGTGTGTATGTGGACAGGAATGATCCAGTAGAAAAGGAGAAAGCAACACAACAAAAAGAAGAAATAGTTGAGAATTCTGAGTAAGAAACAGAAGTGAGGGGGATGGCTTTTAGAAAAACAAAAGCTCTCTCATCATGATCATCCGTTAATTAGTATCTGTTATCATTACACCTTTGGTTTCTAATAAGCCTGCCTTTGTTCACAGCATATTCACTGTGTGTTCTCATGTGGTGGCTTATCCACAACATCCTGGCCTAGAGGACAAGAAGGAACAGGGTAATGGAGTTAGTGGCTACCAGCACTTGTTTGAAATGTGGCAGACCTGGTTTCCACTCTGATTCAGTTACTTAGCAGCGTCACCTTGGGTACATTTCTTAGCCTCTTAAGATTTAATTTCCTGATCAGTAATATGAAGATAATATTGATTTCTATCTTTATATGATTGTTGGAAGGCTCATGTAAGACAACGTATAAAAAGTTCCTAGTATGGGGCGCCTGGGTGGCTCAGTTGGTTAAGCGACTGCCTTCGGCTCAGGTCATGATCCCAGAGTCCCGGGATCGAGTCCCACGTTGGGCTTCCTGCTCAGCGGGGCGGAGGGGTTCTGCTTCTCCCTCTGGCCCTCTTCCCTCTCATGCTCTCTGTCTCTCAAATAAATAAATAAATAAAATCTTTAAAAAAAAGTTCCTAGCATGGTACCAGGTACATAGGAAACATTAAAAATTATTATAAATTATAATAATAGTAATGACTGTATAACTCTCTTTGCATGTCTTTATAAATGTATTTTTCTTGTGTTGTGACAAGGCTGTCATCAGGTTAATGATTACAGTGACTAGGCTTTTGTGGTTTTTACATTATTGGGGAAAGAACTGCATATCGGTCAGATACTTAAGATATTTATTCAGTACTCCTTCATTTTTTTCTCCTAGAGGAGTGAAGATTATAAGCAGTTCCCTTTTCTGGGTCTTTGGATTCAAATTATAATGAATTTTACTTACTATGTCTTGTGAATAAGGCTGGGCAGAATTGGAAAACAATAGGAAGTTCGTATAATTCTAAAATATCTCCCTCATAGTTTTGCTTGTGTGTATCTTATAACACATTTTATATTATATTCAGAAGTTTCCTATTAGAATGTTATTAGATAATAGCCAAACTATGGAAAGAGCCTAGATGTCCATCAACAGATGAATGGATAAAGAAGATGTGGTAGATATATACAATGGAATATTTTACAGCCATCAAAAAAAAAAATGAAATCTTGCCATTTGCAACAACGCGGATGGAACTAGAGGGTATTATGCTAAGTGAAATAAGTCAGTCAGAGAAAGATAAGTATCATATGATCTCACTGATATGTGGAATTTGAGAAACAAGGCAGAGGACCATAGGGGAAGGGAGGGAAAAATGAAACAAGATGAAACCAGAGAGGGAGACAAACCATAAGAGACTCCTTATCTCAGGAAACAAACTGAGGGTTGCTGGAGTGGTGGGGGGTGGGAGGGATGGGGTGGCTGGGTGATGGACATTGGGGAGGGTATGTACTATGGTGAGCGCTGTGAGTTGTGTAAGACTGATGAATCACAGACCTGTACCCCTGAAACAAATAGTACATATGTTAATAAAAACATTTTTTTAAAAAGAATGTTATTAGACAATGAAAGCACTACATTTCAAAATGTGTGGGATGCAGGTGAAGAAGTACTTAGAGGGGATTTACATCCTTAACTGCATTTATTTTTTTAAAATATTGAAAATAAGTGAGTTAAATTGTTAACTTAAAAAACTAAAACAAAACAAAGAACAAAGAGGAAACCCAAAGAAAGTAGAAGGAAGACCATATGAAAAAAATGAGTATAAAATAATGAAATAGAAAACAAACAAACAAAAAACCTAGAAATGATCAACAAAAGCAAAACTTGGTACTTTGAGAAGATTAATAAAATAGATAAGCTTATAGCAAGACTAATCGAGAAAAACTTCTCTAAGCAAACTAGGAATAGAAGAAATGTCCTTAACCCAATAAAGGGTATCTATAAAAAATCTGCAGCAAGATCTCACACTTGATTTTGAAATATTAGATACCCTCCCACCGTCAGGAATATGAAAAGGATGCTCTCTTTTACTGCTTCTTTTAAACATTGTACTAGAGGTCCTAACCAATGTAATGAAGAAAATGAAAAGTGAGAGAAAAGGACTAGAAAGAAAAGAAAAGAACTGGGGCGCCTGGGTGGCTCAGTCGGTTAAACGTCTGCCTTCGGCTCAGGTCATGATCCCAGGGTCCTGGGATCGAGCCCCGCATCGGGCTCCCTGCTCAGCGGGGAGTCTCCTTCTCCCTCTGCCTGCCGCTCCCCCACTTGTGTGCTCTCTCTCTCTCTCTCTCTCTCTGTCAAATAAATAAATAAATCTTAAAAAAAGAGAAAGAAATAGAACTGATGTTATTTGCATAAAATATGACTGTCTGCATAAGAAATCAGATATTCCACATGTGAATCAGTAGAACTAACAAGAATGTTTAGAAGGATCCTTGCTTATAAGACTGGCATAAAAAACAAATGGTGAAATCATATGGTATTTGTCTTTCTCTGACATATGTGGAATTTAAGAAACAAAACAGATAAACATAGGGAAGGGAAGGAAAAATAAAATAAGATGAAAACAGAGAGGGAAAAAAACTATAAGAGACTCTTAACTGTAGGAAACAAACTGAGGGTTGCTGGAGGGGAGGTGGGTGGGGGAAGGGGTACCTGGGTGATGGGCATTAAGGAGGGCACTTGCAGTAATGAGCACCGGGTGTTCTAGGCAACTGATGAATCACTAAACTCTACCTCTGAAACTAATAATACACTATATGTTAATTAAAAAAAAAAAACCCAAATGGTGTTTCTAAACATGAGCGATACCAATAACAAATATATGTAGATGGCAAAAAGATACTCTTCTGTGCACAGAATTAGAAAATGTTATTGAAGGACAGAGATAAAGGAATCATTGGAGAGATAGAACACATTCCTAGGTTGAGAATACTCAATGTGGTGATAATGTTGGTACTCTAATTTATAAATTTAATGCAATTCCAGTAAAAATATCTCAACAGAATTTTTGATCAGACTAGACTAATTAATTCTAAAATATGAGAAAGTAAGATATTAAAAAGTATTACAGAATTAGACTAGTTAAAATAGTGAGGCATTTCCATAAGCCAGACAAATGGATCAGAATAGACTCAAGCACCTCTATTACTAAGATGTGTGATAGAGGCAGCACGACAAATCAGTGGGGAAAGAGGGAGACAGCAAACACACTGTCTCTTTGCTAACTCTTTATAGGGGTATGCTTGGCTTTAGGGCGGGATTATTTTACCAGGGTCCCAGTGACATACTTGTTCTGATGAGCCACCTCTCATTATAGAACCTGGCTCAACACATCACCCTCGGAGGATTGATTTGGTTTCTCAAGTACTTGGAAAGGAGGGGCTCTGAGTAGGGACATCAGATTCTTATTCCTGGAAAAGGGCATCTACTCTTACAGATTAGTGAATGAACATTCTGGTTTACAGGTTATATCTTAGTAGATAATCTAACTACTACTAATTGAGACACGAATTAATGTACACCAGATATTTCCAACCCTGAGGGCAAGCTGAGAGCAAGGTCTTGAGGGAATGGGCTCCAGGAAAGGGGACTGAACATGAGGATAAGGGTGTTGAAACAGAGATGAGGTGCTAGCAGGGGAACTGGGATGACCTCGTCTAGAAACTCGGTATTTCTAAGGAGCTCCAGCCTGGAGGCATGACTGATGCAATTGTTATGTTTACAGTTTCTATAGTATTAAGGAGAAGGAAATAGAATTTAAAATCAACTAACAAGGCTGTAGTGAGTTGTTTTCTAAATAAAAACTATTCAGAATTCATTTGCTTATTTTCCTCTCCCTGCCCAAATGTGTGCTTGGAGTCAGCCTGCAGTCACCTATCAGTGACTGCTCAGTTTCCAATTAATTATTTAACCAGTCAGTGTGGCACAATTATGCCTGCCACCTAGATAAGCCGTGGTAGGAATGAGGGGGGAAAGAAAGAATCATTTCAAAGTTGGGTAATACTTTTGAAATCAGAGAAAAAGAGATGGCAAAATGTTGTCTCTCTCCCTCTCTTTCTCTAATAATGAAAGAAATACAGACATCAAGATACATTGATGTGTCTACAAAATCAGAAAAAATTTTATGAGAGCCTTTGGTGAAATGGATACACTGACAGTGAGACTTGCTGGGACAAACTTTCTGGAAAGCATTACGTACCAATGTTTGAATCCAGTGACCCATGGATTTCAGGTCCGGGAAACCTCCGTGTATAAAGTGCTGGAAAAGCTTGATGCACAGAAATATTCATTACAGGAGCATAACTTAAATTAGCTAAAAATCAAGAGCACCCTAAATTAATCAAAAACACCTATAATTAATAATAATTATAGTTTAGTATATCATGATATGTCCACAGGAGGAATATTATATGGCCATAAAAATAATATTCATAAAGGATTAATAACATGGAGATTTTCCCCTTAGATTAAATGAAAAAAGTAGAAATACAGAGAAGTAGAAATAGAAAAACACTATAGAGGATATAATCTCAAAAACAGAAAAAATCCTCAGAGAAAAAGCTAGAAAGAATTAGAGTAAAACGAAAGTAGGCTTTGTCTCTGATAGTTGGTTTTTTTTGCGCAAATTTCTGTCAAAGCTAGCCAACCTCATATTCTGCTCCCATGTCTTAAAACCTTTTGAGACGGTAACAATTTAAGGCCTTGTTTGTAATAACATTTCCAATGTGGCCACAATTTTTAATGGAACTGATGGCCATATGTGTTGCAAGGGTAGAGAACCACGACAAAGGGCTTTTCTTCTCCAAAGAGCAGGACAGGTGGGTTACCTGGCTTCACTGGAGAATCATGATTTCCACCCCAGGAGATGTGCTATTTGCCAAAGGAATCTTTCAGCATTTCAAAAACATCAACAGCCTCTGAATCTCACCAAGGAGAAATTCTTTGATAGTGTTGGTGAGAACATAATGGATGAACCAAGAAGTTGGCTGTTTCTAGAAGCACAAAGCAGAGAAACCACTTCCTCTATGGCTGCTTAAGATATGCAATGAGGGAAATCTTGGAGGGCAGGCCATCATTTGACTGTCTTCTCTTGCTCCAAACCTCAATCAACTTGACTATCTCTTTAATGAATGATTCATCAAAATATCCCCCAATTTATCACAAGTGGCTTCTTTGGCTAACCAACAGGCTGACCACTTTTGTTGAATCCATCAAGAAAGGGTTTTGTCTTGGGGAAAATGAAATATTGGGGAATTTCTAGGCTTTAAAAATGGAATCTTACTTTGAAAATGATCCATATGGTTCGATTTAATTTGCAGTATAAGGCACACCACTGACATTGCAGGAATGTGTCTGCTGTAGCAAGAAACAATGGTTTGAGTTGTGAAATGAAACCAAAGGATGCTATCTGAAGCTACTACATATACTTTCTGATGTCATTTTCCAACGTAAGCATCCTTAATGTAAACAATGATAGATGTCCATAATCACAATTAAGGGATATCTGCATTAATTCCCATCAAAGAGAAGCTGTTCCAAATATCACAATATGCAACCCTTCATGAGGGTTGCATATCACCTGCTTTCCATAGTAGCATCCCAGGCCACCTGCACTTTTTTTGATGGCACAGGACTTAATGGCACAATTTGACATAAAAAAGAAATTTCCTCCGCAATGATAATTTTTAAAGTAGCAGGAGGAAATTTTTAAAAAAATCTTTTTTCACTGACTCTCTAAAACTCGTTCATGGGTATTCTTGGTGTGCCAGTTTCCTAGGGGCTGCCATAACAAAGTACCACAAACTGGGCTTAAAACACCAGAAATGTGTTGTCTCACAGTTCTGGAAGCTAGAAGTCGGGAAATTATGCTTATTGCAGGGCTGTGCTCCCTCTGAAACCTGTAGGGGAGAATCCTTCCCGGCTTCTTTTTAGCTTCTGGGGTTTGCTGACCATCTTTGGTGTTCCCTGGCTTGCAGCTGTGTAACTCCACTCTCTGCCTTTGCTGTCACATGGAATTTCCCCTGTGTCTCCATGTCTTCATGTGGCCATCCTTTTATGAGGACACCAGTCATAAGGATTAGGGATCCACTCTACTTGAGTATGGCCTCGTCTTTTTTTTTTTTAAAGATTTTATTTATTTATTTGCCAGAGAGAGAGAGAGAGAGAGAGAATGTGCACAAGCAGGGGGAGCGGCAGGCAGAGGGAGGAGTAGGCTCCCCGCTGAGCAAGGAGCCCAATGTGGGACTCAGTCCCAGGACCCTGGGATCATGACCCAAGCCAAAGGCAGGCGCTTAACCGACTGAGCCACCCAGGTGTCCCGATCTCATTTTAACTAATCACACTAGCAAGCACCCTGTCTCTAAATAAGATCATATTCTGTGGTGCTAGGGGTTAGGACTTCAACTGATCTTTTTTGGGGTGACATGATTCAACCATAATACCTGGTGTCCAGGGGTTGTCCAAAGAGCCTTTTCGAGACAGAGAGAGGGCAGTGTGGGAACACTGGAACCAGGGAGTATGAAACAAGGGTGCAGAGAAGGAAGTGGGAGCAAGACAAATGGAACCCACTTTGCAGTTTTGCCCACAAGTCTGGTGGCAGTGATCTTTCCCCCTGCTGATTTTGGTGCAAGGACTCTGGTTACTGATGGCAACTTTTGGCCAATTCCCAGCTGAAGATGCTCAAGTTCTATACTTGAGCATGGGTTGCAAAGTGAAGCTTATGGTTGTGTCCAGAACATTCTCCGCTGATGCCATATGTTTGAAAATGTCTAAATTTTGTGCAGAGACACACAAGCAAGTGTTTTTGTAAGTGGAGTTACATAATTAGGGCATGGACTTGCATAATAATTAGCACATGTAATTAGGCACAGACTTCTTGTCCTTTAATTAGACAATCAAGACATCTAATTACAAAATTAAGATGTAATTATGTGGCCCAAGATCTACATATTTCCTTCCATCCATTAGAGATCACATTTAGAAAATAATTCACAAAAACTGATGGAGAAATGAACCTAGAAACCAGATTCAAGGATGTTGAGGGAAGTCTTAAGTGGACTGGTAAGTCTTCTTTAGTCTTCCCTCCAGGGTGTGAGGGGAGTTATTTAAAATATCATAGTCTACTTGAACGAGTAACTTGCACATACCATGCTGTCGACCTTTGGTACACATGCTAATGAAGAAGAATGTTGGCATGACTAATCTGTGTAATTCACACGTGGCTCCTGAGTGCAGTGTGTAATCACACTTGAACATGGACTTACTTTACGTGTGATGTCCTGGGAATTCATTCAAACCCAATAAAGCAGCCAGATGGTGGAAACCTCCTTCCCATTCTTGGTTCTTCCTTGTGACTACTTTAAAAATAGACCCATTGCTCAGAATAAGGCAAACCAACACTGGCCGGATTGTCCTTTCCCTGAATATTCGCACATTTGATGAAAAGTACTTATTTTAAGTGCTCCTTATTGGACTACAGGTTGAAAAGGGGGAGGTCAAAGACTATAGCAAACATTCCATCTTTCTAATGATGAGTGATTTTTAGAGCAGCATTTTGTTCATCTAAAATCTAATGCTCCTAGGAAGCTTGGCTGTAATGATATGCTCTATATTTTTCCTTGCTCCTAAATTGAGATTTGGCTGATCTCTGCATGATGCTAAACACCCAGTTTGACTCATTAATTTTTCTGAACTGACTGAACTTTTGACCTAATTGGCTGGCTGATTAGGGATTACAGCCATATGTCCAGGTTTTTCTAAGCCAGTTCTGACTTTAACTGTGTTATCCCTCTGTTCCCATAAACTGGTGAAATATCCTAGTAATTCCAATGTTTTGACAGCTACGCTGCACTTCTCAGACTGCTGCTTTCTCCTGGAAAGTGGCACCAAAATCTGTCGGGCCACGTTTCCTGATTTTTGGTTAAGAAAATATGCTTCCCATATGGTTTCAGGCCATGAAAACAAAGACACGAAGAGGTTATAAGCAGTTGGCGATGAGGTCTTGTCTCCACGGTGTGTTCTCTCCCTATTTTTGTGTTTCTCTATTAGGCCATGGAATGGGATGAGGGACAAATTATGTGCAGGGGTCAGTTTTGACCAGCAAAACACACAAATTTGCACAGGGAACTTATTTTTGCCATTGTGACTTTTTTTTTTTGCCTTGCCTTCTGATAATTGTTCATGGTCGATGTAGAAGCAAAGGAATTGAACTGGGGAGAGGTACATTTTTAAAAACAATGTATTGATGGGAATTTTAGGTGGGGAAGGAACATTGAGAAGACAGCATCGCCAAGATGTCTTCCACCTGTGAGATTTTAGGATTCCTCCATCTGCAGCCTGTCACGGGATCAGGAGGAATTTCCTGGGGTCCATTCCACTCACTCACCTCTACGCTTCAATCTCTTCTGTCCTTAGACACTGTCAGCCGGAAACCACTCCTCCCATTCTTCCTTGAGGAGAACTCACTAATTCTGTTTCCTAATAGGGCCAATGTATGAATGAAAACTGCAGTTTCTTGGTTTTTAAGATTTGCTTTTCCCCTCAGGTACTCCACATCAGCGTTTTCAAGACTGGAGAAGCTGGGCATCAGACATCCCAAGCCTTCTCCTTTTATTGGAAACTTGACATTTTTCTGCCAGGTAAGGGCAGTCTTCCATCGTCTTCCAGCATAAGATATGCTGAGCCCAGGGCAGCTGTACCCATGAAGCACTGCTTCCATCTAGGTCACCCACACTGGAGTGGTCTATATGTGAAGGAGCTGTGTGAGGAGCCTTCCCCTCCTTGAATGAATTATCACGTGATGACAACGATCCATTGCTTATCACTCATCAACATGTGTTGAGTCCTGTCATCCATTCATTCATCCATTCACCCCAAAACCCACTGAGTATCTAAACATGCCAGGCCCTGGGATGTGGAAGAAGTAGAAGTTACTTATACCCTCAAGTGTGCACATGAAATCACGGTGTTCAGCACCAGATGGGATGTACCCTAGTGCTAGATTAGGCGAGAGAGATGGTAGCTGTGGTGTCCTTCAGAGGAGAGGGAGATCTGTCAGGGCTAGAATCACCCTAGAGGACTTCCTGGAGAAGGAGGTCTGGCAGGAGCAATGAACACAAGGGCAAGAACGCAAACCAGGTGGGGAGCAACAATGTGTGTGATTGCACTTAAATGAGAATTAGGGCACAGCTTGATTAGCAGCCTGGATTGACTAGAAGCCAAAGATGGGGGAGCACTAGGGGAAGCAACTATGTGAGAGAGTGACAGGCTAGATGGTTGGCAGTCTAGGTCAGGGTACTATCACTTTGGAGCGGGAGAGGGACCCTGAAGTGGATGATCACTCTTCAGGGAAGATTTAATTTAAGAAGTCTAGGTGACGTGGTGAGGGCTTGGCCCAGATGGTGAGGGTGAAAAGAGAAGGACACTGGGGGCAAAGTTAGTACATCCTGGAACTAATTCGTACTAGAGAATTCAAGGCAAAGGAGCCAAAGCACCTCTAAGTGTTGAGCCAGGTTCACAGGGAGAATGGCCATGAGTTGACAGAAATAGAAGGTCTGGAGGGCAGCTGGTCCAGGAAGATACCTTTGATTGGCCGGAGTGACATGCAAGTGGAAAGGTCCTGCAGGCATTTGTAGATAGAAGCCCAGGACACTATCTTCTCAGAGTACTTTTTTTCCTTCATTGGGTTTTCTCAGAAGCCAGATGGTTTAATCTGCGAACTCATGGTGGTGCTGCCACCAGACCCTTCATCAGGAGCCGACAGATCCCATGTGTGAAGAACCGCGGAGCTAAACAGAGACAGGAAGGGCTAACTGGGCCAATCCTGGTCATATCTGTTCAGCATCTCTCTAGGATTTCCCCACCCCCAGCCTCAGAAAGGCTGGCCCTCAGTGTGGCACAGATAACAACTTCAGCTATTTCTATCCTTTTTCCTCTTCCTCAGTTTCTTTTCTCTTCCTTTCTGTCTCTTTTCTCTGTCCAACACTCTTTTTCCTCTTTATATATTGTTGTTGCTCTCTTCCTAGTGTTTTAAATACCTTCTCCTCACCTCTGTCTCAGGGGTGGCGCATTCACAACACTAAGCCCGCAAACAGTGACCTCATTAAGGCTTACAGTGAGTCCTTGAAGCAAGTGTGAAGAAATTTCTAAGTGTCAAAAGAGAACACGCTAGATAGGAAATTCAAAGTAAATAGATTTCACATATTTCTGGGGGAGGGGGGAGTGATCAGTTGTATTCAGTTGAGTAATTTAGTATTAACATTTTGAGGGAAAATAGTGGAACTGTCGATATGAAGAGAACACTGTGCTCCTGCCTCTGGTTAATTTCCACATATGCTCCTTTTCAGCTCGTCATCCTTGTATGTACAAACCTTGCCAAGTTCCTTCTAGAACATAGTAATTTCAGCGACTATTTTTATATCCATAGAAGCTTTCCTTGATGTATGGCAAGCTTAAATTGTGAAAGTAGATGTAATCAGAATGGGATGTGTTTCCATTAAGGACATCCACCTCTTCTATCCCCACCAACTCTTTCCTCTCTCCCACCCCTCAGGTGCCTCTCCTGTATACTGCATTCCCACAACACAGGGATCTAGCAATTTCCAGCCCTTCACCCCTACAGTTCCTCCATCTATATTTGCACACACACTCCATCCCCACTGTATTACCCCAACCCTATTGTACAAATGGGTGTGGCCTTTTCTAACCCCTCCACCACACAGCTGTCTCCAGGTATACTCGTTTCCCACGACAAAATGTGTCTAATGTTTTGTCCTATATAAAGTTACTCTAAAGTTCTTATGTTTTGACTGCATTGATTTTAGTTAAAAATTTCACTTGGATCATGATAATTCAGAATTTGCAAGCGTTTATATATAGAGTGGCTGTCAAAAGAGGCTTTGCCAAAATTAATAATAATATAAACCAAATTGCCGAGGGGAATGTTAACATAGTTGAGAAAGCAAACCGTTTTCAAATATTTTAGCAGCAATTACACACAAATACTTTAAGTACAGATGATCTCCTTCCATCCATTAAAGCAGAGTTGACTAAGATTTTTCCTTGGCAATATATTTTTTAAAGCTACTTGTTTATTCTAATACTTGAAAGTACTTGAAAGCAATAGAACTTGAATTCTTTTTTATTGTTTATATAATTGTGTTCTCACGGTTCCAGACTTTTTTCTGAATAAATTTGAATACTGGAAATTTTGTTGAATCTTATTCTTATGATAGTGCTGTGTTTTCCGCAGGGTTTCTGGGAAAGCCAAATGGAGCTCAGAAAGCTATATGGACCTCTGTGTGGGTAAGAGAGAAGTCCACTTTTCTACCATTTATCTCGATTTCTGCATGTTCTGATAAGGAAGTAATAACCAGGATGGGGATGTTGCATATGTTTAGCTATTTTAAGGATCCACAAAGAAAGGGCCTAGCTGTACAGATAAGGCTCCTGGAGGAGTGGAGGAGGCCCCAGGGTTGCCCAAGGGCGCCCCATGCTAGGCTGAAAGAACACCACTTCCCAGCCTTTAAGACCCTGACCAGTTAGGTCAGATGCCGGGTGCCTTGACCATCTCACTCTGCGGCTGCACTTGGATACAGTGGCCCTCCATGCCTCAGTCTAGTTTGCCTTGAGAACCCATGAGTCGTCTTTTCTTATGAACTTACCAAAACCTTACTTGGACCCGTTTTGTTCAACTCTGTGGGAAAACATGCTGTCAGCTGTATGACCGTATAATCTACCATCCAATACAATACACTGGGTTGAACGTGAAAGGGGATGCTATTAATAATTACCCCAGACAACAGTGGACACAATGACTGTCCTGGATATATTGGGACATCTGGTCACCCTAGTTCTCAGCCATATAAAGTACTAGAGCCCCTCTTTTTTTCCTGAATTTTCCCTTTTTATGCCTCAGAGAATGCTCCCTCTTTTTAAAAAAATAAATAAATAAAATTCCAGAATCTGGTGAACAAACATATGTTAAGACCATTTATTCTATTCAAGATTTGACAGACTTGAATCATATTGGTTCTCAACATGCATCTTTCCACATCGGAGTCCTAACCGTTTTATTCTCTTCTTGTATCACTCCTCCTCAGCCATGTGGTGATTTTTAGCAGCTCTTCCCCAGACCTTCAGGTCTGTGATCACTGTTTTAGGTGCAGTAAACTTCTGTTGTGTTCCTAATGTCCTAATGCTAATGGGGTCCCATGGCTTGTAAACCCTTCTATCCATAGGATCCATGATGCTTATTCTCCCAGTGATGATTTTCAAAAGATTGATTTGTACTCTGTGGAAATGGACCTACCCGGGAGACCCATAGTTTTGGCCAAGTTGTTCTCACTGCTCTTTAGTTTGCTATATGATCCTGCAAAAGTAATAAATTTTCATACTAGATGCTCTCTGAATTAGTTTGTTATCACTGCATAACAAACCAATCTAAATTGCAGGGACTTAAACAACAAATTATTATTTATCACATGTCTAAGGAGTGGCTGGAATCAACTAATCTAAGCTACCCCTGGCTCAGCTCAGCTAGGCTTTCTGGTGCATCTGCTGGCCCTCTGGGCAGGTAGGTCATTTAGGATAGGCTCACCTGGGGCAGCTCTGCTCCACTTATCTCTCATCCTTCTTGGAATAGCAAGCAAACCAGGGAAGGCTCTTCTCAAGGTGAAAGCAAATGTTCAAGAGAGCAAACCTAATAGCACAAGAACATCTTAAGTTTCTGCTGCATCATGTCTGCTAACATCCTATTAGCCAAATCAAGTTATATGGCCAAACTCAAAATCAGGGCAGGAAGCATATCTGCCCACAGTGAGACCAAAGCAAGTCACTTGGCCAAGCCTGACTTTGATGGGGTAGGGACGTGTGTTCCTCTGATGGAAGGGCAGGGAGGTGGTACACATCTTTCAATAATAAGCAACGCTACCTAATTCTCTAAGATATCTTTTAGCTTGGTCTTAACTTACTTTTATTTATTTTTTTTATGTGCATAGCTTCTTGCTTTAAGTATGATAGATACTTAATAAAGGCCCAAGGGATTGACCCATTTACGTTTCTGCTACTCTTGGGCTGCTCTATTGCTTTTTTAAAAGTTCTCATTCCAGTTCTCTCTTTCCAATAGCCTCATTCTGTGGTTGACTTGACACTGACCTTGGAGGCTGTCCCATATATTACCAAGACATCACCCTGACTCAGAATGACAGTAGCTTCCCTAGAATTAGGAAAAGCCCTAAGTTTGAATTCTAGGAATCCGTTCCCTGGAGTACTTCTTGTACAGATTTTTCAGAGTAGAGCACTTGGGTATTTTAAAATAATTTAAAAATGTCAGATGAAGAGTTTAAAGGGCACTGTATTAACTGGTGGGTGGTGTGGTATTCATGCGTGTGTGAGAGGTGGGGGACAAAGAGAGGGAGGGAGGAAGAGAAGGAGGGAGAATTAGTTTCCTTGATGACAGGATGTCTAATCAACTACCCCCCCAACTTTAACTAAATTAACACCGTTTATCCTTTTCATTTCAAGAAAACGTAAATCAAAGAGAATGATTTCAAATGAGGTTGTAGAGATAGAAATTGCAGGATCATCTCCACTCTTTGTTCCCACCTCTCATGAAAAGGGGAAACAAGAAAGGTGATGGCATAATTTCTTCATACAAAACTGTCAACCTTTTTCTGCTTTAGAAAAAAAGATGAGCTATAAAATGCTGACTTCTTTTTAAACATGTCCATTCCTGGATTTGGAGGCAAGACAGTGGTGGGGCAAAGTCCTAACTGAGCTCTGTAATCTTGATGAGACTCAGTGTGCTCACCTTTTAAAATGAAAGGGATGAACTAGCTTCTAGCCCTAAAAATTATCTTGTTACTGCTTATATTTTACCAAAATGTTTTCACTGGTGGGGATGTCGAGGATGAACTACGTTCAATAAAAAACCCTTCCTTTATACAATGATTCAGTTTGAGTTATTTAATTTTTAAACTATTTTTATTTATTTTAAAAAATATTTTATTTATTTATTTAAGAGAGAGAGAGAGAGAGGGCGCACACATGAGCAGGGGGAGCGATAGAGGGAGAGAAAGAAGCAGGCTCCCCACTGAGCAAGGAGCCCGACTTGGGGCTTGATCCCAGGACCGTAGTATCATGACCTGAGCCGAAGGCAGACGCTTAATGGATGGAGCCACCCAGGTGCCCCTGACTACTTTTATTATTTTAGAAAATATTATCAAGACCAGATTGGTCCTCTTAAAAATTAAAATGATAGACTGATTCACCATTTGACAAGGGAAGCCCCACACTGTTGATGCCATATAGAGATGCACTGTATCATTAGGTGACAGGACAGTACTCCATGTTGGGAGAAACATGCTGCTCTGGACCTGAAAGCCAAATATGGGGATCATGATGCTTATTATCTGGTTGTTATCATAGCAACCCAGTCAGAGTTTGGGTCCCCAAACTGGAGATAGGCTCCTTATCCATTTTCTCTCCCACTCACTGCTATGGGGAAGATACTGCTAGAGAAGCTTTCTGCCAAGAAGGGTTGACAACATCACTGTTTGTTGTCACCGCCACCACCGCCACCACCACCAAGAACAAAATGTCTTTACCAAGTATCTAATTATGTAGCCTGCTTTGCCACGCGCTGTGCAGATAAAACTACACATGTTGTCTCTGCCTTCTTTGAACTTGAATGTAAAGCAGATGGACTGGCATGCATACCTATCCAGTTTTTATTCACAATGCTTGATTTGAACTCTTTTGAATTGCACGTTAGTACCCCTGACAACATAATAGGAAGAAAGCGAGGCTTTACGGCTTTAGACAACCTGCAGTCAATTAATAATGACTGGTTAGCTCCTTCAGTCTGAGCAGGAGCCCCAAGTTGGATTTATATTCCTTCCTAAGCCCTAAAAGAACAGTATCAACATAATCATCAGACATTTGTGATTGGATATAAACAGGATGGATATTATTTTCCCTTCCAATTTGTAATTGACTTTATAATCCAGTGGATGACAAGCCTTTATTATACTATTACTATTAATTACTTATAAATACTTAACGGCACCTAAGTTCAGCTCAATTGTGACTCCTAAAGGCTCCTATCTAAAGTTTCTTTACCTTTCTCTTGTCTGTCTTTTAAGTGATAGTTCTATAGCTGTTCTTTTATTTAGCCCCATCCCCATCTCTTCTTGCCCTCACATCACTTTGACCTTGATTTCTAGTATAAACTTCACTCCCTCTTGTTGAATTTGATTCTCGTGCTTCTCGGCCTCCATCATTCTCTGCCTCTCCATTTGATTAGTGGCCCCCTCATTCCTGTATCCCTCTATCAAGCCGGATTTGTTCAATGATCTCATATACCCTCATGAGAACAGTAAGTTGTAAGTAGGTAAACATGCACATTGTATATAATTCATAAAGTACAAACAAGTATTCAGCAAAAAGTAAAACTGACTCCCTTCTTGGACCCTTAGCCACTCTTCCCCAGAAGCAACCTCTGTTATCAATTTTTTAATACTCTGATAATCTATGATAGATGCTGTTCTTTATCTTGCTTTGTTCATTAATGATATTTGTGAAATTGTCCCATTTCAGTACATTCATTCTTGTTAAATGCTATTCTATTTTTTAAGGATTCCATTGTATGGATGTATCCTAGTTCTAAAAATAAGTTCTCAATTGATGAACACCTTTTGCTCTTATAAATAATACTGCAGTAAATATGCTTGTATATATATATCACTGCTGTCTTATGTAAGTATGTCTGTAGGATAAATTCCTAAAACAAATTATTAGGTCAAAGATTATTTACATTTTTTGTTTTATTTTAAATGGCTCTGTCTAGGAGTTATATCAACATACATTCTCATAAATAAGTATATGAGAATACCTGCTTCTCTCATGTGATTGCCATTAAAATGTGATGGTCATGATTTTAAGTCTTTACCACTTGATGGTAGTTTTGATTTGCACTTTTCTAATTATGAGCAAGCTTGGATATCTTTTCATATGTTTAAAATCCATTGCATTTTGTTTTCTGAAAAATCCTTTGCCACTTTTCTATTGGATTAGTGATCTTTTCCCAATTTAGTTGTAGAAGCTCTTCATATATTAGTGAAAATAGCCCTTTACATCTAATATACATTGCAAATATTTTGTCCTATATATTGTTTAACTTCGTTGATTGTGTATTTTTTCTAATCAGAAAACATTGGGTTTTTTATTGTTGAATTTAATCAATTTTAATGGTCTCTACATTTTGGATATTACTCAAAAAGATATATTTTTTTACCTTTCATTTTTCTGGTGTTTTTTATTTCATCTAAAAAATTTAGATATTTAATACATCGAGAATTTATTTGAGAATAAGGATGGAAGGAGGCATTCACTCTTATTTTTTTCAGATGGTGGTGTTCCATCTGGAAATTCATCCTTTTCCAACTGAAATGAATGCCATTGTTATCATTTATTAGCTCCCATATATATTTCTGACTTCTGTGTGCCATTCCCCTGCCTAATCACATGCCAGTGCTGCACCAAATAACCTCATTTGGATATCTTGCGTGTAGTACCTTCTGGTACCTAGCTGCAGTAGAATGTTCTCAGAACATCTTTGCAAGCCTCAGAATCTGAAGCAATCTCTCAGGGAATCTTGAGTCCCTGAACTGAAAAAAAAAAAAAATCAATTTAGCAAACAAACAAGGCTTTGGTATAAAAGACCTGGCACTTAGACACAGGTCCATGCCCACAGGAGGTAGAGGTGTCTCATATGCCTCCAACTTGGAGGTTTTTGGCACCGTTTTTATTTAATTAGCTAGCACACATGAACTAATAGCACCTTGTCACCAGGCAGTGAAGAAGTTGAGAACTCTGGGAGGCATGTGGAAAAGCAATGAAAATAGTAAGGTCATTTCACTGTTTTTAAGCTCAGATTCCACGGCGCCGTCCATTAGGAGAGTGTGCGCTTGGGAAGAGAGTACGGTACGGAACCTTCTCCCGTGAGCGCTTACGTGCAGGTGCGGCTGCAGGACTGCATTGAGATGGTTTGCTTTAATGCAGTCGGATGGCTATGTCACCAACGTGTGGGACCTTTGCGGACCTACCTGCATAGATCCCGGACTCTGGGAACTCAAGGGCTCTGAAGGGCTCAGCCCGCTGCAGCCCTGTGCCCACTGCTGTTCTCTAAGAAGACACAAGACTCTTGAACACACTGGACTTGAAAACGTGGCCGAGGATGGGGCGGGCTGAAAACTGCCGCTGCTTTGTTCAAGAAAATACAAGCATTCAGACTCACGCCTGGACAACTGATAGGGGGAGAGGATTCTCCTTTTGAAACCGGACTGAGCTCAAGAGAAGCGTAGATGCTGGAGGAAGGCAGAACTCTTAGGTGGGAATGAAGTCACCATTGCAGCAAAGCCTCACAGATGCTGGTGCTTAGGAGTCAAACGTGTAAGTTCCTGCGGCTGATCCGGGGTGCATGCCTCAGAATGGGAGTCCTTTACTAAGTGTGTGTGACCTGAAAATGTGACTCAGTTTGAAGAGGAACTAATGAAAATGAAAACTACTCTGACCTCGGAGAAGACACGATATCCCTGAAACTATGGAATGAACTACAGAAATCCTAAATTATTCTAACATCTCTGGCCATGAGGCCAGATGGGGGTGGGGGGGCAATATTTGGGTCTCCTAACTTGGTAAAAGTTGAGTCTTTCATGAAAGTGTGGAAAACAAAGCTTAGAATCACCATTTTCAAGTGATATGAGTCTGAAACCAAAATTAATATGAGACCTGGTGGTCTATATCCATAATTATTGAGAATCATTCAGTGAGTTAAATATCCACATTCTCGCTGGTCAAAAGAGATCAATCGCTAACACTCAGCTTGCAAGGGCACATTTTTAAATGAGTGATTAATTACACTGGTATTGCATTTTAGGGGGGTGCATTTTTTTTTATAAAAATGAATATAATTGGCTGATTTTTTTCTAGGAGTCTTTTAAGAGTAGGAAGAAAGTTGTCAGCAGGAAAATACATGATAATTATCACCCATTGAAACATGTAGCCCAATAGGTAGAATTATCAAAGGAACAGTTGTCCTAAGATAAATGGGCAATCTAGACCAAAAAGGACAGGAAGAATTCTATTAACATCCCACTTCTCTTGAATGAGCCTTGCATAGACCCTTCACCTCTCCTATTGCTATCACAGTCTCTTGTTACCTGAGTTACTACAAGGCTTCCATTCTTCCTTATGGTTTAAAAATCACCCTTTTTTCCTAGTCTTCATCCAAAGACCCTTCTGATGTTTACCCATTTTTTTCTGGACTTTGAATCTCTTCTTTTACCCACCATTTCTCACCACTTCCTTTCCCCAATTCTCATTCTATGACAACCTATAGGTAGTGGTTGCTGCATACTTGAGTGACTCCTACTGTCCAGGTCTTTGGACCCACACTCCTAAAGATCAAGAGCCCATATGAATTCCTCTTCCTTGGGTAGAAAAACATCAAACAGAGCATGCCAACCTACAATAGAAAACTGGGGTTCACATTCCAGCTTCAACTCTCCTATCTGCCCCCTTGATAGCTTGATGGATTTAAGCCAATCTCTTCCCCTCTTGAAGCCCCAGATTTCTCAAAATAAAATGAGGGATGTGGACTCTACCAGTGACTTCGACACTTGAATTATGAGCTCGGTAAATAATATATTTTACATGGTGATCCAGGACACACACCCACTTGAAATAAAAGTCTTACAAAAGAACATCTTATTTACTGTAAGACCCACATCGACCTATTCTAACTCTATTATTTCCCAGAAAAAAACAAAAACAAAACAAATCCAGCAAATACAAGCTGGTCACGACATACTAAGTTGGTTTCATAACCACTAGTAAGTCAAGATGAGCAATTTGAAAAGCAAAGGGCCAGATGATACCTGAAACCCTTGCCAGCTCTAAATGAGGTGGCTGCAAACCGATGGCTCAACCCCAACAGTCTGCACTAGAAAATTTGTCTGAGCCCCTGTTTTTATGGTGGTTTAAGACTCTGAGAGATCCCTGGACAAAATCGGCAGCTAAAACCGAATATAAGCTGAAACCATCCCTCCAGAGGTGGGGCCCCTGCACCTCATGGCAGAACCAGCACTCGCTGCCTAAGAACACCTTGCTCCTGTTTTTTTAAAATCACAAGTTCAGGCATTATGACAATTATTGCCCAGCCTTAACCCAGAATCTTTCAAGCGAAAAAGCGTTAACAAAATATATGGGTTGGCAATTTAAAACATCTGTCGGTACGATTTTTGCATTGAGGGTCAATATCTAAGTAATTCATGGGAACACCCTGTCTCAGCGAGGTATGGCCATCACTGCTTACTTCCAGGGGATGGGGCAGGAGAGGGAATGGCCTAGAAACTGGAAGTAGCCTCATTCACTGGGGTGGACGGGTATGGAAAACTGACCAAGCTGGGGTGCCGACGGAGCAGGTTCCAGCCGATGAGTGAAGCACAGTGTTTAAAGGGTAAGAAATTGGCAGCTCCCCATTCCAGCAAACACTGGCCATTGTGAAAAGTCCAGGAGAAGGCTGCCCACGGAGAAGGTTGGCTGGACAAGATTCAGGCATCCAGAAAAGCAGGAATCAGGAAGGCCTGTCAGTGGACGTTAGGGGCCAAGAACAGGGGGTTCCAGGCCCTAAGATGGGCTTCTGGGAGGAGGAAAAGCAGGGTGTCAGGGGGAGAGGCCTGGGGACAAATCCCACACAGGCGCTGAGTCCTCAGACTGGGACCCAGGAAGCAGAAACCAGACCCAGTCCCTGCTCTTGGCTGGGGACAAGACTATCCTGGCTAGAGCAGATCAAGGTTGAGGACGGGACACTGGGGGTTGTTCTACTTCTGGGGACAGGCTGGGACTGCAGGTGGGGGATGAGCACTTGGCTGGGACGAGTGGAGGGCTCAGACGCAGGGAGGTCAGCCTCAGTTTTTCAGTTTTTCACTCCTCGTTGTGTGTTCCCCAAATCTACCAGTATAGCAGGTTCAAGGTGGAAGGAGGCTCATCCTCCATCAGGGACAACCGCATAAGGCATCAATAACTTCTTTATCCCCCAGGCGACAGCCGTGCACCAGTGTGCCCCCAAACAATAGAATATCTCAAATTAAGATTGCATAAAAGCTCTATTTCCAGCTAATATTTTCAAATAATAAATTCCATATTTAATTGAATTGTACCTGCAACAAATCCAAGTTGTTCAACCCAAAATGCAAAATAGAATTATGTAACCTTGTCATGAATCACTGTGGCATTTGCCAAGGCATTCTCCCATCTGGAAGCAGGTCCAGATAACACATGGCATTAGCAGACATCTTCTGTCGAGAACTCTTTTGCACAGATACTCTCAAAAATTGCACACACTTACCCAATTTTTATGGCTCTCAACCCTAATTAATGAGAATGCAAATAGTGATCCCTATTCTGTCCAAAAAGAAGACTGACACACCATCTTTGATTTCATGATCTAAAAAAAGTCATTACTAAATTCAAAGGCGCAACTAATTCCCACTTCACACAGAGCTTAAAGTTCCTCTTTATCCTGATTTTTGGAGCAGAGAAACTTTTTTCAAGTTCCTGGAACCCTTGAATGATTAAAAAAAAAAAAAGCAAACAGTTTTAAATCTTGTTACTCACATAGGGCAGAAGGCAGAGGCATCTAAATGTCTACACCGAATTAACTCTAGGTATATGGTATAAACTTTCAAACAAAAAAAAATCATGTATCATCACACACATCTGAAATTCTACTAAGTTTTGAATTAACAAATTTTATCTTTAAAATGGACCATATGGGGGCACCTGGGTGGCTCAGTCCGTTAAGTGTCTGCCTTCGGCTCAGGTCATGGTCCCGGAGTCCCAGGATTGAGCCCCCAGTTGGGCTCCCTGCTCAGTGGGGTGTCTGCTTCCTCTGCCTCTGCCCCTCCCCCTGCTTGTGCTCTCTCTCTCTCTCTCTCTCATATAAATAAATAAAATCTTTTTAATAAAATGGACCATATAGGGGCACCTGGGTGGCACGGTCAGTTAAGCGGCTGACTCTTGGTTTCGGCTCAGGTCATGATCTCATGGATGGTGGGATCAAGCCCCACGTCAGGCTCCAGGCTCAGCCTCCGCTCTCAGCATGGTGGGGGGCGGGGGGCGTTTCTGCTTGAAGATTCTCTCCCTCTGCCCCTCCCCCCTCACACACACTCATGCGCTCTCTCCCTCTCTCTAGATAAATAAAATCTTTATTAAGCAAATAAAATAAAATGGACCAAATTCTCCTTTCTTCCTCAGGACCCCTAAATCTTTTAGAGTTTGGGTCATTTACTATGCACTACAATTATTCCTGGTCAGTCTTAAGTGTGATACTTCCGCCACTGTGCACACGAAGTTAAGTCCTAGCAAGGGGGCTGCCAGGTTTTATGATGCCTGCATGCCTGGGGCAGATCCTAGCAACTTAATTACTAAAACAAGTTGCCTGATTATTGTTTGCATCTCAAGACCATGCTTCTCACAACTTCTCCCCCATCATACCCCCCAAACTGTAAGAATTTTACAACCTGCTATATTAAATTTTCCCCTCCGAGTGAGGCTCGCAGTGTATTGGCCTACTGACAAAGGCCTGACTCTCTGAAATGCTCTCCACGCTCCCCACATTAACCACCAAAGAGGCACTGTTAGCAAATGATGCTGTCTTTGCCCCTTTTTAAAGAGGAACTTATGACCTTTGGCCTGGGTCTTTGGCTGGTGGATGGCCCCTCACCATGTGGTAGATGGACATGATGAGTGTGGTCTTTTGTGTTCCAACACCCACCAGCACCTCCTGACACTACTCAGGCTACAGGGGAAGTGGGCATCCAGGTACTGATCAAGACTACCGCCCTTCCCAACAGGACCCCCGGGGAAGGAAATCCAGGTCCCATGGGGGTCATCCCCCTCCAGCTTCCCCACTGAGTATTAACCACAGAGAGGCCATTGTTGAGTGGACCTTCCACTTTCCTTCGAAGGGTGTCTGTAACGCTCCAAGTTCTCTTCTCAGATTCACTGCCAGACTATGGCTTGTGCCTTATGACTGACATGGCCACTGGATCCTTCTAGAAGACTCCAGCCTAAAGATTCTTAACTGCCTCCCCAAAGGCTTAGATGTCCCTCAGACCATCCCAGTTCTTGGTCCTCTTCAGCCCGGGTCCCACTAGGATACTGTCTCCTGAATGGACACGTCACATCCTGAGTTCTGCCCTCCCCCAAATCCATACTTGTTAATGAGCAATGGGCTTCAGAGTCTGAGACTCCCACAACAGACCCCCACAGAATAAAGATTTCATCGAAGTAGGTGGAACGGGCTTTCAAGCCTCCGCATCCCATGGCTGTGGGATCAATGGGTGCCCTGATTCCTGGTCAGATCCAGGTGTTGAACACGGCATGCATGAAGGACATTTGGCTGGAGGGCTTTGTTTCTTTGTTTTTTGTTTTTTATTTTTTTTGCTATCTTCTTCTTCTTTTTTTTTCTTAACATATATTGCATTATTTGTTTCAGAGGTACAGATCTGTGATTCAACAGTCTTGCACAATTCACAGCGCTCACCATAGCACATACCCTCCCCAGTGTCTATCACCCAGCCACCCCATCCTTCCCCCCCCCCCACCACTCCAGCAACCCTCAGTTTGTTTCCTGAGATTAAGAATTTGGAGGGCTTTTTTTGTGTGTGGTAAAATATGACATAAAATTGACCACCCTAATCCTTTTTGGGTGTACCGGTCAGTAGCACTAAGTACATTCAGACTGTTGAGCAACTGTCACCACCACCCATCTCTAGAACTCTTCTCATCTTGAAAAAACAAACTCTATACCCATTAAACAAAACCTCCTGCTTCCCCCCTTCCTCCAGCCCCTGGCACCCACCATTCTACTTTCTGGCTTTATGATTTCGACTGCTCTAGGGACCTGAGATAAGTGGAATCATACCATATTTGTCCTTTTGTGACGGACTTATTTCACTGAGCATAATGCGCTCCGGGTTCACCCATGTTGTAGCAGGTGGCAGGCTTCCCTTCTTTTTAGGGCTGAATGATATTTTATTGTACATATGTATATACCACGTTTTGTCTATCCCTTTCTCTGTCTGGGGGCCCTCGGGCTATCGTGCACAAGGCAGCTATGGATGTGGGTGTGCAAGCGGCTCTTCGAGACCTCACTTCCAATTCTCTTAGGGATATGTCCAGAAGTAGCATTGCTGGATCATAGGGTAATTCTCTTTTTAGTTTTTTGAGGCCCTGCCCTACTGTTTTCTGTAGGGACTGCACCATTTTACATTTGGACAACGCTTTATTATTCCCTTTGACCGTGGCTATGTGGCCATTACTTCTTGCCTTCCAACCTTGAGAGTGAACTCCAGGAGAAATGTAAACTTCCCCTTGGGCTCTGGAATCCAACTGGTCAATGTGAGCCACACATTTCTAATTGGAATGCATGGCCCCTGTCATCTTGCCCCAACTTCCTGTTGACTATAAGCCAGCGAGCACATTCTTTACCAGACTAGTCCTGTTATCAACAAATGCTTGAACTGCACCATAAATTCAGTTCGTTTTAATAAATTCCCAGTAGTGCCCCCTGGAGCCCCTTCTCTTATCTCCCTCTCCGCCAAACCCTTTACAATTTATGTGTTTACTTTTCAATTCTGCTTTCAGCCCCTCCAAGCTTCCTCCTTCCCGCCAAGTCACTGTAGCCTTTGTGTCTCATATAAACTCAGTCTTCGGTGTCTGGGACTCCTGTTGACATCCACTCTCTCGTTCACGGGGCCACAGCTCCTCTCCTGGGCACCGGCCCTTCGCTATCCGGGCTTCCCACGTCAAGGAACTTGTCAAGATCATGGCCTTGCTTTGTGACGGTTTGCTGGAGGAGGCACACTTAAGTCCCCCTCGGTCCTTGCAGCCTCTGCACCGAGTTGCGCTCATGGAGAGAGGCTGATGGCCTTCACAGCTGGTCCTGTCAAGGAAAGATGGCAGGTGGCCCATGAATAGCGTGCCCAGGCACATAAGCTTGGGAGGAAGTTTTGGGGTTTGGGCTGGAATAGAGAACAGGCCGAGGGTGTGCTAGGCCAATGGGATCTTTGGGGCAGCGATAGAGAGCACAACCTTGGCAGTGGGGGAGAGGAGACAGCCCGAAGCCATGGTGCTAAGGAAGTGGGTTACTCAAAGGAAGTTGTGCAGGTGCACGGAGTCGTGGTGGGGGAGGAGGGGATGGAATTTATAAACAAACAAACAATCCTTCTAATGGCCCAGGTAAGCGATGACAGTGATTTGGCTCATCAGAAATGTAAGGTCTAAATGAGAGGGAGAATTTTATCCAGGAAACGTCCTGTAGCAGCAGAAGTGAACAACTTGTCCATTCTAAGGACTAAGACATGAGTCGACATTCATCCCTGAACGCTGGCTTTGAGTTCTGGAGACGAAATGGTCCTTCCCCCCATCCTGAGGAGGGGGGCATGGCAGAGGGGAAGGCAGTTCTATCTCAGCTGCGATCAGTGGGAGCTACAGATGAGACACGGGGTCCCCGTTGGCTTAGGGACAAAGCACCCTAAGGATCACGGAGCCACATTAAGAAGGTGATGGGAGGGTGTGAGTCCCAGAATATGCCTGGCATCTGGAGTCTCTGGCCTCTCATCCTTCAACAATCTAACGTGCTGTTTCCCACAAAGCATCCTTTGGACCATTTCCATAGACAATAATAATTGTTGCATGGAAAATAAAAAGGGGACAGTCCCCTGGTCAAATGCTAGAAACACTAGGTTAGTCAAAGGAACACAGGTCTCTTTATCGTGGGACTTCTCAGAACCTTTCATGAAATAACGTGCTTGAAACATCCCCAAATGAGACATTTAGCTGCAGGGTTTATTTGACCACAGAAATGTTGTTGTTGTTGTTTTCCAGACTATCTCTTGGGACTAGAATATGGAGAACAGGCTTTGAGAGAAAACACTGATCTAACAAATAGCAGCATTTTACTTCCAGCGTATTCCCCATGAAACACAGCCATTGATAAGAACAGCTTACTTCACCATGGTGAATTATCAGTGTTGCAACCAGTAATTACCAATTACCTCCATTTCAAGATTTCCTCTCTCTGTCTCTGTCCCTATCTCTGTCTCCGTCTCTCTCTCTCTCTCTGTCTCTCTCTCTCTCTGTGTGTGTGTGTGCGTGTGTGTGTGTTCATTCTGAGACGCTGTGGAGAACAGGAAACACACTGCCACGTGTTTTGCATGTTTATTTATTCCCTTTTATCCTCATACCTTTCTCTCGTTCCTTTCTCTCCCCAACTGACAACCATTCCATTGTCCTCAACATGTATTTTTTTTGGCACACGTTCTTGCAAACTGTGTATTTGTGTGTATTATCCTTAGCTTATCCCGATGGCGTGTCCTCGTTCCCTGCTTTGGTTTTCTCACTGAGCACTCTGCTTTGCGGACCCTCACATCACGGGGCTCCCATAGGGTGTATGGCTCCACCCATCCGGCCCGTCCCCATCCCCGCTCTGCAGGGGGGACACCCCGTGGCCTCCAGCAAGCAGCACTGCCGTGGACCTCCTTTTACGTCGTATGGACCTGTGTGCACAAGCTATGGGCATATATCTTGCTTTTATGACTGTAAGAGACATATATCTTTGTTCCCTGGGGCCACTGACATGGCAAATACCAATCCATAACTGTTTTCTGGTCCTCTATCTGGATCTTGTCCCTTCAGGACAGTATTTCATGTGACCATCCCAACAACCCTGCAGGTTTGGCTGGGCTGATTGCGTTATCCTCCATTTATATGGAAACATATAGGACAAGAATAATATGTGGTTAGCAAGAGGTGAGTGCAGGGCTGTGCAGGTTCTTTTTTTTTTTCTTCAAATTTTAATTTTCAAATTGGGCTCCATGCCCAATGTGGGGCTTGAACTCACAACCCTGAGATTAAGAGCTGCATGTTCCACGGACTGAGCCAGCCAGACGTCTCTGATTCTCCTTATTAATCCAAAGCCTTTTCTGTTCCACTGTCCCCTCTTGTTCCTCGGATGCTCCCAAGGACATTGGCCCTCATGATAGGTCGCTTCCTTATTTGCTTACTGCCCTGCTCGCTTGCCAGAACGCAAGCTCTATGAGGACGTGAAGTTTGTCTCCTCTGCGGGGATATTCCCAGTGCCCACACCAGTGCCTGACACATAAAAGGCGCTCAGGAAGCATTTGTTGAGTGACCAGAGATACCACCTCTGAGCATGTGCCTTTCAGGACAAAACCTCAATGGGAAGCTCTTGTGATTTTGCTGATTTGGGTAATTAGTATTATTTCCTTGGGACATAATGAAAGGAATTGGGGGAAAGTCGCTCATATTAAAATCAAGGTTTTGGGTGGAGGGGTCTCTAATCTTTCTCCATTAGTGACTATGCTCCATCAATTCAGAGGCGAGCCCCTCAAAGTACAAAATTGATTCTCTGCCATGGCAGGCCATCTTGAGATCCACGGGATAAAAAATAAGGGAAAGGTGATGCTCTCATGACACAGGAACAGGGCTCCCCTCACTCAGGTCATTCCTCAGACTCTTCTGGGGCTACTGACCCATGTCCCCTCCCAAGGGGCCACCCTCTCCCCTAGCCTAACCCCTTGGGATCTGGGGTCTGCCTAGGGTGTCCGAAAGAGCACTGGATTGCGAGCCAGATCTGGGTTCTGGTCTTAGCTTGGCAGTTCCCAGCTATGGGAGTAGAACAAGTGACTTAACCATCGTCCCCAACCTTTAGTTGAGTGAGTGCCTGCTATCTCCCAGGTCTGACATGAGAATCAAAGAAACCGTCAATGCAGCCTGCCCAGGGAGTGGGGATGATTCCTCTGCTCCTCAGGTCAGTCCTTGAAAGGTATTCTTACACCAGCAGGTACCCGGGGAGAGTGCCAGCTTCAGGAGCCGTCCCCAGACTGGTGCAGGATGAGCTTCACTCCTCCCTGCTGTGGGTCCTCAGGAAAGCTAGGCAGTGTCTCTGGACTGTTGTGCCTCCCGGAGAATTCCTGCCCCCACCCCTCTTCCTGGCCATGGCAGGTGTCCAGGCGGTGCCCACAAGTCACCTCAACTCTTGCGACCTTTATTTTCCTAGCTATGCGATGGGGGGCGGGGCAGGGTTGGGCTAGAACGATTATCTTGGAGCTTCTTCTCTTTCTAAAACACTATGATCTGGGCTTAAATTTTTTTTTCCTGCCCCTTGTCTCTCCCCCACTGTGCCTGAAATCCTTCTGCCACTGAATTCTCCTATCTTTGGAGTCACACACCCGCTCTGACACCTAGCCCAGGACCGCACGTGCGCCATCCTGGCACTGGGGCTCCTCCCCGACCTCGTTGTCTTTTTTAGAACTGACTCCAGCGTTTGTGAAGCCCCACTATTCATATTCTGCATCCACATGGCATCTGGGGAGAGGAGATTTTGCTACAGAGTCTCACACAAATATATGCCCTGCACGTCCTCTCTGCAACAGGACACACACCCACTGGAACACACACACACAGCCCCCTCCGGTGCCCAGGAATCTACATGCCTGGGCATCACTGTGTGGGCGCAAATATTCAGGGACAGCCAAATGACTATCTTAATGTTTCTTTGTCCCCGCAGTGCCATCTAACTATTTATTTAGTAGCTTGATGCTGTTTGCATCAACAACTTTGCCTTATAGGCTGTTCTTCACGTTTATGATTCTTACTGTGAAAAAAATTGCTTGCCTAACATCTGTTCTGAATTTGTTTTTTCTTTATTTTTATTTATCTATTCCCTATTGAATTAAATTTGCACCAAGGACAGTAACTTGAATTGGACTCTTCAGTGTCCTTCAGGATTTCTATACACTTCAATACATCTCTTAATTACTCTTTTTTTTTATTATTATGAGCTAGACATATATACCCATGCTCACACAGGCAGATTGGTTTGTAGCTTACCTCTGCCTGTCCCCCTCTGGGGAATAAGTTTTATTAACTGAATAAATTAAATGGGCGGGTACATTCAATAGACTAGAGAGGTTTATCGTTGTAGGTTTGTTTCAGATAATTTTCCCCCCTGTGCTGCCCATTTCCCTTTTTCCGCCATATCTCTGTTCTGGAGAAAGCCTGATGGTATCTTGACAGAGTCACAACTCACCAGGACTGGAAGGGCCACTTCATCTTACAGATGAAGAGGCTGAGGGTCAGGGGAGAGGCTAACTTCCTGCCCCGGGGCCAGAAACTCCCGAAAAGTGGAGCGCTGCTTGAACCCGAGTCTCCGGGCTGCCAGGCCTGGGATTGTTCCTAGGCAGCGTGAGGTCTCCTGTTAGGACCTACCACCACCCACACACCGTGCTACGGCTGTGGACCCGGGCCCCTCACGAGCACACATTGCATGTTTTCCATGGGTGTGGCTGGTATGGGTTGGGTGAGGGACACACAGCAGGTGGTCTGCAGGCAGGGTGGGTGACAGGCAGGCCTGGCTCGCATGGACTCCCCTGGGGGGCTCTGTGGTTCTCTGGCCTCTCCCAAGCTGGCTTGTGTGAACTCAGTCGAGAGTCCTCATTCAACCCCTGCTGTCACCACTAAAAATCCACCTCAGGACTAACAGAGCGTATTCCAGGCAGGAGCCAAGAAGGTCCCTAAGGAAGGGTGTGGTGAGACCTGCTTTTCTACTTGACACCTGGGAAATCTGCCAGGTGTAGGGACTGCGACCTCAAGACTCAAGGGACCAACCCACAGTCAAAACATTCTAACTCCAAATGCTCTTTCTGCCCTCAGTTCTCAGCTCATCCTGGGAGGGGCGTTCCCTTTCCCCCCGCTTCTTTACGACCTTTCCCACACTCTTTTCAGGGTCTGGGCCCCTTTCTTCCAACGGCACAAAGACAGAGGGGACAGTTTTCCCCACGTCTGGAAGAACTCACTGCTGGCTCCAGCCCAGGCATCGTCCACCCAACAGATGTTTTAGTCTTGGTTGTGTGGATAGCACTGAGCTGATGGCAGTGGGGAGACCATCCCGCCCTTCCACCAAAAAAAAAAAAAAAAAAAAAATAGTATCACTCATTTCTTGTTTCCTGAAGAAATTTGGCATCTAATTTAGAAGAAAAACACAGACCTGGACCAAGTTACACAAGAATGCCAGGGAATAAGTGACTGAATACATGATTAACCAGACATCCTGAAGCCATGAATTGGGTAGAACCATGGGCCCATAAAGGCAGGGAAGGCTTCCAGGGGGAGGCAGTACTTGAGCTTGGTCTTGAGGGATGATAACAGGGAGATGAGGAGCAAGAAGGAAGAGCGTTCTACCCAGTAAGAACAGTTAGAGAAAGATCTTGGGGTGGGAATCGGAGCAAGAGAAGTTGACCATCTGGACAAGGGGACAAAGATGGAGCAGCATCCTGGTCCATGTTGACCTATGACCCTGAAGTGAGACTGGAGGCTCCCTGCTGACTATACCCTCAGTGGCTGGACAAGTCCTCCCCTAAAGGGGGATCTCAGCAGCTCACCTCAGTGTCGCCATGTCATGGAACCTCTGATTCTAATGAAATCTTTGGCAGAGCCACTGGGTTGCAGTGGGGAGGTGATCTAAGAGTTCTGCGTGCTCAGCGGCCCCCCGCCCGGGTGACTGTGCACAGCCCGAACTGAGATCACCAGCGCCGGCCACAGAGGGAGACACGCCGGTGAAGAAGCCCACCGAGCCGTCCTGCACGCGGATGCCTCGTCCATAGCGGCGGGAGAGAAACGGGGAGGGGGCCCCAGGGACTACCAGCGGGCTTTTGGAATGCAGGATAAAGAGAAACAGCGTTCTGAGGTTTCGAGTCTGGCTTCAAATGGGCCAGTAGCAGGAATTGGGAAGTCCGGAGGATACCAAGTGACTTCCTAGAACGAGAAAGGCAGATTCTGAACCATCCCTCCATCTACTCCTATGTATGGGGTGCTCTGCCAGCTTCTCAGGGATGCAAGGGAAGAATAAGAATAAGGCTTTATCCTCAAAGAATTCATAGTAGTAAGGAGCCTGTCCATAAACGAAACAGAACGAGAGGCAAATCAATGGAGGAGTGGATCAGGCGCCATAGAAACTGCAAGGAGGGGTCTGGGAAGGCTCCACAGAAGAGCGGACAGGTGACCCGACTCTCAGAAAGGGTTTTCCAAACTAACAAGATGGAGACCGGGATATCAGAGGGAAGACTGTGAAAGAATGGGGCATGGAGATATACTGCAAATCTGGGGAACCACAAATAATCTTTTTTTCAGCAACTGTATGTGGCTGTGGGTTCCCAAACTGTGTACTAAGGCAACCCAGGGCGCCACGGTGAATTTGCAGGGGCTTCCTGGGATATTTTAAATATTCACGGGGAACACAGTGACATCTGTTGGACACTGTGAGAAGTACTTTCAATCTATGTGTATTCCTTTTTCCAGTGTCCACTACGTTGTTAGAACACGAATAATTATTGAGTTGTTTGGACTTAATGTGCTTCAAAATGAGACTGCTGGGTACTTCCTTTGGCCTTGGGGGGCTCTGAAAAGCTACGGAGTCACTAAGGGTGCCATGAATTGAGAAAGTTTGGGAACTTTGGTGGAAGAGGAATAGGGTAGGCAGAGAGGCTATGGGTTCCTGCAGGGCTCCTCCTGACAGGCCAAGAAGCTGGGCCTATTACTTCAAACAATGGAGAGCCATTACAGGCTTCTCAGGCATGGGATGACATAATCAGCTTCTGTTTTCAAAGGTATATTTGGTCTTGAGGGAGGAGTTGGTTTGGAGGCAGAGCCCATTTGGGGCTACTGCAGTGGTCCTCGTGAGAGATGGGGCTATAGAAGTT
Organism: Callorhinus ursinus; assembly: GCF_003265705.2. NCBI lineage: Eukaryota > Metazoa > Chordata > Mammalia > Carnivora > Otariidae > Callorhinus > Callorhinus ursinus. Next base: position 77,277,612 of record NW_027397074.1, read on the forward strand.
GGGACTGGAATACACTTGCTCCATTAACATTACGGAGCTCCTACTGCATGCCCACAGCTGTAGTCAGTGCTAAAGGCCAAAGATAAATGAAATAAGGCTCCTTTGTTTAAAGTACTCACAATCAAGTGGAAAGACAGCCAAGCACACATCTAACTATAGTTAGTGGAGAATCACTAGCAGTTAACCAGGCAGGAAAACGAGAAGGAGGGATGCTGTTCCAGGAAAGCAGGGGGTGCAGCCTGTGCAAAGGTGTGGAGGTGAGGGATGATGGAGGGTTTCAGTGAATCAGGGTGATCATCAGTCCTGGCTCTTGGGGTGATGGGGAATAGGGAGGGATGAGGCTGAAGGTCAAGGCCGGGGCCAGGTTGTGAGGGATGCTGCAGTCCATGCTGAAGACTGCCAAATGCCTTGAGGGTGACCAACAATTGAAGGGTTTTAAATAAAGGAGTGGTACCATTAGGTTTACATTTTACAAAGTCCTAGGTGGATAACTGAGTCGGGACCCATGTACAGACAAGCAGCAGGTTGGGAAGACAAGCCAGAATGATGGAGACATACTTCTCTGAATGGGAGATCCAAAGTCCAGCCAGGACGTGAGAGGCCAGAGACGCTACCAGGAGGGAGAGGGCAGGAGGAAGACACTGAGCAGGCTCCAGGCCCCGCCAAGAGGGGCCGGTTCAGTCTGTGAGGCTGTGAGGTCAGGATCAGCCCCCGGGCATGTGTGCACTGAGGTGTCCCCACGCAGGTGGCACACTCCCTGCTCCCAGTGACTCCAGACCCCACGGGCCTGTGACTCTGTCACTGCTCCTCTAGAAAAGTGTCCCTGGCAGCTTGAGTCTGCTCTGCTTCTCTGCTAACTCAAGCCTCCCAGGCTCTCATGACATTGGATAGCGAGATGCCCCAGTGAGCCGAGCTGGGACAGACCTCCGGGCCTCCTAGGGCCATTCTTTCTCCCAGTGCCATGACAGCTGCCCAGCCCAGAAAACCAAATGCCCAGTACAACTGGCACTGGACTTCTACTTGGCTTTTCTCAGAACTTTCTGGAAGGTGAGAGTCTGGGACTCGCACCACAACGACCTCCTTCAGGCTCTCCCCCCAACCCCAGCTGAGCGCCCTACCACTTACACATCTACAGGGTGGGCCAGAGGTTAGGCTTAAGGCCAGGCCAGTAGTTAGCCTTCGGCATCCTCCACCCCCCTGGAAATCACACGGTCACTGAGGCAAGGATTTATCAGATGCTTAATGCTTAGCAGCTGCCAGAGAAGCTGAAGGCCTATATCCAGTCTTCAGACTCTACCTGGAAACCAGGAGTCTCTAGACGAGCATCTAGATTCCTTCTGCAGATGCTGGGGGGTGGGGGACCAGTGTATCACCTGCTCCCGCAGGGGCACCCCTCACCCAGCCTCTTCACCCCCTACAAAGTGGCTCTAGCAGCTTCTGCTCGTGCACCTGCTGGGGCATGCAGTGGCGGGGGGGGCGGGGCTCACACTTCTGATGGAGAGGTGATGATGACCAGTGCTTACCTAAAACTTGACTGTGGGCACAACAGTTTCATGTGTTTCATCCGACCCTCCGAGCCAGCCTCTTTGATTAAAGAAGCTGGCTCGGGAAGGTTGTGGTTTGCCCAAGGTGACACAGCTGTGAAATTACAGGGCAAGGCCTTGAACCCAAGTCCCGGCAGGTGCGCCACTGCCAACCCCCAACCCCCACCCTGACGCTTGAAAGACACCACAGGGCCAATACGGTGAGAAATTCTTTCCCCCCCCTTTTGTCTTTTTCTTATTAGAAGAGTCACACACAGTCATTATAAAATACTGGGACAGTAAAGAAATAAACACAACGTGACAAGTCAAAGTCCCCCATCATTTCCTGCTCCGGATACCCGCACTGTTAGCTAGTAGAGCTTCCTCTAGATTTTTTCCAGGGCTATTATTAGCATGCCCCAACATAGCGCCTGACACAGAGTATGTGCTCAATAAATGCTTGTTGAGTGAACTGATGAAGAGTTCACCTGTCCTGCAGGTGCCTCTGATGAACAGCCTGGAGAGCCTGGCCGCCCCTGACAGGTGCAGGCCTTCTGGAACAGGGCCAGGCAGCCCACAGGCTAATACCGGCAGGTTACCCTGCCTCGGTGCCCAGAAGGCAGTTATCAACTATCTTGATTGAACAGACTGGTCAGTTAAAAAAGAAAAACAAAACCTGCTAATTAAACAGTCAAACAAGTAGGTTTTCTTGTTTGCACAATACCTCACTGATTGGCCTAAATTTTCTCTTCAACCAGTTGCTCTGGAGTTCAATAAGCAGATTCTTATGTGCATAAATAAATATAAATGAACATAAGTGGCTAAGAGCTTTTACCAAAAGATGAAGCAAGAACTTACCTTTGTAATTGGGTTGGCGGGTGGGGGCGGGGGCTCTGGCCTGTGAAACAAGAAGCTAGTCTGAGTTCCCTCCTTGAAAAGACCCCGTCGGTGCAGCTGGTGGCCTGGTGGCTTCCGCTTGTGCACCTGCTCAGCGATGAGCCACTCCATAGACCAGGCAGCCTGGGAGAAGCGCAGCCTCGGGTAACTTCTTTCTCTCAGCCTGTGTCCTATTCTGAAAAGTGGGTATAGTAACTACCGCATCCATGTCCCATGACGATGAAATGAGATCATACGGGCAGCGCACTTAGAACAAGGCCTGCCAGGTGGTAAGCACACAGTAAATGGGGACAGCTGTGGTTCGCTCAAAGGGTCTGAGGACGGTCCTCAACCCAGTCGAACACTTCACTGGCTCATTTCACTCATCTAGGAGGTTCCTTCACACCCTATGGAGAGGAGACTTAAAATTCAAAGACCATGATGTAATTTCCTTTTTAATTCATAGGAATTACAGGCTTCAGAGGCACACCAGACTGCAGAGATTATCATGTTTTGCTTCCATATTTCAGAGGTGAGGAAGCTGGAGCCCAGAATTGGGCTTAACAGAGTTTGCCTGCCGTGGTTGTCCGAGCGAGTTGCAACGCTGGCTGATCCCAGATACAGTGTCCCGGGCTCTAGTGCATATTACTTGGCAGTATGCCACCCCGTCTCAGGAAGCAGTGAGATGCCCCCATAACTTCACACTGATGCACAAAACTGAGATCAGACCCCTTAGGGAAGTATATTTTGAGAGGTGGAAGGGCATCAGGTATTCACAAATTTGAGGAGGAAAGGGGGCACCATATTGGTTAGGACTTCTGGCTTACAAAGGATAGAAACCCAACTCAAATGACCTGAAGCACACAAGCTATAACTGAAGTGGGGAGGACCCGGGAAGGACAGCAACAGGCAGAGCCTCAAACCAGACTTTGTACTTCCTTGACACCCCGTTTGTCTGAAATCTCTGCTTGTCCCAATCAGCTCCTTCTGCAGGCAGTTCCTACATGTGGTAGAAAGATGGCCACCAACAGTCCTGTACTCATATATTCCCAGTTTAGCAGCTCCAGGTGAAAGACAAAGCTTTCTCCCTGCAGTCTCCATGTATATATCCAATGAAGGATTCTGACTGGCCCTGATTGGGTCATGTGTCCCATCCCAGGACCAGTCACTGTTGCCAAGGAGATGAGACACTGTGACTGGCAGGCTTGGGTGGCGAGTCCATCCCCATGACCAGATGCTGGGGATGGACTTGGTGGGTGGAATGACAAGGTGTTATCATCCACAGCTCCTCAGTACTGCATGGAATGGGGGAGGGTGCTTCCTGACGCGGGGCTGGGCAGACAGGAACACTGGAGCCCTCCCAGGCACCCAAAAGGGAAGCCTGAAAAACAATCTTCATTACGTTTTTCTCTGTTCGAAATCTTTCCAGGACCTCCTCAAACTACAGATGAGTGTTTGGGTAAATATAAATTCACAAGATTACACAATTTACATGTAAAATGGGGCCAGTTTTCTCATGAGGTTCATAACCAGCTCTGAAGCAATTCTAAAGGAATTGTGACAAAATTGTTTTTAGCATTAGCAATATTACTAGAAAAAAGCACAAAGACTCCCAAGGTGGCCACTTGGAAGGACAACTTCCATTTGGATGTAGAAGTATTATTTTGTTTTTTGTTTTCTTTGAAAAATCCAGATCACATGTAAAATTATTTTGGTAATAACTAAATCAATACAAATATATTACCAAAATATGTGTGCACCCTAGTGTAAATGCTTTTGTTTTAGGTCTAAGAATATAGGGAAATGAGAATGAGTATGAACTTTAGTTACATACAGAGCAGGATTTTTAACTTGGGGTTTGTGGGTCCCCAACCTGCTCATCATCAGTCACATCAGGACTCCCTCGGGAGCTTGTTAAAATTAAAGGGGACCGGCTTCCACCCCAGAGACTCTGGTCAGGCAGGTCTGGGTGGGGCCAGGCATTATTTTCTGAGCACTTAACAGATAGTTCTGACCAGCCATTGAGGCTGAAAATCACTCTCTCAGACAGCATTTCCCAGAGTGTGGGGGTTGTGTCTCCCGGCATCAGAATCTGGAGAGCCTGTTAAAATGCAGACTCTTGGCCCCTCCCAGGCCTACTTGATCTGACTTCGTGAGGAGCAGAGCTATGACTGTATAGTTCATTAAGCTCCCAGATGACTTAAAACATTTCATTGTTTTGAGAGAATTCTAGATTCATAGGAAGTTGCAAAAAAGGTACGGAGAGGTCCTGTGTACCCAGTTTCCCCCAGGGATGGCCTCCCACATAGCTATAGTACATTATCAAACCAGGAAACTTACTGGTGTGATAAACTGGTACAACCCACAATACTTCTTCAGATTTTATCAGGTTTACACGCACGTGTGTGTGTGTGTGAGTGTGTGTGTAGAGATACGTGATTTTATCACATGTGTAACCACTACCACAGCCAAGATACAGAACTATCCCATCACCACAAGGCTCCCTGGTGCCACCCTTTGGAGCCATATTGGTCCCTCACCACTCCCATCCCTAACCCTGTGACAACTACTAATTTCTTCTCCTTCTCTACAATTTCCTTATTTCAGAAAGGTGATAAAAACAGAAGCGTATGTCACCTCTCTAGATTGGCTTTTCTCACTCCCACAATTCCCTTGTGATCCATCCAAATCATTGCATATATCAACCATTTGAGTTTTTGGTTGCTGCATAGTATTCCATTATACGGATATACCACTGTTTGTTTAACCTTCCGTCTGTTGAAGACAATTCGGGTTGTTTTCAGTTTTTTGCCTATTATAAGAAAAGCTGACATGAACATTCATGAACATGTTGTAGTGTTAACATAAATTTTCATTCATCTGGGATAAATTCCCAAGAATGCTATTGCCAGGTCATATGGTAAGTGCATGTTTAGTTTTATAAGAAACTTCCAAACTGTTTTCCAAAGAGGCTGTATCATTTTACATCCATACCAGCAATGCATGAATGATCTGGTTTCTCCACATGCTCATCAGCATTTGGTGTTACTATTATTTTATATTTTAGCCAATCTGATAGATGTATACTGATGTCTCATTGTGGTTTTAATTTGCCTTTCCCTAATGACCAATGATGCTGAACCTGTTTTCATGTTCCTCCTTGGCATCTGTATATCCCCTTTGGTGAAATATTTTTTCCTGTCTTTTTGCCCATTTTGGGGTAAGATTCTATTTATTTATTTACTTCCTTACTTAGAACATGCACAAGCAGGGGAGGTGGAGAGGGAGAGAGAATCCCAAGCAGATTCCCCGCTGAGTGAGGAGCCCAACATGAGGCTCAGTCTCACTGACTCTGAGATCATGACCTGAGCTATAATCAACAGTCAGACGCTTAGCCAACTGAGCCACGCAGGCGCCCCTGCCCATTTTTTATTGGATTGGGTTTTTTTTTAACTATTGAGTTTTACAAGTCCTTCATATACTCTAGATGGAAGTCCCTCTTTGTCAGATATATGGTTTGCAAATATTTTCTCCTAGACTGTCAATTGTCTTTTCATCTTGACAGGGTTTTAAGAGAGCAAAAATTTTTATTTAAAAGAGCAAAAATTTTTATTTTGATGAGGTGCAATTGATCGATTTTTGTCTTTTCTGGATTGTACATTTGTTAAGTCTATGAACTCTTTGCCTAGTCCTAGATCCCAAAGATTCTTCCCTTTTTTTTTCTAGCAGCTTTATGTTTTACATTTAACTCTGTGACCCATTTTGAGTTGATTTTTGTAGAAGGTGTGAGGTTTGGTTTTTTGCCAATATATATCTAAGTATTCCAGCACCACTTGTTGAAAGGCTATCCTTCCTCCATTGAGTTGCTTTTGTATCTTTGTCAAAAATCAGTTGAGGATATTGTGCGGGTCTATTTCTAGGTTCTCTATTCTGTTCCATTCATCTATGTGTCTATTTCTCTGCCAACATCATACATTCTTGGCTACTGTAGCCAAGTCTTGGAATCTGGTAGACTGATTCCTCCCACTTCACCCTTTTTTTCAAAAATGGATTTAGTTATTCTAAGTCCTTTGCCTTTCCATATAAATTTTAGAATAAGCTTGTCTATGCCTACAAAAATGTTTGCTGTGCTTTTGATAGGAATTGCACTGAACCTATGGATCCATTTTGAAAGAACTGACATCTTTATAGTGTGGAGTCTTCCAATCCATGAACATGCTATATCTATTTATTTCGGTCTTCTTTATTTCCTCTGCATTATAAATGGCATTGTATTTTAATTTTGAATTCAACATGTTCATTGTTGGTATACAGAAATACTGTTGATTTTAATGTGTGTATGTGTTGCTCTTAAATACTGCAACCTTGCTGAATTCACTTATTAGTTCAGGATTTTTTTTTTATTATTATTCCATAGGATTTTCTATGTGGACAATGATGTCATCTGAGAGTAGGGACAGTATTGTTTATTCCTTTCAATCTATATGCTTTTTATTTATTTTCCTTGCCTTATTGCACTTGCTAGAAGTTCTAGTACTACACTGAATAACAGTAGAGAGGGTAGACGTCCTTGCCTTGTTCCCAATCTTAGGAAAAAGCACTCTTTCACCATTAAGTGTGATGTTAGCTGGGTTTTTTGTTTTTTGTGGTTTTTTTGTAGATTTCTTGTAGAAACTTTTTAGTTTAAAGTTGAGGAATTTCCCCGCTTTATGAGAGTTTTTATTTATGAATGAGTGCTGGATTTTGTCAAATGCTCTTTTCTACATCAACTGAATGATTACATAATTTTTTAATGCAACTTATATGTGGATCATATTGATTTTTTAGAAAATATTGAACGAGCCTGGGGCACCTGGGTGGCTCAGTCAATTGAGCATGCGACTCTTGATTTTGGTTGTCATAATCTCAGGGTCATGAGATGGAGCCTGGTGTCAGGCTCCACACTCAGTGGGGAATCTGCTCGAGATTCTCCCCCTCTCTCTCTGTCACTCCCCCCACTCGTGCTTGCTCTCTCTCAAATAAATAAATTTTTAAAAAAAATATTGCACCAGTCATTTATACCTAGAATAAACACCACTTGGTTGTGGTATAGAATTCTTTCTAAAGATTGCAGGCTTTGACTCATTGATACTTTGTTGAAGATTTTTGTATCCAAGTTCATGAGAAATACTGATCTAGTTTTCTTTTTTTGTACTATTTTTTTCTGGTTTTGCTATCAGTGTAATACTGGCTTCATAAATTGAGTTGGGAATTGTTCCTATTTTACTTTCTGGAAGAGTGTAAAATTATTAATTATTCTTTAAATGTTTGGTAGAGTGCTCCACTGAAACCATCTGAGTTGAGACGTGTCTTTTTCAAGAAATTTAAAATTATGGATCCAATTTCTTTTATGGTTGTGGGATTATTCACATTGTTTATTTCATCTTGGGTGAGTTTTGGTAGTTTGTGGTTCTCAAGGAAGTGGTTCATTTCTTCTAAGTTGGCAAATTTATTAGTGTAAAGTTGTTATAATAGTCCCTTATTATTTTAATGGCTGTAGAATCTATAGTGATATCCCATTTCATTCCTGATATTGGTGTCTTGACTTGACTTGTCTTGACTCCAAGATTTGTGTCTTGATTCTTTATCTTTGTCAATCTTGCTAGATGTTTATTAATTTTATTGATTTTTTTTCCCAAGAGCCAATTTTTTTGTTTCATTAATTTTCTTGTTTTTCTGTTTTCAATTTTATTCATTTCTGCTTTTTTATTATTTCCTTCCTTCCATTTGATTTAGGTTTTTTGCTCTTCCTTTTCTTGTTGCTTGAAGCAGGAACTTATTCATTTACGATTTTCCTTTTTTTCTAAGATAGCCCTTAATGCTGTAAGTTTCTGTCCCAATACTATGTCAGCTACAGCCACAAATTCCAAACTGTTATCTAATTATGATATTTATAATAGAGTAATGTACTTGTTTTCTTCCATTTCTTGTTTCACTTGTCTTTCCTTCTTTTGGGTTACTTGAACATTTTTTAGAATTCCTTTATGACATTTAAAATTTTTTTGTATATCACTTTGTATAGTGTTCTTTGTGGTTACATAAATATACGTATGTAATTTTTCAGTCTACTGGTATAGATGCTTTACCCCTTTGAGGGATGTGAAGAAACCTTACTTCCATTCTCGTCCCTTTATCCTCCTTACTTCTTAACTATAATTATCTTAAGCATTATCGCTAAGTATATCTCTAAGTATACTGAACCCCACATCAGATGGTGTAATCATTTTTGCTTCAAGCACCAAGTATGATTGGAGAAACTCACGAGAAGACTAGTCTATTACTTTTTAGGCATTCCATAGTATTCTTTCCTTTTTGAAGTTCTAAGTTTTCTTCTGTTATTATTTCCCTTCTGTTTGAAGAACTTCCTTTAGCCATTCTTTAAGGGTAGATCTGCTGGTGACAAATTCTCTTAGTATCCCTTCATCCGACAAAACTGTTATTTCTTCTTCTTCCCTGAAATATATTTTCTCCCAGTATAGAACTTGTGATTTACAGTCCTCTTCTTTCAGCATTTGAGAAATATGCCACTTTCTTCTGGCCTCCATGGTTTTTGATAAGAAATCTGCTGTCCTTTGAATCAGTGTTCCCTATAAATAATCCCTCCCTTCTCCCGGTATGCTTTCAAGATTTTTTTCTGTTCTTGGTTTCCAGAAGTTTAATTATGATATGTCTTGGTGTGGATTTCTTTGGGTTCCTCCTATAGGGGATTCACTCAGCTTCTTGAATCTGTAAGTTTATGTTTTTTGTCAAATGGGAGAAATTTTCAGCAGTTACTTCTTCAAACCCAGGTGGCTTTTAAGCACATTTTATATTTGAGAAGCTTTGCTCTAGAGTGGGTTTCAGGGTTCAAGAACCCCTCAAGTTGTATATAAAATGCTGTGAATGTCCATGTTTCTTAGGAGAATGTCTGCAGCTTTCACTAGATTCTCAAGAGTTCCATGACACACCCCATAAATTTTAGGAAAGGATTGGTTTATTGCTATATTGAGTCATTTGTGGTCTTCTTGATTAAAAACAATAAAAACTACTTAGTATCATTTCTTTCCTTCTACCACATCTGTTGAATTCCTGTTTCCCAAAAATTTCCCCCACAATTTTGGAAAATACGATCACTCAGGTGAATATTTTCTGAGGGTCTAATATGTGCCAGCCACATTTTTTTTTCATTTTTCCCCTAGTCAGTGAGAAAAGAGTTAAAAAAAATTAAAGCCATTTTTAGGTTTTGAAAAGTTCTTTGTAACTAAGAATTAAAAGTAAACTTTTCTATTTTCATATCTTGTGACTTTACCCTTTAAAATCTATTCCTTACTGCTCTGAGCTGGATATGACAGTGATCACATTACATCCTGAAAGTAAAATTTCATAGACTAAAGACATGCCATTATGCAGTGGACCCATTCATCATCACCACTCGGGTTTGCTTCATGTAGCCAAGCACTCCTAGTTCCCCTAAGCAGACTTGTCTCCGGACAGTTGCACAAACAGATTCCTCTGCCTAGTATAGCCTCACCCCCTTTGCCACCCACTTTCCTGAACTAACTCCTGCTTATCTTTTGGAACTCAGTTTGAGAAGCACCACCTCTGGGAAGTTGGGTGTGCCTCCAATGTTACCCCTGCTTGTCAGATGCCACACTCGGTGCTGATTATCTAACTTGCACTTCCATCAGACTCTGTGACCCTTGAAAACTGTGACTGGGTGTTACTTGCTTTTGTGCCCCCAATACCTTGATAAATGTAACCAGACATGTACTCAAGTGCTGCCTCCACTCAGAGTTCACTACCACCAGCTGACCGGCTGCTCCTTTCCTCCATATCTTCATTAATATCGGAAGTATCTGTTGAACTTCTTCATGCACAGGTGTGGCAACCAGATGTTCAGCCCTTCACCAGCAGGTTTGATTTTTGCTAAATTTGCACAGCATCTATTAATTCACTTTAGACTTTCTCCAAGGATCAATATATATAAAGTTTTGGCTGCCTTTTGCTAGAATGCCTGTCTCCCCATTTTTGGACAATATGGACAATGCTGACCGCTGCCACTTTTACTTACTACCGGATCTTATGAATTCCTTAATATTGTGTTTACATTTACAGATCTATCTTTTCTATCAGGCCATGAGCTCCTTGGGGGCAGGGACTCTGTCTTATTTATCCTAGAATTTCCAAGGCCTGGTGCAAGGTAGGATTCCAGAAATGTTTGTGGAATGAAACTTGATGCTAGATCATCACAGCTGTACTATTCCTCACGATTAGCACACACATTTCTACATCTTCTCCACATCTTTACTTCCTATTTGTCTTTTATCCTTCATTCTAAGCACAGTGAATTCTTTTTGGAAAGGAGAAATGGGTAGATAAATACAACACATTTTAAAGTAATTTTTTTTATTCCCCCAGGTACTATCTTGGTCGCCGGATGTTTATTGTTATCTCTGAGCCAGACATGATCGAGCAGGTGTTGGTTGAGAACTTCCATAACTTTACCAACAGAATGGTATGTCGTTTTCTCTCTGCATATGGATGAATGGGGAATCATTTCGAAGATTCAAAGACCGCACATCACGTCTAATAGGGACATGATTGGGTCTCTTATCAGGTTTAGATCAGTTCCACTCAAAACAGCTCTCCAGTGAATTCAGGTTTTCAAAAGAGACATGCAGGACTGGTAGAAAAGAATGGCATTTGCATTTAAGAAAAACTTCAAGAAAGCTAAAGCTTTCTTTAGCTTTTCAAGAGAAGTTCTGGCTAATAAAAATGCTAAAACCAGAAGGGTTTTTTTAAAGCTTGTGCTCAAAGCTAGCGGAATCCAGAGGGTGTGGGTCAAGTGACTGAGGAAGACAGAGGAAGGCTAATAAATATCAGAGGGAAGGCAAAATTTCAAGCCTCTTGTGCTTACATTTTTCCCAGAGCATATAAAAGTCTTAAGGCTGGAAAGGGAAGACAAGCAACATTACAAGGGAAATTCGTCTTCTTGTAGCAGGAGAAGCCTGTAAGAGGGCTCCCCAATGTCAGTTCAAGCCAATCCACTAAAGAACGTGCACATTCCATCTTTTTAAGAAAGTTACATATCCTACTTTCTATCTTTGACAAGAACTCCCAAAGAATGAAAGAGATGACTGATAGAGGCAGAGGTCAGTGTTGTCCCTATTTTACAGAGATGGGGAGGATTGGAATTCTAGCAGAGAAGACCAATGTTGATTCTTGGAAAGATTCTAAAGTGAATTAATAAACATTTGCTTGTGAGAATTCAGAGAATCACGATTTTTGGGGGGGAGGGGGGCAAATTAAACTCAACTTCCATTCTTATGGGAATAGTAGGTAATATATTCACTTTTCTTGGTTATTTCACAAACTTTTGCACACCCACCATATGCCGGGCACTGTCTAGGTGCTGATTTTAAAGAGATAGAAGATGCAGGCTTGCCCTGAAAGAGCTTGCAGTCTAGTGACAGTGGCAGACGGGCAAAGAGACCAGTACAATATGGTCTGGTACTTGTGCTGTAGTGGGAGTCGCTGTACCATCTGGGATGGGACCAGGGGAAGGCTCATTAGATAGATCTCTGGGGCTGAGTGTTAAAGATATTAGCATAGTTCCCCTGCATTCTGTGCTGGTTGAGCCACCCAGCGTGTTTTTTTCCTCATTAAATTTCACGAGAACTTAGGAGATTGGTACAATTACCATCTCTATTTTCGAGACAGGGAAACTAAGACTCAGGGTTTAAGTGACAACCCTGATCACATGACTAACCGGAGGAAGAGCAGAGTTTCCCGTGCCACCTCCCAGCTCAAGTCCTTACTGCCCCCACTATTAATTGGTGACATTTCTGATCGTCAAGGTTTCACTGAGTAATTGGTTGCCCACCCCAAACGAGCTCATCTTCCGTCCGCAGAGTGTCAGGCCCAATGCCAGACACCACGTGGCCACTAGAAGGTGGTGACCGCCTGGCCTGTTAATGCTGTCACCTCAGGGTGGCTGAAGGAATTGCAGAAGCTTAACTTCTCTGCTGCCTCTAGACGTTCCTCCCCAAACGTGATGTTGCTTCTCCGCTGTTCAGAGTCCCCTGAAGTTCTCATGTGCTGCTGGGATCTTAGGGACGGAGTCTGATGTAGCACGCAGCTCTGGCAGACTCCGTAAGGAAGGTCAATTAAAGAAATGGGGGAAGCCAGTGCATCACAGGGCCCGGACCCTCAAGCTGCGTCCCAGCAGGCAGGGAAGGCACCCCTCAAGCCACCTAAGCCCTCCCCGCCCCCTAGCAGTGACATGGGACGTGGCAGCCGTGTGACATCGGGATGTCACCAGGGCACGAGACCCCGAGAGCTGACCTGGAAGAGGGCTGTGATGTGCTGGGGGGTGGGCATACACTCAGCACGCAGGTTTAAGCAGGGAGCACAAAATAAAGCTGCCTCAGCTTCATACAATTTCTCCTCCAAGCCAGTTGTCTGTCCTAACTTTTTCCATCCCCCAGATTAACTTTTTGCTACTTCCCAGACTACCATCCCCAGAATATGGTTCCCTTTTCCTTCTTCCACTCCACACAGTGCCCTGGGGATAAAGTTCAAGCTCCCCAGATGAGACTGAAGGGCCTTTGTCATTTAGATCATTACATATGCTCCAACCTCCCCCAAGACAGGCTGTCGCTCCAGCTGGACCCACCCCTCCGTTCTCTCTCTAACCTGCTCTAGAGAGTCCTGCCCCTGTGCCTTTGCTCATGCTGCCACACTCGCTGAACTGGAGGCAGCCAACAGCGGGTCTCACGTTTACTAGCCATGTGAACTGGCGTAGATCATTTACCTTCTCGAAGCCTCTCATTCCTCCTTTGGAAAAGGAGCATCTGATCGACCTCACTGGGCTGCTGTGAGGCTAAATGAGATCACGCAGACAAGCCCCACCTTCTATGGGCGAGACAAGCACTCCATGTGCATTAGCTGCTGTCGACGGCAAGACCCTCTACTTCTTCTACAGCCATTCAACCCTAGCTGTTCCTCAAGGCTCCCCTCAAATGCTGCCTCCTCCAAGAAGCCTTCCCTACTTCAGTCCACATTTACCTTTCCGCTTGTCTGAACCCTCATGGCATTTGTCACGTACAGAGACATCATCATCATCATCACTGACCCCATGGTGCCTTCTGCTATTTACAGTTAAACAAAGGTGTGGCTTTCATGCTAACTTGATGATTAGCTCCTTCAGCGTCTACGTCTTTTGAATACCTCATGGCCCAAACACACGATGACTATTCAGTACCCAATATATTCTTGTTCAAACCGAACTGAATCTCCATCAACTTAACATCCTCCCCAGAAGAACCATTCTCTGCTACCTGAACCTGGAGATTCAATCCACACTTCCTCTTCTAGATCATTCATAAACATGTAAAAAGACCCATCAAAGATGAGATCTCTAGGAAACCCCAATGTTTATAGTTTTCCATCTGGGAATGTATTCATTTATCTTTAGCTTTGTTTATGGTCTTTAAGCCAATTCCATATTCATGACAAAACAATCCTTAGTGACTCAATTTTTTAAAAACCATCTTTAGAGTGGGATTTTCTCACAGGTTTTTGAAAGTCAAATTAAATCGGGTTCTGTGGTTCCCTCTTATCCATATGCTTATTTATCTGCTCAAAGAACTCAAGGAGATTAGTGAGGCGTGCTTTCTTCATACTGACACCATGCTGCCTTCCCTCTAATAAGCCATGTTTACTTAAGTGTTCAGCAATTCAACTTTATTATACATTCATTCAGTAAACATTAAATGCTTACTCCATGCAAGCTTCCACCAAATGGTCCCATGTGATACAGAAAATACCTCAGCATATTAGTCTGATACATTAAGTGAGAAGGAACTTAAATAACGCATGGTTTCATTTTTCAACTGTGAGAGCCCATCTCTGCTCACAAATCCAGGCTTGACTTACGCGTGTCCCAGAACAGCCTGGTGCAGAATGGCTGTGATGTGGGAAGCTGGGTTTGGCTCTAGAATTTGCTGTGAGCTGTAAGCGTCCCGTGAGGGACTGCCAGAGCCGAGCGGCCGGAGGTGGAGTGACACCACAGGGAACTCGCTGACACACATCCGTGCGGAGCAAATATTTGAATTCAAACTTGAGTAAAATATTTTTTCCACCTCGAGAAGCCTGGGCTGAAGAGATCGTGAATCAGACCTGGGGTGGCAGTTCTGGTATCTCGCCTTCCCACTCGGCTTCCTTGAGGCCCTCACTTCCGCGCGGTGTCCCGGCCGTGTCTTGCCCCTTCTCCACATGGGCTCCGTGGGCTGCTATCACAGGCCTCAGCACTTCCTGAAGTACCTTCGTGGGGCTGCAACCACACCTCACCGTTAAACCCAAATCAATCTTCTCACATTTCTAGAACCTTAGTTGTCCCAGCACCTCAGGATCTGGGTTTTGTTATTTAGATATTTTTAACTAGCTCCCCTTTGCTATCGGGTACTCAAAGAAGCCATGGGGCAGCGTTTTTTTTTTTTTTTTTTTTTAAGTATCTGTGGAAACTGGAGCTGGGCCCACGTGACTCCACAGAAATGGTCATAACCAGCAGTGGGACTTCTTATAGCTGGCCTCCCCTCAGGGCCTGGAGTCGGGGAAGCTGTGGGAAGGTTGATAAGAGGTAGAGTGGTCTGTGGTTCGTGTTAGAGTGGTGTAGTTGGATGGGGCATGGAGACCGTGTGGTCGATCACTAAGCTGATGCCAGGGGTTCTATGTTCTGGTCCAAAATGACAGCATGGGGCGCGGGTCAGTCCGCAGGTCTGCCCACCCCCAGTTCTGCCGCTTGCACGTGGAGCAGAGGTGAGAGGTGGTGGTAGTTGTATGTGTGTGGGGTGTGCGTTCCAGGCCTCAGGTCCTCACAGGCAACACAGGAAGGGGGGGGGGGGTCTCCCGTCCAGGCACAGGTCCAGCCCCACCACTGCCTCACAAGAGTCGCACCTCTAGCCACGTAATGGATTTGGTGAATGGTTTTATCCAGAATCATGGAGACCCAAGGGCCTGGGTTGCCCCAGCTGCTGCCTCTGCCCACACGCACATGGGCATCATTGGTTTCCCTGTGAAACCACAAGCTTTGGCTGCTGACAAAGATTATGAAAGTTCTGAGGCAAACGAGTCACTGAAAACCTTATTACCCCCAGCATCTGCTGCAGCGCCCCGTTCCAGAGAAGAAGAGGAGCGTGTGGGCTCCTTACAGAGCTCATCAGCATGGAAAGCTCCGGCCAGAGCTCCAGCCCGAGCGGGCCAGCTGTGCTGGGGCCTGGGGACCTGCTTGCGGGGTCCACGGAGCCAGGGGGGTGGGGGAGAGGCTCTGTGGGTTTGCCGTCAAATGGGCCCCTACACCTCCAACTGGTCCCTCTCCGCTGACAACTTTGGGAAACTTGCTCCTCTAGAATTTCTGATCCCCTTTCCCTTAAATAAAACATGCAGTAAATGAAAACATTCAGGTTTTCAAATGCGAGCGGTAAGATTTACGCTGTGAGAATGTCAAACCCTGAGCGCTCTTTTCAGCTTTGTGGGTTTAAGTTTTAAATCCCAGTTAGTTAACGCACAGTGTAATAGTGGTTTCAGATGTACGATTTCGTGGTTCAGCACTTCCACACAAAACCCGGTGCTCATCACCAGTGCACTCCTTTTATGGTTTTGTTTTGTTTTGTTTTAAGATTTATGTATTTATTTTAAAGAGAGTGTGTGGTGGTGGGGAGGTGGAGGAGGGACAGAGGGAGAGGGAGAGAAGCAGACTCCCCCTGAGCGCAGAGCCCAACGCGGGGCTCAATCCCACGCCCTGGGATTGAGTCTCATGACCTGAGACTAAATCAAGAGTCAGACGCCCAACCGACTGAGCCACCCAGGCGCCGCACAACAACACAAGTGCACTCCTTAATCCCCCATCACCCCCACCCACCTCCCCTCTGATAACCATCAGTTCTCTGTAGTTAAGAGTCTGTTTCTTGGTTTGTCTCTTTCTCTCTTTTTCCCTTTGCTCATTTATTTTGTTTCCTAAATTCCCCATATGAATGAAATCATATGGTATTTGTCTTTCTCTGACCAACCTATTTCACTTAGTAGCTTTGTCTTTCTTGAGAAGGGTCAGTGCACATGATTGGTCCACAGCTCTGAGCAAGGCAGAGATTCATACGTAAGACCCAGACCGCCAAAAGCCAGAAACAGATGTGTACAATCTCATTTGCCTGAGCCCTGTTTTGAGCCAGGACGCCCTGACTTCTATGATACACTGTGCTATGCACCGGAAACCCTCTAGCCTGAGCTGGGAGCATCTCACCCTGGGATGGGCTGCCCATGGGACGTTCCCAAGTGACACCCACAATAGGATGCCCACCCCCTGTAGGCCTCCCCTTTCACCTGCTTTTCTCAGGTCTGGACGTGGCCG
The DNA here is from genome assembly GCF_003265705.2 of Callorhinus ursinus. NCBI lineage: Eukaryota > Metazoa > Chordata > Mammalia > Carnivora > Otariidae > Callorhinus > Callorhinus ursinus. Next base: position 77,294,436 of record NW_027397074.1, read on the forward strand.
GTCCTGAAAAAGCCAGGCCCAGGGAAGTGCATTTGATCTGTGAAACACACTTAGCTTCAGGTTTTCAACTTGGTAAGTGTTAACTCTAACATTTTTCAAGGTGCTGAGTGCATCATGAAGCCTGAGGAAGGTAGGAATAGTGCTAAGTGGTATTGATTTCAATGCTCAAATGCTCTTCTCTCAGTGCCTTGCAGAACTTTTTAAAACTTCAAAATCTTACTGAAAATGATTTCATATTTCATGTCTTACTAGACCCTTCCTTTGACAGGAAGCCATCTTTACATTTCTCAAAAAAGGAGAAGTAAAATCTTGTTCTTGTATTTATGCCTCCTTTCTCTAACTTTTGTGGTGGCAGAAGCAGAAACAAGTGTGTAAACCAGGAGATTAATATTTCGAATTTGGGGGAGAGAACAGTCAATAAGACACAGAAGCAATTCTGGTGTCTCAGTAGCTGTATTCCTGAACATCTCATGAAGTCAAGTCACCGTGCCCGTGAGTCCTGACCCTCATGCTCCTCCATTGCCCCAATCTCTTTTAATAACACCCAGTTTCTTCCCATTCTCCCCCACCTTCTACAAGCCATGGCCCAGCAGTATGGTGAAAGTCACATGGCTTAAAGAAATGAAATCAGATTCTGGATTTGCTGCCTTTTATTAGCTGAGTGACATGGACCAGTCCTTCAACTTCTCTGAGCCTCTTGCATCAAGTATGAGCGTCAGAAGAGCTAACCACCGGGTGTGTTTGGCTCCCAGTGCAGGGGGCAGTCAGCGCCAGTGGGCAAACCATGGTGTCCTGCCAGCATCCCAAAGAGCCGTTTTGAGCTTCGGATGCAAGGGTCCCTCTTAGGACCCACCAGGAGAATTTCTTCTCCCAGTCAAGCGTGACAGGTGCTATATCCGGGATACATGTCTCTCCTTAACACTGTTTCTGTCAAGAAACTGCTGGGAGCTTTTGAAGGTGTTCCTCAAAAGACTTCATAAGCCCCCTGAACCCCTTCCCCAGTCAGGAAGAGCCCATGCTGTGGGGTACAGGGCTCACAGAAACAGTTCCGAGCCTATGGTTTCCTCCTCTTTGGTGGACAAAATTCTAGGAACCCTCTATCAGGCAGGGTCACCAGTGCCCATATCAGGACTTTGTCCAAATTAGAAGAGGTCCCCTTCCTTCCAGCAGCTGATGCCGAGTTGGCAGATGGAGCCTGATCTGAGTTGCGCCCCCTAAGCCAGCCCCCTAGACCAGTCCCAGTCTAAGGCAGAGCAAGGGACCAAAGTGTGTCCCTTAGGATCATTTTCTTTTTTTTTTTTTTAAGATTTTATTTATTTATTTGAGAGAGAGAGAGAATGAGAGATAGAGAGCATGAGAGGGAAGAGGGTCAGAGAGAGAAGCAGACTCCCTGCTGAGCAAGGAGCCCGACGTGGGACTCGATCCCGGGACTCCAGGATCATGACCTGAGCTGAAGGCAGTCGCTTAACCAACTGAGCCACCCAGGCGCCCAGGATCATTTTCTACTGGCCAAGAGTGAATGGATGAAAACTCCCCAGTGGCGACAGAACACTTTTTCTACATCAAAGCACCAAATCTAAGCCCTGTTTGCTTGAAATCTTTGTACAGATGGATAGCAATCGTCATATGGTGAAAATAACATGTTTTCAGGTATAGAATTTGGGCTTATCCAGGTGAGAGAACTCTAGAGCTTTTGTTGAGTCATATAATAAATAAGGGGCTAAGCAAGAGGTTTCACGGACGCAGACGAGGAGAGAGAGAGGTGGTGCCACAGAGCTTCCTCATCTGGGCAAGGTTGTGCGAGAAGCCGAGGTTTGCAACCGTGGGCCCAGCATCTTGTGATCATGGCACACTTTGATATTCATATTTTTGTGGCGTACCTGACATACTTTACACTGAACGGGTTGGCGACACTGGCCTCATGACCAGTGATCTATAACCGTATTTTGGAGTCTTCAGAAGCACCTCCCTCTGTTTGCCTGCAGCCCTGTGTGGCTATTGGAGAATTGCTGATGGCCCTGCCAAGGCGTCACAGAGATCATACACATCTTAAGTCAATGTTCTTGCGGGTGCCAGGACACAAGAAACCTTTTTTGGCGGGAGGGGGGAGGGCTCTAGCTTCATATTCTATTAGGCCTCTTACACATTTTTCATCATGACACGCCTGTTCAGTGAGAGCAAAAACATGCACTGCATGCATTTTGCATTTCGCAGCATTTTCCGGAAACAGTTGGTGGTTCTCATGTGGCTCTCTCAGGCCACGGGTCTGGCCCACGCTCAAGCCCCAATGCATGGTGCTCTCTTCATGGGAACACAGAATGCCGAGGTGTTGGTTTGCTTTAATAACTCGTTCCTCTGGATGATGTGATTCTTCAGAGTTTAAAGCTTATGCTTAGTGGGCCTAATAAGAAGCTAGACTCCATTTTAAGAGATCTTAATGGAAAAGACAAGCACATTCGGCTGTCCCAGGGGAACTTGGCCACAAGGCCACTATTGAACCATTGCAGCTTGCCAAAGCAGTGTTTTCATAATTCCGGGAGAATCATCCCAAGATTAAGGAAATGATGTGAAAAGCACTTTGTTAGCGGTAAGATCAACATATACTGGTTGTAAACCACCCCATTCCCACCCTCCAAGTCAACTGTGAGCTCCTTTTGAGGGCAAGGATTCCATTCTTTGTCTTGATAGTTTCGGTGCTGACATAGAACCTGGCACATAGTAGTGCTCAATAAATGTTCACAGCTTGGTAACTCCGCAACTGGCAGGATTTTAGTCGAGGGAGGGGGGAAAGCTCCCACTTTTGGGGTTTAGGTTAGAGTAGGCTTTTGGAAATTTTTTTGACTGTGTAAAAACACATTTCACATTATGACACAGAATACACACCCACACACTCTCCCACACACTCACATACACTCTCACATGCTCTCTTACACACACACACACACACACAAACACACACACACACCCTTATCTTGAAAACAATATTCTTACTTTGAAATGCTCCTCAGAGTATCTTCTACTCTGTTCTATTCCTTGTTTCCCTTAGCTTTTCTTTTCTAAAATGCTCTTTGCCATCTGCTACCTTGATTTCATGGCTGGTTATGGCCTGTAGTCTGGAAACCCCCTGGCTGCGGAGTGATTGGAGGGACCTGCGCTGAGACTCAGGAGACAGGGCTGGGCGGACAGGAGTCTAGAAAGCCCTGTTTCTCTGGATCTTCCTTCCTGAAGCTCGTGGTCCCTTCCTGTCTCAATACTCCCAGTCTCGGACCTCAGGGGAGAGCCCTCTGGAGGGCTGAGCTCTGGAGGCATCACTCAGTAAATGGAGCCAATTATTATGCGGAAACGGGGTTGGGGGAGGGGACAAGGGAGTTAGTGTTCGATAGGCACAGAATTTCAGTTGTGCAAGATGAAAAGCTTTCTGTGGACAGATGGTGGAGATGGTTGCACAGTATGAATATACTTAATGCGACAGAACTGTACGCTTAGAGATGGTTATGATGGTTAAGTTTTACATTGCGTGTATTTTGCCACAATTGAAAAGTATATATATGTGAAGTGAAGACAAACAAGCCTGGAGTGTTCCCCTGGAGATGAAGCCTCAGGGCTGGAAGAGTCCTTAAGGGTCATTTAGACCAATCCCCCCTGGACGCTCAAGCCTCTCGTGTAGAATTTCCCCAAAATGGATTACAGTCACCAGTGACAGAGGCTCATCACTCAAGGCAGGTTATTTTATCTTGAAACAGTTCTGGCTTTTGACTGCCCAGAGGTTTTCCTTTAGATGAGCTGGAATTTTCCCCATAGCTTCCACAACGGAACCCACTTCTACCCCTCAGGGTCACTGAAACAACCTAAATTTCCTCTTCCACATAATATGCATTCAATAAGTATTTTTTCAGTGCATCCTAAGTATCACTCTCTGATCTAACAAGTCTTCTCTTTCCAGCTACACATTCCAAAATCTGTCAAACTGTCCCCTCACCACCCCACCGCTCTTCTGAAGGGACCGATCAGCTGCTCTCCCTCTCACAGTGTCATCTCTAGAAACGAAAACACGACTCTAACCAATGCCCCCAAATTTCCCATCACGAAATGGAGAATCCTAATGGCAGCCGTAGGCTGAGAGGAGAGTGTTGGCTTGGCAGGCTGATGAGGGAGATACTTGAGGACAATGCTGACATATTATGTAGAAGATCAGATTTGTCCTCTGGGTGCAAGATTAAAAAAATCTCATGGATCCAGTCCTTAGGTCTGAAGGACAGAAGCAAGATCCAATCAACCATGACTCTCATCTCTAATATATTCTGTTCCGTCAGAACCCCATAAACCACCACCCAGCTCTCCGTGCACTGAAATGCTTTATTACATGTAGCGTGGCCCAGGACTGGGTGTTTGCCAATATGCAAATTTACATAATGTATCATTTCCTCCTTTGACTCTGGAACCCAAACAAATGGGTCATGTTCCCAAAATTCCATAAAAGTACGATTCTGTATAGTGACCACGGCACTCCTAAAGGGAGAGGGATTTCTCTGCAGAAAAATATCTCAGCAGCTTCATTCTACTATATAATTAAATCCCCCCTAGATACTTTGCAGTTACGTTTCATAGCTTATTTTGAACGTTCATATTTTATCAGAAAATTATAATTTTCCTCTAAACACGAGTTTTTACCAGGCTTTTGAATTACGATGGCTGACTTCATATTTCAACTCAAAAACAGTAAAAAGAAATAGTGAAAGTGTCCATCAAACGAGGTGCCAAAGAGTGTTTGGTCTTCCAATCCCCCTGCCTTCCTGGACCCTGGTGCCCTGGGTCTGGGGGCACTCCGACCAGCTTGCGGGACTCCAGTTTGGACGACCCGGTAGGAGTAACTGGTTTCAAAATGGAACAGAATGGCCTGGGAAGAAGGGTGAGGAGACCTCATGTTGTGCGTGCTTTCAGACTCAGCTTGAGTAGCTCCCCTCAGAACCACCTTTCTGACCAGTTAGGCCCATCATTCTCTCACCTGGCTCTATTTCTCTCTCATAACACACACATTGGTTAGTGTGGGGGCTTCCTGTCTGCATCCCCAAGAGACTGTCAGCTCCTTGGGGGCCACCACACGCCTTCTTTATTCGACACTGTGTAGCCAACTCCTTGCACATAAGAGACCCAACAAATGTTTGCTGAAGGAGAAAAACGAGTGAATAGAAGAACCCAGAAACACAGTGAAGGCGTTCTCTTCGAAGCAGCTCTGTTGAGACGTCCTTCTGAACGATTCTCTTGCTTTTCCCTGTCCCTCCACACTCCCCACCTTCTCTCCCCCTCCACACGCGTGTCCCCAAAGAGCCAGAGACACGAGTCTGTCATCTCTCGGCCCCACAGAACCCATCCAGCCACACAGAACCCCTCGCCACCGAGTTCAGACATGAACCTCAACCCCAGGAAAGACAAGCCCAACTCCAAGAAGCCTGCTGTTTGGCCTTCAGGGAACTCTTGCTCCGCAGGGGGGGCAGCAGGACCCACAGAAGCCGCGGAGTCACTTGTACGGCGCGGACCGCATTGTAAGCGGGTAGAAGCGGGTCAGCAGAGCCTACCCATCTGCTGTCCCTGGGCCCTCAGCCATGAATCTTTGGACCATTATCCATGAGCCTTTACATGCTTCCTCCACATCCTTGCGAGAGAATTCTCCTAATGTGGGGGTCATGGGCGGACTTTAACCAGAGTGTCTGTCGTAGACCTGTACTGTCACCAAGCTGGCTTTGCCTCCCTCGCGTCCTGATCCTCCGCTTGTTCCTCTCAGGCGTCAGGCTTGGAGTCCAAACCGGTAATGGACAGCGTCCTGTTTTTACGCGACAGAAGATGGGAAGAGGTCAGAAGTGTCCTGACTTCGGCTTTCGGTCCCGAAAAGCTGAGTGAGGTAAGATGCAAGGAATGCAGACTCACCCCTTACGGTTCCTTCTCTCCAAATCATGATGGAGAGCGGGTTTCCGTGGCACCCCTTGTCCACGTGGCACTTTAAAATGCCCTGCCCACAGGGGCCTTCAAACCTCCCTAGGACGCAAAAAAGCCTGGAGTGGGTTCCACTTCCTCAGGCTCCCCCATCTCCAGTTGCCACGAAACAATTGTGAGTGTACACGTGCATCTGGCACTCCCACGAGGTCCCAAGACTCTGCCCCGGGCACTTTGAGGCCACCCAGGAGAAAACGGGAGCCCTGCCTCTCCTCCTTCCCTGTCTGATGGCTCGCCTGGGGATCTTGTGAAAATGCAGATTCTGATTCAGCAGGTCTTGGGGGGGGCGGTGAGATTCTGCATTTCTAATAAACTCCCCGGTGAAACACCTTTTACATAGGGAGGAACCAGAGAAGAGCTTGAAACAAAGGTGAGCTGTGGATCCAGTCTGAAGTAGGGAAGAGAGGGCCGTGGCCTGCGGGGGAGGAGCGAACACCAGGCTCACAGGCATGCCCAGGTTAACCTTGGAGGCCGTGTCAGTGGGATAGGAACACAACATGCTGCCAGCCCTTTAAAACCCTGGGCTCCCTCTTTCCCCCACCCAGAGACCCACCCTTTTCTTCCGGTCCTCGGTCCTGCCTCTCGGCCAAGTTCCGTCACACTTGATCTTCACCAATTGCTGGTCCGGCTTTGGTGTTTGGCCTGAATTTTGCAAGCATTTGGGGGACCGAGCACTTGAGCCCTTCTGATGTGAAGTGCTCAGGGACTGACTCAGAGTCCCAAGTACCTGGGCAACTCCAGAGCAAGCGTCCTTCCAGAGCCATCCACCATGTCTAGCTGTTCCAGACAGCCTGGGGTCTGAGCGGTCTGTCTTCAGGTCAAGAAATGAAAGCTACTCTTAAACTCAAGATGCTCACCCATACGGTCCTGTTTAATTCCTATAAATCTTCTGAAGTCCCCCAGAAGGGGAGAGGTCCCATACTTCCTAATTAATCCCATCCAATAAAACACGCTCAGAAACCAGTGATCCTGCCCACGTTCGGTGAGGTTTTGGTATTGGAGGGCGGTGGGTGAGCTCAGCTTGTAGCACCAGCTGAAACTCACCGAGCTCTTATCTGTGCCGGGTGCCACACGCAGGGCTTCCCATCTGTCTCACCACACTTCATCTCGACCACATCCCTGTGAGGTCAATACTATTAGGATCACCCTCACTGCACAGAGAAGGAAACCAAGGCACCGAGAGATTGCGTAACGCACTCCACGTCACACAGCTTGTTAAGTGGCACAGCCAACGTCTTAATCCAGCTCCAGAACATGCCTCGCCTCTCTTACCTACGTGTGATTTTCAAACATTGTTCTAAGGCTCCTTAGGACCGTCCCAGGGGCTATCTGGAGGGCGGGGGGGAAGGAAAGGGTAGCAAACGGGGCCTCTGTGGAAACCTAGGGGGATCAGAAGCAGCACTTCCGTCTTTTCTGCCCAAGTCTGGAACCCACTGAGGTATGGAAACATGTTTCACACAGAGGAAGTACACATTTCTCCTTTCTTACCAGTAAAGCCCTCTGAGAAACGTAGCTCCGCCATCCGGTCACGTGGGCCTGCCACTACTTCACCCAGAAGGGGACACGGCAGCATGAGAATGGACCCAGATCCTAGCAGGGCTGCCCACGCACGCTCGGTTCCCTCCTCCCAGGCCCCAGTCTGATCCGGGAGGGCGCTGAGAGCAGGAGACACGGCCCTCCTCAGCCGCAGGTACACATGCGAATCCCCTGGGAGCTTTGAAAACCAGGGCAGAGTCCCACATCGACAAGTTCTGATTAAATCGGTGTGGTTTGGAAGGCAGCCCCGGTCTGAGGGGCTTTGCGGCTCCCCAGGTGATTCTCGTGTGAAGCCAGCGCCGGGTAAGATCCCCTCAGGGAAACTCAAGGAGGGGCGGTCTTGCTTCAGCTGGTGGAACGGGCCCTGCTCCACGCTTCGCTGTGCTACACACTGAGATTTCAGGTGAGGATCTGTTCCAGGGAAGGGCCTGCTTCTTTTAAAACTGCAAAAGCAGTAGGATGACCACCCAGACAAGGTGGGGGGAGTGTCACCTTTATTACAGGCAGTCACTAAAATGTTGAGGTAGCCGAAAAGAGGGGTGGGGAAGAGAAGTAGGTAAACCGAGGGTTGACATCACTAGCTCAAACATGTCGCCATCAAGTTTCTTTAATCATGAGTAAACAGTGGCTTGTTGGCAGCACTGCAGATGCAGAATCTCATCACTTGTTGAAAAGAATTGATGAAGGGTAGCTGATTTTTTTTTTTTAAGTAAGCAAGAAAGGGGAGAAAGTTTTCTCGACAGATTTGAGCTGTTTCTTTGGGGAAAAAAATAAATCTGGGTCTTTTTTCAAGGGCTAGATTTCTTTAGCACTCTATAGGGTATACTCCAAAAACTGATAGAATTTCGTTTCCCAAACAAATTCAGTGCTCCTAGGTTCAGAAGGAGAAAATGCTTTGGATTCGTTGCAGAAAACAGAGTTCCTCCAAGTGGTTTATTGCACTAAGGTACCTAGGGGAAAGGGGGAGGTCATATATGACGTGAAGGAGTAGGGGAGGGCGGAAGGGGGGAGGGAGAAATTTCATAGACCAGATTCCCTGGGTTTTGCTTCAGTTCTACCCCATTACTTAACATATACTACCCGTAAACTTCACCATATTAAAAAATATTCCCACTCAATATAGTTGAATTTAAGTTCTGGGGTTTCCATTAGAAAGGATGCCGTTCCGGTGGCAGCAATAGTCACCTCTCTCCCCACCTCCGGAGCATTTAGACTGGGTGAGTTTGAGGTTCTTGGGCTGGGGGGGCATCTAAATAGAGGCGTCAGGAAGTAGTTGACTGCAGGTCAGGAGCTCAAGAGAGAAGGGCAAGAAAGATGGTCATCAAAAACACAGACATGGCAAGGTCACGCCCAGTGTGCGTGCAGCACCAGAAGAGAAGAGGGTGGTGGTGAGAACCATATTCAAGTGAGGGGCAGAGGAGAGACCTACAAGTAAGACTCAAGAAGAGGAGCCTGCAGGGCGCCTGGGTGGCTCAGTTGGTTAAGCGACTGCCTTCGGCTCAGGTCATGATCCTGGAGTCCCGGGATCGAGTCCCGCGTCGGGCTCCCCGCTCGGCGGGGAGTCTGCTTCTCCCTCTGACCCCCTTCCCCCTCGTGCTTTCTGTCTCTCATTCTCTCTCTCTCTCTGAAATAAATAAATAAATAAAAATCTTTAAAAAAAAAAAAAAAAAGAAGAGGAGCCTGCAGTAGAAGGCCAGGAGAATGTGGAAGGGAAATGTATTTCAAGGAGGAAGGAGCAGCAAAGGTGTTAAATGTTGCTTAGGTAGAAAGGAACACCAGCACAAAAAAACTACGTGACAAAGATAATATTTTCAAATATTCAAGCAATGTCTGTGTGTGTGGTACTCTACAAATCATGTCCCCTGTGGTCTTCCTTCTTGCACTGAATCAGTGGTGTGTGTTGCTTCAGAAGGAGGCAGGGGATGCCTTCCAGAACCAGGAGGTCAGTGCTCAGTTTTGACCTGCACGCACATCAGGCTTTCTCAAGCCCTATTGAGACAGTGGTCTCGGAAGCTAAACATTCTTGGGAAAGAAAAGAGTTTTTTCTAATTCCACAGGCAGCTTCCTTTGGAATCTGAAGAGCAAGGTTTGGGACTCTGAGCACCGAGCATCACTCTGCACCAAAGTGTGGACAGGATGGAGGCTATGACAAGGGGTAGTTGCCACCCTGTGGAAGATGGGTGGTGGGGAGGAGGGAGGGAGGGCAGGGTGCCAGTCTTAGTGTCCCCGACTACCTCCTCCCCCCGCCTAAGTGACCCTCTAGGTTTCTAGATGCTTCTTTGGTCTTTAACCTCCCATTGCCCTTTGCTCTCTAGGTCACTGGTGCTCAAACCCTTTGCGACCAAGGGCTGCACCAGAATCACCTAGAATCCTTGTTAAAATACATAATTCTAGCCACTCTAGGACCTACAGAATGAGACCTTCTACGGGTGACTGAGAACCTGTATGTTTTGCAAGGTCCCTGACATAATTCTGTTAGGAGTCAGAATGGAAAGCACTGGTGTGAGTCTTCCTCTTGGTCCCTCACCTGACCATCAAAGACCCGGGGTTTCCCCAGACTTGCAGGAGCTGAGCCCCAGAACCTTGTTTCCCCTTCCCTGCTCTGTTTTTCTCTGTAGCTTTACTGCCGGCTAACAGCCCATTTACTCTAGTCCTTTTTTCTCTATCATTAACTGCATAGCAATAGGCACATGTGTACTCAGTGATGATTTGCTGGATGAATGGATGGATGGATGGATGGGTGGGTGGGTGGATGGACAGATGGAGAATCAAAGAGCCAGGAAGCTTTCTACTGAAGGATATATGTTAGACAAAGATAAAAGAAAAACAAAAGGGAATAATTTTATCAAGGAAAAGCCAAATAAGAGGATGAGGCACATCACTGGCTTTCTCTTTGGAGAGTCACAGGTATATACATGCAGAAACAGAAAAAGCAGGGCCCAAAGACAGAGAGAGGAGAGGGAGGCACACAGGGACATGGGGTGGAGGAGGCAGAAATGACGAGAGAGGCTCGGACAACAGACCCGAGCCTGCCCTCCCCTCGATTATGGACACCTGAGGCCGTCTTCCCCGAAATAGCTTTGCAATATCAATATCTCCATTCCTTGCTGAATTCATAAGTAGCTTGGGGACTTCTGTTATCAAACTTCAGAATTTATTCTTGAAATAAAGATTTGTTTTCCCTTGGAATTCTGCAGCTTGTTTCCAATTAGCACCTTGGCGGTCTGCGCCCTCTCCTACCTGCGTCTGGAAGTGTCATTAATATTCAAAGGGCCGAGATGGCACTGTCCTTATCCGTGTACATATTAGACAGCCTTGGTCAGCAATGCTTGAAAGTTACTTTAAAATCAGCATTAAATCACAAAGCCATATTTTTTATTTAAAATAAAACTGGGTTTTGGCTTCAGATTTGGGATGACATAGAAAGATAAGGCACTGGTGAAAATCTGGTTGCTGCATTCCTGATTCCAGAAAAAGAGACCACCGAAATCATAGTCCAGTGACAGCCAAACTATTGAGGTCTATATTACAGGATTCCTGAGCACTGCCGGGAAAACAAATGATTTTTTTTTTAATTAGGGAATATTTTGCCCAGTTGACCTGCCAGAGTGTTCGCCCTGTCCCCAAAAAGAGAATTTTTTAAAAAGGGCAACCAGTAGATTTATTGAGATTTTTAGAGTCTTATGATAGATTCTGTACCAAAGACTATTAATGAGTAACCCTGGGGTTGTGTAAAACTTTATTATGGGTCAGAAAGTAAATAGATTTAATTTTAGGAAACAAAACTGGAGCTAAATTAATTCTCTCTGAGGGAAAAATATAAATAATGGGGAACCCCTGGGGACCCAGGTTAGCGCTAATTTTATTTTTAAATTTTATCATTCATCTGAAAGAGGGAGCATACGTGCAATCTACACATTTGTAAATTCCTCTAAGCTCTTCTGATTTTACAAATAATAAGTCAATTAGAATAAGTTTCTAAGACTCTTCTAAGACTGTGTAAGTCAGCACAAAAGCGGCAGCTAACTTTCAGTGTAACCAAGAAGAAAATAATACACTTAAGAGGAAAGCATCAAAACCGTACTTACATGATAATGAACTTTCAAGCTATGAATTACTACCCAGGAAAGGGATTTAAAATTGTTGAGGTCTGAAAAGGCCCATGGTCATACAATTCCGTAAAATATTGCCAATCATCTTCTTTTTTTATTATTATTATTTTATTTATTTATTTGAAAGAGAGAGAGCACAAGCAGGAGGAGGGGCAGAGGGAGAGGGAAACGGAGTAGCAGACTCCCTGCTGAGTGGGGAGCTAGAAGCAGGACTTGATCCCAGGACCCTGAGATCAGGACCTGAGCTGAAGTCAGACACTTAACCAACTGAGCCACCCCCGCGCCCCTGACAACCATCTTCTGAGAGATTAGCTATGTACCTTAGCATATTAATGGGTTGGGAGAGTCTGCAGTGAAGAAATCTGTTTAACCTTGTTTATTCTGGGCTCACATAAGCTTTTAGTAGGTGAAAACACAGGTCATTAACATCAAAGCCAGCAACTGGGAGAAATGAGGCCACGGGGCACTGTGACTTTGGTGGTCCATGGGGGACGCCATTTTTAAGTGCCTCTAGCAGAAGCCAGGCTCCAAACTGGAGGGACCATGGATCCTACCCAATATGGTGGCTCATGTCTTCTCAGTCCTCAAAGCACAATAGAAGGAATGGGTATTTCCTCACTCACCCACATCATTAAGCTGATGGTGACCCGCTGAGCAGATACGGGAGAGCTGGAAGCTTCCTACAGGAGAGCCTGAGCCTGGCTGGGTGTGTCACTCAACAGCAAACGAGCCAATCATATCTCTGGGCATAGGGACTCAGTTAAAGAAAAGCCAGACTGACAGGGAAGGCTGGTATCTCTCACAGTCGCCAAGAATCCAGCGCTCTGCCTAATTTTTCACTTTCATCCAGATGTTTCCTGTCAGGAAGGCACAGTCAATAATGTATGAATCTTAAAGGCGGAGGCAGATGTGGTTATTATTCCCTCTAGGCCTTTCCTGCCTTGGAGAAGACATATTACTCCAGAATGACTACAATTTAAAAAAATTTAAGTTGATATAGCCAGCTTATGAGTAAATGCATAGCTGCGATCATTTCAGTGCAAAAGTCTTCGCAGGATTACAATCTTCATCACGGTTTGGCTCGGCCTTTAAATTTTCACTGTACACTCTTCAGACGATCGTGCACAAGGGCTTCTAGAACAGAACCCACTCTCCCAGTAATGTTGCAGTAAGCAGCTCTCTCTCTCGGCTGTATGAGCCTCTAGCAGTCTGTTTTTAATATTTGCTTTTATTTCTTAATCCTTCCGAACAATAAAAATGAAAGTCATTACAACCAAGTGTGGCTGTGGTAATAAATGCTTTGGAGTCCAAAAATACATTGTCTCTGCCTGACCAGTTGCCCATTTTCCAGAATGTCTGGGTATTTATCTAGCAGCAAGAGACCATTATCCTTCGACACAGTTGTATTCCACTGACACCTAATCTCCTAATTAAAATTGGTATAATGATGGACTGTTTAAATTCTGGTTAAAATGTTCCTTTTCCATTTGCATTTAAAAAAACACACTCCTCATCATGGGTACCCCATCCTGGGTAATAATTTGGCTTTCCTTTGCCAGACTCATAACGTCACTCTGACTTGCCACTGGTTAAATCTAAATGAGCATCTAAATGTGCCTCCCAGCTTGGCTGTTGCTAGGCAACCCCAGCAGCCACCTCCTCATCGGGGTGAGTTCTAATTGGTCACAACTCTTGACAGGAACCACTGACTTATTAGAAATGACACTTGATTATTCACCTAGATGGCTAGAGCTGATACTTATCAACAGGAAATTCTGCATAAAAATAAGTCATGGATTTTTTAATATCTGGGTGGCAAAAGGAGGTAATAGGTTTTGTTAACTGGTATTAATTTTACATTTGTTAACCACCCATTTAAAGCACTTTAAGGTATTATTATTTTTGATTATTTTTGAAGTCAACAATATGTTTAAATACCATCTCCCATCCCCATTAGTTGACCCTTATTTATTCAGAAAATCCCCCTCTGACATCAGTTCCAAAACAACATTGCCCACAGGTCTAAGAGTGCCAAATAGAATGAAACATTAAATTCCTAAAATTCAATGAAGATTTATTAGTTCCTGTCTTTAAGGGGTGTATAACGTAGAAGGGCAACAAAGTGCACAAATCCTACATTATTACCGAGTAGTGGAAAACAGTAACAGAGTTCACGTCTTCTTTCGAGCATCAGAAGCCACTTTGGGGGCAGGGGATAGCATTGGAAGTGAGTCCTGAAGATTTTACTGAGCTTTGACAGAGGGAGAAGGTGCATTGCAAGTAGAATGAGCTACAGGAACAAAGGCATCTGGACGAAAAGTACAGGATGTGTTCAGGGAATAGATGAGTACAAATTGGCTGGAACACGGGGTACATGTAAGGGATTACTGAGAGAAAACTGGAAAAGTAGGTTGAGGCACAGAGAGTTCTGTGCCGGGGGAGGGTTTGGTGTGAGCTTCACTGGAGGGCGAGGAGCTATTAAGTACTTGAAAGTGGGGGAGTAAGGAAAGGAGTTTCAGCCATTTAGCCTGCAGGATGCGAGACTACCCCTAGATCCTGCGACAGACACTTCCGGAACAGATGAGGACAGCTGCAAGTCATACCTTTGGAGTCTCCACTTTCCATGGCCCCGGGGCCGGGGGGGGGGGCGGACACAGCTCCCGGGAGCCATATTTTCATCTTAGGGTGGGGCCCTCTGCTCAGGCTCTTTTCTGAATCCCTCTTCATATGTAGACCATGAGTCACCCTGCCTTTACACCATCAAAGTATGGGGAACATCTCAGTTTAGAAGTACGAGATAATGCAGAAGGGACCCTCTCTTTCCCTCTCCCTGCTCAGGAGACTTCGGGCTGACTCTGTTCTCCAAAGTTCCGGGGGGGGGGGGGTGCCAAGGGTTTAATGGTGCTTGTTTGTTTGTTTGTTTGTTTTCCAAGTTCATGGCATCCGAGCTGCATTAAGTGAAATTATAACCTAGAAGTCAGTTGACTGAGGAAAAAGGGAATGTGGAGGCAAAAGCAACAAGCCAGGAGTCAGAGGATCTGAATTTCTAATTTTCACTTTTACTAAATTATTGAAACATAAAAATAACCAGATTTAGGTCTTCATGTAATTCTGAAGTCAATGCATGAAAAAGATATAGTAAGACTTTCTTACAGGGTCTTGAGATGTGTTGGAGCAAGTAGAGAGGCTCATGCATCCAACTCTTCACTCTGCCAAACTAGGAAGTTGCCTGCTCTTTCCATGGTCCCTAAGTAACTATCTCAATCTGTTGCTTAGTGACCTCATTCAGATCCTAGAATGTCCATGGAAAGGGAATTTATAGTGCACTGCAATTAGCCCCTCATTTGGGGGTGAGGACCCCAGTTCAGAGAAACTCCAATGACTTGCCCAAAGTAAGAGGTAGATCGAGCATGGGCACCAGATCTTTCACACAGAGCCAGCTCCCAGCAAACTGCACCGCATTCATGCTCAGACAGAAAGAGCTCTTCGATCAGTTAATGTTCCTTCTATGTCAAGGCCCTCAAGGAACATTCAGTCAACCTGTCATCGCATAGATATTTCTAGAGACGCAACTGAATGTGTTGCGCTGAGCAACAAATACTGAACAAATACTGAAAACTTCAATAATGATAGAACAAATACTGAAAACTTCAATAATGCATGACAACATACAAGAGTTGCCACAAGAGGGTGACACTGAAAGTATATTAGTTAGTTACCCATTGCTGTGTAACAAATTACCCCAAAACTTAGCAGCTTAAAACAAAAAAACTCTATTAGCTCATGGTGTCTGTGGGTCAGGAATCTGGCATGGCTTTGCCGGGCACCTCTGTTTCAGGGCGTCTGCATGTAGTCATCAAGCTGTCGGCCTGGGCTGTGATCTCATCTGAAGGCTTGACTGGGGGAAGACCTGCTAAACTTACTCACATGGTTATTGGCAGGATTCAATTGTTAGTGGGCTTTGGAAAATAGGATAACAAGCTTGTTCTATGTCCTTCAGTCAATGTCCCCACAAGTATTTTCATTAGACCAATCTGGTGACTGAGTACAGAATGGATTGAAAAGTGAAAAGAAAGAGGGCTAGGAAGCTCTTTGAAAATTGTTTTTTAGTCCACCTATATGTCCAGCACTATACAAAGTACTGAGACTACAAAGATGCTTACGCTTCTTTGTTCTCGAGAAGCAGGATGACAGCCACATTCCAGGTGACAGGTGGCAAAGCCTGAATTAGAGTAGTCGATGGGAAGATAAAGATGAAAGGAAAGAGACAAGGAACTAATGATAACATGGTGAGACAAGAACAGGTGGATCCAATGGGAATAAGAGGAAAGAAAATGGTGCCAGGCATCCAAAGCAGTCTGGGAGCATGAGGGTCCTCCAGATGACAGCTGGCCTGCCTTCTAGTGCCAAGCCTTTTACATATTTCTAATTGCTGTCACAACTCTTCAAAGAAGGTCTTATTATTTCCATTTTGCAGCTGAAGAAATAGACTCACTGAAGTTGAGCAATTTGCCCAAGGCCACACAACTAAGAAGTGCCAAGCAGAAGAAATCTAACAACTGGCAGTGGCTTTGAGAATTTGCTCTCCCAGGGTCAAGTTTACTTAACAAGTTCAGCATCTTAGCCTCAGAGGAGGAAACACCACTGAAGAAATTTGGGAATCACCTAGGAGAGAAGAAAGCCTATGAGCAGGAGAATTTCTTAGCCCTTCTTTGTCATTACCCCATGAGTTGTCTCTTTTGATCACTCTGAAAGCTCTCTCCACCTTGTTGAATTAATTCTATTGCCCTCTGTCTATACCTTGACTCAGAATTCCTCAGGCACAGTCTGTAAAAATATCCTTTTTTTTTTTTTTCTTAACTGGGTGATTTAATCATACAGTCAACTCCAGGTAGAGAGCAGTCTAGAACAAGGACTTCCTTCCTTCCTTGAAAAATTTCTTCCCCAGGCTGAGGGTGGTACTTTACACTTGATGGTGACTGCTAGTTTCCAAGTGGCTGACCAGCCACATGCTCAGCATCATCTAGAATAAAGCCAACCCATGTGAGAGGTAAGAGAAGCAAAATGGGAACCCTTTCTCCTCGGGTGTGGCTGTTAGACTGTCATCCCCAAGAAGAAATCATTCTTTTAAAACCTAATAACATTAATATTTTATCTGATGATAAGTATCACGTCCATGCATTATGAAAACTGTGGGAAAAAAAAAACAAAAATAAAAATTTCTCATTATCCTACAAAGAAACGTTAACAATCAAATGAGAATCTTTTATTAAAATCTGACGATAGCATTGTGTACTCATCTGTGTGTGTGTGTTTGCACAAGCCACCTATGTCTGCTTGTCTCCAAATTCAGGGGAGTAACTGCTGGGCTTGTGGATTGTATAAAGATGATTGCAAGCCCATCAAAGAGAGCTTTTGTTTGTATGCAACTCATGTGAGAGTGAATATTCCATAACTTCTTGTGTATAATGCAAGGAAGAAAGCCTGAAATGATGCCTATTGGCCAACATACAGATCATGCTCCACTCATATTTTCTCTGCATTGCTTCTTAAAACATTTTTCATATTACATGCCCCATCTCATATCACATTAACCCAAATAAAAATGTCATAATCCATTCAGTGCAACAGACAGCAAGCAGAGCATGGTAGAAAATTACAATCATGCCAGTCAGCCACAAAGCATTCTAGTTACAAGCTCGTAGTGGAACCAAGGGTGGGCGGTGGGTCCAGCCCCCCTTTGCACTGTCCAGCATGTGACTGGATTGAGTATGGGTGGACCCCTCTTTATGCGGAGGGCATGCTTCTGAAGAGTTGAGTATAAATCTAATTTTATGTTGCATTCCATTTTTGTTACATTAAGGGAGCTGTAAGCTTGATATCTAAAAAGACTTCCTTTAGAAGAGCATTTTTCTTTTTTTACCACGTTCTTATTCCTCTGAAATAAATGGAAGAGAAATTTTGGTATATGGGATTTTATTAAAATAGAGTTCACATGTACCACTAAGTTTATTAAAATAATGGAAGGATATAGCCAGCAAAGGCAGTCGCAGAAATGTGGATGAGATAGTAGAGTTCTCCAAACACAAAGGTAGTCTAAGATTTTTTGAGAGTGATGGCCCAGAGGCCACTAAAAGTGACCCATTTACATGCACTTTTGTACTGAGAGATTATTAAATTGGCAGTGGGTGAACATTTAGAAAAGAATGCAGTTGTCATGAAGAGTCTACCCAGAGTTACAAAGAATAAATCAGGATAGCGATTCTCACCCCTGTTTTGAGCGGACTTCAGAATAGGCATAGGAGGTAAATTCCATTTCTATTTTGGCAAATCATCTGACAAACTTCCCCAGCCAACTTATTGATCAGTTGCTGCCTGGCTGAATATTTACTTAGGTTCACGCTCAGCTGGCCAAAGAGCCAGAAACTGAGATGACTGACCAATTCTGTAGCTACCTAAAGTAGCAGACTAGTGGAGGGCCACAGGCTCTGTGTTTGCTCCTGGATGCACACTGACAAACCGAACAAAGGCTTAGAAGGCACACTTACCAAATCTCCGATGGAACAAGAAGGAATCGCCAGTGTTACAGGAGGTGAGATTTGAATGTGTGAGTACGCCCCATGGCCCACCTACACTGAGTACAAGCACTCTGGTGCTCTCAGCCCTTGAAGCTGGCTGAGCAGAAAGTCCTTTTTCTCAGAATTTTCCTCTCCAGATACTTCTTCCAGAAGTCTTGGCGACAAGGAAGAATCTCAGATGCTCTGCCATCTCTCCACTGAGTGCGGGGGTGTATTCTGCTCTGAACGTCTGCTCCTTGACCTGCCCTGAGGTGCTGCCCAGGCCACTGTCCCCAACTCCAGAAACTCACACGGCCCTGAGCTTAGCCTACAGCTCACTCTTACTCACCAGGGGTGTCCTTCTGCTTCTCAGCACCACCTCCTCCAGGGAGGGCTCCCACAGCAAACAGGTGGGCCCCTGGTATCACAGTTCTGTCCTTACGCTCTGGAACACCTGGGGTGACTAGCAGACCTACAGGAGGGAGGGGTCCAACAAAGCCATGTGTCCCCCCAACATCTGGCCAACAGCCACCCAGCCTGTCCCACTGTGTTTTAGGGGAGTTAAAAGATTGTTCTGCTCAGAACACATGGCAGGACAACTTTTTACAGCAATAAATGTAAGATAAATATAAAGTTTTTCTAATGAATGGAGTCCGAAGTGTCAAAAACTCAATTGCATATGGTGATGATTCGTGGAAAAAGACCTTGTAGCTTTTGTTGACCCGAGCCTCCATATTTGCCTGCCCTACGTGTCTTCTCTAGAAGTCCACATACACCTGGGCTTGTGATTGGCAGGCAGGGAAGTGATCCAATTACGATTTATGGGATCTTACCTGAAATATTGTGTTCCATTTATGGAGCTGCCTTTTAGGAGTAACACTGATGAGAGAGAGAGAGCGAGTGATAAGAATGGAGAAGTGTGCGCAGACCGTGTTGCACGAGGAGCAGTTGAAGGGACGGGGACAATTGTCTAGAAGATGAGGAGGAGCAGTGCTTGCTGTCGGAGTATTTGAAGCACCAGCACATGGAAGAAGTCAACTGAAACCAGTGAGAGGTTGTTAGAGGGACCAGATTTTGGCCTCAGCACAACATACCTTCTAACAAGTAGATTAACATCCTGTAACTTTCCCTAAAGCCTCCAGACTTTTAAGGGCAAAGACTGGGTCTTAAGTATTCACTCAAATTCATTCCCTCATTCAACAAATAATTACTATGTGCTGGACATCGTTCTAGGTTCTGGGGACATAAAAATGAACAAAAAGACAAAAATCTTCCCTGCCCTCAGGGAGTTACATTCTAGCGTCAAAATCATAAAATCTGAACATATTTAACATTTCAAAAATGTTTTCCATAAGAAATGCTCAGAACAATGTTACGGCATGTTGCTTTAGCTACGGTGTCATTCTAGAATGGGCACTGGTTGGAAGGATTCCCCTCGACGTTTCCGACTTGGCTTTGCAAACATACAGGAGGAAATAGAAGATCACATGGGTGGCCATCAGGCTCCGCAAAGAATCCCACCCGCTTGAGCCAGCCTGCTGGGGTCAGAGTGGCGGCAGCCAAAAATGAGATCCAAACTTGATGAAGCTGGACAATAATTACGTGAACGTTCACGATACCATTCTCTGAGTGTGTGCATATGCTAGACGTTTCCCATAATGAAAATATTTTACTATTAAAAGAAATGCAGCAATTTTTCTGGGTGGGCATGGAAGGCGTCTTGAAGTCAAGGGTTCCCTTACACGTACATATTCAGAGGTTTAAGCAGCTGAAGCAGAAATGAATAGCCGTCCCTCAGAAATGCTCTACAAGTGATTTTTGTATTCAGTAAAAAGTTAAAATGAACGACCTTACGTTCCTTTAGAGACTACGATTCTATATTCTAGCAGAAGACCTAAAGTATAATTGGAACCAAGCAAACATGGATTTGGGCTAATTCCAGAGAAAGTACATATGGATTGTGGTCTATTTACGCTCTAATGCTAACCAAATGTCACGAAACTGAGTACTGATTCTCATTTCTGTCTAAGCACTTAATGATCATTTTTGTAATTATTTCACAGTATTTACTCTAAATCCTTTCTTCTTTTTGCTTCCAAAAGAACAGATTGCGTAAGCTAACATAGACGTTTACAGCTATTGTATTTTATGATATTTATGAATTTCAGAGCCTCCTCTTGAGTCTTAGCTGCATGAAAGTTACCTTGAAAACAAGGTCTGTTTTCCCAGGAAGCGCCACACATAACCTCTTTATCTGCAGCTAATTTAGGTGTGCTCCCTGCATGGTGTCCTAATTACCCCTTTGTTATCTGCTATCAGATGACGCCCCTAATCAGCCAAGCCTGCGATCTGCTCCTGGCTCACTTAAAACGCTATGCGGAATCTGGGGACGCTTTCGACATCCAGAGGTAAGGGTGCTACATGGACACATGACAGATGAGAAATTGCACTTTTTTTTTTTAAAGATTTTATTTATTTATTTGAGAGAGAGAATGAGATAGAGAGAGAGCATGAGAGGGGAGAGGGTCAGAGGGAGAAGCAGACTCCCTGCCGAGCAGGAGCCCGATGTGGGACTCGATCCCGGGACTCCAGGATCATGACCTGAGCTGAAGGCAGTCGCTTAACCAACTGAGCCACCCAGGCGCCCGAGAAATTGCACTTTTGAATTGCCGCTTCGTGTAACCGTACATAATTGCTGGACAATTACCTCAGGACCAGCAAACTATGGAAATGCTAGAAGCTCATAGAGAGCATGGGTGGGCTGAATAATAAGAAATGAAACCCATGTAAAATGTGAAGAGAATGTGAACAAAGCCCAGGGTAGGTGTGGCATGGTGAGGGAAGCCTTGAGTGGGCAGTGGTGTGTGGGTGGACACGCCCTCTGACCTCTGCAGATGCAGGAGGGCACAGAAAGGACAGGGTTCTGGTGGGGGGGGGGACGTCCATGCATTTTTACTGCAAGAAGAATTGTGCACCTCAGTCTAGAAGCCATGACTTAGCGGTGGACACCAAATTTAAATGACTGATTATCTGGCTTCCCCTCCAGTTGTCCTAGGCTAAGTTATGGCTTACAGCACAGGAGTAGGGTGAGAGAGGCAGGTCAGCCAGAAGCCGACTCGTTCCTATTATCATTGCTAATAAAGTAATAACATAACCATCACCAGCATTCAAATTCTGCCGTGGTGTTTACAAAATCCTCACACACACTTTGCTCTCACACACACACACACACACACACACACACACACACTAGCTCTTTGGTCATGAGCTGTGTGAGTTGGCTAAAGAGCAACTACGAAAGCAAAGTAAATAACTTAAAAACCCTGAGCTCTTGGGCCGCTAGGATCAGATGCAATCACATTCAGTAGGCAAACTTTTCGCTATAGCGGGGACATGTGTAATCAATTGTAGGAATGTTTTCAATAAAGCAGTCAAAATAAAAGAAGTCATCTGGAGAGGTCTTTTATTCCTTAACGGTAAGCTGGTGGTGATAGAACCTGGAAGGAAAGGAGCTCCGTGTGTGCCCCCCGTCGAGCCACAAAAATAAGAACATTTCGTTATAAAAGGATATGCATACCCCATTGGTAGCTTTTTTTAGAAATAACTTCACCTGACTGCTCCCGCAAGATACCAAAAAAGGATCATTCTGGTTTAAAATGGCCCTTCGAGGGCAGGTTTCCTGGAGCCGAAGAGGTTAATTTTTCTGGAGCTATTGCCAGATACTTTTCCTTCTGTTTGTTTCTAAAGTGCAACGTGTGTTTTCTGTAATAATATACATATGTTCATGAAGCTGGTCCCAAAGTTTGTCTTGTATTTATTCGAGTGTGAAGCGCCCTTGTTTTTGGTTTGTTACTCTTAGAAAAACTGTACAATCATTAGGAGGAAGAGGGGGACAAAGCTTATAAAACCAGACAATCAGGTTGCCAATTCATCAGTCCCAACTTGCTCTATATCAATTAACCACTCGATCCTGGCTTTGGACGGACTCTGCACAGCTTTGGGGCGACAGCATGGGCTTCAGGTCATCTGTTTCCCTCCTCCACGGGGAGGAAGATTTAGAGCATACTTCTGGGAATTTGATGGTGGCTGGTTGATTCAGGCTGCCCGAAGCCTGAGAGCCGAGGAAGTGATGCTCCCTCACCTCCCCAGTCTCTGTTGGCATCAGCCATCCAAGATGTCTTTGTGTCTCCTCTGGAATTCTGTTGCCATGCTCAAAGGATTCCCATCCCGGGGGCGGGGGGCGGGGGGGGGAGGCTCCTCTCCCACCCCCTCACTTCAGCTCTGCAGGAAGCTTCCCTTTCCAGCAGGTAGACGATGGAGTGGTGCCTCTTTAGGAGTGTGCACAATGGCGAAGCCAATGGCAGAGTCCTTTCCAAACCCAAATGGCTCCCTCTCCCACAGGTGCTACAGCTGCTACACCACAGACGTGGTTGCCAGTGTCGCCTTTGGCACCCAGGTGGACTCCCGAAGGGCCCCCGAGGACCCCTTTGTGATGCACTGCAGGCGTTTCTTTGCATTCTCCATCCCCAGGCCTGTCCTGGTCCTAATCTGTAAGTACAGCTCCTGCCCGGGGCAGTAAGACCGGGGTCGAGCAAGCTGGCCGGACCCCATGCCTGCAGGGTGGGCCCAGGCAGCTCTCGGGGCTCAGCCCCCACCACGAGCAAGGGGCACTCGAGGGGTCTCTGAGAGTCGCCCTGCAGGGTCCACCCCGCAGAGGCCTCATGCCCCTGGAGCCACCCAGGCTCCTCCTGTCACCAGCCGGGGCCACTCATTACCAAAGCAGGTAGCGCGGGCCTCTCTTGCCACTGCCGCAGGGAGGACCGTGCTGGGCACTTTGCTCACACTGCCGCATCCCCACTTCAGAAAACTGAAGCTTAGGGAGGCAGAGCCAAGGGGCACCTGGGTGGCTCAGTCGTTAAGCATCTGCCTTTGGCTCAGGTCATGATCCCAGGGTCCTGGGATCGAGCCCCGCATCGGGCTCCTGGCTCAGGAGCCTGCTTCTCCCTCTCTTGATGCCCCTGCTTATGTTCCCTCTCTAGCTGTGTCTTTCTCTGTGTCAAATAAATAAATAAAATCTTAAAAAAAAAAAAAAGCAGAGCCAAGATGGGAGCCCAAAGCCTTTCATTTTCTTATTTATTTATTTATGTATTTATTTATTTGAGAGAGAGCAAGTGAGCGAGAGAGCACAAGAGCAGGGTGAGGGGCAGGGAGAGCAGCAGACCCCCCGCCGAGCGGGGAGCCCGATGCGGGGCTCCATCCCAGGACCCTGGGATCATGACCTGAACCGAAGGCAGACGCTTAACCAACTGAGCCAGCCGGGCGCCCCCAAAGCCTTTCATTTTCTACGACATATTCCTCCCCTCCAGCAAAATCCTCTTCTGCGAAGTCTTCTCCACTGGAAGCCCAGTGCACAGCAAAGTAGAAATCATATGTGAAGGGTGACTGGCAGGTTATCTAATGCCGTGGGGACGGGTCGATTTATTTTATTTTTATTTCAGAAGTGAGTTTTTGCCCTCTGGCCAATTCCGGCACCTTCTTGCTTTCATGGAAGTATTGAAGTCTTGCTATTGCTGTTATTGATTATTGCCCTAACTTCTAACCTTTCTGCTGGGCTGCTAAATTGTATTCATTCCTTGGTCAGTTTCGTTCCCATTTGAGTCCATTTCTGTGGAAGGCCCTGGTACCTCCATCAGCTCCTCACTGAAATTGTCGGAGGGGCTGCCAAGGGGGTCAAAGCAGCCTCCCTTTTGTCCTTCACCCCAGCCACCCCCTGGGAGCCACTCCCCCAAGTCAGCTCCACCTGCCATGGACCACGGACATGGACACGCCCTGCGGTGGGCAGCTCTGCTGTCCCGCCCCAGCTACTCCTCCTCTCTCGGCCACTCTGAGCCCACCTCCCTGCTCACCACAGTGGTTTGGGCTCTGGCTCTTGAAAATGGGCAGAGTGTTCTGGGAGCTCCGAGGGTCCAGAACTACCCTCCCGATCCGGGTTCCCATCAGTGCCGTGCATGGTGGGCCCACTGTCCATGCTGGGAAGCTGAGCTGACCTAAGCCACCCAGCAGCAGCTCAGCCCCTCGACCTAGACCCCACTCCATGAGGGGATAAGTGTCCCTGGCCCGGGGAGCCCCGCCAAGGCTGTGGCAGCAAGGGCACGGGGGCGTGCCTGGCACAGCAAGGGAGGTACCAAGGGGCCAGCATTCTTGCTAGCAGCGGCCTGGGCAGCTCTTAGGGACTGTTCGGGTGGTAGCTCCAGGGACAGTGACCTCATGCGAAACAAATGCAAATGGCCAGAAAGTTAAGAAAGTAGATGAGCTTCCACCACTTGCTCAGATGGGAGACGTGGCCCATCATCTGTCCTTTCTTGATGGAATACGAAGACCTTGGGCCCTCTTGTCTAGGACCTGGAAAACTAATTTCTAAGTATGAGATTGACTTCCTGGGGGCGAGAGGGAAGTGCAGATTCAACTGCGCAGACACGTATGGAGTGCTTCCAATGTGCAAGGGACGGTGAGGCGTGGGGAGGTGGAATCAGGCATGAGCCCTGTGGGAAAGCTCGGACCGAGGGGAGGCCCCCTTGTCTTCCGGTGACTCTAAGTCAAGACTGGGGTCTGCCTCCCGGGCAACAGGCATTGGATAGCTCCGGGTTACTGCCGCCCTGTTTTCAGCATAGCTTTTGTTTTTCTCTTTCAAGTATCATTTCCATCCATAATGGTCCCACTGGCCCGGATTTTGCCCAATAAGAACCGAGATGAACTGAACGGCTTTTTTAAAAAACTCATTAGGAATGTGATTGCCTTGCGGGACCAGCAAGCGGCAGAAGAGGTAAGGGATCTTAATAGGACACAGTGTGGAAACAGAACGGGGCCTAATTTGGCACTGTGCTCTCTTCCCTGTCTCTTGCCTCCCAGGCCCGCACACCACAGCATGCTGGCCTTCAGCGGCCTACCGCTTAGAGCTTTCCAGGGCACTTGAAGGAAAGGAGAAGGGGTAAGGAGGGGCGAACATGGAAGAGAAACGTGAAGACAGTTGGGGGGGGGGGGGGGGGGAACGGCAGAGAGAAGCCCAGAGCAAATTGTCCACATTCTGACATGGGTGCCCCCCCAAAACTCATGGCCTATTTCAAGCACCGGCAACATCAGCCCCAAAGAATTTTCTAGGTAAATGTGCCAACATGGACTTTCCATCAGCATATTCTTTCTACTGAAAGTCGGCAAGGTGGAGTTTTACAGCTTGAAGAGCGTCAGCAGTAGGGAGGAG
This sequence comes from Callorhinus ursinus, assembly GCF_003265705.2. NCBI lineage: Eukaryota > Metazoa > Chordata > Mammalia > Carnivora > Otariidae > Callorhinus > Callorhinus ursinus. Next base: position 77,319,890 of record NW_027397074.1, read on the forward strand.
CCTGGGCAGCGGGCAATTAACCCCTCACTGGCTTTCAGCATGGAGGATGTGGCTACAAAATTTGGGGCGGAGGGCTCGCTTGTGTGTCATCCGAGACCCAGAGACTTCTTTCCTCCTTACAGATTTGCACCATGCTTGGTGCATAGTGGGAATCCGGGAAATATCTGTTGTTTGAACTTGGCTGAGAACAGAAATGGAACTTTTCAGGGTTTGGAAAATAATTTCACTGTTGGATACACTCATGCATGTGTAATGCTATTCTTTAAGGGCCTCATTGCATTCAAGAAAGTTGCTTCAGAAGGAAAAAACAGGGCTAAAATGTCTTCTCTGGAATTGACTTGTGCAAGCTTTGAGAGAGTAGCTTCAAAGACTGGCTCAGAGGGATTAACAAGGGATGCCGTGAGGTCCCATAGCTGCACCAATGGGCCCAGAATGAGATCGGGGGGTCAATTAGTGGCTGGATGCACCAGCAGCAGCCTCGTCCAGCCTGGCTTCCCCCTCTGGAGACTGGGAAGCAAAGGTGTCCCGGTTCAGAAGGCAGGGCAAGGTGTATAGAAGCTCCCGGCCCCTTGGCGCACACACCATCGTGAACTCCACTCGATGCCCTTGGAGGTGTGGGAAGAATCAGCTCACTGGTATCCCTGGCCCGCCTCTGCCACCTAAAAGGACAGAATGTTCTCATCCAGGTTCCTGCGTCTCCAGAATGAGGATGAAGCCTGGGGAAGGAGGGGTGAGGAAAGCCGCATTTTCAAAACCTCAGCATTGCTCTGAAGGGCTTCCTGATGACAATTTTCTCACACATACCCTCGCCCCTCCCCCAGCCTGAAACCCACAGGCTGTGGAATCAGGCTGAAAATTCTAAAACTGTTGCGCCGAATGGCTTACTATGAGGTGAGGGGTTTATTAAAGATCCAATTACTAGGATTGCCTCGAGCTCTTCCTTTTATAAACTCGAGAGCTGTTTGTTTCAAACAATGAGTTGATCTGAGAAAAACCTCCCAACCACAAATCCAGGACTGCCCGTGTCAAGACAGAGCTATATGGTTACTAAGAAAACTTGCTTTAAACCCATCTAAACTCTGTAGACATTCCATCAAGCAGATGTGTGTTTGCGCAGTGGAAAATGCAGCACAGATGTTAAAAGGTAAATATTTTTCTAAGCTCTAGCCGATGGGTGGATTAGACACCTACATCTATCAGGGTGCGTATTTTTCTGGGGTATAACCATAAAGCAGCACTGTTTCGGTCCTAAATGGGCAGTGTTCAAATAGCCTCGGTGATGCAGTGCAAATAAAAGAAACCCATCTACACTAATGCTCTTCTCTAGCACCCAGGCCCCAGAGAGCAGCCCTTTCTGCTGGCCTTTGTAGCTGGAGGTGAAAACAGATTTCTGCCCTGCCCGATGGCCCTCTAGCAGCCTGTCTGAGCAGGGATGAGGGGAAAGGGTGCCAGCCCCAGCTCTACCACAGGAAAAAGCCACTGGGGCTCTCCCGCCTGCCATCATCCCCGTCCCCCTCCAGCAAAGTCACGGGGGAGCCAGAGGGACAACTTCGTGGTGCCCCGAGGAGATTAACACTCCCCCAGCTGACAGGCCTGCCAATGCTCACCCAGGAGCCAAAGTAATAGAAGGTACTCCGCTAGCACATGCACCATCGTGCCCTGCCCTGTCCGACTCTGCCCCCCAGGACCAGGGCAGGTAGTGGAGCCCCAAGAGCCGCCCCGATGTTGGCCAAGCATCAGGAGGGAATCGGGGGAAAGCCAGCCCTTGAGGATGCCGCCTGGAAACCAGAATAAGCAGGGCCGGGGTGGCAAGAGACAACCAACTGTGGCTCCCCTGAGCAGGCCGGCAGGATATCGAGGCCTTCGCTCCCGAGACGCGACGTTCTTGAGGCCCACGGGCTTAGCTGCGAGAACCTGCTGGAATCTCAGGCGATGTCCTGCAAGGTCACAGAAGCTGGGAAGCAGTCAAGCTACAAAGGCGTCACGCTCCAAGCTTCCCCGCCCCAAATAGCACGCACTCGTAAGCAAATCCAACACAGCCTTTCTCAAAATGCGTTTACTGCGTCGCATTGTTCTTTGTGGGATTGTTTATCACAGGCCTAACACTCGCTCAGCACCACACCAGGCATGGGGGTGGGCCACACGGTCCTGCCCTGGACATGTTTATACGCTTACGGAGGAGAAAAAGCAACAACCCATAACAACAATCTTACGACATGGGATTCAGTGCTGACGTGTGGGCCATAGATTATTAATGCAATAGAAATTCAGAAGCCAATGAATTGAGCAAACACCGCACCAAGTAAAGTACTTTGAAATCACAATCTGTTTCTGCTGGTGGTTCTGACACCCTCCCTTTGCTGGTCTGGTCCTACAAACTTCAGAACAGAGTAACATACTGGTTGTCACTCATCACATTAACACCCTTTTCGAAGAAGGGATATGCCAGGGATACACTTTGTCAATGCGAAAGCAAGACGTAAAGGCTTCTATTGTTACAATTAGTGGTAGTGAGGAACATAAAGAATATGCGAATTGCTGATAAGGAAGGTAGGGGAAGAGGGGAAGAAAGCTCTAAGCACTTAAATGGGGTAGGGGATCAGTGGGGGAAAAGGGACCCAAGGGTGGGGGCGGTCTTTGAAGACAAGCTTCCCCAAGGAGCAGCTCTGCCACCTTCCTACTGTGGGAGGGAAGTGTGTGGCCACCCGTCCGAGCCCTGAACGGTGCATAAGGGAACAAGGGAGCACGTGCTTTGGTTTAAATCTGTATGATGTTTTGTTTTATTGTTGGAAAACCAACCAGCCAACCAACAGTTCAAACATGTATAAAGTAAAAAAAATCAAAGCCCCCCCCCTCCCCCCCGTTTTCCCACCTCCTCCAGCTCACTGTGAGCCACTGGGTATAGATGTTGCTACACATTTTCTATGCATGAACAAATACGTGTAATTATATATATTGCACATGTACCGCTTTTACAGAAATGAGATTCCACTATGCATATTGTTCTGCAACATGCTCTATTTTTTCCTTCCCAAAATGGCTTAACACGTTTCCCAATCAGCCCAGATAGAAGGGCCTCATCCTTTTTAATGGCAGCGTCCCCGTCTGCGGTTTGCTGCACCAAAGTCTGAGAACGAGTACCATCTAAGGGACATTCGGGGCTGCCAGTTTCTCGCCATCTCAGAGAACCCCGCGGTGAGGGTGCTGGTTCCCATCAGGCTCAAGCCCATTAAAGGCTATGCGTGCAGGTGTTCTTCTGAGCTCCAAGAAATCTCACTCATGTGACTCAAAGGCCGGAATGTGTATTTTTCCTTCTGTCCCATAGAAGCGGAGAGATTTCCTCCAACTGATCCTGGATGCCCGACATTCCGCCACCTCTGTGGGGGTGGACAGCTTTGATATGGTCAGACAAATCTTCTCCTCCACCGACTGCGCCGCAGGTCCCTCCCAGCCACACCAGCCTGGCCGCCTGTCCAAGCCACTGACTGTGGACGAGGTTGTGGGCCAGGCCTTCATCTTCCTCATCGCTGGCTACGAGATCATCACCAACACGCTCTCTTTTGCCACCTACCTCCTGGCCACCAACCCTGACTGCCAAGAGAAGCTTCTGACAGAGGTGGACGGCTTTAATGAGAAATACGTGAGTACGGTCATCCATGCGAAATCCGCAGGACACGTGATTTTGTGTCTGTAGAAGTGAAACTTAATGATATTGATAACTTCCTTGCGAAAACCACATTCTAAGTTTGAGATGAAACTGGGCTGTTGCACACATTCTCCATCTTTCTGGGTTAGCAAGTAAAAGGAAGTGTTCAGAACAACAGAAAAAAAGAAAAAAGAAAGAAAAGAATGTGTCTTGTGCATATACTTCACCGTCTGGGGCCTTCCGTGAAACCAGGCCTGGCTCAGAAGGCTCAAAGTCTTAGCTTCGAGTGAGGGAGTGAGGGTCATGGGGCAGGCACTGGAAGGAGGTGTGGTTTCCCAGGGCTCTGGCTGTGGAGTCAGCACTCCCTCTGTGGGGCAGGTGTGAGGCCGGAAAGGGAACCGAGTCCTAAGTTGCAGGAGCAGACAGAAGGATGGGCCAAGCCAAAGCCGGAATGAGGGGGAGGGCTGTAAATGGAGTGAGGTGAGATGGCGCTGGTCAGTGCTGCGTCTAGATTCTGGATATTCCTTCTAGATGAGCCTCCTCTTTGGGGAATTTGAAGCAAACTTCCAGGGGTGCGGAGCGAGCCAACTTTAAGAGCTCATATTTTTCCAGATGCTTTTGTGTGTATTGCTTTGACTTACAAGTTGTTAAAATCATTTTTAAAATCTGGCTTTTAAAGGGAAGACCACCCTAAGAGACTTTTTTCTATTTCATTCTGATATAATTATTACAGTCACAATTTGGGGGAGGTGGCCTGTTCTTAGAATCCTTAGAAACTTTTTTTAGATATTGAGCTAAAAACTGCTTTCCAGAAAATTCCACTTCTTTATCCCACTGGGGAAGTAGATGCAAGGTCAGCCTTTCTTCACCAAGGCATTTTTCAAATATTTTGTTATTTCAAATATTTGAAAACTTCATTAACTGTGTTCCTAATTGCCTCAACTTTGGGCTCATCACGAGCTTATAGTCCACTTCAAGTTCCACGCTGTTGTGACATCTGCCAAGCCAGGTCTCCACCATCCACTGCATATACAACTGATATTTTTGAGCCTAGATGCAAGAGTTTGTATTTATCCTTATTATTGCTCAAGTCAGTCAAAATAATTTTGAATCTTGATTTTGCCATCTGTCATATTAGCAATTCTTCCAGCTCTGTATCATCTGAGACTTGCTAAGCATGCCTCCAGTTCCATCCAAGTCATGGATTAAAATGTTGAACAGGACAGGGCTTCCCTCCAGGTTGACATTGATCCATTAATCAGTATTCTTTGGGCATGGAGTCTCCATAAGCCATGCATCCAAATAACCCTACTACCTATTCCCACCACCCATCTTATCCTGTTTCATGGGTACTTGTGGTGTTTGTCTGTTTGTCTGTCTGTCTATCTGTTTGTTTGAGGAGGGACCCAAGATGACAGGGGTACATTACTGCAAGAGAAATAAGGGGAGCTGAAGGGCATATCTATCAGGATACATTTAATGGCACATAACAAAACCCAACCCAAACTGATTTAAGCAAAAAAAAAAAAAAAAAAAATGGCGGCGGGGTTGGGGGGGGAGTACTTATCAGCACAGATCACTGAATAGCCTAGGAATAGACGTGGCTTCAGGCCCCAGTGTCTTCTTGGTTGTGCATCCTTAGTCACGGCCCCATTCTCGTGTGCTTTCCTCTCAAAGTCCAGGCAGCCTGCCAAGAATGTCTAGGACTCCAGCAGGCCTCCTTGCTCATTACCAAGAGAGAAAAGAATTGGTGGCCCCAAATTCTCAGCAAGAGTCGTCAGGTTCACTCTGGTCGGGATGCTCAGGTCACTGCCCATTCCGGAACCAACTATCATGGCCATGGGAATGGGGGCGTAGAAGGGCTTAAGCCGGTCAGTCCCACCCCTGGAGTCAATCATACCCATGTCATAGGACTGAGCACTTGGGAGAGCACATGCCAGAGGGAGCTCTGGCTGCTCTCCCAGGAAAGCAGTAAAGGCAATAAAGGGAATTCGCCCCCTGGTCTCAAACAAACCAGGACACGGGTCAAACTAAAGACTTTCAAGCACCTAGAGAGTGGTCAGCAGTGTGGGAGACAGGGCAGTGGGTTGAAGAAGGGGCAAGAGCTCTAGGAAGTAGAAGTCATGATCCTTCCCTTCAGGAAATTTAATCACCAATTGAAAAAAAAAATAATAATGTCTATGAAAACAATACCTCCCTCCCAGATGACACCCTCCAGGGCAATAAAAGGCAGCAAATGATCAAGTCTAGAAAGCGTGGTGTCATTTAGAGAGCTGTGGGGCTCTAGGGGTCTGTCCCACCAACTACATCGTAATTGTATCTGGTTACCACAAGGGCACAAGGACTGTTACTGGCTTCCATTCAGAGGCCCTCACTCACGCAACCCCTTACCGCTGACATAGCCTTAACTGCCCATGAGCTCAGGGAAGGTGATACTGTATCACCAAACCCCAGCTTCCTTCCAACGCCCCCCAACCCCGGGAGAACCACCTCCCCTGGGGCTGTGCAGAATGTCCTCAGGCACTGAGACCCCACAGGAAAATAAACAGATTCTGGTAGGTACAGTTTCTCAAACGTTCATGTACAGAAAAGCCTCTGGAAAGATGGTTTAAAATGCAGATTCCAGGGCCCTTTCCTCATAGGTTCTTGTTCTGTAAATCTGGGCCAGGGCCTAGGAACCTGCATTTTTTGGTTTTTTGTTTTTAAAGATTTTATTTATTTGACAGACAGAGACACAGAGAGAGAGGGAACACAAGCAGGGGGAGTGGGAGAGGGAGAAGCGGGCTTCCTGCCGAGCAGGGAGCCCGACGCGGGGCTCAATCCCAGGACTCTGAGCCCAAGGCAGACACTTAACGACTGAGCCACCCAGGCGCCCCTGGAACCTGCGTTTTAAATAAACATAACCAGGTAATTTTGATACAGGTGGTCCCCGGTTCCACCTTGAGAAGTCAGCCCTAGACTCTCAGGGTCCAGACCCCTCTTCTAAGAAGAAACAGGGTCCAAAGGCCTGCCCCAGTCATGAAAGATACCCCCCACCACCACAAGCCAGGTCATTTTCTTTCTCCAGGTCATAGTTGGGACTGTCTCTGAGAGATGGGAATACATAGGTGTTGTCTTTTTTAAAAAATTGATTTGACAGTTGTCTTAATAGTTAGGTGTTGCACATGGTACCCACTCAATGAGTATTTGTAGGTTCTTTTCTCCTTCCTCCCTCCCTCCCTCCATCCCTCCCTTCCTCCCTCCCTTCCTTCCTTCCTTTCTTCCTTCCTTCCTTTTCCTTACTTTAACCAGAGTTCTGTTAATATGGGCCATCTGTCAGGACATGGAAATGCAGATTAGATGTTCACACATTTGATATTTTCCTGAAAATTTGCATGTAGAGTATGACTTGTTATAATTTTCCTGTTGCTTTTCATGCAACAAATATTTCTTGAGTGCCAGTTAATGTCAGACTCAGGCCCCAGACCCTACACCCAAGGAGGCTCTGACCTAGCTCTTCCACGATGCCCCTGGAGAGCCCCACACACCTCATCCAATGTTTTCCCTTGTATTTGTCAATGAGATCGCTGGATTTCAGCTCCAGAGTTTCTTTCCTCTAAGCCATATCCTTTTATAGCTATGCCCTATGAGAATCCGATGAAAGCTGTGTCCCTCTCCCCAAGAACAAAAGTGTGTATGTGCACTGTATCAGTCAGGATTCTTTCTGCTAATAGTGATAGAAAACTTAACTCAGATCAGCTAGGGAGTCTACTGACCCACATAACAGAACTCTACAGAGAGGAGATCTACCTTCAGGTATGGCTTGATACAGGGGCTCAAACTCTATCACTGGAACCCAGGGTGTTCTCTCTCCCCATCTTTCAGCTCCATTCACTCTGGGCATACTCCATTTGCAGACAGGATCTGCCCTAGTGGTCTCAAGACAGATGTGGAACCAGTATTTTGAACAGTCTTGACCTAAGTGAGGTACAAACATGGAAACATTTCGTGTTTTCTCCAATTATTTCTTTTAAATGTGCTCTGATGAATCTCGTTTTCCCTTTCCTTGATGATACCTCCAATAGATCTCAAAGATTTCTGGTCACTTTTAGGCATTGAAAAGTCCAGACTAGTCTGGTCCAGTTTAAACCTTCAGTCTCCGATCCAATTTCACGTCCTTCCATCTCCTAAGCTCAGGCTGACCCATGGCCTGAGGACGCTGCCCTGGGGAGGGCCAGTGGTCTGTTTTCTCACCCTCCTTCCTGTCCTTGCCCTGCCCCTCCTGGGCCCCCTTCTCCTCCCAGGGTTGGGGCCTTCTAACAGATCCCCCATTCCTACCTAACGGAGGCTTTTCTCAGCACCTCCCCCACGGTGGCCTCTGGGATGGGGACCTGGAGGAGTTATTCGGAGCACTCCTGGGACCTCCCCACTACACAGCTCCCTGACAGGGTGGGGCTGCCAGTTCCTGCCTCATGCCTCTGCGTGCTGGCATCTCCTAGCAAGATGGCTGGCTCTGAGCTTCCATGGCTTCCTCAGCATCCATGTGGCCCATGGGAGACGCACCCTTTGGCCACACCAACGGTGGCTGCCCCCTCCCTCTGCCCTGACATCTCTCTCCAGTTACTTTTCCTCTGCTCAAACAGGTTGGGGGGGGGGGGTGCAAATGAGCAATTCTGCTGCATCCGCAGGTGAACGAACTGGAGAATGGAAGGCCAGGCTCAGCCAGCTGCCCCCAGGCTCTATGGGTGTCGTATCCCAGACCCCATCCCTTGGCGGGCCCAGGGAACACTCTTCTCTAAGCTGATGACTCCTAGCTCTGACAAGTGTTCTTTAAAACCCTCTAATTTTTCTATAGGCTGATGGGGGCGGGGGAGGGGGCTATTGCAGAGCTGGTTCAGGTGCGGCAGGAAGCAGCGAGAGTCTTCTAAGTCTCAGCGGAAGTCTCTTGCATCTCCTTGGGAGCGATTGGGCCGTGCCCACCCCTCATCCAATCACCGGGACCGAGGGGAATCAGACGCTCTGATTGGCACAGACCTGGGTCCCCAGTCCCGTCCCTGGAGCTGGTGCCTGGGTGCGGCCACCTCCAACCACTCAGACCACAGATGGGGGAGCGGTGGATCCCTGAACCCCTTCTCTTGGGATGCGGGGAGAATGGCTGTTGGGTGCAGAAAACAGTGTGTCCACCCAGGTACACAGAATCCGCGGTTCCCAGACTAGAGGCTCCGATTTTCAAAGCTCTTGTTATGCAATCACACACTCCTTCCCGCTGCATTTTTAAAACCCAGCTTTCCAGAGTCACGGGTGTAAGTCCAAGAGCACCTAGAACTGCTTGCTCTTTCGGACTTCTGGATCATGTGTCCCGCCTGCTCTTGTGTACTTGTTATAAACGGTGTGGCCACTTCATACCAAGCGTCCTGTGGTTTCCACGGAGCCAGTCAATGCTTCCTTACCGGTGAGAATGAAGTCCTGGCTGGAGGTTGGCCTCACTGCATCCTTTGCCAGTCAACACTCTGCTTTTAGCAGAACTAAATTTCTGGAAGGCATAAGGATACTGGAAGGTCTATCCTCACTAGTGAAGAGGATCTTGGTCCACCTTTTACAGTTCACACGCTCCATCTCCCGCCACCTGTTCTGACCCAAGTGGCCTTGATGTCTTCTTTCTCCTTCTGGGGTTTGGATTTCTGTTTCCATTTATAATACGGCTAAAACCCACTTTATAACTCATGCCTCTTAGGTTGCTTCGTTCCAGGGACACATGTGTTTTCTTCCAAATCATCTGGCTTTGGAATTTGGTCTGGCTTCCCTTTCATCCCACCACCAAAATCCAGCTTAAAACTTGCTCTCTCAAGTCATCCGATCTCTCGGAGAACTCTCTCTCTCTCTGCCCCAATGATTCCTTCGTCATACTGAGGGGGAGGTAACTTCACTAAATTCAGGCATTGAGGAGCAGGGAGGGGTTTGTACCCCTCGTAAAATTGAGAAAGCACACCAATTATTTAATAAGGCCTTTGTAATGTAGATGCTTCATTGTGTTCTCCAATATCTAATTTTGAAAAGGACAGGAGGGAAAAAAAAAAAAACCAGCTTCTTTCCATATAAATTGTTTTTGCTATAGCTTTAGCACTTTATGTGGAAATTATTGACTTTTGATCTGGCCAAACCATTCTCTTTTCTTCTCTTTGGTGCTGGACTGTGCCAGCCAGAATTTATGACCCATTTTCCTTCTGTTTAATTGTTGTTATAAATCTGCTGTGCAGAACCCAGTTGTAAATTTATCACAAATTGGGCTGGATTGATATACAACTTCTCTTTAGGATAATTTGAACACAGTTATGCCTTAGAAGGAAGGCCAGATTCTTAAAACTTCTCTTGAAGAGCTGCTTTGTAACCATTATAAATATCTAATTAAAATACAACTTACTCTTTCTTTTTCTCTGAAGGATAAAAGCATTCCATGCTGGGTATTTCAGCTGATTAGCTCATGCTGCTAATGTGAGCAAGGTTGAGGATTTGTTCCTTGAAACAGCCAGGGGATCTCAAGGGGTAAAAGAAAAAAAGCATATTTTGTGGCCACAAAAAAAAAAAAAATTTTGCCCCCAACCAGCTGTTTCATAAATATACATCCTTTGTCACAGGAGGAGGGTTGGGTGAAAAAATGTGAGTAGCTTAACACAAATTCATCCTCACTATGGGAAAAAAAAATGTCTCCCAGTTTGGATCCTACCCAGGGTGAATATTCAGGGTCGTCTTCACACAAGGAGTAGGGCATGGTTGACTTTAAGATTCAAGTGAAAAACTCAAAATGGGTTTTTCCCCATCGGGCAGGTTTCTCCCCTTTGCCCGGTCCTGCTGTCCGACAATTGAGGAGGAATAAACTTAGGCTTCCTCTTCAACTCCCTCACCCGGCCACGTGGGGCTTAGTAGTGCATCTGAGCCCTTCCCCAGATCCTGCAATAAACAGAGCACAAAGCCGAGAGGTACAAGGAAAGAGGCAGGAACTCAGGACAGCCTACAGCCCTAAAGTCGAACCAAAATCCAAAGACCAGAGCAGGGACACCAGCACAGCGAGATTAGTGGCAAGAGACCACTGAAGTTTCGTGGCAGGGCCTGAGACCCCACGTTTCCTACAAGCTCCCAGGTGATGCCGACGCTGCAGTCCGCGGCCCACGCTGTGAGCGGCCAGGTTCCAGAGCCCATATCCTGCACCCCCCCGAGTTGTGCTGGAGGTGGCAAGTCCTTATTCCTCAGGAGAAAGCGCGGATACTCCCCAATAATTTGCCTTTTGTTAAGAAATTCAAACATTTGCAAAAGCATTCCAAAAAAGAATGATGCCACGCTCACTTTACTGAGTGGGAGAGAAAGTGATGTGGGGTATCACCCAATCCTGGGAATGTCTTAAGAAGTGTACTGCCTATAATCCTAAAATTAGATTGCTTCCTTCAACAGTTTTCTCCAGGCTGGGAAGCTAGGGGGAGCGCCTGGGTTGATGTGAAGTCATTGTCCAGGCAGATGAAGGGAGTAACCAGCGCCCTCTCTCAGGATGCACGTGTAGACTGGAAACCTATCATATACAACAGTTCCCATCAAGCTGGATCTTTTAGGGAGGGAGCTCCCCTAGACCAAATGGTGAGTTAGTGGATATGGTAGCTATAAGAGTCCCCAGTTAAGAGTCCATGTAGAAGTATTACAGTCAAAGAGAACCTCCCTGATGCTCTTCCCCTGGGGCCTGGATTTCGCCACAGGTGCAGGAGCTGCAGTGGGGGGTTGGGGGGGAACCTTGGAACGTGTCCAACTTGCCCACTTCCTGTCCTTCATTCTGGAAGCATCTGACCTACAGAACGAGCTCCTCTCACCCTTCCCTGGCATCCCTATAGCTAATATTAGAACCTAGAAGTCTTGGCAGCCTCCAAGAGGGGCTTCTCTGGGCGTGTCTCTAGAACACCATCCTGGAAGTCGTCATCTGTGGCCACTGCTGGGAGAGTACCAGCTCCGGGAAGGAAAACAGCTCAAGACAACTCAAGAGTCCCCGGAGCAGGGGGACCCATCACCCTGGATCAGGTGGCAGGCCCAGTTTTTAACTGCCCATGTGACGGTTGGGTACACACAACCATCCAGGTCACCTGCCCGTGTCTGCCCTGGGGACACCTGCAGGAAGGCAGGGACTGTGTGTGCTGTGTACCAGTGCTGCCCAGTGCCAAGGCCTTCCTGCACCACCCGGGGCTCCAGGCTCTTCCCCGCGGCCTGGAGGTGTCCCCAGCGCAGGCCCACATACCACCGAGGAACCTCACCCGCCCTGACTTGGAGCCTCTCCCCAGAGCCTCAGCAGTGACCACCGATCGCCAGGCCTCGTGCCATCCAGAACTCTGAGAAGCTCCATTGCCCCTTCCTGTCTTTCCTCCCCTCTCGTAATGCCCCTTTTCCATCTCCTCCCCTCTCTCTCCAAAGTTCACAACAGCATTTCGTCTCCTTGCCCTTGTCCTTATTCTGGCCCTAGTCCCCAGATCGGGGAGACACAGAAGCTTCCCTGCTCCACCTCCTGACCCGCTGCCCACGTGGGAGCCCCTGGCCACTGCCAAAGCCTGTAATTTTGTACAGTGATATCCCAGATGAGGGCAGTGGGGGTGATCAGGTGAGAGGCAGGTTGAAGAGCAGAAAGGACTTGCAAATGTTTTTCCTATGCTGCCAGGCTTAGCACTTCTGCATTTTTAATTTTTAGCAATTAATGCTCCAAGCCACCACCGCCCCCCACCCCCCGCTCCCCCCACCCCCGAGTCCCCACAGAGCGATTCTGTCTTGGCAGAGGGAGAGGCGACCTGCAAGGAGAGGCTCCTCAGGGAACAGGCCACACCAATCAGCATATATTCGGTGCCTTTCATGTGGCAACTCCGAGTATTTTATATTCAATATCTGGGCCTCTGCAGAGGCCAAGCTTTGCTAAGCAAATAAGCTGGTGGGGTCGGTGCACATCAATCCAGAAAAGCAAGAATTAAAAATAAACTTGGGAAAGTGGACTTCGCAGGTGAAGCTCGGCATTCTGTGGGGTCCTCTTGGCACTGAGCTAGATTCTCAACTGAGTGGCTCATTTATGTAACTATTGCTCACATAATGGACTCAAAACATCAAAGGGATGGGTTGCATTCCCAAGAATTAGCTTTTGGAATAAAAGAATAAACACACGCACTTTTTTTTTTTTTTAACTTCACTGGACTCTATTGACCAAAGCCTCTTTGACCCCAGTGGAGCAGGGACCTCAGAATGGTATCTTCTGGTGCAAACTTAAAGACTTCTGCTCCTTTTTCCAACTGCCCATCACTAGGCTTAAAACCTCACCATTTGGAGGTCCTTCCTTTGTTCCGACACAGTATCCATTATTAAAATGCCCCTTACTCTTGGGAAGAGGCAGTATAATCAAGTCCCCACAAGGAAGGAGCCCCGCGAGAGCGAGGACTCGTCTGCTTGGCACACTGGTACATCCCAGAGCCTCCAGCAGTGTCTGGCACATAGTAGGCTCATGATGGATAGGCGTACAACGAAAGAATGAACCAACAAATGTCATAACGTTTGCCCCTTTTTTTCTAAGTGCAGATGAACTGAAAGCAAATTTGAGTGGGGGAAGTGCAGGGAGGTACACGGGCGATAACATGGTTATTTCACCCTGGAAGGGAGGACGTAGAAGGGAGTCAGAGAGACAAGGCCACCACCGAGGAAGATGCAGGCGGATGAAGGCAGCACGCAGCCTGTAATTGCACCCCCGCCCCCCCCTCCCAGGGCTCCCACGGGGCCTGGAACAGAGGGAGCCTGGGCTCTTAGCCTCCAAGGGGATCTTACGAGCCATCGAGGGCAGCCTTCTGCCCAGGACAGATAGCTGAGACACATTCATGCCACTCTGCTTGAATGTTCCCAGGCACAAGGAACTTACTACCTTCTCCTTATATCGACTTGAAACCTGCCTTGGTTCATTGCCCACCCACTTGCCTACTTGTCGTCTCTCAGCTCATGGCCTTTGTCTACTAGAGTCAGCAAATCAGTAGCTTCTGCCTGGGGGCTACTTTCCACACTCACTAGTCGCCAGTGACTGGGCATCTCACAGATGGAGAGAGCATATGGGAAACTGGGGAGTCAGGAGAGAATAGGGACCTTTCTAAACGGTTTGCTTGTGGCCCAGACATTCAATTTACTCTGTTTTCTGGTGAAGTCTGTGTTGCCTCGGCACTGCAGGCCGCATTATGTTTTATTTTGGGTGTTTTGCATGTGTTGCATTTGTTTTTTGGTTTGGGGTTTTTTTTTTAGCATTTTTGTTTTACAGTTGAATATGGGATGTGTGAAGACAGCAACCACACGAGCCTGTTAGCCCAAGCATATGAATGTGCCAGATCAGAAGGGCATATTCAATATGCTTGACTCCCCTATGAATTGCAATGGGTAAGGTTTATAAAGTTAAGCACTTAGAATTCTGTCTTTAAAATTTAAATATTTAGATTGGGTCTCTAGGACACAAAAGGCAATGCCTGTTTCTCACTTGCTTAATTTGATTATTTTTTTCTTTTTCATGGCACAAGTTGTTTTTCAAAGCCTCGTTCCTTGAACGTTCCCTATAGGAGGAATGTAATTAAACTCCACTGGCCTCCCCCTGCTGGGACCGAACTAGGGCCAGAGCTGTAGGAAGCATAAAACAGATACCCCGCGAAAAGAATCCTTATTATAAAGATGAGAAGAGAATCAACTTCCCTCTGGTTATGAACAAGCAGCTTTAGAAAACCACCCAGGCTCTTTTTTGCAATGGCTTAGTCTCCAAGACATTTTAATTAGTAATTTAAGACTGGAAGGCAGAGGATAAACTCCTCACCTCCTTAGCTATAGGCAAGAACTTCAACTCGTTGAGAAACTGGTTCAAGCGGCTGAGGAGGAGGGAGGTCCGGCGGGGAGGATGCTTCGTGGAAAAGCACAAGCTTTTTCATGAAAATGGCGTAACTAGGTATCCTGGCCTCGTCAGTCACTATTTGGGGGTCCCATTCCTCAAAGGCAGTTCTCACTGCTGGCTGGCGACAGGTGCCGCATCTTGCTGGTTCACCTGCTTGGTAGCAGAGTCCAGAAGCTCTCGTGGGGGGGGGGGGGGGTGCGGCTACCCATCACGTTCAGACTTTTCTCTGACCAAGGAGCGCAAAAGAGGGGACCCCGAGACCTGGGTGCCAATGGCACACACGGAGGCACCGAGCTGCCACCCCTGGCAGTGTGACATGGAGAACTGGCATAATAATCTCTGTTCCTCAGTCTTCCTGTCTGTAAAGTGGGGATAACAATAGTACGTATCTTGTAAAGTTGATTCGGGGATTAAGTGAATGAACCCAGGTACGGTTCTGGGCACAGGGCCTTTGGACAGATATATTCTACTATCATCCCTCTTTCTATGCCTCAGTTTCCTTATCTGTGAAAGGAAGAGACCGAACCAGACTCCTTTGCTGTTTATATGCCATACAAAAATCGACTCTCACAACTTTATGAAGTAGAACTACCACCATCCCCATTTAATCGTTGGGGGAAAAGGGGCTGGATCAGTCAGGGATCTCCAGAGGAGCAGAACCAACGGGGGAAGAGGAGAGACAGAGAGAGAGGTCTTAAGGAAGGGACTCATTTGACTGTGGGGCTGGCAAGTCCAAAATCCGCAGGGCAGTCTGGAAACTCAGTCTGGATTCGATGCTGCAATCTTGAGAATTTATTCTTCTCCAGGAAACCTCAGTTTTTGCTCTCAAGGCCTTTAACTGATTGGCTGAGGCTCATCCACATTATCAAAGGTAACCTTTACTTCAAGTCAACTGATGGTACGGTGTCAGCCACACCTACAGAAAATCTTCATGGCCACACTGAGATTCACGTTTGATTAAATATGGTACTGTGGCCTGACCAAGTCGGCATGAAAGACTCACCATCACAGAAGCATCAAGAAGATAACTTGTCAAGGGTTACACACGAGGAAGGGGCCTAGCTTGGACTGGAACTCGAATCTCCCGACGACTTAGTCTCCGTTCTCAGCATTGTCCCTTGTGTTCAGTGCCTCTGAAGGAGCTGGTCAATCCTGGGGTGTCCTGCCTGAAGACGTGTGTCAGTCATGGCTCCAGCTCTTCTAGAAAGGGGGACTTCTGGGCCGCCTCTTGAGGGGGAGGCTTATAGCTGCATCTGCCACTTTAATGGCGTTGAGACGTCAATTGTCCAAGCAGTTGGGGGCACACACCCCCATCTGGCACCTTCGTCTACACCATCTGTGGCCTGTCATCCTAGCTCTCTGCCCTAAGAATAAGTTTTCCTGGAAGGTCTTGGGTTTGTGGTGGCTTTCCCCCCTCATTCTGGGACTTTTTCAAGGCCCATTCTCTGAGTTCATAAATGCTCTTTCTCTGTGGCCCACACAGTGCGAGATGAAGAGTATACCAGCAGCTTCTTCGCTGACCTGCCTCCCTGGATGCCCACCCCCTGCAGAAGGAATATTCCTGAAACAAACATCATATCCCAGGGCTTCTTTCTCCCTCCACAGACACCATTCTTGGTGCTTTTCTCTTTTTTATTTATTTATTTTTTTTTTTTTGACGCTGATCCTGTCTCCTTTATTGTAGAAAGTTCTCCAGCCATCCCAGGCTCTCTCTTTGGGCTCCATGGCCCTGGAATTTTTCCATTAGTTGCATTTCCTTATGGTTCATTTTCGTTGTGTTCTTTGGTGAAGAGCATGAAATGTGCCTCTGAGACATCTGTCTTGCAACCTAGTTACCACCCTGGGCCTCTTCTGTTCTCGACTGTGCCGCAGCAGAAGGTGAGCTGTGTCCTCCCTCTCCGTGAGTCTCTGTTGGACACCAGACTTGATGCTCTCCTGGCTGGGGCCAGCCATTAACTGCTGCAGAGTGCCATTTTCCTCATCCTGAGACTGAAGGTGCTGCCTGCCCTCTGTCTCAGAAGGAGGCTCTCCTTGCCCAACACCTCCGTGATCTGCAGTTGCTCCCCCCTGAGGCCTACAGAGTGCTCCCCAACTCTCCTGAGTCTCTGAATGAAGTAGACTGAGACCTAGGCAGAATCTGACTTCAGGCAACTAGAGACCTCTTAGCAGTTCCTTCTCCTATCCACGCGGCCACTGGAACTGAGGGCCACATGCGAATCAAGGCCCAAGAGCCGCCAGGGGTATTCCCTGTCCTTGAGAACTTACTAGAAACCACAGATGTTTGGGGTCCACCCCCAGCGATTCTGATGTAGTTGGCCTGAAGCAAGGCTGGGCATCATGCATCTTTAAAAGTCCCCAGATGGGGGGCTTCTGGGTGGCTCAGTCGGTTAAGCGACTGCCTTCAGCTCAGGTCATGATCTCCAGGTCCTGGGATCGAGCTCCTCATCGGCCTTCCTCCTCAGTAGGGAGTCTGCTTCTCTCTCTCTCCCTCTGACCCTTCCCGCCACTCGTTTTCTCTCTCTCTCTCTCTCTCAAATAAATAAATAAAATCTTTAAAAAAAAAAAAAAAAAGTCCCCAGATGATTCTAAGATGCAGCCGGGCTGAAGAGCTGGTGCCATATTCCCATGAGGTGCATCCTGCAAACTGAGCTTTAACAGTGACCTTGGGTTACATAATTAAGGACAGGACTAACTTTGTAAATACTCTGCATAATTACTGGACTTGCTTTTTACTTTTTTAGAAGTCACTCATTTGGTCACCAGGACGTAGTGGGTTTTCTGTGACTGTGTTGCAGTTTAGACCCGGCCCATCCAGAGAGCACAGAAACAAGGCGCTGCTGGCAAGGGCCACGAGGTGCTGGCCTCGAACACTCAGCAGACAGGCCTCTTTGAAGGCACCTCTTATGATTATGATCCTTAGACCTGGAGGAGCCCAAGCCTGGAGGTCATCGGGTCTGTGTCCCACCTCTAGGGGCAGGAGGGGCTGTTTCTCCATCTTCCGGACAAGTGAGGCCCAGGGAAGTCCCCGGACCACACATTATGTCAGAATAGAGGGAATGTGTTTCTGACTGCCCAGAGCGCACCTCCCTCCTCTCTCTCTCTCTCTCTCTCACCTTTCTCTGAAAAGTTCCTTTAAGGATTCCCCAGCCTAGCTGCAAATCAGTGATTTGTAGGCCAGAAAGCTACTAATGATGTGGTCACCACCATCATCATCCTAACAGTAACCATTTATGGAGCTCCATAACTATTCATAGTCATTTTCCATGTTAAGTAAATCTGACCTAACTCTATAAAGAAATGGGCCCTACAAACCAAGATTATTACATAAATTAGAAATCACCTACAAACAGCAAATGCAAGTGTCTCAAGTTCCATGACACGAGTCCCCATCTGGCAGTTTTGTTTCTGGGCTTGAGTCACTGTGAGTCACTCACACAATTTCAGGGGGTTCTGTCTGTCTTCCTTAACTCAGTCTCGAACCTGCGGCCAGTTGTAACTCTCTGCTCTTTATGTGAGCTACGTTAAAGGTCAGCTTCAGAAACGCCCCGTTTCCAATTTGTTTTCACCAAGGAGTGATCCTTTGGGATCAAGTATTCAATATCAAATAATATTGATAATAATCATGATGGATAATAAGAAGAATTACTATTCATTGAACACATGTTCTGTGCCTGGTCCTGGGCCAAGCAATTCTAACAACCAATTCAATATGTGTAAATATAGAAAATATTTCCTTGGGTGCCTGGGTGACTCAGTTGGTTAAGCGACTGCCTTCGGCTCAGGTCATGATCCTGGAGTCCCGGGATCGAGTCCCGCATCGGGCTCCCTGCTCGGCGGGGAGTCTGCTTCTCCCTCTGACCCTCTTCCCTCTCATGCTCTCTGTCTCTCATTCTCTCTCTCTCAAATAAATAAATAAATAAAAAGAAAAAAAGAAAATATTTCCTTAAAGATTAGGAAATTGAAACTCGGAGATTAAGTGAATGGCTCAATGTGGAAACTGAGCCTAAATCTGAACTCAGATCCACTAGCTCCCAGTTCCTTGGTGCTGTCTTGGGATCGACCAGTAGGCCTGTGGTAGATTGTTCTATGAGAGAAGATGGTTGTCCAAAGTGGGTTAGCACACATTCGGACACATTTATAACCATCACGTTCGCCCTGTGATAACCAGGTCTCTCTCAGGATGTCACAAAGTTCCCAAAGTCCTTTCTCCTCCTCTCTTGGGTGGTCCTCGCCTTGTCCTCTGCCACCAAGTACGTAAGGCCATTATCAGAATAAATGGCATTTTCTACTTAGATCTTTGGCTTTGAGGAACAAAGAAATTCTAATAAATCAAGATGTG
This sequence comes from Callorhinus ursinus, assembly GCF_003265705.2. NCBI lineage: Eukaryota > Metazoa > Chordata > Mammalia > Carnivora > Otariidae > Callorhinus > Callorhinus ursinus. The sequence goes on from NW_027397074.1 coordinate 77,338,775, forward strand.
TCAGACTTACCCATAAAAAATTAATTAATTTACTTCAACAACCAATAAACAGATCAAACAACATAAAAATCTATAGCAAAAGAAAGAAAACCCTAAGCCAAGAAGTATATGGTTTCTTTTTACTTAACATCTGATAAATTCACATTTTCCTCTTCTGTCCTTGGGTGTCTTAAACTAAAATTCTATTGATGTTTCCATGTAAAATAATTTTTTTCTACGGAAAATCCACCATATCAGAATCCCTCTATTCATTCTGTTTCTTGGGTTTCAGACAAACAGTTTCTCCCCTCGGGAATAATTTGTATGTCAAACCTGTCATTTAACATCGTATCTGGTAGCATTTTTCTCCCCGCCCCTCAAAATCTGGCTTAAAGCCCACTTAGTAAGGTTGGTGGGTATCCTGACAAACACCCTTCTCAGGCTCCATGAGATTTCTGGTGAGGCAGGCCGTGATCCAGCAAAACAAACCCTGTCCCATTGCTGGCATCTAAACAGCGTCCGGTTCCATGTCCAGACCTGCTCTTCTTCTCTACAACAGGAGGAAAGGATGAAAACACCCCCCATGCCTCCAAATCTGATTTCCCATAGCAAACAGCCTTTGCAGCTGCAAAACCCGTTTCTTCTGATTAGTGCATCCACTTCTGTGTGAGTTACATGAAGGGGTCCGTTGGCTTAACCCCTCCCTGCTGGTGCTCCATCTTTGATAGTCATTTCCAGAAAGGAGCACCTCCTCCTAGTTGTCCGGGTCGGCCCATTAGAGACCTCTGCCTTCTCAGCTGGGAAAGCCAGTGACCAAGAAAAAGCAACAGACTGCGCCCTCTAGGGATTTGTCTTTCTCAGCCGTTTTCAGAAAATCGGGAGTCAGCAACCTTAGAAAGAATTCCAGATCCCGTCTCGTCCTCCCCCTCCTGGGCCCTCTCCCTCTCTTCCTCCTTCCCCTTGGGCTGCTCTTAGGCAGACGACACGCTTCTGCTTGCTGGCCCCTAGACAAGCTCAGCTGTTGGCACCATGAGAACAGTGATCTGCCATCACATCCAAGCACATAGTAGGTGCTCCATGCTGGATGAATGAATGAATGAAAGCTAAAGCTGAAAGACACTTAGAGACAATGCAATCTAATCCCTTTGTTTTGCAGATGAGGAAACTGAGACAGGGGGCTTTAGGAGACCACCCAGGATCACGCTGTTTGGGTGTGGTTTCCTGACTCCAGGCCTACGCCTGTCACCCTCTCGGCTGAGACCAAGCGTCGCCAGGATGCCCTTGCCCCTCACCAGAGTCCGCATTTATGGTGGCAGAGCAAGCATGGTGTAGCCCCCCCACCCCGCCCCCAGCACGACAGTGTCTGTATTTTCTCTTCGGGATGAACAAAGAATCCCCTTTTAACTCAACAGACCTCACCTGCCTTCCTCCCGGTCATTCCTGCTGCAAACAGCCTGTCTTCCAAGCCCGGCCTGGCATTCCTCAAAGATCCTCAGGGCCATCTGCTCCCTGGCCTCCTCTAAGCTTCGGCTCTGGGGATGTAATGTGCCCTTAGCGAGACTTGACGCCTCCCACCTTTCCAGAACAGACACCAGCATTCCTTCCACAGACAATATCCCACAATTAAAAAAAAAAAAATTATAAAAGCTAAAAAGAAAAAAAAAAATGCTGGTGGCATACCAGAAGTCTCCAAGAGGGTGACGGTCATCAGCGAAAAAATTAAGCAGATCAGCCCAGAGATAAGGCATATCTATTATACTCTAAATGTTAAATTAGTCAAGTGGAGGACATTTCTATAGCGATGCTAGAGAAAGGAAACAGCAGAAATTGCTTTCTTCCCTTTGTGTATAATCACTCGGAAACGTGAAGGCAAACAGAGATTAAAAACCAAATCATGTCCCTCCGTGCTTGTCCAGTGAGGCTAACCTTCATACTGCACAGTGTTTACTGGTGGGAAATGGCCAACTTCTAGATGAAAGGAGGGGGATTCTTTCCTGCTATTTCGCCGCTGACCTGCATTTCTTCTGAAAGGCATGAAAATGGAGGGAAAGCAGCTCCTGCCCACTCCCTGGGATGGTTCTCGAGGATCTAGACAGACCATAAGTAATTCGGGGAGTCACTCACAAAGACCCCGGCCCTGCACGTCTGTGGCTACGGCATTCAGGCGAGCGGAAGGTAATCAGCGCCACCAAATGCAACACAAGACTCTTATCACAAGATGCCATTTTTTCCCAAATGTCATATATACAATTTTTATTGGAGCGTGATGACAGATAGTGAATAACTTAACATAAATTTGCATAATACAATACAGCTGTTAATTTATGATCATATTAAAGCACAAAGTTTTGTAGTTTGGGTGCTTAAAGTCATAATCTTTGGAAACTTTCCCTCCTGTTTTCTCTTTATTTATTACTTACTTAGGGTTGCCAGATAAAATACAGGTGGCTGGTTAAATTTAAATTTCTGATCAACACTGAATCATTTTGTAGTGTAAGTATGTCTCGGGCAGTATTTGGGACATACTTATACTAGAACATGATTCATTGTGTAGCTGAAATTCACAGTTAACCGAAGGCTTCTCTTTTTATTTGATAAATCTGGCAACTCTATTCTAACTTCATAAACACCTTATCCCCTACTGGCTCTGTGCTCACAGCGGGGAGAGGGGAGGTGTTGTGTAGAGAAGGGTGCCAGCCTCTGGGCCCTTGGTATCTTTATGCAAAGTCAAAGGGATGGGATTATAGAGGTACCGGTGCAAAGGGGGAAACTGAGGTAGGCAGCATACCTGAGTTTTCCTGGCAACACCAGGAATGTTACAGAGCTGGTTTTCAAACTTTTTGACCACAACGCATCATAAGAAATATATTTTATAAATCAACCCAGTCCAGACATACCCATGTAACCGAACCAAACGTTTTATGAAACAATATGTTGTCTTCTATGTGTGATACACTCTATGTTCTATTCCATTCTATTTCCTTTTTTAAAATGCTGGTCTTAATCCCCTAAACTGAATTCACAGTTCCCTAAGGCATCATAGCCCACATTTTGAAAAACACTTGGTTAGAGGGTTATAGCTCAGGAAAGTGAATGAAGAGATTTCTTAAAAACCCACTATACAAATGAGGAAATGTGTTGGATCAGTTAACAGACTTTCCAAGTCCATTTCACTAATTTGTGGCTAAACTAGGAATAAAACTTGGGTCCCTCAACTCTCAAGCCTGTGTTTCTGGTTTCATTCTATGGCACTTTCTAGTGTCTGCTTTCTTGATCTCCAAGTTATAAGGAACATTCTGGGAGCCACATTGTTTTTGTTTTCTTTTACCTAATTATATTACTTCTAAACCATTTTGTTATCACTTCATATTCTTCCAAAATCCCCAAGATTTATATCATTGCTGATCTAAACGGATTATATTATTGCTTTGACATAGCAACATTTAAACTAATTCATCTTGGCACTTACCCTTTGATCTTTAGCATCTTCCTTCCCCTCTGGCCCCAACCTTGTCTCACTATTTTGTTGCCTCGGGAGATCTTTACAATGCATATTCCATGTGCTCCCCCCCGGGACAGGCACTGTCAGAGATGTAAGAAAAACATAAAAACAGGAACTCTTGTTTGTTACCATTTGTTCTCCCTGACCTATGAAGTTGACAGAGTATCTCTTGTAAATAATCCTTTTGGAGTTGAGAAAACATCAGTTCAGAGAGGCTAAGTGTCTTTCTCAGGGTCACACAGCAAATGCAGACCTGAAGAGCTCAAGTCTTCTTGCTCTAACTCCTATGCTCTGCCATCAGGACATGGAGGTCTGCTGAGCTGAGGGACCCACAAACACGTACACTGACAGGAAAAAGACATCAACCCAAGAGATACCCATGTGTACTTTTCTCACACACTAAGTCTGGATTTTCAAACTACATTCAGAACTTTCTGGAATCTGATGATCATTCAGTCTACTATCCTCTAGATCCACTCTATGGGCATCCACTCCACATACACTTTTTTTGCTAGTTGTGATGACAAATTCCAAAGCCATGCATGGTCCCCAGAGCACCTTTCCCATTTCTTTTTTTTTTTTTTAAGGTTTTATGTATTTATTTGAGAGAGAGAGAGAGAGAGAGAGAACATGAGCGGGGAGGGCCAGAGGGAGAGGGAGAAGCAGAGTCCACGCTGAGCAGGGAGCCTGATGTGGGGCTCGATCCTAGAACTCCGGGATCATGACTTGAGCCCAAGGCAGATGCTTAACCAACTGAGCCACTAAGGCACCCCTCCCATTTCCCCTCTTGTGGCCCTGTAAGAGTACATCCCGGCCTGCAGAATCCAAATGCAGGGCTCCTTCTGGTATTTTTATTAGCTCAGCAGTCAGTCAGTTTGTGCAGAGAAGTCGACCTGGTGCTCTCCCTCTACCCCACAGAATAACCTTGCCTTTGGTTTCCTCTCGGCCCCAGCAGAACTCACAGGGCTTGGCATGGGGAGCCACAACCCACCTCCTCAGGAACGCACAAAGCAAGATGCTCATAGCATGACTCACAGACAGCATTTTGCAGCTCCCATGGCCCTTTCCCCAATTTATCTTCCTCCACCCTGAATGGAGCTGGGCTGATGGCGAAGGCTCCGGGTTGGATTCCCTGCCTCAAAGCCAGGCTGAACCACTTAACCAGCTGCATGAGCCTAAACCTCAGTTTCCTCAACTGTTAAAAGGGGATAATAAGCATATCTGCTCCCTTCTGTTGTGGCAAATTAAATGCAGTGACAAACATAAAGCACTTAGCATGGGTCCCAGCACCTGTGCTCTCCAGAAGCATATGTTTCTATTCTGCCGTCGTTTCGATTCTTCCCGTTATTCCCATAGTAAAGATATCACCCCGGAAGCCTTAAGGAGACATATGTCCCTTCATGTGCCTCTGGTTCTCAGCATCCATGCCCCTCAGCCAGGGGTCCCTTCCCTGCCACTCCGGGGTCCCCTTTCAGCCTGGAACTTTCCCTACCCGCCTTCCCTTCCAACAAACTCGCTCTTTTCACATCCCATTTCCCCAGGACACTGTTTCCTGCTAGGGACCAACAAAATAATGGTCTAATTACCAAGACCTGAGGACTTGGAAGGATTTCAGTGATTGCAGGTCGATCCCTAAGGCCCTCTCCTAGGCCTATCATCCAGCAGTCACTCCAGGAATGAGGGGTTCCCCTCTCCCATGTTTCACACGCTGGACCAGATCATTAATCCACAAATCCATCTCCCTACAGCTTCCCCTCATCGCTTCAAACTCTGGGCCCCCACTGAATGACCCTTTATAAGTTAGAGACTACACCCCTCTGGTTTCTGCAAATGTTCTCCATGTGGCGGAGGTTCAAGTGCCCCGGCCACCCGAGTCCCGCTCCAGTCTGTGTCCCTCTAGAGGGTGACACAGCCAGAGTGGCGGCCAGCCCAGGGTGTGGACGGGCAGAGGAAAACACGGTAGCTGTGTCTGTGATAGTGGTTTCCAGTAACCGGGTGGCCCCATTTATAACCCGTTCTCCGGTAATCTTCCCTGACTGTGTCAAAACAGATCTCGGTTATTGTAACCCTGTAGAATAATAAGTCCTATAAGTTTAAAATACACTAGATAGAAAAGGTACTTCTTTTTATGTGCTCCAAAAAAATAAACTCCTTCAAGCATTCCGAAGCATAGTGAACAACGTCATACTTTACCCTCTTCAAATCTTTCCTTCCAAACACTTCGCTCTACGGTGGTTTTCTGTGTCTGGGATTAGTCTGTGTCTCCCATAGGACCGGAAGCTCCACAGGAGACAGACTCACCATAGTAGCTCCAGTGCCCATGGGCCTCCTGGGGGGCCCTGAGGAATGAGTGGATGGACTACCCTTAGAGGCTCTGATCCCACCTCATCTCATCCAGCCCCTCCTCCTTTTCTGTCATGTGCCAGACAGTCGGGCGTCCGGGCACTGAGGTCCTGGGTTGGCGCGGCACCCAAAAGCCTGTTCCCAGCGTGGTGTCATGGCGGGGGCTAGTCTTCAGGTGTGGTGTGAGACGCCAAGTAGACATTCTGGGAGCATCTCCAAGGAGAAACTAAGTCAGAGAGTTGGTCGGGCCTACCAGAGGAGTAGTCAGTCTACACAGGCTGGCCAGAGGGGAGGAAGCCCAGGCTGAAGGTGGCAGGATGGATGGGGTCGGGGCGGGGGGCATACAGAGCTACAGCTGTAACAGCCGTGCACACTCACCAAAGACTTACTGCCCGCCAGGCATGGGCAAGTGCTGGCCGTGAACAGGCTTTTTGCTGACTACCAACTTTTTGGAGATCTCCATTCTGCTGGGTGAGAAACTGAGGCTGACCATGAAGCTGACCACGGTCACATAGCCACTGTACAATTCTGGCTCCCAAGGCGGAAGTGTGATGTGGAAACAGGGAGCAGACCCTGAAAGAATTCCCCAGGTCGCCTGTACAGAGCTAGACTTTATAGAACCTTCTGGAAGCTTGGGGCTTAAACAATGCCCTAGGAGCTTAAAGGTACAGCTGAGAGCTGACACTGAGCCCCTGAGCGTGGCAGGGCTTCTTGAAGGGATATTAAGGGGCCCCGGTGACTCCAGGGTGCAGCTCAGCTGGAGAACCAGTATGAGTCAAAACACTAGAGGAAGCAGCTCTACTGTGCCCTTTCCACGGCGGCGCCCAGAGGCCAGGGAGACCCCAAAACTGGAGTCTCACTTCCATCCCCCCACAGGGACTGGAGTTTCAAATCCACACACCCTGCGCGAGAGGCCAGAACGGGTAAGGGCAGAGGGACCGTGCTCTGGCCAGAGACCGGCCGAGAGTCCGACACGCAGGGACAGAGACTGCACGCGGGACAGAGAGAGACCGCACGCAGGGACAGAGGCTGCACGCGGGACAGAGAGAGACCGCACGCAGGGACAGAGGCCGCACGCGGGACAGAGACCGCACGCGGGACAGAGGCCGCACGTGGCTCTTTGACTGTGTTGTGCTGTTTCCAGCTCATCTGGCCAGTAATCTTACAGGAATGTTCAGGACCAAAGCCCCCTTCCTTGGCTACATCCATGTAAAGCCTCACCCCATATTTCCCAGCTTCACTCCCCATAAATCTGTTTTCAGGATTTATTTGTTTCAGCTATATACATGATTATAACGTGGCCCTCCCACTAAGAGTATCATCAGAAAGAAAGGTAATGCGCAGGTACATGAAGAGCCTTCTGAAGTGAATTCTAGGTGTTTTTGCTCTAAATCCATAATGATCGTTGCCCTATATTTCATTTACCTTAAACACACACACACACACACACACATCAGGAAGCTAAGTAATCTGGGGTCCCAAAGACCACAGCAGGCTGCCCAGGCCAGCCTGGCCTTGGCCTAGAAGACGGTGTGGGTCACGGCCCCCCCGGAGCACAGGGGACAGTGACACCTGCCGTAACAAATGGTGCTTTCTCATCAGGCAGATTTGACCAGTTTTACAAAATTCCGCTCCCAAACTAGAAACCGAACCCTCCGTACCATTAGTCAGAGGGTGCAGCACATCCTTGCGGGTCCTGCTTTGCTGAGGACGAGAAAAAGGGCTTCCTTCCTCGCCTTCCTTGGCTTGGCCTTGTCAGCCTTTAGACTCAGGCAGACCTGGCGTTTCCTCACTCGGCACTATTTCTGCCAGGCTCCACCCGCTCTCTGCCTCCCAACCTTGCGCACAAACCCCTCTGAGCCTCAGTTTTGTCCTCTGTAAAATGGAAATGCAGTGAAATGATACACGTGACCCTCGCCCTGTGCCTGCCCCCCAGGATTGGCCAATAAATACTCAGTGTAGCTGCAAATTTTACTTTCGTACAAGGACGTCGCTGATTCCACTCTCTGACCGCCGCCCCCCCCGCCCCTGCCCCAGGCCAGGCATCGTTTCTCTTGTCCCCAGCCTTGTCCCCACATCACCTGGCACTGGCTTCCCTGCCCCTCGGTGCACACGGGCAGCAGCTAGCAGCTGGGGGGCCCCGGGGGTGTGCTCGGGCCCAGCACCCCCCTCCCCTTTCCAAACCATGCAGGTGGGTCCAGCACTTGTGGGCAGGATACGGCAGCCCTAGCACGAAAGCCGCCAGCAGTCTGTGCCCCCGGTGAACGCGGCAACTCGAGAGCCTGGCACTCGGGGTGACAGCTAGCTTCCCAGATCGGTCTCTTGTGTGGCAGGACGTGACCCTCATGTCCTCTAGGGGGTCCGGCCTCCTCGTGTCTGCTGAGAGGTCATCCCACCACCTCTGGTCCTGACCCCTGGGGGCCTTCTGTCCAGGACCCTGTAGAGCAGCCAGGCCCTTGCCCCTGGAGCTCCTGGGGCCACCTGTTGTCACCCCCTGATGGGCAGGAAATACAACCTGGCAAACATGCCCAGCCCAGCTCAGTCGTGCCCACCTCCTTAGGGCTGCGTCTCTGTCCCCAGGGGACCCCTGCTTCCCTCCCTGCCCACACCTCCTCCCCTGCCCTGTCCATGGCTGTGGACTTGACCCCTGGCTGCTTGGGCCTAGGAGCCTGCAAAAATCCCTCACCCTGCTGGCCGCTGCCCAGGGCCTCCTGCCATGACACGGTCACCTCCCGCACCTCCGAGGATGCCAGTCTGCCCCCACCTTCAGGTCAGGCCCCTGTGAGAAACCTCACTGGGTACAGGGGAAGTGCACCCCCCCAAAACAAATGGCCGTAATTAACACGTGCCAGCTGCATGCCCCACGGCCGTGAGGCAGAGAGCACATGCTCCAATAAAACAGCAGTAAACGACGTGTCTGTGAAGGAACTTGGTTCAGTGCTGCTCCAAAACCTTGTTCAAGTGCTTTTATTGTTTCTGTGTGAAAGAACACAAAAGCTTTTGGAAAATTGCTTTGGCACAAGCCTCCCCTTCTCCAGGAAGTGTTTCTGATCCGCCCCCATCCCCAGCCTGGGCAGGTTGGGTGGCCCCCACAGTGCCCCCTTCATGTCCCCACTCTGGGCTTCCTGCCCTCCGAGGCACAGCGGGGTCCACAGGGCTCCTTCCCCTCCGGGGCCCCCACTGGCCCAGCGGCACCCGATCCCTCTGTCAATGCCCGCACACAGCAGGTGTGGGGGACTCATTCCCAGTACAATGGTGGTCTAGAAGAGGTGGTCTGCAGACATCCCGGGAGCCTCAGACGTTGCTGAGGGAACCCCTGTAGGACAGATGAAGTTCTTCTCAGGAAAGATATCACAAAGATCTTTAAAATAAATATGTAAAATAAAAGCATAAAGATCAGAACACAGAAACAGAATCATTTTTCATAGAGAGGAGGGGAAGGAGAGGTAATGTCCCCTCATGTGGCCACAGTCACCCTTTTGGGGTTTTGTCCTACATTAAAGGAACAGTCCAGTATCAGATAAAACAAAAACAAAAACGGTTAACGAAAGTTATGCCCTGAGTGGGGACGGGGTTGAAGCCCCCGAGGGCTCGTGCTCGGCAGCTCTGTCCACAGGAGCCGTGGCGGAGCCCCTAACTAAAGCCTTTGTCAGATGCCTCAGGGGTCCGCAGGCCCAGCTTGCCCAGCAGATGGGGCGATGGGAGGGGAGACCTGGCTGGGAGCACTCAGCCTCCCATTCCATGAGGGATGGGGTGCGGGGCTCTCATTTGCAGGGCAGTCTCCCTGTGACTCTCCCTCCCCACCTGCAGGCCTAGGAAGCACACGTGGGCAGGGCAAGGATGGCACAGAATGACTGCCATCTCCCCCCATGTCCACTCCAGGGAGGTGAGCCCTCCACATCTCGAAATGTGGTATGAGGGGAGCGTCTGCGAACATCTGCCATTCCCGAAGGCCCGGTAGGCGCCACCTGCAGGCCGGCCAAGCCTTCCCTCTGGGCCTCAGCGGCCCCCCTTCACCCAAGGCCCAGCCCCCTCCCAGCAGACCAGAGGCATGAATTCCGCGTCTCGGCTCCACTGAACAGAAATCACTACCCAGGCTCTGAGGCACGCGCTATCTGTGGTTCAGTGAGTCTCCTCTCACAGCCAAACTTAATTACAAAGAAAGGGGGCCCTTTCCCCCAAGAACCTCATTCTTCTATATCCAAGCCCGGTCCTCCAGCTCCAGAGGGAGGGAAGGACACTCTGTTGTGTCTGTGGGGTCGGGAAGCGCATGTCAGCCATTACTCCGGGCCCGTGTTTACTTAGCTTCGCCAGCCACCGTGGAGGCCACTCCTGGCAAGGAATCCTTTTCACTAAAAGACATCAGTTACAGAGAAAGGGCAAGGGCTAAAACTGCGTCAGGTGGGAGAGGTGGGGAGGCAGCCACCATGGAGGGTACGAGGCTGCCCCCGGAGACAGGCCCTGGCTGAACACCAGCTCTCCCAGCGTGTGGCCCTGGGCACCCAGGCTCTGGGCACCTCCACCTCCTCTGGGGCAAAGTGGGATCTTACCAGGGGACAGGAGGCATTCCGCGAGGCTCTTGGCACAGGGAAGAGTTGAGGCGGGTCTCCAAGTGCCTCTGCCCCGTCTGCCAGCATTTACCTTCTAGCACCTTCCTCCCTCCTCTGGTCACAGGAGTGGGGAGACCTCTCTCCCCGCCATCTCCCCCAAGGCGGCCCCACTGAATTCTTAATTCTCACTGGCACAGCTGTGTCCTTCTCTGCTGGGACAACCCCACGCCTGCAGCTACGGTGGACTCACAGGGTCCCTGACCAGCATTTGTAGAAACAAGCAAATCTGATTCGTGCACTCCGCACCTCATGTCCCAAAGCAAGAGAATTACAAACAGAGCTTCTTCAGAAAACCCCGGCTAGCACTTGAGGAGGAATCCTCACTACCACCCTTCGAACTGTGATTTATCCCATCTCACAGACGAGCAGACTGAATCTGAACCTTGAGAACTTGCCCACTGTCTTCCAGTCAGATCTATTGAATTCCAGATCTCCGCTTCTCCACTTACCATTCTGCCTGTCAACCGTGAAATTCAAAATCTCAAGAATTGATTATAAAAGAGAAAGACAGTGAATTGTTCCTTGTTTTTTTTTTTTTTTATTTTAACTTCAAAAACTTACAATGAGGGTTGGATATATTTTAAAGCGTAGCTGGACTGGGGGATTATTTTTTGTAAGAGCAGTAAATGAGCATTTCTGTGTGGACACGGGCGGGGGTAAGTCACCCCACCTCTCTGAGCTGTGGGTCCTCTTCCATACCGTGGGGGCTGGGGCATTGAACTCATGGATCTTCTGAGGCTCTGAGGCTCTTTATGGTCCTGGCACTAATCTCCCACTCACGTGCCAGGGGCCAGGGTCGCCCACTCTTTTCCCCTCAAGCCAGCCAGCAGATGTACTGCCTTTCTCCATTAAAATCTGGTATCAGACTCCACTCGGGCCTCTAGACAGCAATTGTGGGCAAAGGAGATTTTTTCCTTTTTTTTAGCCTGGGCCTAGCCCTCCCCACTTATACCCTGAGATGGGAAAAATGGACTGAGCAGGCAAGAGGGAATTTAAAATGAGCTGGAAAAAAAAAAAGAAAAGAAAAAATCCTGCCACAATAAATCGCATCACAGTGGAGATCTCTATCTAACCAGAAAATTCTCAGCCCAGACAATGGCTCATTTATTTCCAACAATATTCAATACAACAGAATTCCAGCCCAACAAAAGGATTTCTACAGGTTCTTGGAGTTGGTTGCAAAGGGATTTAACCTACATAGAAAAGAGAACTGTTCAATTACAGATTCCCAGGCGCGAGGGAGACCTTTGTAAATAAGTTGTAAGGGGGTCTGCTGTAAATGCGGCTGCTTCCCTGGGGGAGCATCTCGCCTCCAGACAGCGAGAGGCAGAAGCACCATGGCCCTGCCTGGAGGACGTTTGGGTAAATATTTGGGTAGAGACGGCTGCTGCTGGGATGGTGAGCAGAGCCGGCAATCTGAGGGAATGGCCCTCTCTCCCAGGCCCGCAGATGATACATTTCTATAAACATCCAGGCAGGCAGCCTCCAAAGACTCCTGAGCTTTCCAAACGCATTTCCTATTCCATGGTCAGCGGGACTGCGTTGCAAGCAGGGGCGGTAAAGAGGAGGCAGGAAACAGGAGGGTGGGGAGGGGTCTGGAAAGCCAGCCTTCTAAATTTAACACACAGTGGCTTTTAGGCCGAGTGGATAAAAAATAAATTCCAATGCTTAAAGCTCTTATCTTTGTTTACCATTTCCCCAAACAGTACATGACCTGGCCTCAGACTTTTAGACGGAGTGATGGAGATGCACACAGGAATGAGGGATGGGGCTGCTGGGGGCAGAGGAGGGGGTAAAGAGAGCAAGCTGATCACCTTCCACCTTCACGTGACATTTCCTCGGCTGGCAAGTGACCCAGGACCTGCTAGTGTCACAGGCTGTCTCTGGCTAGATGGGGCGGGGCTGAGGGCGCTTGTGATGCTTCAGACCATCCTAGCTGTGGAAGGCACCACGGAGTCACTCACATCCACCTCCTTTTGATGAGGGACCCATGAATACCCTCCAGCGACCTTTTCAGATGCTTAGTGACAACTTTTGACAATCTCCAGTGGCCATGGGGCCTTGCCTATTTCATTAAGTTCTAGTCATTGGAAAATCCTTCCCTATATCGAGTCAAAATCGTCCTCCCTGGGCCTTACACCATTGGGCCTGGGTCCGCCCCACTAACTAGAGGGGCAGCACATGCTTTTCCTTTGTCGCGTGTCTGCTGCTCGGTCTGTGGCAATGCTCTCATTTCTGCCCTTGGCTTGCTCGGGTCCCCCCCCCACCACCCAGATTCTTTCAGTGTGCCTCTGGGAGGGGTGTGCCAGCCCCAGCTCACTCCCGCTCGCTCCATCCCCTCTCCCCGTGCTCATCTGTTAAACTCCCCCAATGCTGGTCTCCCCTCCCCCACTCAGCTGACGGAGGCAGTGTCTTTCCCTTGTCCCTAATTTCCGTGGCTGTGTCCGTGGCTGTGTCCGAGACTCCGTCCAGAGTCCCTTCCTTTCCAGTCCCTCAGCCTTCTTTCCCTGGGTGGCCCTGTCGTTCAGTCCTCAGTGCCCTGCTTTTCTTTCTGACCCCCATCCCAGGGGACTCATCCCCCTCTGTGCAGCTGAGCTGGACCCCATATCCCCCCCAACACACACACACACACACACACACACACACACACACACGCACACACGCCTGCCAAAGCAGAGCTGTCCTGGAGGGGCAGCCTCGCCCAGACCCACCCTCCTTCCAGCTCTCGGCCACCCAGGAGTGAAACCTAGGGATCGCTTTCATCACTTCACTCCCTGCCTCCTTACATGCGAAGACTCACCTCCCCTGGCAAGTCTTCCTTTAAAATTATGAGGACTCGGGGCACCTGGGTGGCTCAGTCGGTGAAGCGTCTGCCTTCAGCTCAGGTCATGATCCCAGGGTCCTGGGATCGAGCCCCGCATTGGGCTCCCTGCTCCGCAGGAAGCCTGCTTCTCCCTCTCCCTCTGCCACTCCCCCTGCTTGTGCTCTCTTACTCTGTCAAATAAATAAAATCTTCAAAGAATTAAAAAAATAAATAAATAAAATTACGGGGACTCTGTCTCAGGCTGCACATGAGAATTTCCCGGGGAGCTTTTAGAACACTACCAACCCCTGAACACCAATCCACCAATTAAAGCTGAATATTTCGGGGTGGGGCTTCAGCCTCAGTGGGGAGCAGCCAAGATGGAAAATCACTGTTTATATAGCTTCCCTTTCAACCCCATGCCCACTCTGACTTCTGTACTCTCATCAGAGCTCCTCACTCCTGCCCGGACTGTTGCAGTAGTCTCCCGTCTCATTGTCCTATTGACCAGCTTGTCCAACTGCCTTCTTGTACATCACTCAGCACAGAATACCATTTTTCAGTCTGTCACCTCTGCTCTTCAAACCTTCAGTGGCTCCCTATTACCATAATAATATATCTCTGAATAAACAAGTAAACAGTTTCCCAAATACATAGTGAGTTGAATGTATGGGATTAGGTCTTGTCTCCTCTCTTCCCCCCTCCCCACCTCCACACTCTGCTAAGGACATGCCACACCCATGTCACAGACGTACTGTCTACCTGGGGAGAGAGTGAACCAAAAGAATTTCTCTGCCAATTAAATGCAAAACACTCTCTCCCCAGTGCAGGGAAGGTGAGCAGGGTGATTTAACGGTCATTTACTTAGGGGCTTAGTTCTTTAAACATCATATACAATCGGCTGTTAATGGAGAGAACAGAATCCTAAATATTACGTAACAGCAGATAATCCAACGACTCGAATCTAGTTGATCCGGGAATTTTATGCTTATGAGTGCTTATGTCTGATAATTGGGACAATTTTGAAAAACCAGGTGATTAGAAGTGTCGTTTGTCCCTGCCTCCCCTCTTCCTTCCATGCCCACTATAGGGATAAATAACTCTGCTCCCCCAATGATACGCCATTTTTTCTCTCAACCCTTTCCTGGAATAGAGACAGTGGTTGGGTTTCAGCGTGTTGGAGGGGCAGGCAGAGGGAAGCAGGGGCGAGGGGGGGCTCACAGTGAGATGTGATCGAGGGAACGGGCGTGTGTTCAACTGGTCAACCATTAAAATTTCAGGCAAGATGTACACCCAATATGTAAAACTGTCCAAAATATCTACTAAAGCTGAACATACACATTCCTTGTGACCCAGCATATCCGCTCCTAGGCATAGACCCTGCAGAAGCGGGGACACATGTCCACCAAAAAACATCCGCAACAATGTCCAGCTTTATTTATAATGGCCCCAAACTGGGGCAACTCAAATGTCCACCCACCGTTGAACACGAGAGTGGACATACGTCAGCGCCCCGCCTCACACGTGGGTGAGTCGCCAACACACGCCCGACAAAAGCCTACATCGTGCATATTCTGTTTAGATGCAGATTTTTAAAAGGCAGAGTAATCTCTAGAGTTAGAAGGCAGGATAGTGGTTGCCCTTTGGGGTGGCGGGGGCTGTGACTGGACCGGGTCACGGTGGTGATTCAGAATGCTGGCGATGTCGGGGGTCTTGAGCCGGACGTGGGTATACAGGTGTGCTCGCCTTGTGAAAAGTCACTGAACTCTGCGCTTTAGTTTGTGTGATTTTTTTTTTTCTGTCTGCATGCTATTCTTCCATAAAATGTATATAAGGAGAGGTAGGGAGGGAGGGAGCGAGGAAGGGGAAGAGGAAGAGAGAGGAGAGGGAGGGAGGTTGAGGCAGTACAGCATGATGGACAAGTCGTGGGATTTGAAGATCTGGATTTAGTTCTGACTCTGCCATTCACCAGCTGTGTGACCTTGGATAAGCCACTAACCTCTCTGAATCTTTTCTTTTTTCATCTATAAAGTAGGCAACAAAAACTGCCCTACCTATGTGGCACGGTGCAGTTGTGAGTACCCAATGATATAACAGATGTAAAAATCCTCTGTGCACGGTCAACTACTGCAAGAGACAAAGCTATTGCTATCTTAGATCTGTGAAGACAGGAATTCCTGGGGAAGTCAGGGACATCAATAAAGCTCCACCCAGGGCCATCGGTGGTAAGGGCGAGCACTTGCGGGGTGTGTGTGTGTGCGTGCGTGGTGTGTGTGTGCGCGTGCGTGGTGTGTGTGTGTGTGTGTGTGTGAGTGCGCACACAGGCGGGGTTATGTTCTTTCATTACAATCCCCTCACCTAATCCCTTAATGGCCCGGCCCTCAGAGTATGAGAGCTCCTGGAATAATCCACAGGTTTACGTGACATGGGTTCTGTCTCCTTTCTTTTAAAGTGGGTGTAAAGAGATACTATACACACTCTCCTAATTACTTTTTCTAAGGTATGGACGCATGGCTGCATCTAAGTCGGCCACATTCTTTACATTAGCACACAGGACTTCCTGGGCATCGGCAAGGCAAGGCAGTGATGCTGATAGAAAGATCATCCCTCCGTCCCCCGTTGCCTCTTGCCCCCAACCCAGACCAGCTCACGCAGACCCATCGCTGGACTCTCAAAGCCAGCAAGTCAGAGCCTCTGTTTAGAGAACCGGTCAGCGAGGAGCCCAGGTCCCCGAGGAGCCCAGGTCCCTGCTCAGGCCTCGCCCGCGGGACTCAGTGCTCATCTCGGGAGACTGATGGCAAGGCGAGGGGCTTTTCTGCTGGGTCAGTGGTCAAAAGGGCAAAGCCAGGGTTGCTCCATTTTCCACGGTTTTGTTTCATATTGTCATCTTATGTTCCCCAGAAAATGAGAGTGAATGGAAATCTTTATTCTTCCTATGGGCTGTATGGCCCCTGGCTGTCCCCAGGCTAGAGTGCCGGGTCTTAAGGGATTTCAAGCTCCCCGAGTCTGGAGGGCAGAACGGAGCCCACTTTCTATAACACCGCATCCGGCGACAAATGCCCCATTACCAGTCCAACTGCTTGGGGAGGACAAACCTGAAGCCGCCCCCACTTCTGTTTCCTTTAGCAGAATAAGAAAATGTTAATTTTTCTATTAGGTTCCCTGAATCTCCAGGAAAAATCTTTTTGAAAGCAGTGACATTTTTGTTTTCCCTTTCTCCTTTATTCTCCACATCCTATCATCTGCACACACCCAGCATGTGGTATATGTGTAGGTGTGAGTGACTCAGGGGAGGGGTGTGTAGGGGGGGGTGTCTAGCCCTCAGAGAAAATGACACACAAGAATCTAAATGTGGCAAAATGACATTAATAGGTCAGGAAATAGTATTATTTCTTATTTAAAAGGATTTACCCATAGATTTTCCACGAGGTTCCCTTAACCATCAGGTTTATCCATCACATTTAAATATTGGTTTACAGATCTAAGCTATGTGATAAAAAGACTAAGAGACCAAGGACCTTAGAAATAAAATTAGAAGTTACTGCCCACTGAAAATCAAATATAGATGGAAAAAATCTTCTGGAAAATTAAGGAACTTTGGATTGAGAATATAAACCATGTGGCAAAGATTCAGTTTATGTTTTAATCTATATTTTCCCCAATATTTAGCAATCAAATATTTACTATTTAATCAGTATTTCCCACTATCGGATAATAATAAATATTTAATATCTATTTTCAACCTTCTAAGAGGGCAGTTATTTTATGAAATAAGTCCCAGCTGAAATAAGTTCTATAGGATTTTAAAATCACTTTCTTCCTTAACACGCCCTTAAAGAGTCATTTTAATATGTGCCACAGAAGACCTGATGATGAAATGAGCTCCCTGCCAACGAATACATTCAAACAGAAGGATTATCTGCTCATTGGGTGCATTACGGTTTCCAGAGACCCGTCACCTTACCGTCTCCTTCGCCCTGCCCTGAGAGCTGGGCATGACCCCAACTTACAGGCCCGGTGACCTGTTGATGTTGCCTTGGCAACCGGCCCCAGGCCACAGCTGCTGGGCGATGGATCCAGGATGGAGAACCTGGCTGGACCCCAGTGACCACCCCGAGGCATGGCCAAGGTCAGGGAGAGAGGCTGCAGCAGCATCCCCGTTGGGTGGGAGGCAGGACAGCTTGATTCTAATTCTGAGTAGTATGGCCCGTGCAACAGGAGTCAGGGAGAACCCTCAGGGATCCCTTTTTAACATTATCTTCTGGAAACACAGATGCTTGAAGTGCTTCCTGGCTTGAAATGGGAGGATACTCTGCTCAGAATCCCGTCTGGGTTCTGCTGACATTACAGGCCAAGCAGACCCTCCTCAGCCCTTACCAGCACAGAGGGTCTGAGCGCCAAGGGCGACCGTGGGGCTGGGCCAGAAGCGCAGCTCCCAGCTCCCAGGCTCCTGCCTGCGAGGCTGGCGCTGCTATTTTAAACACGTTTAATTCTTTAGTGCAGCTCTAAGTCTTTGCATGGGGCTACTCCACACACTACTGTTATTTACATTGCTATTTAGTGTTTCAGCTTTTTTTCTTTTTGAAGGAAAACTTTTGAACCTAGACAAATTAGAAGACCACTTGGGAGAACTCTGTCCCCCTCACTCAGTGTCCATGAGAGTCCACTGCGACCCCTCTGCTTTCATCCATTTCCCCACCTTCCCTCACTTCCAGGTTTTGTTTTTTTAAAAAATCCCAGATGTCCTATCATGTCATCGGTAACTACTTCATTCTGTATTTCTAAAATGCAAAGGTTCTTTTCTAAAACAGGACCACCATACCATCATCACACTAAATACAAATGAACCATAATTTCCTAAGTGTATCGAATTGAATACCATCAGGGGTCAGGGTCCTGTGATGGATTCATGGATTTTTTTTTTTTTTTAGATTGGTTTGTTTGAACCAGCATCCAAACAAGCCCATCCACTTTTCACTGGCTTCTTCTATTCCTCCTAAAGGTCTCAGTTTAGGAATCACTTCCTTTTGTCAGCTTCCCCAATCCCGAATGCCTGGGATGTCTGTCCTCTGTCCTCTCACAGAGCCTGGTGCTCACTGCTCTCTAGCCCTCCCCACTGCTTTGCATACTGAGATGGACGGTGAGGTCCAGGAGGGTGGGGAGGGTCCCCATGTGTCAAAGTCATGTGCCCTGTGCCTAGCACAGTGCCTGGCCAACAGTATGCACCAATTTGGCATGTGTCCAACGAATACGTGAGTGAATGAGTTCTCAGAACTCTGTTTCCCATTCCTCCTAAGTCTGTTCTAGAACACGTTCCACATTCAGTATAATGATTTGCATAGAAGGCAGCTTCACCAAAGAGCAGAGACTTGATCATTTTTGGATCCTCAGCACCTTGCCCTGCACCTGACAGGCAGTAGGGGCTTATGGAGGGACTGCTAAATGGGTAAGGACATGGGTTTTCTACTTCAAGTTCTATCCGTGTGCTTTTGGCTTCGAAGGCTTTCCTCTCTGGGTCTCATTTTGCTCATCTCCATAATGAAGAATTTGGATTCACGATTCCTATGTCTTTTTGGGGTATAATTTGCGATTCTGAGTAGGGGCCCGGCATTGCTGGGGAGTCCCCATTTGCCATGCACTTGCTGCCCTCTGCTGGTGGGACTGGTGCAGGACCCCTTTATCCCTGATTTTCCTGGAAAGGACTCAGGGAGCCAAAGGTCCAGATGGGCGGATGGTCCATCAGTGGGACAGGGACTCGAATTTCATTGCCTCACCCGGGTTTGGTTGAAAGGTGCAGGCATGAGCCTCCCTCCACCCCATCTGCCCACTTCTCCCGCAGGAAGGATCCCTGGGGTAGATCGCAGAAGGACTAAGGCAGTGAGTGGTCTCTCCCCAGGGCTCACATTACAACTGCCGGTGGGGGGGTGAGGTTGGGGGGAGGGCTTCAAAAGGAGAACTGGTGCCCAGGCCCCACGTCAAACCAACAGATGAATCCTTATATATTAAAAGCCGTCCCACTGCTTCTAATGTTCAGCCACACGGAGAACCACTGGACTAAGCTGATATTTACATGTGTATCTTGAGCCAAAAGCTTAGAAGCACAGTAGAAAGCTCATCCAGAGAAAGAATAAATGAAGACTTTGACTTTATAATATCAAATTCCCTTAGCCTGCTTTTAGAGGCTTTCTTTCTCTGACAAATGCTGATAGCTTCTAAATCACAAATTTTGCTTGCGGAACCAATACCATTTACTGCTAGGGACGCTGCTTGCAGATCTGTTTTTCTGTTTTTGTTTTTTTCTTTTTGAGATTTAGTTCTATATTTTGGTACACGATACCACCATTTCTTATTTATTTATTTATTTATTTATTTAACATTTTCACCATTTGTTAAGTCTCCTTTGGTGGCAGATAACAGAATTCAGCTGTTGCTAACTGAGGCCATAAACGAGAAAGTGCTTTTAAGAGTTCTGATCCACCACCCATGGGGCTACTTGCAAACAGAAACTGGAGCCCTAAGGGACACCAGGAAATGGTGTCTCTCTGTCGTTTGCCTCCGCCTCTCTCTGCACATTTAATTCATTTCTTCTTTCTCACAGCCTACTGGAATTTTCTGCTCATTCATCCACAAGGCAGAACATGGTCACCAATAGATCATGACTCACCGGGGTTCAGTTTCCACCCGGTGGAGGAAAAACTCCTTTTCTCTAGATCCAAATTTCCAGACTGGTGCCCTTGGGTCAGAGGCTCACCCTCGGGCCAATCAACCATGGCCTGCGTGGCCAACTCCACCATTCTTTGACACAAAACGGAACTATGGGGCCCCTCGCTCAAAAGGCAGGGGCAAGTGCCATTAACAGTAGATACAGAGGTTCTCCCTTTCTTCTTTTTCTTTAGCATGAATCTTACCATTCACCTTTACATCACGCAACACCAGTTTTAAATGTAAATATCAGAGCATTTAACTCACATGCAAAATCACTGAAATTACACAATTTGTATTTTGTGACTCACAGGCCAGAAGAAACAAGCACAAATCAAACTACTAAGCATTAGAAAGAAGAGAGGTGCCCCAGGGTCCCCAAGGAGGCACTCCCCCATGCAAGGGGGTACTGCGTGGTCTGGGGAGCCAGGCCCTCACGCGTGTTTGGGGGCCATGCCCCCTTCTGCTAGCCACTAGACCCATGAGGGGCATGGTGTGGCCAGCTGCAGGCCCAAGAATGGCTCTCTGTGGCAGGGGCCACTCAGGGCCCCTCCATGGACAGCTGGGGGCCTGCAGCCTGGACTTGCCCCCAGTGCTGCCCTCTGCTGCCCTGGGGGGGGGAGGGTCAAAGGAAGCAAACCTCCAAGCTGAGGACTGCTCTTGCAGCAGCACTATCTGGTTGTAAGAAAGAAGGTGGTCACCAACCAAGCAGGTGACGCACTCTGGCTCTGTAGGGAGTGGGGTGAGTGGGAGGACTTGGGGAAACCCAGCAGAGCTGTGAATAAGCCTCCATGACCCCATTCTAACCCTCCCCCCCATCCTGCTCCCCAGCTCACATTCCATGTGTCCCTCCTCCCCAGGCCAGGGGTGACGGTGAGGGTGACAGTGTCACTCCAGTGGGCATTGTCCAAGGGACCCTGGGGTCCCCCCAACACAGGGTGCTGGGTCATGCTTCTCCAAGCCTTTGCCCTTGAGTATCTAATGCGCATTTCCCAACCTTTCCTAACCTGATTGAAGAGCAAAATCTCCTTGTCTTCATTTGTATTTTTCATCACGGCAACCTTATTTCTCTTTCTATGCTCTGCCCATTCATATCCTTTGCCCATTTTCCTAATGAGTTTCTTTTCTTACTGACTTAGAATGCCTCTTTGGGTTTTGTCACTATGCATCTTTCATGTCACTAGAACTTTTTTTTCTTTTTCTGCGATTTCACGCTGCATTTTTTAACTTTATGATGTACCAGTTACTGCCCCCGTGGTCACCCCTCTGAGGCTCGGTTTTCTCATCTGAGAGATGTGAGAACGGCTGCCTCGTGGGTCTACAGGGAGGATTAAGCCAGATCGTGTCTCTGCAGTGTGTAGCCACCACGCCACCCTCTCTCCATAAATGCTCGCAGCTACGCCTGCCGCCTTTGCGTTAGAACCAAACTTCTCTGTAGGACACTCCAAGGTCCCCAAGTCCCAGGCTGGCCGGGCTGGTCCGCAGTAACATACAGCACCACGACACAAGTCCGAGGGAACACGCAGGGTGCTGACCTAACGCAGCTTGGATTGTACTGACTGCATTTTGCCGAGTCTCTGTTTATGAGCCTGCTAAGTCGGAGCAGGACTCTAAAGCTAATGGAGAAGTCAGAAAGCTGTGGGACTCAGCGTGACTCAACTTTCTTCATTTGTCACCCCACCACCACCACCACCAGACGGCCCCTGACTACAGCAGCCTCCAGGAAGGCCTGCCCTACCTGGACATGGTGATCGCAGAGACCTTGAGGATTTACCCACCGGCTTTCAGGTATGCCTGAGCTCCCCCACCTCCTCCCCCTGCCCAGGCCCCTGCACCCCAAAGGCCCTTCCGGGACATCACTGTCTAGGCTCCTCACCAGTCCTCGGTCTGTCACCACCTGCGTTATTGAGAATGCTGGACTCAGGTTCCTGGAGGGCAAGGCCTGAGTCTTGGGTTTCTTGGGTTTCAATGCCTTCCATAGAGTGACCATAGCAGTAAATGCTGGCTCATTTTCCTCTACATTAACTACCTTCTCAAAGGGTCACTGGTCTATTCTTAACATGACCTCCCTCCCCAACCCAAGCCAATCTCCTTGGCCTCCTAGCCTTCAATGGCATTTGCTAGTCCTCCTGCCTGTTCATCTGTTTGTCCATTCTTTCATTTGGCAACTATTTATTGAGTCGAATGCTGGGCCAAGCACGGGGAAATCGGCCGTGTACAAAACAGATAAAACCCCTGCCCTTGGAGCTGACGTTCCAGGGGGATACTTCCAAAGTCTGGGAGGCTGCTCCTCACCCTCCAGCCACCCACCCCTGTCCCATCCTTTGGGCTCCAACCTGACACTCGCTACCCTGGGCAGTTTGCCTCTCCTCCCCCAGCATTTTCGAGCAAACTGTACTTCCTATTACATTCTTAGACACTTCTCATCCCCTCTGCAACATCTCGCCCGGGGACATCTGCTCACACCACCAACCCGTAAGTGCCTCAAAAGCAGGAATCGGGTCTTCTGCTTCTTTCCAGCTTCCCTTAAATAAGGCAACACATGGAGCACAGGATCTTAACTTGGGCCCCCAGGCCTTTAGGGAGGGAAACAGTGACCAGATTTCAGGTTCTAGAAACAAGAAGCAACACAAAGCATTTAACCTATCATAAGTTCCACTCTGCATGTCTAAAAATTAGTATACCCCAACATCCATAGGGAGGTATCTTCTGCCATTCTAAAAGAGAAAATGTGGATGCTCTGAAGATATCTCACTATATTCCAAACCAAAAACATCATACAGAGTGTGATTATAGATATTGTCCAAAGTGTTCGGACCCGGAGCAAATATAGAGAACTCCAGAAATGTGAGTGGAATCACATGGTCCTCAAGCATGAGGTCCTGAAACCCCAGGACTTGCCGGGCCACTCTCCTGACGCCAGCATTCAGACTGATTCTGTGGGCCTTCCCTGATTTCCTTGGGAGCCACAGAGCACACCGTCATCCAATCCTTGCTTTTTTAATGATTTATATCCAGCTTCCTTCCAAGGGAACTGTGGGCAGCTCCTATACACATTAAAATGAAGCTCAAAATAAGACATTCAGTGATAGAACAAAGGCCGTCCAGGGGGAAGAAGCCTTTACGGGACCCCAGAGAGGGCCGATAAGGGGGGCCAGGTCCCCACTCGGGTGCCGCGGCTCCTGCCAGAGAGGAAAACCAGCCGAGTTGAACAGGCGCATTCTCTGGCAGGAGGAAAGTCTATAAAGTGATCAAAGATAGGTCCTTTCCTGGATCTAAACTCAATCAAGAACTCGGCGCGTGAGACCTTGTAGCAGGGATACGCTGAGTGACAAAGTGAACAGGCTCTTCAACACCCAAATGCTCTGATCGATTCTCTGAGTAACCCTTAGAAACTTTAGAAATAGTACTGCGTAGAAGGTGGCCACACGGCTGCAGGGAACCAGCAGTGGGTGATCTCACTTGAAGGCAGGACAGAAATGAGGGAACTGGGATGAACTGGTTGACTCCCTCATCAAGTTACATAGAGTACCAGTGCTCCGTACCTGCAGAACAACTTTAGACAGAAAGTCGAGAGTCTCACACCTCCACCCTTCGTGGGCTGTGTGACCTTGGGTAAGCACCGTGCTGTTCTGTACTTCTGCTTCCTGGATGTTCAGTGGGCACACAATGCCTGCTCGGCGCCCCCCCTCCCCACGAGTGGTGAGAAACAGTGGGACAAAACTTCTGAAAAGCTGCACACTCTAAGTCGTACGTCACCTAACGTATGAGGTGAAAGCAAGGACTGACCTTCCAGGCGAAGGGCCAGCTTCCAGCCTGCTCCGGTCCTGGCAAGCCACGAGCTCCTGGGCCTCAACCTCCTCCATACCTACTCTGCTGGAATTTTTAATCCTGTCAGCTCTGCGGACTTCTGTTAACAAACAACAGAAAGGAGAGAGCCAAGCCATCATTATTCTCAGCCAGACGACAGGCCAATTCGCTTCAGCCCAGGCAACAGATTTGGGGGTGAATACAGATAGAATGTGAATTTTATTTATTTTATTCTACTTTAGTATTTTAATCTCAGAAAAGTGCGTTGGCTTTTCCCAGGCCCTGACGCCACCTTGACTGATCACCATTATCCACCAAAAAAAACTCAGAATGGCCCCTGTAGAAAACATACCAACTCTTGTTGAAGTATTATTAATGTGAATCCAGGATTCCATGCAGTATAATTCAGCAGATTTTTCTGGCCTTGGATATGGCCTGGCCTAGCCAGACAGGAGGCCCAACCGTGTACAGAAGGGAAAGTCCTATTTTCTGGCTTCTAGGGGGCTTGGATCCAGGTCCAAGAAATTTCCAGTAAAGATGAAAAAGAAGAGGATGTCAGGGTCGAGCCTAGTTTGACTCCTTTAGAACCGAGGCTGCACATATCAGAGCCCCCGACCTGCTTGCTCTGATCTGAGCACTGGTGTTTCATTACCAGCTCTAAGCACATATTAATAGCATTGGTAGCTTAGGATCTGAATGGCGGTCCCCAAGTCCTGGCTTCTCTTGTTATATTAAAGGTTCCTGACAGAGTAATGAAGGCTGCCAAGAGCCTTAGGTTGCTCTTCTTTTTTATAAGTGAGAACAGAATATAATGGTAATTAGTATAATAATTTTATCTCCCCTGAGATATTTAGGAAAGTCCAGCCCTATAATTTGAAATAAAAGCCAGCATAATTTTTTAATTTTTAAAGTAATTATCTGTATTATGAAAATAGTAGGCTTGTACTTAAAAAAAAATACAGAAACCAAAAAAAACTAAACAATACAGAAGGATCTGAAGAAAAAGTTGGCACCTCTGGTCCCCTGCCATCCTCCAGCCCAGTCCCATCCCTTAGAAGAAATCATGGTGGAAGTTCAGGTATTCTCCCAGAAATTTTATATTTGTGTGCAAACATGTATAGTCTGGCCCTTAAAAATACAGTGTAAAAGGGACTGTGCCATGGCATTTGGTAAACAATCTGACCAGAAGTTTTGTCCTCAGTAGAAGTTACCCCTAGTGACACAGACAATGAATGGAGATCAGATGTTCAAACCCAAATTTCCTTTAGGTAAAGCGAGGGGGTGGGCGAGGGCCATTTAAAGAGGCTTAGCCATGGACGGAAGATGAGGGAAAGTGTGGCCAGGGCCATAACCCTGCAAGCCCCCCCACAGGAAAAAGCCCTTCAAAGGTACCCATGCTCCCCCAGTCAGGCCTAAGAGAACTCGTCAGGCTTGATGGAGGAAGGCACATTCACTGAGGGCCAAAGGAGTCTAAGGAGCTTGGAGGCTTCAGGGTTGTGGGCAGTAGGTTAAGGGGGAGGGGGTAGAAACCATCCTGGTCACCCCTGCAAGGGGGCTGGGCCTCCTGTCCCCCTAACCCCAATCCACACTTCAGGCTCAGACCCCATTTGCCCCAGCGCGCTGCCGGCAAGCCCTGCTTGTTGCTGTGCATCAAGGCAGGGGTGACCGACGTGTCCCCACAGGTTCACGCGGGAGGCGGCGCGGGACTGCGAGGTGCGGGGGCAACACATCCCCGCGGGCACCGTGGTGGAGGTGGCCGTGGGCGCCCTGCACCACGACCCTGAGTACTGGCCACAACCCGAGACCTTCAACCCGGAGAGGTGAGCTCAGTCCCTTCGAATGGGCGACGCGACTGTAAGACACTTGGGGGAGGCAGCCAAGGGGAGACAAAGATTTAGTAAAGTTGTCCCCAAACAGTTAAAAGTCATGGCAAATAGATACTCGAGAGACATAATTTCCAAAGCACATAACTGTACCATTTTTAAAAGCCCCGAACAGAATGCAGAGATTTCGCATTTCAGCAGCCCTGCGTGCAAGTAACAGGGCAATTTCTAACGGGTGTCCTCTGTTCAAGCCAAGAAACAGGACACAGGATCGAATTGCTGGTGTGCCCTGGAACGTAACAAAACATTTCCTTTTTTAAAAAAAATTGGAGCTTGTCCCAAAACAAGAGTAATCACAGCAATTTCTCCCTGAACTCATGAGATCCAGCTGTGCTAACAAGGTAGACCCGGATCCCCACTCCTTGGTCCTCTACATGGATTGGGTCCCTTGTCTACATTTCATTTCTAGGCTCCCGGGTTGAAAATGTCTGAGCAGGCATCCACACCCTCCTCATCCGAATCAATGGCTATCCCTCCCTGGCGTGATCTGGCAATGAGGAGGGCTGGGCAGACAGACCCTGTTTCCACCTTGAGGAATTTCAAATTCCTGTGGAAAGAGACCCCACCCCTAGGACCCCGCCCCTGGGAAGCCATGGGCCGCGGGACCGAGATAAGTAATTTCTCCCTGAACACAGTGAATATCGAGCACCAGGGCTGAAGCCGAAGTGAGCTGGCTATTATAAGACAGCGTGGGCACCCAGCTCTACTGTCCCAGAGCACAGGTGGCAAATGCTATGTGACAGCAGGTAGGAGAATTCCTGCATTGGCCCAAACACAAAAAGCCCCCAGTGGTTCCAGTTTCACCGCTGGAACCAGAGAGGCAAGTGTGGGCAGGGGAGCCGCGGATAAACCTGCACGACGCCGCCTCCAGGCAGGGCTGGTCCCCAGGGATTCTGCTCAGGGAGCTGGTGACGCCCGGTGTCCCGCTCTGGTTCGTGGGGAATTTGGAGCCACAGGCCCAGGTGAGGGCTGTGGATTCTTAAGACTTTTATCCTGGTGGATCCTAGTGCGCCTTCAGGCTCATTAACAACACAATCAGTTCTTGGGTGGGGGGCAGGGCCAAGAGGGCCTTCCAGGCGATCCTCCTCCTTCGCAGTCCGTCTAGGGTTTTGCGGGACTGCGGAGAGGGCAGGACGGAAGCTCAGGGACAGCTCGAGGGCCCGAGGGGACAAGATTCTGTTGCCGGAGACGGGGTCAGGCCCATGTGCTGGGAGCGCGGCCTCAGATGAAGGGGCCCCTCGGCCACTGCGAGGGGCTGACGAGGTCCTCCTCCCCAGCCCCGGGAAGGGAGGCGGGTGTCCCGGGGCCTACCCTGACCGCCCGACCCCCCGCCCCGCAGGTTCAAGGCCGAGGCGCAGCGACGACGACGTCCCTTCACGTACCTGCCGTTCGGGGCGGGCCCGCGGAGCTGCCTCGGGGTGCGGCTGGGGCTGCTGGAGGTCAAGCTGACGCTGCTGCGCGTCCTGCGCCGGTTCCGGTTCGAGGCCTGCGCGGAGACGCTGGTGAGGCCGCGGCTCGGGGCACCGAAGGAGGGGGCGGTCCTCACCCCGGCTCTCCGTGCCGGGCCATTTCCTCCGGATCAGTGTGAGGGGGGTGGGAATAATCACACCTTCTCCCCGTTCCTGTTGTGTGAGGGTTGAATGGGTCCGCCCAAGTGCGCAGGAACGCACCTCGCACAGAACCTGAGTCTGCGTTCCTTATTGCTACGACGGACCCCGTCTGTTCTGCGAGGCTGCGCCTGCGAGGCTGGAGCTCTTCCCTGTTCGGCGAAGGGGACCCAGGGATCCCCCAGAGTAGGTTGTATTATTCCCATTCTTCAGGTGAGGAGCTAAAATAAAGCTCAGAGAGGTTAAGTCACTTGCCTGAGGCCACGCACTTGGGCTGCAGGCTCTGTGAGGGCAGGAACCAAGTCTGTCCTATTCACTGTTGCAGTCTCCAGCACAAGGACCAGCGCAGGTGCTCACGCGTTCACTGAACGGATGTTCAAAGAGCAAATGAATGACTAGCCAGGGAGCGAAGAAACGGGCTCCAACCAGATCTGGCGCACCCCCCAAGCCTCCCTGCTTCCTCTCCCTCTAGCTGCCTCTGCGGTGTCTGCTGTGCCTACACAGCCTGAACATGGTGCCCCCTTCATGCCTGTTCAGGAGCCCTCTGCACAGCCGGACACGAGCGTGAATGGGGACAGGTACTAAGTACACAGTGATGAAATGGACAACTTCTAGAGTCCGAGAGTGGCATTGCCTCTGACAAACAGAGACTGGGTTCAAGGCTGGAGAGAGGGAGGGGCAAATTGGGAACACAGAGCCAAACCAGCAGAGAGAAGGGCAGGCCCCCTAATGACTGAGGTGTTCCGTGTGTGCAGGACTTCCTTTTGGGGTTTGTGTAATTTCCCCTTGATCTTGACAAACAGTACAGCAGCATTTGTCCCAAAACCCTGCTTATGCCTGGCATTCCCCAGCTCAAGAACCAGGCATGAGTCCCTGAGCCTCCTGGATCTACAGAGAGCTCGTCTGAGCCCACTTTGTGTTTTCTGCCCCAACTTCCCACTCTGGGAGGGTTCTACCCACTCCTCCCTAGCTGGAATGCCATTGCCCGCCCCCACTTCCCTGGCCCCAGCCTAATCCCATCTTCCAAATCCTTTGGTGTACCCTCAGATCCCGAAGCGGCCCTTGAGAAGTCCTGCTTACAGGGCTTCTCCCATTGCTAGCCCCACCTCAGGTGTCCGTTCCTCCAGGAAGCCCTCCCTGACTTTGCTAGCTCCAACTGATTCCTTTTTGGAAGTCCAATGGTGTTTCCAGTTTGTCTAGACTGGTGTTAATTCGGTAGCTGCTAGTCATATGTGGCTACGTAAACTTTAATAATCAAGTAAAAAACTCAGCCCCTCATTTGCACTAAGCATATTTCTAATGCTCAGTTGCCACGCGCGCTACTGGCTACCATACGGGATAGCACAAGTTTAGTTCATCTTCTTTCTTGGTGATATAACTTGTCTCCTATCTGAACTATAGCCCCCAAAGACATCTGAAAAGCCCACCAAGACCCCAACACTAAGGCCCGGTGATTCTTCTTTCCCTTAAATCGTTCATTCACATTAGCCATTGAACCATCATTTTACTCAGGACTCAAGGGGACACGCTGCTTCTTGAGTAATTCTTTGGCTTTTCTTCCAAGTCTCCAGTCCACCATCCGTCTGCCTTGTAAGTTAATGAGGAAAGCCTTCTGAATGGCGGTGAGGCTAGAGCACAGCACACATGAGAAGGGGACAGTAAGAAGCCACTCTCCCAAAGCCCCTTGGAAAGAGAGGGGGCTGCTCAGTTACCACCAGGGCACCGGGGAGTGAGAGGAGGGGAAGTGAGAGAGTTTGAGGCTTTGCTCTTCACTTCCCAGTCGTGTGACATTGGACGAGTCACTTGGCCTCATTGAACCTCCATTTCTTCTTTTGCAAAGTGAGATACTACTACTTCTTATGCAGGCTTCTTGGGAGGATAAATGCTAAGTTCCTTACTCACCGGCGGCATTTTATTAACACAGGAAAGAGGGTCAGGCACCAGTGTGCTGCTGGGGCCCCAGCACCCAGTGTCCCTGAGATGCAGCTTTGCTGGCTTCTCAAGGCCATGCTAGGGAGGCTGCTTTGCTCACTCACCCCTGCTGTCTCTCATTTCCACAACCCCAGGCCCAGTTCCAAAGAAGTTTCCCTGTAGATGCAGTAAGCTGTAACCAGTCTCTTCATCTCTCTTTTAGGTACCACTGCAGCTAGAATCCAAATCTGCCCTAGGTCCAAAGAATGGTGTCTACATCAAGATTGTCTCCCGCTGACAGTGTTATGAGGACACTCCCAGATTCAAAGAAAACCTTCATGTGGAAATTCAGATTTTGAGCAAAAACATCACTGAAGCAATTGAAAGGGTCCCTTACATGCAAGTATAAAAGAGGTCTTTATATAACATTTCCTAAATGCTTAATAAATGTTTGTTGCCCTTAGTTTTGACTTTGCTGATGATGTATGAACCACTGCAAAAAAATGTAATTTTGTCAAAATGAGAACTCGGGGTCTTGAAGGAAGTCCTGGCCTCAGGATGGAAGGCATCTATAGAGCAGAGGACACGGGGACGCTCAGGTGAGCTGCCCTGACAGCACCAGCTCCTGGGCCTCTTCAGCTTCTGGTGCACTCGGGGCGTGTGACTTAAAAAATGACATTCATCGGAAGCCCAGCTTCAACAGTGGCTCAAAAGCTTTCTTATGCTTTGATTTTCCTAGGTAGGATAATACTAACTTTATATTAAAAAACTAACTTTATAAGGTTTTAATACGCAGAAGAGTGAGAGAGACTGAAATGTAGGCATCGGACCTTCTCTTAATTTTGATCAAAGAGTCAAAATGTAGACGCGAATTTGTCAAAACTATCGTGTTGCTGAGAAGGGCTCTCAAGTTGAATCCCACATCTGCCGCCAGCCACGTGTGGCTGTGGCTGCTGGTCTTCCCACGTCCCTGTGCCTCTGTGTCCTCATCTGTAAAACGGGGCAGCTGACCTCGATCAAAGCCCCCTCCTCTGCACCATCTGAGCAGCATGAAGGGGCTGAATGTCCTATAGATAGCATTCCAAGCAGGAGCCAGGAAGCATGGCTGCCCAGACGCTGACCCACCTTTTAGGCTGTTTCAGGAGAGCTGGCACAAGAGGTTTCCATGTATCCACGGCTGTGGATGCTGCCTCTGCCGTTGGGTCCTCTCCCACTCCAGCCCAGAAGACCCCATGCTTCCCCCAAAGTCCTTCCCCGGAGACAGGAAGGCAGCCTTGTCCCCCAGCGCAGTCCCAGCCCTAGGAGCTGCCCAGCCAGCCCATCACACAGCTCTCTCTCCACCCTCACTCTCACCACTGCTCCTGTCTGGGCCCCAGCCCCTTCTAGATGTCTGGTCCTAGGGCTCAGACTCATTGGAGAAAGCCACACGTTCCCATTCCTGGTGACCCATCTGCCCTTCCTGACTGGCCTGCCCATCTCCCAGCCCCGACCCTCTATGGCCATCACAGAGCCTCATCCTCGAGAAGGGCCCAACGGAGCACCTGGCTCCCTCCTCAGAGCACAGCCTGCGCCCGGCGCCCCTGGCCCGTCAGCTCCATCCATTGGCTTCCCTCACCTTCTCTGTCCAGGTGCTTCCCATCTTCAGACACAGCGGTGAGGTTTCTTCATGTTCTAGAATTGCTGTACTCGGCCCTTCCACTGTTTCAACCCACAATCCCTAGCTCCCCTGAAATCCCACCATCCATGTGCAATGCCAGCTACCACGGGGCAGAAGATGGCACGGACTAGACCCTCCACAGGACCTTTAGCTGGATCTCAGCCAGGTCCTCGTGCCTAGTCAGTCACACACACTTGCCCTGGGTGCCACCGCCTCTTTGCACCGAGAGTTACCATCATTGTGACTTCATCCCATCACCAGCCCACCCCCCTGATCCCACAACCTGGTCACACGGACCCCGTCCGTCTCTCAAATTTCAGGTCCAAGTAGGTGTTCTTCCTGGCTTGCTTTCTGAAAGGTGAGCAAATCCAGGGCCCCTGCAGTCTTCGTAGCTCAACTGCCTTTTCTGGAGCATGTGATCACCTCCCACACCAGATCTCTCCAGACATCCGTCCCACCCACACTCCCCAATGGACCATCCTTGCTGCCCACCATTCAGCTCCCAGCAGCCAGATGGTTAATGAGCATGGGATCATTTACATTTAAGACTTAGGAGGCAAGCACCTGATTTAATGGTTCTCCCTGACACCCCTCTGCTCCCCAACCCCCACCTACACTGTAGTAGGACCATGACTCAATCGAAAAGCAATGAATAAAATTTCAGGATCAGTCAGGGTATAGGGTAAATATTTTGGTGGCTCTGAAAATCATACCATGTACAACCAGGTGACTAGCCCAGCAGGTGGGTAAGGTAGTACTGCTGTTACTACATTTTTCTGGTCATAGAATTCACTTGCTCTCTGCCTTGATTAGCTGACCTGTGTAAGGTTCCAGGGCATTCCCTACACCTGTTCCAAAGATGGAAAAACTCAACAGCCTTGGATCTGAGAACTTGAGGACAAAGTGACAGAAGTGGAGGCATCCCGTGGAGTGGACACACTGTATTAGGAAGGTGGGGGAATGGGCAAGAAGGGTGTAAGGGAGGAGGAGGAGCCCATTGCTGAGGACTGAACCCAGAGACCAACAGGAGAGCCACCTCATGACACAGAGCTGCCCTGCCCACCCCTCCTCCCCGGAGCAGAGCCAGCCAGTGCCCAGCAGAGACTCCCATCGACAGGACGCCTGGGTGGCTCAGTTGGTTAAGTGGCTGCCTTCAGCTCAGGTCATGGTCCCAGGGTCCTGGGATCTGACCCCACATGGGGCTCCCTGCTCAGCACAAGGCCTGCTTCTCCCTCTCTCACTGTCAAATAAATAAATAAAATCTTCTAAAAAAAAAAAAAAGACTCCCATCGACTGCTATGTGTGCAAGACACACTCAGAACGCACCCACCCCTCCATGTCCACGACACACTCTGCTCAGTAGTCAATCTGGGTTTTGTGGAACTTGAAATTCATAGCGGTTGGGGGAAAGAAAAAAAATATGAATATGTAACTTTTGCAAATTTAATGGAGATGTAGGACCATGTGGCCATATAGTTAGGCCGCCTCTTACAGTTGTGGAAGAAGCCCCAGCAAGTGAGTGGTCCTGAACTTTCAGGTTCATCAGCTTTAGGATAAGTCCACACACAGCCCCCAAGGCCAGTACTGGGGGCTCTGTTACATCCCAACACCCAGAAAAGTGTCTGTACCCCACAGGTGCTCGATAAATAGATGCTGAAGAATGAACTTTGGTTGTCACCCACTTCAGATAAATATTCCTTTATTTCCATTCTCCGTTGTGACATTTGCAGCACAGGTATTCAAATCTCACAGGAACAGAAAACCCACATTCAGAGGGTGTCCAGTGTGCTCAGATGTGGGAATGGGCCTTCGTGGGCAGAGCTCAGGGGTCCTTGGCAGCCACTCATCCTGGTCACCTTCCACTGAATGATGTGGACCCCGCGAAAGGGCCCCAGTGATGCCACACAGTAGCCACTTGCTCTCACGCTGTGACTGATGGGCCGACTCCAAGGCCAGAAGCCCAGGAGAAGAGGTGCCTGGATTAGAGCCAGAGCAAGAGACAGGGAGGCCTCCTGCACTGATGGCTACTCTGTCATTTTGACAAAAAATTAAACAAGATGCCACTGAGACCCTGAAAAAACAAATGACTCACTGCAGAGACAGGAACTTAAATTTAAAATCAATCCATAAAATAGTATCTAGAAACTCTGTGCCTGGTGCCAATCAGCCGCAAAGTCAACAAAGAATGTAAGTAATAAAACTTTAACACACTAGTAAAAGGCAATTAACAGGACCACCTATAATCACTTCTGGTTAGTCTAGTAACTAGCCCAAGAGTGGCTTAAAACCAAAAACCATTACCAGTGAGAGATTAAGAATGTAACTTCATCAGGAAGTCAACGTTAAATGAACAGTTCATTAAAAGTTTTTGTTTAAAAAAAAAAAAAAAAAAAAAAAAAACACCTTCCCCAATAGCTACTCCAAGGAAGACAGGCCTGAAAGGCATTAAAAACACCCTGGCAGGCTCACTGCCGGCCCCCAAAGAAAGACGCCAAGGAGAAGAAGGTGGAGATCCCCCCCCCAACAGGCTTGGTGGAGCTGGAGTACTGGATGACGTACTCCGGGTAGACCTGGTGCTTCTCGAAGACCACGAAGATAGAGGGGTCGGACATGCTGTTCACGCAGCTGTCGTAGAAGACGTTGCCAAGGCCCTCCTTGGCCGGGGGGCGGACGAAGGAGGCGTTGCCTCGGATGAACTCCCCCACCAGCACCCGGGCCAGGAACATCATGTGGGACTTGGTGTCAGATTTGCTGTAGTGGTGGGAATATGCGGCGTCTCGGGCAAAGTAGCTCCCTGCAAGGACACATGTGGGCTCAGCTGGGTGGCGGGGGGTAGCCCGCAGCCTGGAAGGGGAGTCTAGGGTGTCCCGTCAGCCAGGTGATGCCTCTGCTTTCCTGTCCTCCCATTTCTCCAGCCTCTTCTCTCATGAAGGGCATCAGAGGCATCACCAAACTTTGAGAGAGAAAACTCAAGTTCTGACTTGGTCCCTCAAGTCCTAAAAGTCCCCTGGGCACATCACTCCCTAGCCCCCAAACCTCAGCTTCCTCAGCTCTAAAATGGGGCTGTCTTGCAAGCCTCATAGGGTTGGTGCAGAAACAGCATAAGATCCCATACATGGAGCACTGTAGCCACCAGCAGCCCTGCATCGAGAATTCCAAAGCTCGTCAAATGGGACCTGCATTGGAGGCTGCCACACACACATTCGGATATACGACCCACCACTGGCTTCCATCCATCCTGCCCCCGCAGCTGTTGCCACACCTGATTAAGGCTGATTGATGGACAAGTGATGGAGTCGGAAGAGGGGCTGCTGACTACAGCATCACATCATATGAGAAGTTTCAACTTAGCAACCATGTCATGGTTACAGCAAAGAACGTCCTTATTCTTAAGAGGCACTCAAGGAGGAAAGGGCATGATGTATGCCACCTACGTGCAAATGGGTCCAAAGAAATAAAGCCAATGCAGCAAAAGGTTAAAGCTGATGAATCTAGGTAAAATTTATGCAGTTTTTAAAATATTCTTGAGACTTCCCTGTGAGTTTGAAATTATTTCCAAATAAAGCTTAAAAATAACACAGGAAAACAGCTAACTCCCATTCCAACTGGGATCTCAAGTGTTCAGATCCCCATTCTGACGATCACGTGGGCACGGTCCGGGGCCAGACTTGGGGTTGGGAAGGCACCTGCTCTCCTCCCCCCACCCATGCTCACCATCTCCAGGGCCTCCACTCCACAGGGACACAAAGCCCAGCCCGAGCAGGGCTGCTCCTGCTGGAACCTTGGGTGAGGCTCCTGGCTGCACACAGAGAGGAAGGGTGCCACCAGCTGGGCACCCCCCCCCACAGGGCCAGGAGTCCATAACTCACGGAGTTTGACCCAGTTCATCAACTCACACAGGTTCCCCCATGCCCTCCATCAATTTGCTTTAAAAGGGTTTCCCAGGCGCTGGGAGAAAAGCCAGGTTCTGTCAGCAGGGCCACCTTTGCCCTTACCCTTGCCGTAGGAAGTACCATGAAGACCACAGACCCGCCAGTCAAAGTTCTGCTGGCAGATGGCATCGACGAAATTCGCACTGGTGCCATGGAACAGCTGCCTCTCATCGACCACCTTCCCTCCGCTTCTCTTCTGCATCTGCCCTTTTTGCCTAGAATCATGGGACAGGAGGCAGAGGGTGCTCGCTGTCAAATACAGGCCACTTGACCCAAGAAAACACATTGTATTAGAAGCATCCTGAGTCCAGGCCCGTGAGACCAGGGTGAAAAGCACAAGGGAAGCCTTTGCCTCCACAGCTCAAGGCCTCTTCCGCTTCTTGAACTCC
This sequence comes from Callorhinus ursinus, assembly GCF_003265705.2. Taxonomy (NCBI): domain Eukaryota; kingdom Metazoa; phylum Chordata; class Mammalia; order Carnivora; family Otariidae; genus Callorhinus; species Callorhinus ursinus. The sequence goes on from NW_027397074.1 coordinate 77,373,903, forward strand.
CGAAGCAGACCAGACCCACTTCTTCCTCACCACCTTGCTTCCCCTGGAGCTTAGCTAGGGAAGCTGGGAAGCTGGAGCATGCTGGTCAGTGGGGGGCCATCCCTCTCCCCCTCAGTTACCCTGATTTCATCACTGGTCCCAGAGTACAGATGACACCGCTCCAACCCCTCTTCTGGGGACAGGTCAGCAGGACCCCAGGCCCGCCTTAGTGACCTGCTGCAGATCTCCCTACAAGGACAAGTCGCTGAGCACCCAAAAACATGCTAGTTCTCACGCACAAAAATGAGGCCTGGCTCCCTGGCTATCAGGACAACAGTTCTATCTTCCTCTGGGTGTGGGTGGCTGACATGGACCAGTCTGCTGATCTTCGGACAGGGAGGCAAAAAGCACCAGCCCAAGTGCTGGCTGTCACCAGGGCAGCTTGAGCCCCCTTAGCTCTGAGGGATGTGCCAGCACTAAGCGATAAAGATGGAGAGATTGGGAGGAAAGCAGGGACACAGCTCCCGATGCCACCAGCACTGGGCAAGCAGTGGCTGCCATCTCAGATTGTCCCTGAAACCCAGGACACGTTTGGCAAGCAGTTAGCCTCCCACGTATGTACTGGAGGGGATGGTCACCAGCCCAGAAAGAGTGGGCCCCTCACGTACCACTGGTAGACTTCCCAAAGGGCCAGATTCTGGACTCGCTCAATCTTCTGAACAAAGTAGCAAGGCAGCGTACGGTTGAATAGGTTCCAGACTTTTTGATACTCGTCTGATGAAGAATTGAGGGTTATCTTCTGCAGGAAGCAAATATTTTTTCTCTGTTACCCTCAAAGTGTAAAATATAGATCAGTCCCTTCCCAAGGCTGCTCATAAAATGCTAGAACTGCCAGCAAGCCCAGACAGTGATCACCACTCTCCCTTCGCCCAGGGGTGTAGTCTCTCCAGCCGTGGGGTGTATGCAGTTTGTGGTCGCTTGTTTGTTGTTCACTATGAAACCCTCCTAAAGGACAGGCACGTGATGCTCACATCAGCACCACTCTGGGTGTCCCCAGGACATTCCCGCTCCTCCTCTGTACCCACACAGGGCAGACTACATAGTCTACAGGATCAGAGTTGGTGTCAGTAAATGTGGAGTGCACACAGTAATGCGGAAGGGGGCAAACCCCGCTAAAGCAGGTTCAGGCTCACAGGCAGCAGTGCATGCGGCAGGAGCATGCCTCACTGCGAGCACTAAGGAAGAGGTCAGGCTGGCAGACGGGCACGCATCAACTCAGGAGCCCAAGAAGACTTGCAGGATGGTGCCTGGCTACTGCATCCTCCCAGCCAAGCCCACCTCTCCCTCAGTGCCTTGCTCTGGGAAATAGCACCCCCTAGGGGCCAGGAGGGGCCCTGACCAAGGGCAGCGGACCTTTGCCCAGTGACAATCCACAAATTCCTGCACTTGCGGCCTGCACTTAACCAGCCGCCCTGTTCCCGGCTCTACGAGGCTTGGCCCGATGACAGCCTGTTAGGGGATCCCTGGGAAACCCCTCTGTACATGGCCTTCCCCTACCCTGAGTGCAGTCTGAACGGCCACAGGGCTCCTGCAACTGAAACTGACTCTGGTTTCCTTGCTCCCATCCCATGGGAGGACACCAAACTCCTCTCCCTCAAGTGGGGGCCAGCCTGCCCACCCCAGACCAGACTGTCAAGGGCTCCCATACCTGTCATGGCCTACAGCTCAGCCCCACAACCAAGCTCTCCACAGCCCAGCCCTGACCTCCCTCCTGTTCCCCAGCATCTATGCACGCCCTCCATCCTGACCTGGGCTCCTTCCCTATGCAGTTTCCATTGACCTTTATGTTCGTCCCCTACTTCTGCACGTAGAAGCATCGGCCATCACTTAGGTGTGGACCCAGTGAAGACTTCCCTATTCCCCTTAATATGGTCACCTCATCCTGTGACACTGAGTACTGCTGTTCAGACTCGCACGCCCTTCGCACATATGTCTGGGCTGCTGGGGTGTGGGTACAACTCAACGAGAGGAGTGCTCTCAGAGCAGACAGACCCAGAGCCCATCTGCACAGTGCTTGGCAGGAGGCCAGCAACAGAGGGCAGTCTGAGGGCCCCACATACATGAGGCAGTAGTGGACAATGGCCTGAGTACTCTACAGAACTCAGTGTAGCTCTTGTCAGCTGGCAGGCCCGACATGAGCCATGTGAATTGGTGTTCCTGTCTTCTGGTATCTGGCACTTTCCAACAGCAACTCCCCTCTACATGTCCCTCATCATACGCAAATCCTCCCCCGGTTTTGTTTTCTTGCTTAGTAAAACTAACACGTATTAGCTAAGCAGCTGTTAAGCTCCTAATTCTGCCCTTTCCAGAAATTCCCAGGTCATCATCCTTCATCCACAATACATCCTTTCCCCTTGGGGCCACAACCATCTTCCTGGTGATCCAGCCTTAAAATCCCCAAGACCTAAAAATAAAACCCCACACAGCTCCTCCCTCCAGCCCCAGCCTGGCCTCACAGCTTCTTCAGTGGTGGAGTCTGCTTACTCACTATGTCTAAGAACACCCTCCTCCATGGCCCAAGGCAGCGTGAGTCCCATACCTTAAAGCCAGGGTCTGGCAGGGCTGAGGGATCCCAATGGTCTGGGATGCTCTTTGGGCCTTGAAACTTGACACTGCTACAAAATGTAAACAAAAACACTGAGATTTTGTTCTTAGACTCAAGCAGATCTACTATCGGCAGCCGCCACTAGCTGGTACCACCAGTCTGGGGTCTCAGCCTATCATTTTGTAAAAGCAGGTAAAAGGTGAGGAAACACCTAAGCACACTATCCACCATGTAGGAGCACGTCTGTCTTTGCCCACATGGCCAAACCCTAAACAATCAGGCACGAGGGATCCATTTCTCACCTGTATCTCAACACCTACATGGAAGGCAGAGAGTATCTGATAAAAGGAGCGCACACAAACTTTCATCCACAATTTAAAAATTCAAAGAGCTCTTTTTCCAAGCAGCCTCAAAGAGGTATAATTGGCATACAAAAACATTTTAGAAAATGTATGTCAAAACTCATTTGGCAGGAGCACCTGGGTGGCTGTCAATTGAGCATCCAACTTGATTTCAGCTCAGGTCATGATCTCAGTTCATGAGATCAAGCCCTGCGTCAGGCTCCACACTCAGCAGAGAGTCGGCTTGGGATTCTCTCTCTCCCTTTCCCCCTCCCCCAAGACTCATGCTCATGCTCTCAAATAAATGAATGAATCTTTAAAAAAAAAAGAAACCTCATCTGACACTAGAAGTTTGACTGGAACTGCTAAGAGGCTATTTGCAGTCTGTATATATCCTATTTAAAGGGACTAAGCTTATTTCATACTGCTGCAATATTAGCATGTTTAATTACAGGTTTCACATAACATAAGCACCGTAAGATCTTTCCAAAAAATGTAAGTAAAGAAAGACTGAGTTCTAAAAGACACATGACCCGGGTGCCTGGGTGGCTCAGTCGGTTAAGCGGCTGCCTTCGGCTCAGGTCACGATCCCAGGGTCCTGAGATCGAGCCCCACATCCGGCTCCCTGCTCAGCCGGGAGCCTGCTTCTCCCTCTTCCTCTGCCTCTTCCCCTGCTTGTGAACTCTCTCTTTCTCTGTCAAATAAATAAGTAAAATCTTTAAAAAATAAATAAAAGTAAAAGACACATGATCCAACAGGTCTGGGAACAGGGACTATGTCCCTATAATTCGAAATCCTTCTGACTCCATTTCAGAATGCTCTGTTCTTCCTACAATAGATCTACCTTCTGTTTCCACTGGCATGAGACATGTACCTTCACCCTAAGCCTCAAAGAACTCCCACAAATAACTCTCCTAGGAAAACAGCACAGTTTAAAAATAACTAACCAGGGTCCCACAAGCAAGAATCAGCCAGAAACAGACCGTGGAGACTGAAGATGCTGAAATTATCAGGCAAGATTATAAGATTATAACACAACAATTATTCTTTCTGTGTTTAAAGAAATAAAAGACAAACTTTAAAATTATATGCAAGGAACTGAACTATAAAAAGATGTGGAGGGTTTGAAAAAGAACCAGAAAGAACTTCTAGAAGTAAAAGAGACACTCTTCGCACGGACAGGCTTGCAAGCAGGGCTGACCACCTGAGGAGATAGGAGTGAGCTGAACGAGAAGGGAAGGGCAGTTATCCAGAACGGGGCCCCAGCAATGAGGGGATGGGAGATGTGGGGGAGAAGCTGGGACATAGAGAAGAGAGACAGAAGGCCTGGATTTGGTCAGAACCTAACCAAAGCTCTGAAAAGAGAGGAGAGGAAAGGCTGAAGGCTATTTTAAGGAGAACAAAGGAGACTCACTAACACAAAGTTCTAAGAAGCCCCAAGAATCTCCAACAGGATAAATAAAAGCACATGCCCAGCCACCCTGGGGTGAGAGTGCGTAACAGCAAGACCAACACAATCTGAAAAGCACCGAGAGGAAGACAAGGGTGAGTCTGGAAAAGGGGCTCCGGTTAGACTGACGGCTGATTTTGCAACCACAGCAATGGAAACCAGGGGCCAGTGGAATGACCTCTTCAATGTTCCAGGAGAAAATTACCACATCCCAAAATGCTATAACCAGTGAAAATATCTTTCAGGATTGGGGGCAAAATAAGGATGTACTCAGGCAAACAAAAATAGTTTTCCAACAGACCTTCATCTAAGAAAATTTGAAAGGACAAAGCAGTAAAATGTGGGTAAATCTAACGAAACATTCATTGTATAAAGTAACAGTACTTCATGAAGTTAAAAAACAAGAGAGGAAATTAATGGAATAAGATATATGAGAGCTCTTACATTAGTTGATAGGAGGACAAAGATACTGACCCACTCATACCTAAGAACACGTTACAATTTCTAGTGTGGCCTTAAAAAAAAAAAAAAAAGTAATACAGTGTATAACTTCCAAACTAGTAGAAGGGGAAAAAAAAAAATGAAATGACCAAAAATATCCATAAGGTGGCAAGAAAAGAAAAAATAGGACTCAATCACATGAATAAAACATTTTTATGGAGGCTAGAAGGACAGTAAGGAACTAAACCAGAGAGCTGATGTGTAAATGCCATTTCAAACTTGCCCTCAAACTCTGGTATTATAACTTTGGAACGTGGAGATCATACTCTGTGACCCTGTCATTTGTGTAAACAGAGAAGCTGTTTCTGAAAGCGACCCGCCCTCTGAGTCCCAGCTGGCCACACAGGCCCGAGCAGCCTTGCTTGCTAGAGTTATGACAGCTGTCTGCTGTCACCTGGGTTGCATGGACACTGTGTGACTCCCAGGTCAGTGGGGAGATCCTGAATCAGTCATATCTTAGTCTGAATTTGACCAAAGTGATCACTTTTGCTTCTGATGTGTGGTGTCTGTGGCCCCCTGAAGACTATGTTACAGTGAAAACAAAAGACATCCAGTCTCAGGCGACATATTTTTCCAAACTGTATCTAAGGTAGGCTCTGATTAGGGAAAAAATCAAAAATAACTTCCAGAAGTAGAAGCAGTCACAGTTAACTAAACTCTAAATCCAGAAGCAATACACAAGAGAGATGGATACATTTCACTAAAAAATAAACATTTCTGCATGGGTAAAATACCGTATAAACAAAGCTGACAACTAAGAAATCAAGAGAAAAGGTTTGTGATTTGTATAAGAAACTGAGTGCTGATCTCCCCAGTAGATAAAAGGCTCTTAACGTATTAAAAAAAATACCAAAAGACTGACAGAAAATTGAACAAAAAGACAAACTGTCCATAGAAAAAGGCAAATGGCTGTTACAGTTAGGAAAAAAATACTAAACTTCACTCATAAGAGAAAGCAAATCAAAATACACTGGTAACACCCTTTGCTACTCATGAGAAGAGTGAAAGTCCAACAGCCTGTCGGCAAGGCCAAGGCAAACAGGTACCTCAAGCATCTTGAGGCAAAGTGCATAATGGTTCAACCCTATTAAGAGGAATTTGCATTCACCTTCTAGAACTTTAACCTCCATGAATATGAAACAGCACGTATACCAGATCATCCACTGTGGCGTTTCCCTTACAACAACAAAAGACCTAAAACAATGCAAAACACCCCCTCCAAAGGGGACAGATTGAATAAAACAGGGTATGTATTGGTGATAGAGAGCTATGAAGACAGATAGATTTCAGAAGACTTCAGTGTCCTGAAAAGGAATAATTATTTTTTTTAAAGATTTTATTTGGCTGAGAGAGAGAGCACAAGCAGAGGGAATGGCAGGGAGAGGAAGAGGCAGGCTCCCGCTGAGCAGGGAGCCCGATGTGGGGCTCGATCCCAGGACCCTGGGATCATGACCTGAGCCAAAGGCAGGCGCTTAGCCGACTGAGCCACCCAGGTGCCCTGGGAATAATTATTTTTAAGTGGAAAAGAAAAGGTACAGAACAGGACATATAGAATGCTACCTTTAGTGCAAGAAAAGGGAAATCAGAAAACACTTTTGTGTATATACATTTGTTCATTTTTGCAAAAAGAAAGATAAGGATAAATCAGAAATGTATGTAAATGGCCACTCATTGTGCAAACACTGGAGACAACAGGGAGGAAGATACTATTGAGTATACCTTTTTCTTGGACTGATAGTATGGAACTCCTTTAAATGACCATGCTCCACAAAAAGAACCACTGAAGTCCATCTGCAGGGCCCCAGAAGAACAAGCAGAGAAACTATCAGTTCGCCGTGAAACAGAAATGAGCCCGATTTCTCTGGCTAAAGGAAGGTGTAGCTGGCTGACGACAACAGCTGAGGATGTGACACACCCAACTGTACCTGGTGCTGTAGCACCTGCTGCCATCCAGGCCACTCTCCCCCTGTATGTGGCCATGTAGATTGGACAGGAAGGACCCTTTTCCCAGCTCCAATCCTGGGACATCTGCACTCAGCCTAAAACTACTGGTTCAGAGGGGGACTGATCAGAGCCAAGCTCATAAATATGCCCCATCAGCTGCAGGAGGGCCCTCTCCTGCTCCTAAATGCTTACAAAGACAGGGGCTCCCCTCGTGACTTCTGGTAGTCACACGGGAACCCGCCCTGAGGATGAAGCTGGCCACTTAGTGCCTGCAGCATCCATGTTTGGGTTTTTGGTATCCCATGATATTCAAGTACATAAAACCATGAAATACAAGGGTGTTTTTTATTGGTATATAATTCCATTATTTTTCTATTACTTTAACATTTTCAAACACTCAGGTCTATGATTCAACTATTCGACTGAAGATACAAACTGATGAGCCAGCTTCAAGCCTAGACTGACTTGCAGATCACAACAAGCAGCCTTATAATTGTGTATCACAAATCTTCTACCCACAAAGATGATGCTCTGGCTCCAAGCCTTTCCCAGCTCGTGGCACATAGATGCCAGCGGTCCAACTGCCACAGGTGACTCAGCATCGGAGCTGGCATTCATTCATGATGCAACCGGAGAACAAAGAGCAACATGCTTTGTTAGAAGCCAAGACTGCAGCTTACACTACCAGTAACAAAATCTGACTCTAAAAACAGAAAAACCCAAAGAGCTACTGAAAAGATCCCTTCTAAGTTATAAAAAAGATACAATCACTTGAAGATGGAAACAGAGAGAAAATATGAGAAGTGAGATTATTACTGTTCCCTAATCATTCTCTAAACTATAAAGTCAGGAAGAAGTTTTTTGGTTTCTGGAAAAATCTGCACAAGAATATCTTTATGACTCAGTAACACCACTTGCAAACTTACAGTTAAAATATCTAATTATACGGGGCACGCCTGGGTGGCTCAGTCAGTTAAACGTCCCACTCTTGATTTCAGCTCAGGTCATGATCTAGGGGTCGTGGGATCGAGCCCCACGTTGGGCTCTGTGCGGAGTGTGGAGTCTACTTGAGAGTCTCTCCCTCTACCCCTCCCCCCTTCCACAAACACCCTCTCTCTCAAATAAATAAATCTTTTTTAAATAATCTAATTAAAGGGGAACCCTCCTACACCGTTGGTGGGAATGCAAGCTGGTGCAGCCACTCTGGAAAATAGTACGGAGGTTCCTCAAGAAGTTAAAAACAGAGCTACCCTATGACCCAGCAATTGCACTACTGGGTATTTACCCCAAAGATACAAATGTGGTGATCCAAAGGGGCATGTGCATCCCAATGTTTACAGCAGCAATGTCCACAATAGCTAAACTATGGAAAGAGCCTAGATGTCCAACGACAGATGAATGGCTAAAGAAGATATGGCATGCATACATACACACACACACACACACACACACACACACACACACACACACGGGAATATTATGCAGCCATCAAAATGAAATCTTGCCATTTGCAACAACGTGGATGGAAGTACAAGGTATTATGCTAAGTGAAGTAAGTCAATCAGAGAAAGACAATTATATGATCTCACTGATATGTGGAATTTGAGAAACAAGGCAGAGGATCATACGAGAGGAGAGGAAAAAAATGAAACAAGATGAAACCAGAGAGGGAGACAAACCATAAGAGACTCTTAATCTCAGGAAACAAACTGAGGGTTGCTGGAGTGGAGGGGGGTGGGAGGGATGGGGTGGCTGAGTGCTGGACACTGGGGAGGGTATGTGTTGTGGTGAGCACTGTGAATTGTGTCAGACTGACGAATCACAGACCTGTACCCTTAAAACAAATAATACATTATATGTTAATTTAAAAAATCTAATTATACGATTTTTTCCAGTGTCTTAGTTTTTTTTCCCTTTATTTCATGTTGCATTTGGTTTGGCACCTTAATGCTTTAATTAGAAATTAATTAGTCTAGGGGCAACTGGGTGGCTCAGTCCTTAAGCGTCTGCCTTCGGCTCAGGTCATGATCCCCTGCTCAGCGGGAAGCCTGCTTCTTCCTCGCCCAGTCCCCCTGCTTGTGTTCCTGCTCTCACTATCTCTGTCTCTGTCAAATAAATAAATTTAAAAAAAAAAAATCTTAAAAAAAAATTAGTCTACACCACAATTAGAATACTCTGACATCTTTCTCTCTATAAACCTGCATTATATTTATCATCTTATGATCCATCCTAATACTTCTCTCACTGAAATGTGCTAAGTGTACCCTGATTTTCCAGTTTCATGAATTCTCAGGCCTTTTCTGGAACACTGATATTAACACCAGCACTATGGTATTAAGTGAAGGAAAGTACTGGGGAGTGGGGCTGAGCACTTGGAGATAGAGCACTGGCATATTTGGTGACACAAGCCAACAAACCCTCTTACTGCATTAGCCAGTCTGAGGCTTTCTGTATGTGCAGCAGAGCACACCTGACCCGGTACACACGCCACCTACCAGGCTTGCTTCACCTTCACCTCCTGCGGGGACACGTATCTGGGTCTCCGGCAAACCTTTCTGACTGTGCCATAGACCAGGTTTTTCTGAACAAACACTGAAAAAAAAAAAAAAAAAACCCACCAAATGCATATACACACACAGGACAGCAATGTTTTATAAATACAAGCTAAATGGGTTGGAAACTAATCCAAAAGTGTAAAGCCTAGAATCAGTATGTTAAAAAAAATTAGGCAATTTTCACATTTCAAATATTCACAAAGAAAATAGGTATCCTTAGGAGACTGGGTTTAATGAACACATGAATGATGAGTAATTGATGTATCAATTATACATGAGTACTTTTAAATTGTTCCTTCCAATCTTGTTTAAACTATTATTTTGCTTAGCAATTTTTCCCAACTTGGATATAAAAAAAAGCTTCAGCCCAGCCTGAGACCAAATTACCACATCTTGAGCCAGTGGGATTTAGAATTAGTATAATAATTTTACTCTTATGGCTTTTTAAAATTTGACTAAACCGACTCCACAGCAGTATTTCCCAACCTTTTTAAACCTGTACCATCTTTAATAAACAAAATTCTTGCCCCATGCCCACGCCCAAGATCCTCAGGTTCATCCTGAGGGTTGAGGAGACACCGACCCCAGAGTTGAAAAATCACAAATACCTATGAGCTCAATTACGTGTCCCTAGCCACCAGGAAAACCCTGTAACGTCTTACTTTCTGCACTTAGAGTACAAAACCAGTTTTTTTTTTCCACTTAAAAACATTTTAATATTAATTTTTAGGTTTCTGTAACTTATGTTACTGCATTTGAGCATACACTGTGTGATCACCGAGGTATGTGTCCGTCATGCTGTCACCCAAGTGGTCATCAAGATCGGCACTCACAGGGGTCCTCCACATTCTAATCAGGAGCCCACGCACCAGACATGGCTACCACAAGCCCTACTATTGTCCACCACTCAAATCCCATCAATGATTAGCACACTTACATGGGTTTTTATTGGCCTGTTGACTGACATTATGATAAATCTCAAATGGTTTTTCACTGGTGAAACTACTTAAGACATGCAGACTAGCTAAATATATGTGAGACCCACTCCCTACCCTTCTACAGACAGGAAAAAGTGAGACTTTTCCCCTAACTTACCCTCAGCAGGGATACACTCGGCTACGTCCCTAAACAAGCGTGACCTTAGGGATTCTACCCTTCTGATGCCAGCTAACAGATGTCGGAGTTCTGCCTCTGGAATCTTGGCATTGGCAGTGGCCTTGAGCAATGCTTGGGACAAAAGTCCCTAAAATGACAGCACTGAGTCTTCCTCAATCCTACAGAACCAATCATTTGACCTGCTGTGTGCACTTAACTGTACTTGTTTCCTAATAATATTTAGTTCATAAATGTGTCTGGCAAATTTGGGTCTGAGACTTGCTTTCACTACACCTCTCAGTCAGATGGGAACCTAACTCACCTCAAACTACTTCTGTAGCTGCTGGGATCCACCACCAACAAAAAGAATTGAGTGAGTCTGGGTCAGTGTTGGGTGAACACACCTTTTCCTGCAGTTTGCAGAAAACTGCACGCATGTGCTTTTTCCCCACCCTTATCCTGATTCTCTGTTATGTCCCCTGGGGATGCAGCCTAGGTTGAGAATGATAAAGGCTGCATCTAACATTTCTGGTTTTGCTATTTTCCAGATATTTAAAAGGAGTATTTCAACCAGTTGCCAGCCACAGTCCGACAGGTGCTTAGACTAGATCCTCATGTAGCTTGCCGTCCCCTTTCGTGCATTTTTATCTATCAGACTACGGACTGCGAACCACCTGACCTACAGCTGGTGTTCTCCAGCAGATGCCGAAAGTGAGTAAGAAGTTGTCCCTGCAGAGCAGAACATGCTTTTACGTCCTCTGGAAGGGCACACTGAGGAGGCAGCGATCCTACCTTCAGCAAGATGATAAGCACTACAAAACCACAGCAGGGCAGGTCAAGTGGTTTTAAGATAACTCACCACATATACTTTGCTGCCCTCCACACAGAAGAAGGTCCACAAAAATAAAGAAAACAGCAAACCATATTTACAGGAAGGCCCAGTGAATTCCCTCAAAAGGTGCTGCATGTTCAGAAGGATTCAGAGTTTAAAAGGTAAGGCAACACTGAGTTAAACAGAGCTGAAATGATAAATCCATAAGGAAATGGCTTAAGAGAAGCCAAAGAAAAAACTAAAACTTAAAAAAAAAAAAACAAAAAAAAAAAACCTCCAAAGTCAGTCACTAGATGAACTGGCCAAAGGGTATCTGGTCTGTTTCTATCTGTCTGCAAAGGCAACCAGAACAAATCACTGAAAGCTCAGTGTCGGGACACCACAGGCACAGGATAATCTGCTTCCAGCAACTTTTAATCAAAGTGTGTGTCTAGCACGTGTTCCATCTGGAGCCCACCTAGGCCACAGGTGCCGACAGAAGACAACATGGAGCTGCTATGCTGGGAGGACAAGGCAGAGCGCAGAGCAGAACAGCTAGGACATCAGTAAGGGACTGAGGTTAACCCTGGGACCAGAGGGACTTGTCCACGGCCTACAAGACCAGCACCACTGCACACACGCGGACCCGGCCTGTTCTTCACACTTCGGGCTCCTGTCCTTCCTCAGGCTCCTCTCCCTTCACCTCCCCCTCCCCAGGCAGCTTCTCCTCCACCCCCCTGGGCTGCCATCATTGGTTATAGGTCTGTCTCCCCTTCCAGGTGGACAGCACTTCAGGAACAGGGACTCCCTCCCCTTCCTTTTCTTTCCTGGTCCTCTGTGTGTACGTGGACCTTCTCCAGGGCGAAGGCAGAAAAGGCAGAGCCAACAGATGGCCAAGCCCTGCTGGGTGAGGGCAGCTGGTCAGGACGTACCTTTGAAGTCTAACTCGTATCTGTGCTTTCCGGCCTGGAACTTCAGGATGGCTGCCTGGGCATCAGAGCCTGGTGCACAGTATGCCAGGTAGGCCTTCTCCAAATCGCTGCTGCTGACAGTGGTCACGGGGTGCTCCATGCCCTACAGGGGAAAGCCAGAGACTTCATGAAGGCAAGAACCTACAATGATGAAGAAAGCTGCTGGGTGCCATCCCCACCACACTGCAGACATGCCCGAGGTGGATATCCATGTCATGGGGGAAGCAGGGGCGCGGGGAGAGAGAAGCCAGGGAGCAGAGGTGTGGCAGGAGAGGGGGGCACAGAATAGAAGCCAACACGAATGCCTCCTAAAAGCTGCCCAGGAAAATAGTAAATGCAGGTCCTACTAACCAGGATAAGTGTATGGCAGCAAAAGAAGAAGAAGCATTCAAATTACTCATAATGGATGACATAACCATTCAAATAAAGGTGAACACCAACACTGAATTCTCCAATCCGCTTGGAGGGATGGCCTGAGCATGGCTGCCCCTTCTCTGCCCATTCTTGTACCCACCACCCTTCAGAGCGTAGTCCTCCTCTGTCCTTTTCTTGGGCCTGTGGAGAGCTCTTCTATTTCTGAATTATCCATTTTGATCCATATCTTCTCTCCAATTACCTACAGGACATCTAAGATTTCGGGATGACTGAGTTTGAATTCTGGCTCCTCTATAACTGCAACAGGTTATTTTAACTTCTCTAAACCTCAAATGATCTCAACAGAACAGTAATAGGAACAGTAACAAACTTAAATCATACCCCATCATGATCCAAGAGTGCCATCCCATCCTTAAAGGGCTGGGAGAATCATTAAAAACAAGGCATGCAGAGCACTTAGCACAGTGCCTGGAACAAAATGCAAAGGTGCCACAGAAATATCAGGCGGGTACTAGATATACCAGCCTGAAGTTCAAAGAGGACTCTGGTCTGGAGACAGAGGTGTAGAGATCACTTAAGGTGGCCACTAACATCAGAAGAATGGGGGTATGGGCTGGACTCTGGGACACCCCAACATTCACGAAGGAGAGTGGAAAGAAGCAGGCCCATGAAGGAGACAGAAGGAGCAAGACAGCCAGGAGTGAGGAGGGAGTGGGCGAAGTCTGGAAATGCCACAAGATTTGGCACCTGGGCCCTTGACCCTTTGCCAGAGTCTATAGCACAGCAAGGGTCGTGCCCGGCAGGGTCCCACCTCCTACGGGCACTCCATGAAAAGTGACAAGTAACAGGAACAGAAGTCAGATCCTGGCAAGTAGAGGAATAAACAGGGGTCTTTCCTTTCCAGTAAAAATGGATGGGTTGTTCAGGTACAAAAGGGTGAGGGCAATTGTAGAGGTTTTAGATCAAGGCAAAGATCACAGGAAAGGGAAAAAAAAAATGCCAAAGATCAAATGACATGAGAAGACTGTTGAGAATGATCCAAAGAGGATACAGGTCAGGGTAAGGCATCCTGGAACCCAACACCCCAGGGAGGTCAAGGTTAACACAGGAAAATTCAGTGGGCCAAGACTAGTAATACCTTTATACCCAAGATTAGGTGATGAATTGAATTGTGCCACACCCATCGCCAAAGAAGATTAGCTGAAGTCTTAACTCTAGTGCTTCAAAACTTGACCTCACTGCAGGTGTAATTAGTTAAGACGAGATCATACTGGAGTAGGATGGGCTCCTAACCCACATAACCTACGTCCTTGTAAGAGAACGGCCATGCCATGTGCAAACAGACACAGGGAGAAGGCCACTTGATGACACGGCAGAGACTGGACCAAAGCACCCACAAGCCAGGGAAGCCACCAGAAGCTAGGAAGAGGCAAGTATGATTCCTAACAGGTTTCAAAGGGAACATGGCCCTGCCGACACCTTGGTTTTGATTTCCAGCATCCAGCTGTAAGACAATGAATCACTGTTGTTCCAAGCCACCCAGTTTGTGGTACTTTGTTATGGCAGCCTCGGGAAATTAATATAGGGTGGAGGCAATGTGGACCTGAAATTGGGCTGTACATCCTGAGCTCAGGCAGAAAAGAACCTAGCTTCCCTGAATAAAAAAAGAAAATGATCCTCAACTGGCAATTAGCAGAAAACTAGGAAAGAAATCCAAATATGGGGTGACACCATAAGTGTGTGAGGGAAAGGAAAAGCTAGAATGAATAGGTCGCCCTATGAGAGGATCCAGCTGATGGTACCAAATGAGACCACACAACCAAAAGTCACTGAGTCCACACATGTGCATCTGTACCCCAGCATCATGTGGTGCATCAATGATACCCAAATACAGGTCATTCCCAGAGATCCTCACTGTTCTAAAAGAGGTTATATACTGACTATACTTCAAGAAAGTAGCAGCATAGAAAAGAAAAAGGGGAAGCCCGAAGTATGGGTTGTTTGGAGGAGAAAGGCCCCCACTTCCTAAAGTCGTGACAATCCAGTTTGCAAAGTCACCTGGGGAAACATACTTTTGCAGAGGTGTCCCTAGGGTCTCGTGTCATCCCACTCAGCTCCCCAAGAAGGGGGACAAATCACAAAACAAAATGTGAGAGGTTGTCACATTTGCTAAGTGCTTCTCACCTGCCATGGGTTCCTCCATGATGTCACCAGGTAAGCTAAGCTCCATTCATGGAGCATAACCAGCCCCTGCATTCTCTCCTGCTCCTCCATGCCAGGCACGGCCTCTCCCCTCCTGCTCCTGACCAAACCAAGAGCAATGCCGGGGAGCCTCCTTGAAAAAATCCACATGGCAAGGAAGCCAGAAGAAACCCCAGGATGCTCAAGAGGGGGAGACGGGTGGGAAAGAGGGCAGACGGAACAGCCACCAAGGAAAGGCAGGCACTGGAGGATGTGGAGGGGAAGCAGATGAGGGCTCAAGTGAGGCCCCTGCTGAAAGTGACCATGACCAACTATCTAGAGGGCAATACAGATACAGACAAATACAGACAAATACTCCGTCCTTCAGCCAGCATCTGTGCCCTGAGGACCTGCTAGGTACAGGCACTATCCTCCACACGGGGGCACACTGGTGGCACAAGAAAGACCTAACTCCCTGCTTTCATGCAACTCTCATTACAGTGTTCCCAGAGAAGACATTCCAGGTGCAGACAAGAACAAGAATCTCAGGCTTTAATATAGCCTCTTACAACCTGGAAGAGTATAAATGTCTATCAGACCACATATCCCAATATTCATTTTGGAAAGCTGTCCCTACGGACGTGGTGACCTCCCTATCCTTGTACCTCTACAGGTGACCAGGGGGCTCCCGCTAATCTGATCCAGCCATGAACATCTTCAAATAATTGACAGCAGCAGTTATTAGATACAGATTCCAAATCAATACCTGAAATAAATCCATTTTCTTACACTTGCCCACATTCTGTGAAGTTACTGCTACAGAGAAGGCAGAAAGCCACCTTCAAAAAGCCTTAAAAGTTTATTGTACAGCTACACAAACTCTCCGGCACACACAGGCACTTCCTCTGGAGCTCCCTGTTCGACAGTAAGAGAGGCATCAGTTAAATGGCATCTTTCTACGCCATTTAACAAAACCAATGAAGAAAAGTCATCTTACTATAATTTAGTCATTCAGTTCTCATGAGGCCAACAGATACCTACACAAAGACAGAACCTCATACAAAGGAACAATTCACTAGTTTTTCCCTTATTCCCCCAAAGCAAGTGAGTCATGGGGGATCTGGGGATCTCTGGCTCTGTCAAGGACTCTACAAGGACTCTCCAGAACAATCCTCATGCTCATGTCTGGAACAGCTCCTCCATCATGGACCCTTGGGGGAAAACACTTGCCCTCTTTCCATGACACTTACTTGTTTTCCATATTCCTGCCAAGAACCAAACTCGTCAGCCCAGTACCAAACCCAGTCAGTGGTGAGGATGAAGTGTGGAGGTTTAGTAACTGAGGAGGCTGTGGAGAGGCGGCGGACTGGGACAGCGCCAAACATCATGGAGTCAAAGTCTAGACAATCGAAGTGAAAGTTGCTGGCTGATTCAGCACACAAGATCCTGCAAAAGAACATGAGAGGTAAACCCGAAATCTTCACCAGCCAAGTGAACACTCAGGTTCCACCTGTGGTCTTCTAGAGGCTCAACTGGTAGATGTGAACATAAATGTGACACACACCTTAGGGGGAAAAAAGTTTCCAAGGGGGAGGAGGGGAGGACAGTTGGTTCTTACAAAAAATAATAATACTAATAATAAAATTAAAATTCTCTGAAAATAAAACTAATCTCTGCACGACTGATCAAGAAAAAAAGAATATTAGAAATACAGAAGATAAAAAATTAAACATGCCATAGATACTAAAAGGGATATTATAAGCAACTTTATGACAATTAGTTTGACAATAAATAAAATGAACAAACTCCTGAAAAAATCATAAATTTACCAAAATTGAATCAAGAAAAATAGAAAACCTGACTGATCCTCTAACAATTATAAGAAACTGGTCAGTGGTTTAAAATATTCCCATAAATTAAATATTGCGCCTAGATATTCTTATAGACACATGGTTAATCATTCAGGAAAAAATAATTCTAACTTTACATAATTTTTTTCAGAGAACAGAAAAAGAAACCATCCCAATCCCATCCTTATGAGGTTAGATACTTCTTAATATAAAAAAACCAGGTCAAGATAATATGAAAAAATTATAGACCAATCTCACTCAAACATGGATGCAAAAATCTTAAATTAACCACTGGCCATCTAAATTCAGCAGTGTGTGTGTGTGTGTGTGTGTGTGTGTGTGTGTGTGTGTGTGTGAGAGAGAGAGAGAGAGAGAGAGAGAGAGAGAGAGAGAATTGCATTAACTATGACTTAAGCCTAGAAATGTGGTGAACTTATCATCAGAAAATTAAGGTCATTAACTGCATTAACAAGTAAAGGAGAACAAAACATGGGCTCTTAATACAGAAAAAGCTCTCAATAAAATTCAATTTTTATACACAATTAAAAAAAAAATCTCCCAGAATACTAGGAATAAAATTAGGATTTGTTAGCAAGGCCAAAGGTTCCAAACATTCACCCATACTTAAGGTGAAACATTTAATAATTACTCCTTTTAAAATCAAGGAAAAAATAAGAAAAAATAATATTCCAGCTGTCACCACTTGCATTCGGCATGGCACAGGCGGTCCTAGCCACTACAATAAGGCAATAAAAAGAAGATGCATAAGAATAAAAAAGAAAGAAATTACAATACTATTCACAGGGGCCCCTGGGTGGCCCAGTCTGTTAAGCCTCTGCCTTCAGCTCAGGTCATGATTCCAGGGTCCTGGGATCAAGGCCCGCATCGGACTCATTATTCAGCGGGGAGTCTGCTTCTCCCTCTCCCCATCCCTCACCCCCTGCCCCCTACTTGTGCTCACTCTCCCGCTCTCAAATAAGTAAAATCTTTTAAAAAATGCTATTCACAGATATTAATTTCTAGGTAGACATGAAGAGTAACAGACAACTTTGAATTATAGTTAATTCAAATTATCAGTAGAGTCTTCTGAGTTAAAATATTTTAGTAAAGTTGCAAGATACAACAGTTGACAAAAGTTTTGTCATTTCTGTGCATCAGCAGAGAGAAACATAAAAATTTTTAATGGGGATGCAATGTACAACATGATGACTATAGTTAGCAATGTTTTATGGCATATTTAAAAGTTGCTAAAAGAATAAATTCTAAAAGTTCTCATCATATCATAAGGAAAAAATTGTTTTTGTAACTGTCTGAAGTGAGGGAGGTTAACTAAACTTATCGTGGTGGTCGTTATGCAATATATACATCTATCAAGTCATCATCCCGCACGCCTTACACTTCTACACTGTTGTAGGTCAGTTCTATCTCAATACAACAGGAAAAAAAAGTAATTCTCTAACAAAAGATATCTAAGACCTTAATGGAGAAATTACAGAACTACTGAAAGCTATTTTGAAAGATTTAAATAAATCAGATACTATCATGTAAATCAACAGAAACTCTTAGCATCATTATGATGTCAGTTCCTCTAGGACTGTCAATTTCAATTTCAAAATTGAATGCAATTTCACTTTCAAAAATCACAACAGGATAAACCAGTGAGATTTAGAAATTTCTAAAGAGTAGCAAAAGACCAAGAGCCTGGGCAGTTCAAAGACAGGTAAGATGGGAGATTGCCTTACCAGATGCCAACACATACTCTAAAGCTCCACTAGGTAAGACAGTGTGGCAGAGACAGACAGACCAACGGAAAAGAAGAGGCCAGAAACAGACCTGGGTGTATTTGCTAATTCCGCACCTGTCACAGGTGGCACTGGAAATCCGTGGAGACGGCTTACTTAAAAACAAGTGGCATTTGGCACATGAGTCTGAAAATAAGCTATAAAATGTGTTAACATTTTGCCAAATTTGGTTCAATTCTGATGGGTTTAAAAATAACTGCTGGCAAGGGATGGTGGGGATGGCTGCCCAACAAGGTGAATTTAATACCACTGCCGAGTACCCTTAAAGACAGTTAAGACGGCAAATTTTATGTGTGTATTATTACCACAATTTTAAATTTTTTAAATTAATTATGTTTTTTAAAAAGCAGTTTTGGCAAAACTGGTTAATTCATCTGTGTAAGAATGAAAGTGGACTCATACTTCACCAGTGAAAGAGTAAACACAGTCCTTAAAACACTGAGGGGCGCCTGGGTGGTTCAGTCATTAAGCGTCTGCCTTCAGCTCAGGTCATGATCCCAGGGTCCTGGGATCGAGCCCCACATCGGGCTCCCTGCTCAGCGGGGAGCCTGCTTCTCCCTCTCCTACTCTGACTGCTTGTGTTCCCTCTCTTACTGTCTCTCTTTGTCAAATAAATAAATAAAATCTTTTAAAAAAATTGAGACTTTTTAGGGATGCCTGGGTGGCTCAGTTGTTAAGCATCTGCCTTCGGCTCAGGTCATGATCCCAGGGTCCTGGGATTGAGCCCCGCATCGGGCTCCCTGCTCCACGGGAAGCCTGCTTCTCCCTCTCCCACTCCCCCTGCTTGTGTTCCCTCTCTCGCTGTCTGTCAACTAAATAAATAAAATCTTTATTAAAAAAAAACATTGAAACTTTTTAAAGAAAATTTAGAAAGATTTCCTTATGGTCTTGGGATAAGGAAGGATTTCTTAGGACTCAAAAAGTATAAAACCATAAAGGAAAAGATGGATAAGTACTTCTCTATATTAAAATATACCATAAACTGACAGGAAGAGTTTATTTTCAATGCACATTTAATATCCAGAAATTTAAAGAATCCCTAAAACTAAGTAACACACAACCTTCCCCTTCAACAAAACAAGCAAACTACAAGGACAGACACTTCAGAGGAAGCACAAATGGCCCATAAACATGCGAAGAGATACTTTACCTCATTAGGACCCAGAGATATGCAAGCGGAGGCACCACTTGACATCCCCAGGCTGGGAAAAGTTCAGACGGCAAACAATACCAAACGTTAGGGAGACGGTCACCACAGACTGTGAATGGGGGTGGAAAGCGGTGCGATCGCTTCAGAAAACAATTTAGCATCACCTGGCAGAGCTGAAGGTGGACCCAGCCCACCCCCACCCCGCCCCCAGTTTCATCCCCGAACATCTGCCCCACAGAAGCCCTCGCACATGTGCACCAGAAGACAAGCACAACGTGGCTGAGTCTTGAGAACAGAGACTGAGAGAAAGGCACTAGACATGGTGGAAGAGAGGGTAAGGCTCCATTTAGATGGGGTTCAAGAGCAAGCGAGACTAATCTGTGGTGACAGATGTCGGAACAATGGTGGCCCACGGTGGTGGGCACGGATGCAAAGGGGACAGGAGAGGACTTTCTGGGGTGATGAAAATGATCTCTATTTGGGTAAGAGTGTCCCGCTACATGAGCACATGCATTTGTCAAGACTCAGTGAACTATACAATTACTATCTGTGCACTTTCCTGTGTGTAAATTCTGCCTCAGAAAAAGAGAGAGGGGGGAATATGTGAGCCAATTCATCTTCCAAATGGGAACAATTTGTTTCACATACTTTACCAGAAGCCATTTGCGCATAATTGCACTCTAAGCACAAATTTATTTTTCCCCACTTAAAAAGTAGGCTTAAATTCTCTTCTTGGCAACATATTTTAGCAAGTTCAATCCACAATATGAGGAGTGTTTGAAAATAAGCCTCCCCGGGACTTGCCAATTCACTCTGAACTGACTAAGTGAAAATAGTGAGACACGCTTAGAAAAATTAAAAAGTTAAAAGCCCAACAATAAACAGTAGTTCAGCTGCAGGACTTTACACGAAATGGCTAAAATTTCACAAATGAATGCCTCTCGCTTTTCTGCAGTAATCAATGTGGATATAGGTACATGATCAATCCCAGCAGCAAATGATTCAAAACTTACTTGGTACCACCATCTCCTTTCCCCACAGCTCCTCTCTAAAGGAGAGAAAGGTGGGAAGACAGAGGCACCAAACTGCAGTATGTCCAGTTTCCAGCCCAGAGCTTTCACCTCTGGACCAGGCTGCTTACTGGGGTGTGGGTATGGGGTGTGTGTGTGTGGTGGGGGGGTATCACACCTCAACCCTGCTGTGTCCAAACTCCCCACACTGCACACAGAAGCCCAGGCACACAGCAGACACAAGTGACATATTTCATACCTGTCTTTTCTGGGATTGCTATATGCCTCTTCAATAAGCTCCATCTTATCCAAATCCTTCCACTTGCCTCTGTCCAAGAACTGCCATCGATATGGCAAATGGAAGTGAACTTTATTGCACTTATCTAAAATAAGAATATAAAGAAGTAAGACATCTTGGCAAGACACAGCGTGACCTAGTCCCATAGTTCTCAATGGGTGTGGTGCTGCCCACTGACCTGGGAACACTTTGGAGATCTGTGGGGAAGTCATTTTTAGTGCAGTCATACCTGAGCATCTAAATATTGAAATACTGTGTTTTATTATACACACTTCCCTTTTATGCCTCCCCTTTTAATAGGACATTACATCAATTTTTAAAAACACATATGTTGGTAGGTTACATCATGTATGAATTGCATCTCACCAGTAAAGAAGCTGATAGTGAGAAGGCCAATCAGACTGCAGGGGGCAGTCTGATGACCCATTATCACTATACATGCAGCATGTGGACAAGAAGTGGTCACACCAAAAACGGAGCCAGATTCATCTCTACTAGAAATCCATCCAAACCCTGACACATCTGACCACAGGTAAGTCAGCAGTGTGGCTCCAGCCCACTTTGATCTTCTGGATGCTAACATACTCACCCCTTCAACACACCTCCATATCCCTGAAGGTGTTTATACATACTGCCCTACAGTATGTAGGGCCAAAATACACAGAATGGCCCAGCTCTACAGTTCCCAGCCAGCCACTCCCCCTACATCTTCCCTGTGCTCCCTGGGACCTCTGTCTCTCCTAGCACATCCTGCCTGTCTCGTCTGGAATGCACCCAACACTTTCTCTCTCTACCTTTCAATATCCTATACGAGGTTCTTGTACATCCCCACAGAGGAAAGGCAGACTGGAAAGAAAAGCAGCAGGAAGCTCTTTGTACTCTGATATGGACCTACCTCCAAGGTATATACTATTAGGTAGAAAGACACATGACAAGGTGCAGAATGCCTCTATTTGGGTAAAAAATAGAAAAGAAAAATTAGAGATACTCTGACTGAATACATATATACACACATATTATTCCTTGCCGAGGGGAACTGCATCACCAGAGACAAAGTTATGAGGAGAGATTTCTGTTGTTTTCTATGTCTTCGGAATTCTGAACCGCAAGAATATATACCAAAAAACTAAATGTCTAGTTAAGTGGAAAAAGGTAAAAACAGTGTGCGTAGTGCACCTATGTGAGAAGGAAACCGACGGGACATACATACTTGGGCATGTATAAAGTCTTTATGGAAGGACAGTCAAGAAACTGGTTAACAATGATTGTTTCTGGAGGGGATCTGAGTGCTAAAAAAAAAAAAAAGAGGTATGAAGGAAACATTTCTTACTGGCTGTCCTCTGTGTATCTTTAATTAATCTTTCCAAATAATGACAATGAAGTGTGGCTAATTTGACACTTGAAAAAAATTAAAATTTTCTAAAATTCTATGTAGGGGCACCCAAGTGGCTCAGTCAGTTAAGCATCTGACTCTTGATTTCAGCTCAAGTCATGATCTAAGGGTCATGGGATCGAGCCAAGTTGGGCTCCGTGCTCAATGGGGAGTCTGCTTGAAAGAGTCTCTCCCTCTGCCCCTCCCCCTACTTTTGCACATGCACCTCGCTCTCTAAAATAAATAAATCTTTAAAAATAAATAAACAAATAAAATAATAAAATTGTACGCAGCCTTTCAGGCACATCTCAATGCCACTACTTGCCCACAGACTCTACAAAAGTTACCTTGGTTGGGGAGGACCACAGAGGAAGGTGAGCAGGCTGCCTGGGGTTGTCAAAGCCCAGGCCTGAGGCCAGGCAGGCAGGGCAGACAAGAACACCCAGCCAAGAAGACTCAGAGAATAAGAGAGACCCCAAACGAGGAAATTCCCAAGTTCACCAAGGCTGGGTTCAGCCACTCTGGCCACTCAGGACATCCTGACTGGTCCTGAGTTACAGCATGGACGGCTTACACCAAGCCAGGAGACCTCTTGGACTCTCTACCAGGGGTATGTAAATAGGATGATGATGAAGGGCCCAACCTGGATAGATAAGGCCACAGTCATGGTCCAGAGGTCATAACCAAGTAAGATTTCTTGTTCCCTCCCTGAAGGGCACTAAGAAAATGATCAGGGTTAATAATCAGCGTTCAGGAACTGCACCTACAGACCCCGGCTCTGGTGCGTCCCGGACAGCCTGAAGAAAGACTCTCCCCTTAAGAAGGCCCCCTTCAGGGAAAGCACATCACCCACCACTCTCCAGGCTGGCACTTCCTTGGGAAGGACACAGGGTCCTGGGGCCTCCAGTTCTTAATGTGAGCTCAATGTGGAGCCCACATCACTCACAAGCCAGAAGGTGCCCAAGAAAAGAGGGTGCCATGCAGGCCAACACAGCCATGGTGGCAGGTGAGAGCAGAGTCCCAGCTAATGAGGCCCCTTCTCTCCCGGGTCCTCTTGTCCCTTTTCTCAACTTCTTCTCCCTCGTTTTCATGTTCCCTGCTTTGTTGTGGCATTCTAGAGTCTAGGCTTTCTGGAAGGTGAGTTGCACAAAACAAATTAATTTGGGAAACAAAGTACCACATCCACATACCCTTCCTTCCTACATCACTTGAAAGGACAGGCTGGAGAGAAGAACAAATCCAAAAATGCTGGAAAACAATAAATAGTGCCATCAAAAGACCAGCATCATTGAAGAATTCCTAAAATATGAAGCACACAGAATCAAACTGACAGAGTTAAAGAGAGAGAAACACATGTAAAATATGCAGAAGAGAGCTACTATAATATTGGGGGGGGGTGTCCTTAACAAACTCAGAGTTATATGTAACAAAAAGCAAGAAAGACCCCAGGCCAGTCACAATGAGAATAACTGGGACCCACCCACTTGAGCAGGCAGTCCCTCCCTGCCCTGCTTGTGCCCAGCAACTTGTTCTTTGCCCCAATGAACATATGAGTGTGGAAAGAAGTGCTGGAGAGAAAGAGAAGCCATCAAAGCCCACACCCCACTCCAAGGATACAGGCCAGCAGCCCATGCCACCGAGCAAAACATGCTGTCTCTTCTCCACTAAGCCTGGATCAGAATCTGCATCACCAGCAGACCCCAGGATTCTCAAGGATGTCTCCAAGAGTAAACCAACGCATGAGGAAAAATAACACGGATGAGAAGCTAACTCACATAGAAGAATCAATACCTAAGGATTAATTATTAGAGTAAACAGATCAAGAACAACAGCTAGACCTAAACATAAAAGTGAAACCTATAAAATTGCTAGGAAAAAAACAACATAGAGCCATTTTCGGGGGCTTGGAACAAAGATTTTTAGGACACAAGAAACAAACTATAAAAAACAAAGATACTAAAATAGTCATTAATATTGTAACTTTTATTCTTCAAAAGACACCATAAAGAAAATGAACATGAAAGACACAGACTGGGAGAATGTATTTTCAATACCTCTGACAATGACTTGTATAAACAATACTTAAAACCCTCACAACTCAACAATGAGAGATCAAACAATCCAATTAGAAAATGGGCAAAACAGTCACAAAACACCACATATTGTAGGATTCCATTTACATGAAACACCCAAGCAAATCCAGAGAGAGAGGACATAAACCTGTAGTTGCCAGGAGCTGGGGGGCGGGGAGAATGCAGAGGCTGTTAATGGGCACAGCACCTCTTTGGGGCTCATGAAATGACCTAATATTGACTTGATGATAGCTGCACAATTCCGTAACTATGCTAAAAAACATTAAATGGGTGAATTGCATGGTATGTGAATTATATTTAATAAGCAGTCATATAAAAAAAATTAGCAAAAAATTTAACCAGATACTTCACAGACGACAAACAAATGGCCAGTAAGTACATGAAAATAAACATGAAATATTATGGAAATGTAAATTAAAACCACAATGAGATATAGCTACTCATTAATTACAACGGCTAAAGTTTAAAAGACTGACAATACCAAGTGTTAACAAAAACACAGAGCAACGAACTCCCGTACATTGCCAGTGGGAAGGTGTACCCACTTTGGAAGACAGTGGCAGTTTCTTACAAAGTTAAACACATACCTACATGTTCCAGTAATTCCACATCTAGGCCTTCACTCAAGAGAAGTGAAAACAGAGATCCGCATGAAAACTTGTACATATTTATAAAAGATTTATAAAAGCCAAAAACTTGAAATCCCTCAAATGTTCATCAAACATATGAATGGATAAACAAATCGTAGTCAATCCATGCAACAGAATACTACTCGGCAATAAAAAAGAGTTAAACTACTGATTTGCCAGAGTGGACAAATCACACAAACATGCTAAGTGAGCAAAGACAGAGACAGAAGAATACGTGCTGTATGATTCCATTTATATTAAATTCTAGAAAGGGCCAATCTACAGTGACAAAAAGTACATCAGGGACTGCATGGGGTCAGAAAATTGGGGGGTGAGGATTAACTGTAATGGGACAAAGGGACACTTTTAGAATTAGGAAACTGTTCCAATCTATAAATTGTTATTTCCAGAACTCAGTGTACGCTGAAAAAATTTAAATATTTAAAATTTTACTGTGTGGGGGCGCCTGGGTGGCTCAGTCATTAAGCGTCTGCCTTTGGCTCAGGTCATGATCCCAGAGTCCTAGGATCGAGCCCCCCGTGGGGCTCAGCGGGAAGCCTGCTTCTCCCTCTCCCACTCCCCCTGCTTGTGTTCCCTCTCTTGCTGTCTCTCTGTCAAATAAATAAATAAAATCTTTTTAAAAAAAT
>NW_027397074.1:77399661-77410710 GCF_003265705.2 Callorhinus ursinus
CGGCTCAGGTCATGATCCTGGAGTCCCGGGATCGAGTCCCACATCGGGCTTCCTGCTCAGCGGGGAGCCTGCTTCTCCCTCTGACCCTCTTCCCTCTCGTGCTTTCTATCTCTCATTCTCTCTCTCTCTCTCAAATAAATAAATAAAATCTTTAAAAAAATAAAAAATAAATAAATAAAAATAAAAAAATAAAATTTTACTTTGTGTAAATTATAGCTCAATAATGTTGATTTTAAAAACATACATGTAGGGGCACTTGGGTGGCTCTGTCGGTTAAGCTTCTGCCTTCGGCTCAAGTCATGATCCCAGCATCCTGGGATGGAGCCCTACATCGGGCTCCATGCTCAGCAGGGAGCCTGCTTCTCCCTCTCCCTCTGCCTGCCTGTCTGCCTACTTGTGATCTCTCCCTGTCAAATAAATTCTTTAAAAAAAAAAAAAAACATACATGTATATATGACACACATATATGCTTGAGATAGCATTCCAGCTTCCAGGAACCGAGGTATGGAAATACACATGCGTACTCAGATGCTCAGTGGAATATCACTCTAACTGGATACTACAGTTTTTAAAAATAAGGTGGACTTACACATACTAAGGTGGAAAAAAAATCCCCAAGACACAATGTTAAGTAAAGGAAGTATGTTAAGGAGTACCTATCACATGTACCCATCTGTTGAAAAATATGCAAAACAAGCATCATGACCACACAGCACATGTTTACCTTTGGGAAAGGCTGAAGGAGGACTTCAGACTTTACTCTGTATTACTGGACTCTTTTACATAGTGAAAGTAGTCCTGAATTGCTTGGGTGGCTTTTAAAGACTGAAAACGAAACAAGAAGTTTGGTGGTTGTTTTTTTAAGAGTCACCAAATTTGAGAAGGAAGCTTTCTTCAGTCAAAGCCCAGGACAGCAAGAAGAAGAAAACAAAGGTCTGGTGAAAATACAGACACACATGTACACACAAGAATTGCTACTTCTGATAAAAGAGGGAACATGGAGAGAAACTCCCAACTTAAGTTCTTGTTCCCCAAGAGCACACAGGGGCATCTCCTCCTCGGGGAGGGCCTTCCGGGTTTCTGAGGCATTTCTAAGTCTACAACTACCCTTTAGGAGGGACATTTATATTTGTTCCCACTAGACTGGGCATCCATGCAGGTCTGTGACCTCATGCAAAGTGATCGAGGGTCAACACTTGATCCTCGCTGCATGAATCAGGTATGTTCCCAAAAACTCACCTATAGTCTAATTTCCAGAAATTAAATTCTTACCATCCTCAACTCCCCAACAAAATTGCTTCAGAACTGGTTTGGCAGAAATGCCACCCCAGCTCACAATTAAGAAGGCCCTACCCCTCTCAGAACGGGGGAGAAGACTTTGAAGGGTGGCCTTAGGGCAGAACTCTTGAAATGAGAAGCAGCTGTCCTGCCTGCAAGTCGATGAAGGGGCTTCCTCTGACTTACCTTGAAAGCTACAACTTTTCCGGATGTGGTACAAGCAGATCTGATCACTCTCCTCTTGGTTAGCTGTGTTTGGGGACACAGAACCTGAACTATCTCTTCTTTCTACAAAGAAACACCACAAAGACGTATCAGCATCCATCAAAGCTTCTGATGTGGAGTCAGCGTAGTTCAAGATACAAAGGAGAGAAAAGAGAATTCATTTCTCTGCAGAAGACAAAAGTGGGCAAGGCAATCCTACAAAATCCTATGATGTTCAGGATGAAATTACCCTCAGACATGTAAGTGGACCCTCTGCTTTTTAGGGAGGAGCCGGGGAGCCCAATACCACACGGCTGCTTTCCAAATCCGGGATGCTGTGGAGGGACCCTTTTTTCTCAGCTCTGGCTATGCTCCTAATCTTAAAATGAAACCTGCTGAAATAACTTTACGTTAATTATAACAATTTTAATATAAAACAGGCATGGAGGTGATTTCAAAATTTATCTCTCCTAGTAGTGCTCTAATGAGACTTTACCTAACAATTACATTTACCACCGCCCCCCCCACCATACAAGCACATAAAACTCATTTGTACACCTTCAGTATTCAGTATCACCTGTTATTTTGTTATTCATTTTCCTTTTTGTTTTTATAGGCCCCTCAAGACACCCACAGGGTTGGACCCAAAACCCACACCTTTGGAGCCTTTGAGGTCACTGCCCTTGCTCCCCAAGTACAGGTAGTTTTCCCTCCCTTTCTAAGGCCATAATCCAATTGACACTCTTAAAGATATATTTAAAGCAAAACCTGTCTACCTCAAGCTTCCCGCTATTGAAAGAAATTAACCCAAAATAACTGAAGAAAATGTAAAGAAAAAAACACATATGGCAAGGACAATTTTTAAATATAATAATCAGGTAAGATTAGAGTGTTAAGTTTGTTTGCTGGTAGTCCTAGCACTCACCTGATATTTTAGGAAGTGGTCTAATAAAAATCCTAAATAACCCCTATTAAAGGTCTATTAAAATCCTACAGCCAACAAATCGTTTGATTGTACATTCGGGGAGGGGGGCCGGGGGAAGCCCTGTGTCCCAGTCTTCAATGTATAACCAGGGCCCAGGCCGGTGGCTAGCACGTGGCAAGCACACAAATTTGTTAACCGAAAGAATGGATAAGCAGAATGGCCAGCCAACAGCTGATACTGTGAAATTCAAAGGACCCCAATGTGTCATAACTTCTCCAATGGACTACATTATTAATTTCCCACATAATAGGTAAAGAAATGCTTATTTAATAAGCAATCTCTGCTCAAAATTTCCCCATTTGCCTGTCACTAAACCTGATATTCCTTAAAAAAAAGAAAGAAAAAAAAAAAAGATTCTAGACTCTTGATCATTCAACAAATGCCTGAGTGCCCACTGTGGGCCAGGCACTGTCTAGGTGCTGGAGAGGAGTAGTGAACTAAGCAAATACAGGGACTAAAAAATTCCCTTTATTCATGTCAAGAGAGCTGAAATTAAAATAGCCTTCATTCACTGCAGATCAGACCTGTCAGGAATTCATTCACAGTCAACATGAATTGGCATTTGTCTAGAATATCTTGCTTGTTCATGGCTATGATTTCAAGTCATCTTCATAACACCCACTAGCTGGGAAGGAATGACCAACTGCGCTTTACTAAAAGCAGCACAGACTTGCCCAAGGTCACACATTCCATTAATGTGGAATCCAAGCGCCCCAGTCCAGAGCCTTACCAGAAGTCCCCTGTGGGCCCGGGGTAGAAGGGTGCCCTCTGCTGGGGGTGGAGTTCTTATTCTTGATGTCATGAGCATTTCTATAAATGGAAGGCAGCCTGCTCACCAGATCTGAGCTCATGCCCAACTTCTCCAGTTTTTCCAGATTCTCAGCATTAGAGATATCATGTGATCTCTTACAGCTAGTGCCAAACTTGCATTCGCCCTGTAAAAAATACTGGCAAATATGGAGTTTGATACACTGCTTTTGAAAGGAACAAGAGCCGTAGGGTCCATCTCCTTTGTTATAATGAAGGCAGATCTGTTGACAGAAAAGGAGAAAACACCAGCTTAGGAAGGCCTCACAGGACACCACCCTCCCTCCTGACCAGCGCACGGTCACAAGAGGTTCCTCTAAAGACCTAGCCAAAGCTGTGATTCTGTCATCCTCCCAAGTCACAGAGCTATGAGAACATCCCCCACTCTAGATGGACGGCCACTAATGTATGCCCTTGGATAAAATGGGAACTGGGTAGACAGCAGAATGTACAGAACAAGCCCTTCCACTGGGAAAATCCAAAGAACTTCCAACTGATCAGAGTTGTTCCCTTCAAAGGAGACATTTCAATGTAACTCATATAGCAGCATGCTAACAACCCTCATACTCCACCTACAACCTTCCCCCATTGACTCACCAACACTCTCTAAGCCAGGCCTCATCTCACCATCTTCTTTTTTCTGAAATTCAGGGTCCAAGAGGCTCTGAGTGTTTAAAGCGTCTTAGAGAAGGCCAAATACAGTCCTTTCATTTCTCAGGAGCAAACAGAAATTCAGAGAAGTTCACCGGCTTACCCTAGGTCACACAGCTATCTACATTTGGCATGTACAATGTCTGCTGAATTGGTCTGTTGGTAAAGCTGGGACTTGAACTTCAACCAACTGCTCCTTCTCTACATTCCAAACTCCTGGAGATGACAACAGGCCAGAGACCACCAAGGGCCTACCTATGCAATTCACAGGCATTACACTGAATAAGAGGTAGAAATGCAGCAGAGGGCTGCAGAACCCAGACTTAAATCAGTAGGAACTCCACTCTGGGGATGGAAGCCCCAAGGGAAAAGGCCCTAACGTTGATTTTGCCACTTACAAGATGCCTGACCTGAGGCAGGCCATTCACTAGCTCTGAGTTACAGCTTTTTAATCCCTGAAATGGGAATAATGCCACCTACATCACTGGGCTATCATGAGGATTAGATGGGAAATGCACAAAGTGGCTAATACAAATGTCTTGGAACATAGCAGGTGCTCCATTCATAGCAGTAGCCCCCGACTGCTCATCTGATGAGGTGACTAGCCTGAGAGCAGAAGGCCTGGCAGGAAAGCTGCACTGGGTCCGAATTTATGGTCACAACTCCCAGTTGCTGGCACTGTGTTCTCAAGCAACCTGCACACCCAAGTACACAAGAGGCTACACACTCCAGACTGGTCACTTTCTGATTCATTTTTCATACTGACAAGATAATCTCTCCAAAACATTAATGCCCACTCTCCAAACACAACCCCCCGCCCCAACTCCTCCCCATGATACTGAAGGCTGCATGGATGAGTCTCCACTCACCCATTTCTCCTCCTTCCCTCTCCCATCCTAAATCCAAGTTGTGCTGTCCTACATGCTGTTCCCTGACCATGCCAGTTCCATCCTCTCTGTGCCCCCTTCCCAGACCTTCATCCTTCATGCATCCTTCAGCATTCAGAGCACGCACCATCTACCCAGGACGCCTTCCCAGGCGCCCCAACTGTGCCCCAGAGACCAGAGTGCTGACTTCTACCGCAGCATCTACAACAGCACCTTGCAATCACATGTTGATTTGTCTGTCTCACCCAGTAAATGCGCCTCCTGGAAGGGCAGTACAGGGTCTTTTCTCTCCTTTACACCAGTACCTAACCCACAGTGGATAGTCAATAAAAGGTTAGCTGAATTAAATCAATACTAATTTTCAAAAGGCAAAAGGAAAAAGTTAATACCTATTATGTGCCAATCACTAAGCCATGTAGCACCTTTCTCAAATGGGTGGTTTTAATTGAATAATATGGAAGCGTCTTCATTAAAACAGGTCAATCTAATCTCTGTAGCCTTACCCCAGAAACAGTGCCAGAGCATCCCACAAACCTGTGATGGCCACAGGACACACCACTCAGATCTGCCGCTGCCCTCGGGAGCCACCACCTTGTTCACACAGAGACCATGCTCCCATAGGCTGCTGCCAGGCAACGAGGAGCTACTTTAGCTCAGAACTTCCTGCTGGCCAGGCAGAAGCTCTCTTGAATTGTGCTAGAGTCAGGCTCTCTTCCTACCCAGGCCTCTTCCTTTCCCCAATCCTGCCACATCACTGCCCAGAGTCCCCACCTTCTGCTCCCTCTCCACTTAATCTCTTGCACTTTGATCCCATCTTGGTGTCTGCTTCTCAGAGGACCCAAACTAGTACATAGTCATTGCAGCGAGATTTGGGTAACATCTGAAATGCATTACGAGAATCCACATCAACAAAAGTTCAAAATTCCCTGGGTGCAACTGACTCAGTAGAGAGAGCATCATCTGCCTGTCAGCATCTCTTAAAAGTTTCCTCACAGACAGACCCCCTGGGTCTGGCAATAACACGTGGTTCCAAGTCCTGCTAGATGAGGAGGAGCCAGCTGGAGTCTCTCTCATCCCCTCATCCCTATGTAAGGAATATCCTGCTGCAGCCACCGGCCAGACTCCCCCAACCTCAAAGAAGCCCAGCAACAGAGGTGCCAGCCCAAATGCAATAGAAGGAAAGGCGGCTTCTAGACAGGCCAAGTTTGGCCCACGGTCACAGGTATAAAAATCAGCAGAGCCACGAATGCAATCTAGGTCTCCCCCAAGCAGATCCCAGTGGTCACTATGGGGTCCTTGGCTTCTCTTCTGCCGTAATTATTTCCTATCTTCCAACCTCCTGGCTTCTCCCCCATCACTTACACACATACACACCCCCTCCTGGAACTCACCTCTGGCAAAAGCCAGGGGTCATTCTGAAACAAAAGCTGGCAGAGCTCATTGTAGCTGAGGTGGTCAACACCGTGAGTTCTCAGCACACTCAGGTTGTGATCTGTCGTCAAGCTGTGACTGTTTCTACAGTTCTTCCTGCAAAGAAGCAGAGCTGGTGTCACAGTTCAACTGCGCCTCCCCAAAATTCTTATGTTGAAGTTCTAACCCCCCAGTGACTGTATTTGGAGATAGTTTATAAAGAGGTAATCAATGGGGTGCCCGGGTGGCTCAGTTGGCTAAGTGTCTGACTTCGGCTTAGGTCATTATCTCAGGGTCCTGGGGCCGAGCCCCAAGTCAAGCTCCCTGCTCAGCGGGGAGTCTGCTTCTCCCTTTCCTCCGCCCTTCCCCTCTGCTTGTACTCTCTCTCAAATAAATAAAAATCTTTTAAAAAGTTAAAAAAATCAAGTTAAAAAGAGGTTGTTGGGGTGGAGGACCTAATCCAATCTGACTGAAGTTTTCCTAAGAAGATGAAATAAAATCACAGATTCACACATGTAAGGACACAGGAAGAAGATACCATATGCAAGCCAAGGAGAGAGGCCTCAGAAAGAAATTAATCCTGCCTTGATCTTAGACCTCCAGCCTTGAGAATTGTGAGAAGTTTCTATTTACACCCCCAGTCTGTGGTACTTTGCTATGGCTGCCTGAACAAACTCATACAACTCGTAAAATCAGTCTTTAATTTTTCAGAACAGTTCCTGACATTGCTTAGCAGCACCAGAGAAAAATCAGCATGTTTATACAATGAGAAAACAAAGGAAGAGATAGTACCTTTCGAGTTCTAGGGACCAGGACAGCACCTCTTATCAGAGTCTGGTAAGAATGACAGGGCCATTCCCCAAACAAGAGTCACAGCATGCCAGTCAGTGGGCACTTAGCAGACACTTAAACAATGGCTGAATGAATGAGTGTGGACACCTATGGTTAAAGGTATGTGTACACTCACTCGTGCCTTGAGGCCCAGCCCTTTTCTCTGCTTCCCTCCTCTATTCTTTCCATTAACAAGCCCCTGTTGAACATTCACTGTGAGTCAGGCACTGGCACCAGGCCCTGATGATCCAAAGTCTTAAATGATCACCCAGGTCACCAGGACCCGGAAGAGTTAGGCAAATATCATTTGCTTTACTCAGACACTGCCAAACCTCAAAGGTCATGCCTATTATAAGCATTGCAAAAGAAAGCCGAACCCCTGGTTGACCCCCCCAAGCCAGCACCTTCCATAGGCTCCCCCATGTCAGTAAAAGACAACTTCCCTCTTCCACTGCACAGCCCAACAACCGTGGAGTCATGTGGACTCTTCCCCTTTTCCACTCTAATGGAAGTGACAGATACGGAGAGGATTCTAAAATGGCTAGGCAAGTGCAAGGTCAGCCGTGCTCAGAATATATCAGTGCAGACAGAAGGGGGACCTCCTGAGCCTGAGAGAAGTGGAGAAGCAATCAAGGGACAGTGCCTGGAAGGTGTCAAGCCTGGGCCAAATATTTAGGTTGAGGAACCAAGCAAGGAGAGAAAAGAAAACCATTCTAGGCAAACTTGGTGTCACCAAGATTACAATGACGAGGATGGTGACAACAGCTGCTAAAACTTGTTGAGCATTTATCACAAACAAGGGATTACCTGAAGGTTTTATAAGTCATACAGTTCTCAACAAGCCCATGAGGTGAGTTAGATATTATCCTCATTTTGCAGATGAGGGAACTGAGGCTTGGATATAAAGTTGCTTGCCCAAGATCATGGAGCTAGTAAGGAGCAGAGCCAGGGTTGAAACAAGGTAGGCTGGTCTTGGCGTTGTGCTCTTAACCACCATGCTCACTGCCCCTAAGCACAGGACAGAAGTCAGGGGCTTGGAACCCTTCCCAGCTGTCACCAATGAGCAAAAACAGGAGCCATGATCTGTTTCTGGAACAGCTGACCCTGTGGTTCAGGAAGACAAGCAGAGTAATAGGGAAAGCATTGAAACGGCAGCCAACCACACCCACTCTCCCTTCTGTGACCCAAAAGCAGTCAGGGAAGGAAGGTTCAAGAAACCATCCTAGGTGAACCAGAAGGAAAATGGAACCGAGAAGAATGAAAAGGAAAGCTCAGAATCATGTAGGCCAGCAGGTATCAGACTTCCAGATTTCCAAGACAAATACGACCCAACCCCAAATTTTGGGAACTGGCTGGAGAACAGGGCTGCTGTCTTTATTTTACCAAATACTGACATTAACAAGATCCATCAGTTATCCCCATCATTCAATCCAACTATCCACTTATCATGTCCACACTCTTCTCCAGATGCTGCTCCTCATTCTCCCCTGAGGTGACACTTCTGCACCAGCTCCTGAGGGCCCAGTTTCCCCGAGGTTCCACCCTCAGCCTCCACCTCAAATCCGGCCTGCTCCTGGGGCTGCAGCGTTGGCCCACTACACCAACCACTAACTCCCAAACCAGCGCCTGGGACCCTGGCCGTGCTCCCCGGCTGCAGACTTGGCTAGCTGTCCCTGGGCACACTTCTGCTCTCTCAGCCAGTAAGAAAGAAAAGGAAGAAATCATCCTTCGGTCGATAAGAAGAAGAAGAAAAAAAAAAAAGTATGCGTCATCTCTCAGTCAACAGTAAGAAAACAGCCATCACCTCTCTCCCATCCTGTCACCGCACTCACACCAACTTCCTGTCTCTCAAATTTCTCACAAACACATCCCTCCCTCCTAAGCCTTAGCTGGGCCTTGGAATATTCTAATCAAGCTATTTCTCAGCAGCTGCCTCCGGGGGGGGGGGCACATTTCCCACTCCCACCCCCTTGCATCTAGGCATGAGGGGGGGTCATGAGACATCTCGTGGTCCAGGGGATGTGTGGAAAGATACCTACCACGTCCAGACCCGGCCCATAAAAACCTCCCAACCCTCTACCGCCCACCTCCACCCGCTCCCTGTAACCTGACACCCAGAATGGCCGCAAGAGCCGCGGCCTGAGGAGGCCGAGTCTAGGTCAGCCAACCTGGGCCCCTGAAGGACTGCGTGGATCAAGACCCCGACCTCATGCCGACTAGTGGACCCGACGTGAGCAAGAAGCAACATCTACTGTGTTAAGCCGGGGGGGGGGGGGGGGAAAAAAAAAAAAAAAAAAAAAAAAAAAGAAAGGGGGGGAGGGGGGGGGGGGGAAGTCAAGAAAAAAGGAGCCAATTCTTCTACATAAATGGACTAGCTTCTGAACAGGAGCACGCGTTTTCTTCCAAATGCTACAGAAGCCACCGCCAGCTTGTAAGCAAGTGAGCAAGAGTGGAGACAGGTTTTAAGATTCCTTGGCTGCCGGGCGGAGAAAGCCCCCGGCTGTGTGGCCCTCAGACTTCGCTCTGGAGAGCGGGGCCTCGTGGAGCGCCGGAAGCCAGCCGCGGCCAACTTTCCTCTGGAGAGCCCCCCACCCCCGCCACACCCCGGGGCGTCCCACCCGCTACCGCGCTCCAAGTCACCCTCTGAGGCTGCGGGGGGGGGGGGGGGGAGGGGCACCGTAAACCCCGAGTCCCTCACACAGCGCCCGGTATTCAGTAGGTGCTCAATAAACGTTCGCTGACGAGAACTAAGGCGGAGAGGCCGGGGAACGGCCCCCTACTGTTGTCCCCACACTTTAAGGGGGGGCCCAAAGCGGGCTGGGAGGGCAGGGCCCCTCGTCCCGGGCCCGCCGTCGGGCTCCTGGAGCGGCGCTTACCCGGCCCTCATGAACTTGCAGGCCCCGTAGACCAAGAACTTGCAGAGGTGCAGCTGCGCGCACAGCCCCACGCAGCCGGCCTTGGAGCTCTGGTGCACGCGGCACAGGCGCAGCGCCGAGACGGCCAGCACGACGCGCTTGGCGGCCACCACGCCGCCCGCGCCCGCCCGCGTCGCCACCGCGAAGCGGCCGCGCTCCCGCAGCAGCCGCTCCAGCGCGTCGGCGCCGACGCCCTCCAGCAAGCGGCGCCGCAGCTCCTCCAGCTCCAAGGCGCCCCCGGCCGCGCACAGCACCTGGGTCACCTCGCCGAGGACGACGGCCTGGGCCATGGCCGCGGCGGCGGGGGCGTACTGCCTGTCGGAGCGCGGCGGACCGGACGCCGGCGGCGGCCGACGCGGGCTGGGCGGGCGGCTCCCGCGGGGTGCAGACGCCAGCTGGAAGCGAAAGCGAAAGCGCCCCGGGGCCCGAGAAAACGGAACCCGTGCCGCCTCACCACGCCCACCGGCCCGCAGCTGAGGGGGCTCGGCGCCTTCCGGCCTCAGGGCCCTCAGCTGTGCGCGGCCGCCGGGCCCCGCCGCCGGGCTCCGGGGCCCGCTCCTCCGCTCCGTCGGCAGCCGGGGCGGGGGGCGGGGGGAGGGAGGGGGTGATGTGGGGACCCCGAGAGTGGGTCTCCCGCGCTTGAAAGAGAAGCCGGCACGTCCTTCGGGGCAGCGCCTCGCGGCTCTCGAAGAGCCTTCGCCTAGTGGACGGGGGCGGAGACGCCCGGGCCGTGCGCAGCTCGCGCTGAAGCCCCGAGCGTTTGGAAATCGCGCGCCCGCCAGACCCCAGTAGCTCTCCGCCCGCGCGTTGGCGAAGCCGGCCGAGCCGCCCGTCCCCCTGGCGACCGAGCCGGGCCGCCCCGACGGCTCCCGACGACGCGGGGTGGGGGGTGCGGGGGCCATGGGCGTGGTCTCTCTTACACACACACACACACGTGACAGCAATCACGACGGGGGGTGCGGGGGCCACGGGCCGAGTCTCACACACACGCGCGCGCGACAGCAATCACGACGAGGGGGGGTGCGGGGACCACGGGCCGGGTCTCCTTCTCTCTCACACACACACACACACACACACACAC
>NW_027397074.1:77411110-77504059 GCF_003265705.2 Callorhinus ursinus
CACACACACACACACACACACACGACGCGGGGTGGGGGTGCGGGGGCCACGGGCCGGGTCACCTCCACCTCCCGCCCACACCCACACACATACACGACAGCAATCACTCCGAATTGCCAGTGGGACTTCGGTGCTACTTTTCTTCAGGGCTCGCAGTGAACGTCCCCTTTTAAAAGAGTCTGTCTCTCCTTCTAGAAAGCAGATCCGTTTCTCCTCTTCTCCCCGGCCCAGTGGAGTGACCAAGTGTTTAAAGAGCATTTGGAGCCTAGGCACACACTCGGGTTGTTGACAGAAATGTGAGCTGTTTGAGCCCTTTGCAAAAGGAGTCCGGGAATAGCTATTAAAATTTGTAACTACGCATGACCTTTGACCCAGCAGTCTGTCTTCTGGGAATCTTCTAGAAGTACAAGCAACAGTAGATAGGTTATGTGCGGAATTTATGTGGGGGGAGGCATGGTGCCGGGAGCAACGTGGTTGATCCTTATCCAGACTGTTACACAGCCTTAACAAGCATGACCTAGAAGGATGTCCATGATGCGTTAAGGGAAAAAAGAAACGGCACAGAAATGTCTAAATCAATAGCATAAAGAGCATCTATGTGTGTGGGAATGTGGCTATTTTTGAATGAGCAAGGAGAAAGCTGAGGAGAGGCGCACACTGCCAAAGTTTGCACTGACACAGGCTGTGGGGAGTATGCAGTAAGAGGTACTAGGGAAGTGGAAAAAAGATGAGGGACAGAAAGATTGTGGGGAAAGAAAATAGGTATGATGTTAAAATTCTATATAATATTACCATAAAACCGTAAAAATCTGTTAAGTGTAGTAACGTACAAATGAATTAGGGGACGGGATGAGGGGCAATTTTCTCTTGGCTTTTAATTGTGGATTTTTAAAAATTGTGTAAAAAATTTGTTTAAGATTTTGAGAGATTGATAGCACAACGATGGGGGGGGTGGAGGGGCAGAGGGAGAGGGAGAAGCAGGCTTCCCTGTTCAACAACATGGGGCTCAATTCCAGGACCCCAGAATCATGACCTGAGCCCAAGGCGGATGCTCAGCCGACTGAGCCACCCAGGTGCCCCGTAAAGTTGTGTGAAACTTTTTTGTAAAAATTGAATTTTTAATTTAAATTTAAAATTTTTAATTGTGGTTTTGATATTGAAGGGTGACATCAGTGAAAATGGCGGAGTAAGGACCTCGGAAAGTTTGCCCGTCAGTGGCAGTGTGGCCGCAGGGAAAAACTGGCAAAAATGGTCAGAATCCGTGTTTTCAGAGCTCTGGAAATTAAAGTCTTGCAGCAACTCGTTTAACATTTAGTCAAGAAAAACAGCTGAATCTAAGTGAAAACATCAAGCTTTGTAGCATTTTAACTTACCCTGGTCCTAGCTCCTCAGCTCCGTGGCAGCCTTGAAAACTAACAGCCCACACTCCTGGTACCAGTACCAGAGAGGGCAGAACGGGGCTGGAGCTTTTTCAAAACTGCATTGTTTGACCCATCTCCCCGTTCCCTGGAAGGCCCTCCTGAAAGGGCTTGTATTTATTTGTCCTCACTGGAACTAGCCCAGTCCCAATGGCTTCTCCCCAGGGGTGGTTTGGTGTTTTAACATCACGACTGGGGGACTGACACAGTGGATAAGAGCTGAGGCAAACAATACACTTAACCAAAAATTTAAAGGAAAAGCTGAAGGATGAGATGTCCACTGGGGCTTTGAAAAGCTCCTGCGTATTTCTAGGAATCTAGAAGCCTGCTGCATGCCTCACTGAGGGCTTCTCCCAGAAGTCACAATAAAGGTTCTTGCCCACATTTTCCCCACTCCCTCTGCCTCCTGGCCAGCGTTGGTGCCTCCCTGTGCAGGCAGCCCTGCAAGGTGTGCTGGCCTCCTGTTACTAGGGATCTGTGAGTATAAAAACATCTATCTTCCTTCATAACAGACATCTCCATGTGTGCACATCTTACCATACCTGATTAAAACAAAGCCCGTTTAAAACCCAGGTAATGGAGGGTTTTAAGGTGGAAGAAGAATTAGAGGATTCCTACTAGACATCCAAGTGGAAATGCCCAGCCTGCACTTGGATCTGTGAGTCTGGCACTTGTAGAAGAGGTCAGAAGTAGGGCTGGGAATACAGAGATGGTTAAACCCCCAGGCCTGATGAGATCACCCAGTAGGGGTATAAAACTGAGAAGAGAAGCCCGAGGATCTGCCTCTCTGATGAAGAAGCCTGAGCTGAGGCTGAGAGGGAGCAGCCACTGAGGTAGGAAGAAAACAGGAATGAGGGAAGGATGAAAGCCAAATATTTAAATATTTCAAGAAGGAATGATCAGCTACACTGAGTGCCATCAAGAGACTGAGTGAAAGAAGGTAGAGAAATGTGTTATCTATTGCTATGCAACAAACCACCCCAAAACCTAGTGGCTGAAAACAACGGTTTATTTTTCACGATTTTGTGAGTTGACTGAGATCAGTTGGG
This sequence comes from Callorhinus ursinus, assembly GCF_003265705.2. Lineage (NCBI taxonomy): Eukaryota > Metazoa > Chordata > Mammalia > Carnivora > Otariidae > Callorhinus > Callorhinus ursinus. Next base: position 77,413,578 of record NW_027397074.1, read on the forward strand.
TAGTTCTGCCCGCACAGTATAACCAGTCATTCCTGGAGCTGCATCCAGCTGGGAGCTCAGCTGCGGCCAGAACGTGCAAGACAGCCCCTCATCCCCCAGGGTCCCTGTGGCTGCTTATCCCTTGGTAGTCTGTCCTGAGCTGCTTCATAGTATGGCGGGTGGCAGAATGGTAAGAACAAAACTGGAGGGGGCTGAAGCATGAATGGGCAGTGAGGACATGGAAACAGCAAATGGAGATCGTGTCTGCAGGAAGTTTTGCTGTAAAGGGAAACAAGAGGTGGTGGTGAACAAGTGACCGTACTACAGGGAGGAGGGGGATGTGGAGTTAAGGAAGCTTTTGGTCCACATTTTGCTCTAAGATGAGGGAATCATAGCTAATGCACAGTTTCATTCTGTCTAACTTATCCAGTGGGGAGATTGTTGATGTTAAGTGAATCACTGGTTGGGGTAGGGAAAGGGGCAATTTGAGAACGGCATCCAAGAACCTGGCTTGGGAAACTGAAGTTGGTGAGGCCATTCACCAAGGAGCCTGCTTGCGACTGAACGTGGGATTTGGGATCTGATACAGGAAGTGTAAGGTGTCCACCAGGTGGAGTTGATCTGGAGTTGAGGAAGTAAGCCTGGAGCTTGTGTTCTGTTGGTCCTGCTCTTGACCAGGCTCCTCTCTCTGACCAGGAAGCTTTAGAGCCCAAAGTCTCTACCGGGCTCAGCGTACTTACACACTCGTCTGTGGCCAGGCCAGCGGTGTCTTGATCTGTCTTCCAAGATGAGCCCTGCTGAGACCCTGAGCTGTCCCCTTTCCGACCATCACACTGCCCAGGAGTAAAGCTGAGCAACAGCACCCATGAAGTGTCCTGCTTCAAAGCTCTAGAAATACTGCTCTGTGGAATCGAGTGACTTTCAGCGAGCTCTTTTTCCTCTCCTTTAGATAGAAAAAATCCTTTCATAATTAGGTACCACCCAATTAGTTTTGTAGTTTTACACATTAGCCATTATTATGTAAGCACTGCTACATTTTCAGAGCAAGGCACACCTTTATAAACTGATGTTTACCAAAGAAATTACAATAAAATTTTAAGTTTTAGGTTCTACGTGAGCTATCTAATCACTTTATCTCATTAAAGAAAAATCTATTCTACCTTCTTTTTCTTGCTGTAAAGAAACTTGAAACATTCATTTTTATAATACTGTATTGGTGAGTTTCCAGTTTTTTATCTTCTCGTATTTATTTACCGAAAGAGAGCGAGCACGCGAGTATACAAGCAGGGTGAGGGGCACAGGGAATGGAAGAGAGAATCTCAAGCAGACTCCACACTGAACACAGAGCCTGACTCGGGCTCCATCCCAGGACCCTGAGATCATGACCTGAGCCGAAATCAGGAGTCAGACGCTTATCCAACTGAGCCACCCAGGTGCTGCTCCACAGCTCTTAATAGTTGAAACAGAATTCTACAGTTGTTTAAGGTTCTTTTCTCATTGTTCTGCATTTTTCTTTTACCCTACCCTTTCTATCCCCTCCCATATCATCCCACTGCTAGAGAGAGAAAGAGGGAGAGAATCATGGTAATAAGGACTGGGTTTATGTGTTCATTCAGTGTATTTTTGGTGAGATTTGTGCTAAACTCTGGAGGGTACCAAGGATAAAAGAATACATTGAGGACGGGAGTTCAGACAAAACAAGGAACAAGTACACACTGCAGAGAAGTGCAGCAATGAAAGCACAGAGAAGGCAGAGAGCAGGAGAGGAGGGACAAAGAGCTCCCTGGTGACCTGCTGTGTCTGTCCCAGCCCCGCTAGGCGGCCAGTACAGCACCCCAGGAACACAAGGGCCTGATTTCTGATGGGTGTGAATAGGTACAAGAGTGTAAGTAGTGTGTTCTTGGGAAGCTAACCCATACCCTGTGGCAGAACAAATTTGTCTCTTTTAAATACAAATTTGACAAGTTGTTTGAAGTGGGATAAAACCCAAAAACATGAAACCGAAGTGTGTACAAGTTCCCAGGCTCAATGATCTCCCCATTTTCATTCCCCAAGTCACCAGCCACCACTAACTTGGTGGGCGTTATTCCAGACACAGATAGATCTGTGGTAGGGCAGCTTCTAGAGTGAATGATTAGGGGAAGGTCAAATACTATTCTTACTGCTGAGAATCTTTTGTCCCAGGTTTTGTCTTAAAAAGTGTACAGAATTTACATGTTACTTTCTATTTGTAGGGCCTTCATTTTTTCCTTTCTCCAATTCTGGCATAGAAGGGGCTTCACAACATCTCAGAATTAGCACTTTAAAAAGTGCAGGGGTGCCTGGGTGGCTCAGTCGTTAAGCGTCTGCCTTCGGCTCAGGTCTCCCTCTCCCTCCACCTGCTGCTCCCCCTACTTGTGCTCTGTCAAATAAATAAAATCTTAAAAAAAAAAACAAAACAAAAACCTTTAGAACGTGCAAAGGGTATTTCTGGGACCAAGGGTGGGAAGAGCTCAGGAAAGGGGAATGGAGAACCTGGAAGTGAATGAAGATGAAGACATGGATGGGAAGGAGTTTTGGGGGGTGGGGGTGGGGGTGGGGAGTTGGAGAGAAGCCAGGCTCTGGAAGGCGGGCAGAAGGCCTTGTCTTTCTCCTTCCTTACCTGGGCTGGCCCGCTTACAGAGCTGAGGGGCAGAAAATGGCAGGAGAGGCTTCGGCATGGGAAGGGCAGTGGCAGGAGCAGGAAGGGAGGCAGCTGAGATCTCGCAGGGGCCGTGTCCCAGCCCGTGTCCCAGCCCGTGGAAGCTGTGCACCAAGCACAGCCTCTACTCATGCCCTTGGTAGGTGTCTTTGGGAACTGCTGTTAGGTTCGTGTATTTCCACAGTATCCCATGCCCCTTGTTTACAGCCTATTCTCCAGTAGAAGGTGAAATCCTAGAAGATAAACTGTCTTTCGTGTGTGCCTGTCCCTGGGAAAACTAGACTCGAAGTTGAATGACAGAAAACTTCTGAAGAAAATATATGTCAATCCAAAATGGGTATCTACAAAGAAATGTTTAGAACCCAAACCATTCCTAAGGACCATCTATTCCTTTTATATATATATATATATTTTTTTTTTTAAATTTTTTTTTTAAGAGAGAGAGAGAGAGCAGGGGGGGGGGGAGTGGGAAAGGGAGAAGCAGACCCCCCGCTGAGCAGGGAGCCCGATGTGGGACTCGATGCCAGGACTCTGGGATCATGAGCTGAGCCGAAGGCAGACGCTTAACAACTGAGCCACCCAGGCGTCCCCCATCTATTCCTTTTTTACAATTGAAAGTATATAAGTAATTAGAGAAAGACAAATTCAGGAAAAATAGCATAGTTTTTAGTTAGGCTTTTGATTAAAGTCTCAATTTTACTTATTAGAGTGTGAACCCAGACATATTATTTACCCTCTCTGGCCTTTCATCTGTAGGATGAATGGACAATATAGCACCTACCTCGCTGGGTTAGTCTGAGGAAGAAATGAAGATCTGCCTTGTACACGGGAAGTACTCACATGGACTAAACATAATGAGGGCTTCTGTTCAAAACTCTGTAGAGTACCTGATTCTTCTCAATCTAAAATGAGGGGTGGGTAATATGCCGCATCACACAGTGATGGGTCTGTCTCAGCCTCCCTGCTTGGTGCAAACACAAAAATCAGGCTACAAGTCTGAGAGTAGGTCCTGATTACTAGTAACTAACGAGCCTCATGAAGGCTGAGCATCCCACAAGAATACAGACAGACAGTCTGTGGATTTTTACAAAAGAACAGATTAGTTCAGATTTAGGTCTCAATCAGCTGGACCAAAGCAGGCCAATTAAGATGAAAGAGGTGGTGTAAATGTGCTTTGGGTTAACACTTGTAACAGCAACTGAGGTACGCTAAGTGTGAGCCCTCAGGCATACCTACGGTCTTGCAGGTATTAGGCACAGGAGAACAGGCCTCTGTTCCCTCTGGAGCCTTGGTTGCCATGACCTGCTCTCAGGGTCCTCCTCCAGAATGGACTCTCAGCCATTTCCGGCCCCCCTCCCAGGCCCTTCTTCTGCTCTCAAGTGCTGCCCCCAACCCCATACTCCTTCTTCCTTGGTCTGCGGCTCTTCTCTCACTTTACCACATATCATCCCAGACCAGGCTTTGGGCTCCCTCAAAAGCACCATGTCTGAAACAGAATTCGTCTTTCTCACTAAACTAGCACTTCCACTCCCACCTTCACTGAGGCAGTGGGTCACCATGGCACATCCCTGCCCCCTACTTTCACATCTACCCTAAGCTCCCTGAGGACCGGGGCTGTGTTTTGTTCACTCCTGCAGCCCCAGCACTAGAACAGCACTTGGTATACGGCAGGTGCTCAATGAATATTTGTGCGGTGCCGGGGTTGGGGGTAATGCGTGCTCTTAAATGTCCGTCAGTAAACACCCAGAGCAGCATCTTGCCAATTACCCTCTTTGTGTTCGTTTCTCTCCTTCGGCAACTGCTTCCCCAGCAATACTTCTAATAAAAGAATAGGACACATTACTTTTCACATTTAAATCTTCAGAAATGGTAAGCGAAGTTTGACACAGTTTTTCACATTCTCAAATCTCCTATGAGTCAATAAGCAGAAAAAGGGAACAGAAAGTCAGAACTGGATATAGAATTCAGATTTTTTTCTTTCAAAGACACATTTTATACAACTTTCAACATTTATACTTTCAAACAAAATGAGCAAAAAATACACCGAGTGCTAAAAAAATCAAAACAGAAGTAATACAATTTTAATTTCAATATTTTAAAATACAGAAATTGTAAAGTAAGAATACTAAATACAACTTTAAACAAGTCACTTGTCCTCCTCTATAATAACCAATGTAAGCTACTTAAAGACTTACAAATTTAAAACAGAAACAAAATAAATACTGTACACTTTCCCTGCCTGCAGGCAAAAGATGGGAAATACTGTTATGAATCCAAAAAAAAAAATGCTCTTAAAGCTTCAGCATCCCATTTCCCAGCCACACCCCACTCTGTTGTCACACCGTGTGCTTCTGTATTCAAAGGACACACATGTGCACACATACTGACTGCCTATACAAACAGACAAGACACTACTCCGCAGACACCCCAAACAAGAAAGGGTAACAGTCACCTTGGACCATGGGCATAAAAATCGGTTAAGGAAAGTCAGTCAGGCTAGCAAAACATTACTACAAAACTAGTAAATACCATAGCCAACAACTGTCCCCTTTTCAAATTTCACAGATTTAGAACCCCTAAAACCAATACTACCCCCACATCGCCACCCTCTACACCCCCACCCCCCCCAAAAAAAAAAAACCTGCTGAAGCACTGGCAAAGTTAGACATTTCACAGTAAATGTGAAAATTCATATTATATAATCTCTTAAAATGAACCTTTTCACCCTCTTTCCACAGCATGAAACTGTTATGGCTTAATTTATATTAAAAGTAGAAAAGTCTTTTCGGAAGGAAATACAGTCTGCAAAGATGCATATGTGTTTCCTGATCAGTGCTATTTCATACCTAACAACTGCATGACTTGCTTTTGCAGTCAGAAGCTGTTTTTTTGAAAAAACTGAGGTTATAGCTTTTGATTCAGTCTAACCATAAATGTAAGGCCCTTAGTTTGGTTTAGGTTTCTTTTGCAAGATAAAATAACCTTGGGGTTCACTTAGCAAGTTACACCTCAGGTCCCTGACTATAATGTGGAAGTTTATATGTATGCTTTGTAAAAATAAAAGGTTACTTATGAATCTTAGAAGGAAGAAATGATTCTATGCAAGGAATCAACTCATTATATATCACTCTTCATGCTGGTAACTGTTACCAACCAAAATCCACCAAAGAAATGTAAGAGTATGTCTGGATTACTTTATTCCTGCAAAATATTATATTTTCCAGCACTTATGATCATTGTTTTGGTGAAAGATCTTGGGGAAAAAGAGCTGACATTTAGAAAAGGAAATGGCCAAAATAAAACTGGGTGGAGGCAAGGTTTATCTTTATGATTAAGTTCCCTTTAGGACTGCTTTCTGAAATAAAGAAAAGTGAATTCAGAATGTCACAGGTCTTGCATAGGTAAACTACTTGGAGGTCAAGGGCTACGTGGTAGCCAGGGTTTATTAGTGAAATAGTGCAGAGCAGATAAACTTGGAAGAATCACTGAATACAGTTTCAAAAACGTTTTAACAAAAAATTTAATTTTGCACTTATTAAGACAAAGCTTTAGGACACCAGAAAGGGCACCAAGGGTGAGTGGGAGAGTCTAAGGGGTAGAATGCACGCAAGTGAGTATTATTTTCCCTACCCATTATAAAGGGAAAAAATACTATAAAAGAATAAAACCACAGTCATGATAAGCTAATTGCTTTGGAAATAGGCATTTGCTTAACGACCTTACTTTAAAATTTTTATGTAAGGGTATCAAATATTTGACTTACGGCAGGACGTTCAGTGAAAGACAAAAGGGTTTTTAGTAAGGCTACAGTATTAAAATTAAATTACGTTCATCAGCAATGTAGTAAGTATATTATTTGTCCCCCCTTCTTTCCACCTGACTTGTAGTAAGCGTGTGATCATCATCCACCACTGGATGAGCAGAGGATGCACAGTGTCACACAACAGAGGCTGAGAAAGCAAGGTACCTGAGGTCTAAGAGTTCACTGTGACCCCAGGTGAGTCACTGCCCTCCTGGCTTTGTCTCCTTTATTTACTGGCAACACTCTTTTCCTAAGCTCACGATTTGAAGCTCAACCTTCTCAAGACTGCTTTAGATAAAGGCCCAGGACATCTGAAAATGACTGATGATTTTTAGCTTCTCTTTTCAGAGGGAGCAATTAGCTTAATAGTTAATGGGGGAAAATGAGCTTTTGAAAAATTTTCAGATTTACATTATTCATTTCTTAATATGAAATTGCAAAATGCTTACATGCTGCAATAGTTACTTCTGGCAGTAGTCAAGTGGGCCGTACAATTACTCATCCCCTCTTTGGGGACTAGCCCCATGACTACAGAGAGCATCTCTTGAAAAGGGCAGAAAGAATCTTCTCCTTTGAAGATGTCCAGTCAGGTCTCCTTCCCAGCACTACAGTGCTTTCTCCCTCTACCCAACAAGCTGCTGCTAGCCAACCCTGAGCTGTCTTTGTTGGTTCTGAACACCTTCTATTTTTTCCCTAGCTCCTTGGGTAGTTGCTACATCATCTTAATTCCATGACTTATTTGAGCAGAGACCCCAACTTTTATCGAGTGCCTGAAGAGTAGGCAGAATCTGTGGAGCAGTACTGTGCTAATTCCTCTTTGAGCAAAACCTAAAACCATTTTTGAATTCCTTTAAATCATCCTTATGATTACTTGGGGATAAATGTTCTCACTCTTATCCATAAACTATCTCACTTCTTTTTCTTTCACTTTAAAGCATGGATTCTGATTTTAATTCAACACCTTGTTAGCGATTCTTCAGAGGTTTTAGGTAGCATGCTCTGGGCACATATATACTTGATATGAAACAAATTTTATAAGTAATAGTTTTCACTTAAAAAAGCATATAAATGTGCATTGTCAGTTGTAACTTAAATAATGATAAATTATCTGCAAGTATAAAAAGTGTTAATAATTAAGGAATGCTTTTCTATGTTTTTCTTAACCACATTTTTATCCAAACTTACAAATGAGAAAACCAAGACTCAGAAAGAGTAAGTGACTTATTTACGGTCACACAGTTGATACATAAATGACAGAACTTGGACAAAAACCCAGGTTCGTGCTCCCTTCCATGGTATATACCACACCTCTCTATTACCAACATTAAACTATTAACTTTTGAAATGTTTCTTAAATTTTAAAAACTAAAAAAAAAAAAATTACTTCCACTTCTACAGTTGTACATTTCAGTTGAAACTAATGAAGTTATGCTATTTTTCTTAATACATGGGCCCTCTTTTGCTTAAAGTTTGCTGAGAAATGAAAATAATACTGCTTATTTCTTGGAGAAGATACCTTCAAGAGCAGAGATCCCAACTTCAGCTTTATATTCCCCCACAGTGCTAAGTCGTGTTGGGCACACAGACGTTGGATAAATACCTGCTGCCATCATACAGGTCAATACAGTAGAGTTCATTTAAAAGGCAATAATTAGGATTATTAAAAAACAGATCAGTATTCAAGCTAAGCATTTAAGTCGTGATAACGATGGTCTTGTTTTCTCTGAGTTTCTATGATGTCAGTCAGAATTTTTAATTCTGTATGCTTATGAAATTCAGTGTATTTCTAGGATGCTGCACTACTATAAACTGCCAGTCTTGTATTGTTGACTTCCTTAATCAGTCCTGGAAAGCATATTATGTGACATCATGAGTTACAGGACCAGGGATCCCAGGTTAACAGAAGTCACTTACTTGAATCAATACAGAAAAATCATTATCTACTACTGCCATTAAAATCGCATACATTAAGTCCAACTGTTTTATCTATTTATTTGCACCTAACTAGCTAAATGCCACCACTGTTGTCTCCTTGTCTAAGCTGCAGTGTCTGTGTGGTAGAAGGGATTATAAACAAGACTGAGGAAAACATGAAAGGTTGTCTATCACAGCCGAATCCAGACCCTGGCTGCAGTCACCTCAAAGTCCAGCCACTTCCAAGAGATAAAGGGATGCATCAGAGCTAGTAAGTTTAGAATAAGTTTGACCAGGCAACTCACTGGGCCAGTAGGCTGAATTTTCACCAATTTGGAAAAAGATACATGAATTCTGTCTCAGTGCTTAGATTATCTTACTGCAAGTTTTTTCTAACTTAGCCAGTTCAAGGGCTAAACCCGCCAAAAATGAATCCACAGTACCTTCACTTAATACTTATACATACTGGCTACTTAAAATTAGATTTACTGGCCTAAGTACACAGGGCAGATATTGGTCACCATTTTAATTTATAAAAATAAATTGATTTTAATTTTTATAGCTAAAGAAAAGAAGTCAGGTAATTAGAAATACTTAGAGCTATGAAAAATGTAAAGAAAACAAAAGAACCCAAGATCATGACGTAGCTGGAAGAACGAATTATAATTCTGATTTCTTAAACCAAAACAAAATCATGTGAACTCTAACACTAAAACGGTGTCTACAGAAAACCAAAACATCACAATAATATATTGGGAGGTAGGAAAATCAGTCAAACCCCAACTTTTGACATCTTGAGATCCCATGACCAAACAAATGACTGATTATATCCATCTCTTAACCAGTTTTGGCATAGTGTAGACAGAGTTTAAGTAGGCCCTTTACAGACACTTAGTGTTTCCATAAAAATTCCTTTTCCTGACACCCAGATAAGTCCCAGAATTTGGTCCAGTCACTTGGACCAAAAAGGTTAATCCATAAGCTATTTTGTATTTATTCCATGAGATACTGAAATGGAGACATAATAAGAAATATTTCTCTTTGAAAATACACATTTGAATGCAACCATGAAAGATGACAGCATCGATTTTTTTCTTAGAGCTTCAAGTGATACTTAATACAGAAGGGAAAGTCCTGCTACCTTGCTGAGTAAAAAAGAGACAAATCCATAATATGGCCATATTACTTCTCCATAAAAATAAATTTTATCCTATTTGCCTCTATTTTCTTTGTAGAAATTTGTAAAATGTTCTTTTGTCAGAATTGGGAATATCTTCACCCCAGCCCCAGAAATCACTTCTTTTTATGCCATGGGGAGGAAAAGGGAAAATATAAGCTATTGCAAGCAACTGAAAACTGGCATTTAGTAAGAACTGTGCATAAAGGAGAGAAATGATTCCTTAAAGCTCAACCAGATACTTAATCTCAATATGCACTGGTTAAGTTAGGACAGATGGAAGGAACTGCAAGAAGCACCCATTTTACTCCAAGTCTGTATCTTAAATAATTCTTTAGAAGGTTAAGAAATAAGAAACTAAACACACATACACCCAAAAGATCTACTCCAACATGCTTGCTTCTATACAACTTAATATAGTATAGTCCTATTATATTACGGATTATGCAGATTTGAATATACTAAGTCAAACCATATCTCATTATTTTCCAACAAGTTAGGTACACAGAATAAAAGCGTCATAAAATATAGCCTCTGGGGCAGGTGCTCGTTCTGCCCTCCAACACCAGCAGTATGAAGAAGGCCCTCTGTAGTTACAAATGTTTTTGAAAAACTATAAACATGACAATTTAACCAAACTTATAACCCTTTTCCCACAAGTAGGAAAACGATATTAAAGCTGTTCTCTTTGGGACCCAGATATCATCAGCAAAAATGAAAATGCAAGAAGCCTATTATTATAGAATTAGAAGAAAACTGCAATGTCAAACGAAAGAGAAATGTGGGATCTTTTACGTAATTCTTACACGTTGGCTATGAAAGTGTTTCCCTGCAAAGAGAAGAGTCTTGTTGCGTCGTCACAAAATGATGGGGAGTGCAGAGGGAAGGTGGGATATAAGGTAATCGACCTGGATAACAGTATGCACCTTGGATGTTAGCAAAAGCGAAGCTAATAGCTTATAAAAAACACATGAAATATATAAAATAAAATGATTTTCATATACATCTTAATTTAAAATAATTAATGCATCAAATCCCTGTTTAAGACTTTAACCTGAATATCAAATTTAAGAGTCCAGACTAGTTACTGTTACCGTGGCTCTTCCCCACATGTAACATACACACTATCAAAAATAATTTAAAAACTTTCACATTCTTAAATCTAAATTAGTGAGATAGTTCTCCAGAAATCTTCCAAATAAATAGCTTTAAAAAAGAAAGAATTTAAAAGCTGTTAACTTTAAAAAAAAATCTGTTAAATAAATTATTGATAATTCTTTACCCTACCACTGAAAATAAATCAAGACACTACCAACAACAAAATGAAATTCAAGCCCTGACAAGAGACCTTTTCCAGTTCAAGGTCTCTTTTTAAGGTTCTACCCTCCTTCTTCCTCTCCCCCACCAGGTCCGAAACGGTTATTGCTGAGTGGGTGTGGCACAGTGAAAATGCAGCATCGGTTCATTTTGTTCTTCAGGCAGTGTTCTCTACTGTACATGCAAACTGCTTCAGGCGGGGGCATGGCGGGAGCGCCAGGCTCGCGCGCGCCTCCGAAACCAGTTTGTCTCCAAAGGGAAGAGTGGCCACAACAGCAGCTCGTCACACAAAGAAACGGGCATGGCCATTTCTGTTCAACTTAAGGATCTTCCCAAGACGTTGTTTGGCTGTTGCCATTCCTTTTTTTGGACGTTTACCTAGAAGACAGCAACAATAGCGTAGGTAATAGTGAAAATCATTCTTGACAGACAGAACCCGGGAGACTTCAAGGGAGAGCTATGCGGCGAGCAAGCCTTTTCGGTGTTCTGAAGGGGCAAAGTCACACTCCCAGAATTCTACTGTTTCGAACCTCCCATCTCATTACTTGAGAGATAAAGGACAACCTCCTTCACATGACTTACCAGGCCGACCCACAGTCTGATCCCTGCCTCTCTTGAGCAGGAGCCCTGACCGTATCTTGCCTCAAATTGTGCTTCAGCCACAAAACTGACTGCAGTTTCATACTGTTTCTCGTACTGTTTCTCACCTTGGTACCGTGGGCCATACTATCTCCTTGACCTTCATTGAGGTCTACTCTGGCACTTCCCCAACCCAGTAGAGCTAACCCTTTACCATCCTTATCAGGATCTACCTCCTCCTCCAGGAAGCCACTCCCAATCCTCAGGACCAACCTAGGGAGCCTTCTTCTCTGTTCCCACAGTAACCTATGCACGCCGCCCTCACTGCGCCACCCAGAGTGCATCAGGCTGGAAGCGGCTTGAGGGCAGGGACCACTACACATATATCTGAACTGCCACTGTCACTGTCATACACGGTCAAAAATACACTCAGCCCATAGACGTGTCAAAGTTACCTTTTGTTGCCTGGTTGCTGATAGGTGGTGGATTTGATGCAGGTCTCTTGGTGGGGTGAAGGGGCACTGAATAGGAAGTCTCACCAACTGGCCTTTCTGGGCTTATGCTGCCATTATTTATCTGGCACACCCCCGAAATCAAGCTTGAATTCTGTGTATACTTCCCATTTGGAGGGCTTGAGCCACTGCTGTCCACAGAATTCCTACTTTGTACCTTCTGACTGATTTCTGATGAACCTTCCTTTTTGATGCATTTCTGGCCTCTACTTAAATCCTAAAAAAGGAAGGAAATAAGGCTGGATTTTTAGAGTTCCTTTATGATAAGTGAGGTATTTAACCTCTCTATGCAATAGCAAGTCAAGGGAGAGAAGATATCGACTACTGAACTTTGGTTTTCTTAACATGTAGCAGCCACAGACGACCACCCCTTCAGGATGGTCATGTCATTCCAAAACCTCACAGCACGAAATGACTCAAGTATAGAAGTTTTACATCATAACTTAACTCCAGAAGAAAACATTTTTATTTATATATTATATATATATAAACTTTATACATATATATTTAAATGCGTATATTTATATATAAAATATAGAATATGTAACGTCTATTATTTATTATAATATGGCATTCTGCATGTGCCATGACATGCCACAGAAAGAACGTGTGGCTGGGACATGCGGGCCTACCAATTCCTCAGCACGTCACAGATCCCATCTCTCTCACGATGTAGTGCACTATCTTTTTTAGAATCTAACTTCTGTTAAGGTTCATCTCCACGGTATTTAAATTGTTTCCTAAAAAAAGCACCTGGGTGCTCAGCCCCAAGCCTGGTTTTCCTCTAACAATTCTTCCCCCAGTCCCTTCAAGAGATCACTGAGTGAGCCATCAGGAAAAAACCAACAATGCTACTGACGGGTAGGTCTTAAAACCAATGGAAAGGGTCATGACCAGAATATAAAAAAGAAAGGAAAATATAAACATGAAAAGAGCATACTTGCAGATGTGATGTTTCATGAAACTAGCTGTTTGTGTGTGTGTGATGTAAAATAAATTCCTAATTCTGTAATGGTCAAGTAAGTTTTAAAAACAGCATTACAGGCAAAAGAAATCTGATTTTCTCTAAGGTGATCTTGCTAATCATCTGTCCTCTCCTTCTTTATTTTCAAAGACAATTATAAAAACAACAGCTAGATTTAAATAATACCTTACTTTTTTAAAAAACTATTTTATTTTTAAGTAATCTCTACACCCAAGGTGGGGCTCAAACTTACACCCCTGCGATCAAGAGTTGCATGCTCTACCGACTGAGCCAGCCAGGCGCCCCAATAATGGCTTATTTTCAATACTGAATCCTATAATGCTAATAAGTTATAAATGTAATGACCAGTGAGACACTATAAATCATACACTGAATTAAATGAATTACTAATAGTTAGGGGATTCCTTCCTTGACCTTTGATTCTGGAGCACATTCTTCTATTAAAAGAACTTGTACTTACAAAACGTTGCCTTAAAAAATAACTTGGCTCTTTTTCTCATTGTAAAATGTTTAAGTATTTAGAAAATGTAGATAAGCTACATGAAGAAAATAAAAACCACCCTTGAGGGGCGCCTGAGTGGCTCAGTTGGTTAAGCGTCTGTCTCTTGATCATGGCTTGATCTCAGGGTCCTGAGTTTAAGCCCCGCATTGGAGCCTACATCCCAGCATGGAGCCCACTTAAACAAACACCTAAGATTCCACTACTCAGTGTATGATTGGGGTTGGAGAAGGTAGAGGACTCTACACTGCAGCATGAGAATTTTGATTCTTTGGCTGTCATTTTCCAAAGTTTGTAGCAAAAGGTCATATTGCCTTTCTTGTTTGGTGCTACTGGTAAAGCTGTGGCTTTTCAAAAAGCTATTTGAGGTTCATTTTGTTTGGTATAAGCATTGTGCTGGCATCCCAAGACATCAAGTGTCCTCTCTTAGAGCAAGGGCTCTTAATCTGGAGTTAATGGATGGTCTGAGTTGGTAAGGGTGGGGCACAAACCATGAGAAAATGCTATGCAAAAATCAGTATTTATGATGAACACTTTCCTGATAAGAGAGTCAGTAACTGTCATCAAATTCTCAAAGAAATTTACCGTCTAAAAATGTTCAAGAAACAATGTCAGAGATTAAAAAGAGATCCTCAGGGTACTTCTCTTCCCCCTTTCTTTCTAGCCAGACATAACTTAGAAGTGTTGGCTGTCAGGAGTTTTTAACTTTCCTTGAATCAACTATTCTTTTCCCAATCGCAGTGTATCCGTGAGCCTTGCATTAGTTGTTACATCAGAGTTCCTAAAAACGGATAGCTGTTCAAATGCGCATTTAATCGTAAATTATTTTTTAGCTTTCCATATCTAATGGTTAATTACTGGTTGCAGTAAAAAAAATAGAAAGCAAAAACAGAGTTAATGACAATCCTAAATTTCCTTTTGATGTTTCAAGCCCTGCATATACCTGAAGATGAAATCTGGAAGTTGTATCAAATTGTTTCATCCAGGAAGAGCTCCTCAAGTCTTGTTCTTCGGTCTTGACATGGTACCCTAAACAGAAGTTTTAACTAAATTATCTCCACACAAACTTGATCATAACAAGCAAAATTAACCTAATGTTATAACAAAGTACATTTAGGTTGACGTTTTATTAAAAAATGAATATGTTAACTCTATTTACTCATACACTTTCCACCACACTGCTTTCCCTCTCAAAAAAACAAGAGAGTCACCAGCTCACAATCCAGCATGTTAATTCTTTAAATTCTCTCAAAGACTGCCTCTATATGACAGGTTTTGTGCCAGATGCTGGAAGCTCCAGAGTCAAATTCTATGGCCATCTGTTGTAGATGGAAAAGCCAAATGCAATATACTCTCTAAAACCGGTATATTTTTCCATACAGAATGAAGGCATATGCTTGCCTGAACTCTGCAGTACTTTCATAGAAGCCTTCTTTTCAAGTGAGGACCAAAGAAATGACAGGGAGACAGAATGGTGTGGACAGACAAGCCCAGACCTGAACCTGAGTTTTTCCTTTACCGATGCGTCTTTAGGCAAGTTACCTAACCTCTTAAACCTCAGTTTCCTCTTACACAATAAGCCGAGATTTTGAGATCAGACAGTCCTGGGTTCCAATTCCAACACCACTGGATAATAACAGCTATGTAAGTATGGGCAAGTTCAATTAACTTCACTAACTCTTCTTGCCTCTACCTGTAAAAGGATTACATACACCAAAATGTGGTTTCAAGAATTAAGTGAAATGGATGTCAGGTTGCTGGTATACAATTCACACAACTAGGCGGGAATGAACACAATTTCTGCAACAGGCATTTGGTTTTTGTGTGGTACCATCTTCTCCCCCTTCCTCCTCAGACTTTCGGGCACAAAATTTCCCCCAAAGGCACAGAGAACAAAACACTACATGGCCATCACTGGTACTGTCACTGAGTCTTCTCTTTCCCAATACTTCTTTTTCAAGTAGGAGAATGTCCTCAACCAGAAACAGATCAAAACTTGTTTTCCCCCCCACATAAGGAAAGAGGATTGATGGTTCAAGCCTAGCAGACCATGTAAGACGTCTCAACACTCTTTCCACTCGGAACAGCTTATGAAAGGAAACAAGTACTAAGTGTCTCACAATAGCAGTGGTAGGATTATGCTGGTGAACATAATTCTCCAGCCATTAATTTACATTCTGAGTTCTTATAACTTGCATCTTATGTTTGTCAATATTATGTATTTTTTGGCCAATATGCTTAACATCATTTCCAACTATAGATGTGCAATTCTTATTCATAATGTCTAACCTCAACTAGGATTACAGAGCTATGAAGTTGGGGGGTCCTATGTTACTTTTCAGAGACCGATCATTTATGTTTCTTACCATATTCCACTGGTTTATCACAGCGATACACCTGTCTAGCCTCATGGTTACTGCTGTGGCAGCCGCCGGGATCCTGGAGAGAGTCTCTTTTGCCACTGCAGTCTGTGCTTTGTATCTGCCTCTGTAAACATGTGGAGTAGTGCAACCCTGCCATAGACAACATGCCCTGAATAGCTTCTTCCTCTGTGCTCGTCGAGGTAGGACATTCCCTAAAGAGAAGTTAAGCAAAAGGACAAGAGCTTATTTCTTCGTTTGGCATCTTCAGTAACATTTAGAATTAAAAAATGTTTTCATATACGCAGAGTTTCATATAGTTTACATCACAATGTAATAAGACTACTAACCATCAGAAAGCCTACCTTTTAATTGGAATTTCACTTCTAGATGGCTTCTGGCCCTTCTGAAGGAAGTTCCTCATCACAATAGAGTCCTCCTTGAAGTTTGATGTTATTTCTTGTTTCTTTTCATCACCTGAACTTTCAGACTCTTCAGTGGTAAAATTTTTCTGAGATAATAAAAATAGTTAAATGGAAGCAAATCTATGTAAGAAATCTAATTAAGTCTCTACTAACTAAAAACACTGTATCAGTCTAGGCAAAGTTAGAATCTTAATTATCATGGAATTATTTCTGTATTTCCTATGACAGGGTTAAAATCTCTAGTAATTACAGTATAGAATTCCTTAGTAAAAACATACAGTACAGGTTTTCTTTAAAGTGAAATGAAATATAATCTATGAGAAATATGAGAAATATAAGAACAGTATCTCCATCCACCCTTTCTAAAACCAGACAAAAGCTATGTTTATCAAATGTAAACAGTCACATGACAGGGTGCGTGCGTGCATGCGTGTGTGTGTGTGTGTGTGTCTGTGTGTGTGATTACCATTACAGGGAAGACCTTGTGCCACAAAGGTCATGGAGACAGGCTTTGGGAAAAGCTGTCATTTATTTTCCCCCACAGGTGAAGGAAAGGAGGTGTCATCTTTCCATCAAACAATGCACAAGTCACAGGGGTTTGGGCATACCAGTGCATTGCAATCGGGTCCAGAGTCTTCTGAATCAGAAATATCAGAATATTCTGATGATCGATTCCTGAGTTCTGATTTCACACTTGTAAAAAACCCTGAGAAGAGAAAGGAAGAGAGAAAAAGAGAAAGTCAGTGGAAGCTTACGAACAGGGTGGTACCTAAAGTCAGACCAGCTTCCGCGTAGGTCCTGACTGCCCTGGTTCCATCCATTTCCACTGCTTTCATCTTCTTCATTCCTTTCTTCCCCCAAAGACTTTTCTCCCGAACTGACCAAGATACAGACTGCATTGTACTCTTAAAACGTTTGTGGCATTTACTGAACATGATGATACATTCCTCATTTGCGTGGAAATTTTCTATTTCTTTCCAGAAAAAAACCTCCGATGCTAAAATTGCCTACAAGATGCTTTTCACTTTCCCTCTTGCATTTTTTCTCTCAACAGAAAACAAAAAGATAACTCTCCTAAACCTCAAAAGCACTCAAGTAGACAGTGAATTCAACAAGCTTAAAAAGCAGGCTTTACCACTGCTCTTCTCTCCCACTGCTCTTCTCTCCCACGAGGCACTGCCAACTAACAACTGTTTGATAACTCCATTGATTAGCTGCCTTTCCCCTGGCATGTGACACATTCAGAGTCACCAACTACAGCAATACCAAATTTACTTAGAATTAGCTGGAACTGAGATATTCAACACAGATGAAATGTTAATTTTTCTTGTCAAGTTATCAAAGTATTTAATCACTTTTTAAAATAGAAGGAGGGTATAAGGAGGCCCTGAAAAATGCTAAGAAATTAAGACTTCACTCAAAGAAGAACGATCTCAAGAAGGAGGAGGCGTTACTATTTGTCACACTGATGATAACCAATTAGTAACCAAGTAGAGGTCTTCCTGTCAACAGGCCATCAAAGAGAACAATACATGGATTACTAATAGCTTCAGAGAGCTAATTATATATGTCTCCTAATTCTGAAAACCATATACATGTTAGCTAAAATTCTATATGACACTGTATTAAAAAATAAAAAATAAAGAAACTGTATTAAACTTCTGACTATTTTATTATTTCGAGTAGAGGCCCATAAGATGCAAAAGCTTTCATGTCACTCTTGTAAAAAATGTCACCTGACAAGGGTGTCACTGACCAGCACATACCCTCGTCACTAAAAACACCTTCCCTGGGCACGATACCTTGCTTGGCAGTCACATTCACATTTCCCTCATGGATACACTACTCAGAAACACTGCAGGTTTCTACGAAGAGTATTAGGGGCACGACAATTTTCAGTCCTACTACAAACTTAAGACCTTTAAGATTAGCACATGACTTTACATATTACCACTAGGTAATAAGCAGACCTTCAAAAGGCCATGAAAAAACACATACTGTTACGTGGTTTTTGAGACTCATCACTCTCCACCCCTTCTATTCCTGAACTCTCTTCCATCTTCATTTTTGCCTTTTTTGTCCTTCTCTTGTCCTCCTCATTTTCACTATCTGCTGTATAAAGACTTGGATCTGCGAAGGGTTGTCTCTCATCCCTGCACACAGAGGGGAAAATAATCAAGTCACAAAAACGGTGCGACACTGCAGCCAAATAGTATGCCCTCCCCCTTAATCTCCAGCTGGAGAGCACTGAGACACGTTCCCTGTATGGGAGTCGGATGTGCACTGGTGGGGACCAGGGGTTAAACAGACAGAGGGAATCCATGGCAAACTCATCTGTATGACATTTTGCTCTACTTTACGTACTTAATTATCCTTCCATTTGTCAGCAGTAACCGTAGATCATTATCTTTTGCCCTCCATTCAGGTACCGTGGAAGATGGCTGGAGATGCTTGTTAAATTTTCCATTCAGTTTAGAGCTCAAGATGTCCTTAAAGTATAAAAACAGAACTTAACTTACCATCTGCCCTCAGACGTGCCTGCCTGCCTAAAGGAACCCAGGACGGCACCGCCTCCCACCACGGCCCTGCAGCCCAAACTGTGCACGGTGCACCGCCCTGACGCTCAGTGGCTCCTGAAACCAAAGCAGGACTATGGTTCCCCTTTCTGTTCAGCCACTAACAATAAAACACATTTTATAAAGCAGAATGTAAAATTTACATCAAGTAAATTCAAAGACATTTCACTCTTGCAGAAAGCTGAAGAGCTAGAGAAGCAGCGCCTTAATGTGTTTGAATTCTCTTTCCCTCGCTCCTTCCTGCTGAAGCACCAGCTGCTGGCTCCTTTCCGGTCCTCCTACCCTTGAACTAATAATCCCTCCTTCCCACGAGGCACTGTCAGCAACTCCTGGATCACCACCCTGCTACCACTGGGGACAAAGGCCACCGTGTGACATAAAAGCACAATAGCAGCTCGTTTTTAAAAAAGAGTATTTCCTTTTTGTGGACACTTCTTTCTTTAATAACAAATAGAACCTTTCATAATAAGCTAAGTCTTCTCCCAGAGGGCTAAGGGTTAGAGAGGTTCAGAACAACAAAGTTTAAAACAATATCAATACAATTATTTAAATGCAAAATCTTTAAGTTATAATTTCTATAGAATTTCTTCAAATATTTTAATTCAGAAATACTTCTATCTTACTCATTTTAAACTATTCCTGTCCTTTAAGATGTGCAATGATGGATATGTCTCATCACAAACTCACTACCATGTTTTACAAAGGCCCCGCCCCTCTCCCCTTTGTCCATTAAGCCAGCATTTCCCAAATTTAAATGGGTTTATTCTAATAGTCTCCCATTCCGATAGCTGTCCGTGCTGGTACTGCTGGGGGAGGAATAGGCTTTCTGCACTTGCTCTTCCCTTTGTTTCCGCAAAGCTTTGTATCCACTTGACTTCTTCCAATATTCATCAGCTCAAACGCCACCACCTGACAGGCTCTCTGAGGGCCCCAGCTAACGTAGCCAGCTACAGCCCAGCCCCTTTACTCTCTCTCCCTCTACTGTTTCGGCTTCCTTCAGAGTACTTATTATCTGAAATTATATTATTTTAGTATATGTCTCATCTCCTATTCTTCCAACTTGAGCTGGAATGGAAGCTACACAATGGCAGAGACTTAAGTTTCACTCTGGTAACTTCCCCAGAGCCTAGAAGAGCATAGGTTATTTGGTAAACACTCAGTAAACATGTCCGCAAAGAAAATGAGATCTACTCAGCCTACTAGAAAGCTGAAGCATATTCCCGGTCATGGACATCAGTACGGTTGGCCCCTACAATGCTAAGCAAAGATTAGAAAACAAACATGGCCAGACTATTCTTTTTATTATCCCTTTAAAGAACTTTCAGGAACAACCAAATTTCTTTCTATAACCATGAAATATAATACTTGCCTCTTCCCATGGACACATCTCTAATCTTCTGAGGACCTCCCTTGTATGGAGCTCTAGGATGTCTAGGTTAGAAGGAGTTCGGACATTATGATCTCGAAGTTTCCTCATCTTTCGTCGGGAATGGTATGGGGAAGTTGCTTCATTTGAGGATCGTGAAACTGGACACACAGTAGGAATTCCCTGAGATTTAACTGGTTTGCCATTTTCCTCCTTTAAGAATTAAATTCAGAGTGTTTTTATGACAAGGACACATATATACCTGACTCAGTAATCAGCCATAAAAATATTTTAAAAAACAAAAACCATTCATATAAATAGCAAAGACCAAATCGTAACACTCATAAGATTCAACATCAGCTTTGCTGAGATCTTTATTCCCTTCTCTCCCCCACATAATATACTATGAACATAATTCTTTGATTTTAAATATCATTTTAAAAGCTGGGTAGTATTCCACCATATAATTTATTGACGTAGTACTTACTGGTAGTTATTATAGGCTGCTTCCAGTTCTTTCCTATGATGAACACTCTTTCATATATATATACTTGCATTAAATCAGTAACTGCTTTTTAAACCAAGGTCACCAATCTCTGTAGTTTTAAAAATTAACTCTATAAATATATCATGAAAAGCAATGGTATACTCTTCCCCATCCCTGATTCCCATTCTCCAGAGGCAACCACTTGCAAGTCTCCTTTCATTGTAGTGACATATACATAATTTTGTAGCACATATGAGGTAATATATACATAACTTACCATTTTACCATTTTTAAGTGGACAGTTCAGTAGCCTTAAGGACATTTCACACTGTTATGCAACCACACATCACCATCCACCTCCAGAACTTTTTAATCTTCCCAAACTTACTCTGTGCCCCTTACACAGTAACTCCCATTCCTCCTTACCACCAGCCTCTGGCAACCTTCTACTTTCTCTATGAATTTGACGCTTCTAGGAACTTCATATAAGTGGAATCACACAAGAGCTGTACCTTTGTGACTGGCTTATTTCGCTTAATGTAGTATCTTTTTTTTTTTTTTAAAGATTTTATTTGTTTATTTGACAGACAGAGAGAGAGCGAGAGCAAGAACACAAGCAGACTCCCCGCAGAGCAGGGAACCCAATGCAGGCCTCGATCCCAGGACCCTGGGATCATGACCTGAGCCAAAGGCAGATGCTTAACAACTGAGCCACCCAGGTGCCACTCACTTAATGTAATATCTTAAAGGTCCATCCATGCTGTAGCATGGGTCAGAATTTCCTTCTTTTTGCAGGCTGAATAATATTCCATGGTGTGTATATTATGTATATGCCACTTTTTATCCACTCATTCCTCCATCATGGACAATTAGGCTGCTTCCACCTTTGGGCTGCTGTAAATGCTGCCCCCCCAGGAACACGTATGAAAGTCCTGCTTTCAACCCTTTGGGGTATATACCCAGCACCTGCAACTCTTACAGCTGTTTTTTGTTGGTCGTAGTGTTACTTGTTCAGTTATTTGCCTCCAAATTTCTAATATGTTTAAACTGTTATTTCTTGGTTTTTCAGCTTTATTATTTTTTTTAAGATTTCATCTTTAAGTAATCTCTATACCCATCGTGGGGCTCAAAACCACAACCCTGAGGTCAGGAGTCACACTCTCTACTGACTGAGCCAGACAGGTGCCCTTTTTAACTGGAGATGTTACTGAAATCCTACTAATCAAGATGAAGTCTCATCTCAATCCTTGCACACTTCTCCTAAATGTACACATACTCCCTGTTCCTTCAGTAAACTGGACTTGGTAAAAAATATCTGCAACCCAGTGCCACATAATATATTATTACATTTCTTTTTTTTTTTTTAACATCTTTGACTTTCCCTTGAGTTTATAATTGTCTCACTCTAGAGCTGCTTTGTTTTCTATGTATTTATCACTAGTTGATCCCAAATTCTTCACTGGAAGAATGCAAACATTCAAACACATTAGGTAATCTATAAATTTTGTATTTTTCTTCGGAGACATCCCTCCTGGACAGGAATGCCAGCTAAAGTACAAGATGCCCAACTAAATTTGAATTTCAGATAAACAACAATTTGGAGCCCTTCATCCTCCTGATCCAACCCAGACTGGCTGCTCTCCCCGCCTACACAGGTCATCAAAAATCCCTCCTGCCCTGCTTGCACTCCACCACTTAAAACTGCAACCCCCCACCACCATATCTGGCTGTCACTCCCTATCTTTTCCCCCTTCTATATTTTTCTTCATAGCATTTGTCAATTTCTGATACATTAAAATATTTATGGCTAGCCTCTTCCTACTCAGCTCCATGAAGACAGAGCCTCTGTTTTCTTCCCGGCTCTCTGCCCATCTGGGTATTCCATATTTGTTGGAAGAATTCCAGAGCTCCTTTTTTGGCTTAGTTCCTCTCTTTTGGAACAGCACCCCCTCTAAGAGTTTCCTGAGAAGGGGTCCATGGGAGGTAAATTTTTTGAGATCTTGCCTCTTTGACATCTTTTAGATTTCATTTACTTATTTGAGAGAAAGCAAGAGAGCACAAGCGGGGGGGGGGGGCAGCAGGCAGAGGGAGAAGCAGGCTCCCTGCTGAGCAAGGAGCCTGATGTGCTGTGCAGCTTGATCCCTGATCCCAGGATATGCTGTTACATGCATTCTAAAATGTAACCACTATGTGCCCTGGCATAGGTCTTTTCTCACTCACTGTACTCGGGCATTCTGTAGGGAAAACGTGTCCCTGAATTTTTTTTTTTTTTTTAAGATTTTATTTATTTGACACAGAGAGGAAGAGAGTACAGACAGGGGAAGCAGCAGAGGGAGAGGGAGAAGCAGGCTCCCCAGTGAGCAGGGAGCCCAACTCGGAGCTTGATCCCGGGACTCCAGGATCATGACCTGAGCTGAAGGCAGATGCTTAACCAAATGAGCCACCCAGGCGCCCCTCCCTGAATTCTAAAACATCATCTTTGACTATTCCTCTAATTATCTTCTCCTTGTTTTCTATGTTCTATCTGAACTTACTATTATTTTGATGGTGACTATGTAAAATGACCTAATTTTTCTGTCCTATTTTAGTCTTTTTTTTTAACTTTGAGAGATTTTCCCAACTTTATCTTCCAATGATTTTACTAAATTTTAAGACAGAAAGGAGTTTTTTGGGTTTTTTTTTAATTAAGATTTTATTTATTTATTTGTCAGAGAGAGAGAGAGCACAAGCTGGGAGGGATAGGAGCAGAGGTAGAGGGAGAAGCAGGCTCCCCACTGAACAAGGGGCCTGATGTGGACTCGATCCCAGGACCCCGGGATCATGACCTGAGCCGAAGGCAGATGCTTAACTTACTGAACCACCCAGGCTTCCCTATATTTTGTTTCTATTATGTTTCTAATTTCCAAGAACCCCTTTTCTTTCTTTGAATGTTCCTTTGTTACAGCCACCTGTTCTTTTTTCATGGAAGCAATATTTATGTACTCTTTTCTCTCAAGGATATAAATTATTAATATTTGGGTTTTGGGCTAAAGAACTTATTTATTTCCTTCAAATACTTTCTTCTTTTTCTCCTTTATTTTTGGTCGTTGTCTTCAAAACTCTTCTTTGCACTCCATGCATATTAAAAGAGAAAGCAATGAAAGCTAACTGATTTCAAGAAATGGTGGTAAGAGAACTAGATAAACATACGGGAGGAAAATAATGCCTTAAATTTACCTTATGCTACACACAAAAATTCACGATTAGCTATTTACCCAATTGTAAAGGCTTCCAGGGGAAAAAAAAAAAGTATCTTCAACCCTTGGGGTGGGCAAAGATTTCTTAGAGAGGACACTAAAAAATACTAACTATAAATAAGAAAACGAATTTATAAATTGATCTTCAAAAGTAAAAATTTCTGGGCGCCTGGGTGGCTCAGTCAGTTAAGCGACTGCCTTTGGCTCAGGTCATGATCCTGGAGTTCCAGGATCGAGTCCCACATTGGGCTCCCTGCTCGGCAGGGAGTCTGTTTCTCCCTCTGACCCTCTTCCCTCTCGTGCTATCTCTCATTCTCTCTTTCTCAAACAAATAAAATCTTTAAAAAAAATTAAAAATTTCTGCTTGGAAAAAGACACCAGTAAGATAACGAAAAAAGGGATGCCTGGGTGGCTCAGTCGGTTAAGCGTCTGCCTTCGGCTCAGGTCATGATCCCAGTGTCCTGGGATCGAGTCCTGCATCAGGCTCCTTGCTCAGCAGGGAGCCTGCTTCTCCCTCTGCCTGCAGCTCCCCCTGCTTGTACCCCTGCTCACTCTCTCTCTCGCCCACGCTCTCTCTAACAAATAAATAAAATCTTTAAGATAATGAAAAGATAAGCCACAGGCTGTGGGTAAATATTCACCGTATTCATCATCCATGAACGCATGCACGCCAAATGACAAAGAACTTGTGTCTAAAATATATAATGAACTCCTACAAATCAATAAAAACAACATAATTTCTTAAATGGTCAAAAACTTCAAAGTGGTACCTCATAAGAAAAGATATCAAAAACTAATGATGTAATGTATGGTGATTAACATAATAAAAAAAAAGATCCACAAATGACCAATGCACAAGAAAAGGTGCTCAACATCATTAGTCTTTAGGAAAATGCAAATTAACACCACAATGAAAGACTATTTCAAACTCTCTAGAAAAGCAAAAATTAAAAGACAGAAAACACCAAACACTAGCAAGAATATAGAATGACAACTCCTACACATTGGTGGTGACAGTGGCACAACCATTTTGGAAAACTGTTTGGCAGATTCTTATAAAGTGGAAATTCACTTATGACTTGGTAACTCTACTCCCAGGTACTTACTTCCCGAAACATGAAAACATGTATTTGCCACAAAAAGACATACAAGGTTGTTTATAAGTTTTATTCATACTGGCCCCATCTGTATATGACCCAAATATCCATCAACAGAAGAAGGGAAAACAAATCACGGTTTATTCATTCAATGGAATACCACTCAGCAACAAAAAAAAAGTACTACCGGCAGATGCAACAACATGGATGAATCTCAAAAGCATTATGCTGAAAGAAGCCAGACACAAAAATAAGATATACTGTATGACTGCCTTTATTTGAAATTAAAAAACAGGCAAACTAATCTGCGATGAGAGCCACACAGGTTTGAATGATGGTAGCTTATGGTAGTCAGACTGACTAGAAGAGGGAGAAAAGACTTTCTGGGGTGACAAAAATGATTTATAGGTCTCAATGGCACTTTTCATTACACAAGTGTCTACTGAGTTTTCATCAAAACTCAAACTGTACTTTTATGATCTGTGCATTTCACTGCATGCAAAAAGAAAAAAGCTAACTGGGAGCCCTGTGTGAGTAGGGCTTTGTCAACTGGTGGGTTTCATTGTAGGAAGCTGCCTGGGTTGTTCCATCAGAAGGTTTCAAATCACTATCAGTGGATCTTCTTGGTCTGGGAGGTATAGGCCAGGGTGCTAGTGTTTGGAGAGTCAAGTGGAAAAAGAACCATTCACTATGTAGACTGTCACTTAATCCTCTTGTTTTCAGTATGGTACCCATGTCCCTCAGCTGGGTTCAGTGTCCCAAAGTCCAGTCTCAAGTTCAATCTCTCAAACAATTAAACCTCTAGAGTTTTCAGCATGTGTTAAGATAGGGATTTGAAGATCAATTCATTTCTTAAACGGACCTATAATCAATCCCGTTCTCAATCCCACCTCCACTCATATTCAGAGAGTCCTAGTATCCCTAATTCCTGGCTTTTTGTAGGTTCTCCTGTACAAGTAAGACTTGCCTCTGGGCTTTTCCCTCTGCCCACACAATTTTGGCTCTCTCTAGCCAGCTAAACCAGTGATCACTTGTATATTTGCTTTCCAGCTTCCAAATCTGTGCTGGAGTTCATCTCTATTATTCTGTCTTCAGGAATATCTTTTTTTTTTAAGATTTTATTTATTTATTTGATACAGAGGGAGTGAGCAAGCACAAGCAGGGGGGTGGCCGCAGAGGGAGAGAGGGAAGCAGACACCCCACTGAGCAGGGAGCCTGATGTGGGGCTCGATCCCAGGACCCTGGGACCATGACCTGAGCCGAAGGCAGACACTTAACAACTGAGCCACCCAGGTGCCCCAAGGAATATCTTTTTCATTCTTTTACTATCATTTTAGTTCAGGTATGGTTAATCTACCAAGTTTAATTAGAATCCTCTTATTTTATTAAAGGGAAAAGGCTCAATTAAGGGATATGCCATTTAGAAAGCACAAACTAATTTATACTTCCAACCAGCAGGACAAGAATATAGAATTTTATCTCTGCCCATTAGACCAATGATCATACGAAATCACAAAGTATTTGGCATAATGTGGCTGAATGCTTTTTCACATACTGAGAACATTTTTCATATTTTTATTGGATTGGCATTTCTATTTCTTCTTTAGTGAAATACCTGTTTATTTTCTTTGCACATTTTTCTACAGCCATTTTGTTGCCTTCTGTACTCTCAACCCTCCAATTTTTAAGAAAAAGAAACACGTTGTTGGCTACTTTTGCCCAATTATTCTTGCAGGCATAACTCAGTATTTTAAATTTGTAATGTTAACTTAGTACTGATGTATTTTAGAAAGGACATTTATTCAACTATCATTTCACTTCTCTTAGTAAAGATTTGTAGTTTTTTTCATATAGACCCACACCTTTCTTACTGAGTTTATCCTTAGTGTTGGTTATCATATATGAGATTTATATATTTATACATCTACATGTATATATTTAAGATTATATATGTGACTTTTGATTAAAAAATCTATTTATATGCAATTACTACCACTCTTTAAAAATAGAAAATATTTTTCTGCCATATCTGAACACCCTGAGAATTATATGAAATATTCTATCCAAGGATATTAAATGCAGCACTTCATTATTTCTTAGATGTATACCTCTTCCATTCCCCAAACACAGCCCTAATCTAAGCTGTTAAATTACCAGGTAGCCTGCATTCCTCCACTTAATTTCCTTTCAGTTCAAGCTAGACACTAACAGAACCAGCTTCCTGAAGAGTTACTTTAATGAAAATCTCCTTTAATATCCAGAATAGTTCTTAATTAATAAGTTAAAACATGTAATCTCAGATTTTATGGACTTTTATCAAGAGGCATTTACACAACCAAGTTGTTCTAATGCTTCAGTCAGGGGGTCTCCCTGCCTCACACCACCAATAGCATCCCAGTTCCCAAACCAGCTTCACTTGGCTCTACTCACCCCACCTTACATTTTCTCTCTTCCTCTAATTACTTACCACGTATTCATCTCTGTAGAGCAGAAATGAATGGGATCTGAAATTTTGTGTATGCTGTATTTCTTATTCTTGGAGCATGCTGAAGAAACTAAAGTAACTGGTAACTGCTTCCTTCTTATCTCATTAGGATACAATACTCTAAATTTCTCTGTAGGACTTTGGAAGCCTGAAAACCTGAGAGTCCTTCCAAGATGCAGCTCATTCTATTTCATCTAAGAGTATAAGGGCTTTTGAAGTTTGTAATGTGATGGCAGATCCATTTGCTTCTCAAAGCAGACAGTAACCAAGCATTTAGATGACAGTTTCTACTCTTACCTCTATTGCTCGAATTACTTTTGAAAGTTCTTTAATAAGATGTCCAGGTCTGACATTGTCTGGGATCTCAAAGGCATGTTCAGATACAAGCTGTATTTGGATTAACAAAGATAAGACAACAAAAATTATTTACACTATAATAGACAAAAACTATTTACTAAACAAATTTTGGATTCTCTAGATTTTATAGACATAGCAAAATACTAGTAAGCCAGGTCTCAGAGTTCGTGTAGTTGGTACAATAGTCTTTAAGGAGATCCTTATTAACTTACAAAATCCTCTTCGCTTGAGTTAAAGATGGACTGTCTCACAGTGAATTTTGCTTTATACTGAGAAGTAACCCTGTACTCTATCCCTCAAAGCCGACTGTGATTCTAACTACTACTATAATTAGTAAAGTAACTAATTAAGTCCAGCATTTAATTCATAATACATTATGAATTAATGTATTGGGAATACAGGCGTGAAAAAAAAGATCCTATTTCCTATGGGAGGTCTGATTTTGAATAAATTTTTGTAAACGTTTTTTCTTTTACTAGGAAAACGATCCCATCAATAGGACAGACGTATCGCTGAGTTACCATATCTATCCAAATGCAAACTACTGTCGTTACTTCTTATGTCTATTTCTAAATATTAACCTTTGTATCTAAGAACATTTTAATTTTTTAGACGCATTCAATATGCTAGTCTTTACTTTTGCTTTACATCTTCTCCTTGGTTTTAGCATAATTTGTTAAAACAGACTAGTAATAACAGTAACAATAAGTGCTAACTATGTGCCAGTCAAGATTCTATACTGTTAAGCACTTTACGAGCATTAACTCATTAATCCTTTCAACAACACTATGACAGAGATACTACTATTATTCTCATTTTACAATTGAGGGAACAAAAGCACAGAGGTTTGCTAGTTTATTAGCAGCACAGCTGAGATATGAATCCAAACATCTGACTCCAGAGTCCATGCTCTCGAGCACTATGCTGAGCTGCCCTCTCCTGGTGGCATAAGGTGAACAGAGAGTTAAATGCAAACATCATGCTTTTAAAAGAGCACTTCAAATGTCATGAATTAACAGTATTTATTACTGATGTATTTTACCACGCATAAAAATTTCCTACAAAGTTTGTTAAAAAACAGAGGTTCGGATCCTACCACCAATCTACTAAATCAGTATCTCTCAGGGAGGATCCAGGGAGTTTATTTTTTAAAAGATTCTGACAAACACACAAGTTTGAGAACAACTTATCTAAAGCCTTCGGCAGGTAACAAATTATACAGTTTTTGCAACATATACTTTATTTTGTTATTACCTTGTTATATAGTTCTGTAATCTACATGATGACCCCTCTGACACTCAAAAGACCTGATTTACTTTCCGGGTTGCTTCCACAGTGCCTTGCTCTAGTGGGTACACAGTAGCAGTGATAATAAAGTGAAAGGAGTAGAAAGTTATTGGGAGAGTAACCTAGTAATAACTGTCTCCCGTATCTCCTAAGAGTAGGATTTTTATTTAAAATGGACATTCAAAAAATTAGTATGGAAATATATTTTCATCAGCTCACGTATCTATCACTCGTTAAAGAGTGGCATGTAAAGTTCCAGGAGGGAAATAAAGAGGAGCAAGTCCCTGGTTTTCAAGAGCTCATAAACCTAGTGTTAGGGGACAGGAATATATTACTTTACAGACATTACTTTTAAGTCCACTGGCACAAGAAATGTGCTACATAAGCAGAAGGGAAGGACACGGACATGCTGATTCCAAATGGGGACCTGGGATGACCTCTTGAAGGCAGAAGGATTCAAATGCAAACATCACATTTTAGTGAAAAATGAAAGCTCCTGCTTGAACCTTGACCTCCCTTTTCCTTCATTCTTATGAAAGTCTAGCAGATGGAAAGGAATATTGGCTTTGCCGTCACAGAGACCGAGCTTTAGTCCAAGGTCCACCCACAAAATCTTGGGCAAGTTACATAAAATTCTTTGAACCTCAGCTTCTCCATATGTAAAATGGGGATAACGACAGCAGATGCGAGCTCAGTTATTTATTATTATCCTGTAACTACATGTTCATTTCTTAGTCAATATCCTAAGCACATTTGAATTACTTTCTTTTCCAGATTAAAGAAATACTTAGGTACTTTATTCTCATAAATATAAACATAAACCAACACATTTGTATACACGATACAATAAAATGGAGGTTGTACCAAAAGTGTGATTTCCATTCCCTCGACTGCCACCACTCACGTGGTGCCAAAGCAGCGTAAGGACTCTTGTTTTCGATCTTGCCATAGAAACAATAACAATTATGTCTCCAAAGAAAACGACTTACTTCTTTCTTCATCCATAACTTTAAAGCAGCATGCAGTGCTTTCACTCCCTGCACTAGGTAAGTCTGAGGCTGGAAGCCATCTTCTCTCAGTTCTGTGGGGATGGAAGTGAGGTGGGGAAAGGAGTTAGAGTGCTCCAAAGGTAACAGGGTCAGCTTCAGATGCTGAACCACCACCAACTATCAAACTGTGTAACTTCTGAATTCCCAGAGAGGGAAAAAGGCGAAATAAAAAGCAAGAAAGAAAAAGAAACGGAATGACATTAAATGTGGTCGTACCGAATGCTCCAAGTAAAAGGAAGCTCACAAACGGTGCTGAGTAAGAGACAAGTCACAGAACAATGTCGGCATGGATCTACTCACACGAACTCTAAAAATGGAAGCCATTAAACTACTGTATCATTTGTGACACAGGGGATAAAACTGAAGAAAAGGATTACCACCAAAGATAGGGGGCTCTCTTTAGAAGGCAGGGAGGAGGGTGCAATGGGAAAAAAATGACTGGATGTTTCAAAGGTACCGGCAAAGCTGAGCCAGTGGTACAGGCGACCCAGGTGAGCCTTATAATTAATATTTAAACTCTTAGAACTGTGTGTATGTATGTATGCAGTGTGCGGTCTATACAGTCAGCTACGGGCATGACATAGTTCACGAATGCGAAGGTAAACACACACACACACACACACACACACACACACACACACACCTTTTCTAGGTCTTTAAAATTATCTGAAACCCACAAAAAATATATTAGATATGGTCTAAAATTCAGGTAAGTTGAAGCAAAAGCAAAAGGTTTCACTTCTGTCCAACGGCTAATTTACTTACACAAGTCCAAAATTAGTTCACTGTTTTATTATTACTGACACTAAACACAGTTAAGTTTCATACAATCTCTCCTCATTTAACCCACCATATAAGCCTTGTAACAGTTTGACAGCTGGTAAATAACAGGCCACAGTGGTAAGTTAAAAGATCAGGGATGAAAGAACATAATGTGGCATAACAAGACCACCATCCCTGCTTCCAGGATGATTGCCTAGGATGATGGCAATTGGTACAATGGCCATTTTGCCCCAGCCTTAGTGGGACTGGATTGACTCACTAGTACTGCCAGGTATCCTATCCTGTACTGATCCAGTTGATGAAATAAAAATATGCTAAAACCTGATCTACCAATATCCTTTTACAGTAATCTCTTTTAAGTCGTTAATGTATAGGGTCATCTATTCGATCAGACCTCAACATTTCTGAACTCTCAATGGCCTAAAACAAAGGCTAAATCATTATTCTAAGACTAAGCAATTTGCCGTTTGTGGCTGCAAGAGGAACAGCAAGATTTTACCTTTCAGATAAATTCTTAATTTTGTTCTAAAAAGTTGACTGATGAACCCCCGCTTGAACATTAGGAGAAAGCATCACTTGAGGGGTGGGTGTATGTTAGTGAGGACAGAAAAGATGGAAAAAGACTCTGAACTTTCTGCGTACTGAAATGCCAATCTCTTATCTGGAGGGTTCAGTAACTGGGTTTTATTTCCAAAACACAAGGACATTTACAAATTATTTGTAAGTATTTGTAAGTGTTCCTATTTTTCTAGGCTCCTACTTGGATAGGAGACTGAAAACTTTACTGCCGGCACAGCAGTACTCTACTGGAAACTACATACGGCAACTCTACGTGTGGTCGCCTGTGAGATTCCTGCAGCCAAGACACCAGGACACACTGAAGATGAGCTGCCTCAGCCTCACCAATACCTGAAAACACTGATTAAGTCAGAGACTCAGGATACGGATGCATTTCTGGAGAGAGACTGGTCTTGTGGAGAAAGCAGCCAACCCTCTTCATCTCCTCCTTCCATCATACATATATACCCGCAGCACGTCAGGACACTGATCTCTATACTGCTGCAAGGTGTGGGATGGGGCCCTGCTGTTCCTTCCAAAGAGAGTGAGGTGGTTTTTGGTTCTGTTTGCGGAGAAAATCTTAAGTGATTTTATCATTTAATTCTGTGCGTGCTACCCTGGGAAGTAAGTTATTGTTTCTTTTCATTTTACCTTTTCTTCTTGTGCAACTTTTAAATGGGAAAAAAAAAAAACCCGTATGTTTAGAAGAGACTTTACTGTTTAATCTGTTTCTGTCTGTTCTTCTGAGAGTTCATTATAATAGTAGCACTATGTGCAAACTGATTAGAAAAGTCAGACAACACAAAAACCAGACAAACTGTATTCTCATGGGCAAAAGCGAAAGAAGAGATAGAAGAAGACGTGACAATCAGTCTCCAACTTGACTGCTCAAAGATTATTAAACCAAAGTTAAAACACCAAAATCTGAAATTCTACATAAAAAAAGGTAGCTAAGTATAAATAAATGTCCCCTCCCAAAACCATTTTCTTCAACAGACTCGTAGCCTGACCTTCAGCTGGTTTGTGCTAAAAGGTGCCTTGGACCAGCCAGCATCATAGTCATAATGGTAATGGCACAGGCACTCCCTGGTTCTCTCAGGACATGAAAAATTCCCTCGATTTTTTTTTTTAAAGATTTTATTTATTTATTTGACAGACAGAGACACAGCGAGAGAGGGAACACAAGCAGGGGGAGTGGGAGAGGGAGAAGCAGGCTTCCTGCTGAGCAGGGAGCCCGACGCAGGGCTCGATCCCAGGACCCTGGGACCATGACCTGAGCCAAAGGCAGATGCTTAATGACTGAGCCACCCAGGTGCCCCTTCCCTCGATTTTTTAAAGCAAATGTGTGGGAACACACATGACAGTACCAGTCCTGTAGCTTGAACTGCACTTTTGCGAGGGCGGCACATGTGCACGTGTGACAGTGTGTGCGGCTGCTGGAGTCCAGGGTGAGGTGAACGTTTTTCAGTTTTACCTGTGCTGTTCTGATGCAGCTCTTCGCAGATCTGATTTTTAAGGGTACGGACTAGAGACTCTGACGTGCTAAAAAGGCTCCTGACGGGAAATCATGCATGTTTTAAAAAACAAAACAGGAGCAATAGCTACACCATAATAAGGGGCCCCTCTTTCTACCAGTGGCTTTTCACGAATTTACAAACATCGTGCATCATAATGTACAGATTAATTACCTTTCAAGGTTTCCAGCAAATTTTTGGCTACAAACCAACATATGGCTTCAAAGAAAGGGAATTTGAAAAGATCTGGTGTTTTTAGCCTTTTTTCCATCTCATAACACCTAGAGAAAATTTGAAGAAATTTAGTATTAATATTAGCATTTCCAAGTTAAATGGAGGCAACCAACTTAAGGAAAATAAAACGAGCACACGTTTGAATAAGAATGAACTGTGATCTTATCCAGGTCTGACCTTAACAAATCCGACAGCATACTGAAGATTTACACTGGTCTTCCCCAAAGATCAGAACCTTGGGATATGCATCGTAGTCTTAGCAGAAGGAATTTTATAAGGGTTCCACCATAACAAATAAAACAGTATGTGTAGCAAACAGCGCCCTGCGTTAGCACCACAACACCCACTCTGGGAGTTTTCTTTAGGCTCTACTAGGCATTCAAGCTCAAGGACGCACTTGGCGCTGGTCGAGGTGAGAAGACAGGATCCACAGCTTGCCACAGTGTTATTCTTCTGTGGGAGTCCTGGCGGCAGTCCCTGCAACCAGTAGTCCTCTTTCCCCCAGGGACACTCCAGGTAAAGAAACAAGATTCACATTTGGCGGTGTGGGAGGCGCCCTGGCTTCGAGCTTCCTGCCACTATTTCTCGAAATACCTCTACAGACACATAGCTTCCAGGGTTCCCCTTGGGCATGCCAAGTTACAAGAGTCACCACATTCAGGAAAGCCCAAAGATACGGATTCTGACTAGGTATCTCTAGTTCTCTCAGTCCTGATGCGGTTAATCAGTCAGAAGTCATTTTACCTTAAACAGTGGAGCCTGGTAACATTCTACTCTCTTTAGGCTACCAGGGAACAGAGTTACCCAGAGGTCAATCTCAGACATAAGGGAAAACAGCCGTTAATCCTTTACCCGCAGCAAAACTAAAGCAGCAATCCTGACTTCGGATTACTTTCCGCCAGCACCATGCCTCACTGGATTTGGTTCATTTCCCTAACTGTAAAAACAGCCAAAGGACAGAGCCCACACATTTTTATAAAATTTTGAAATTCAGGGATATATTTAGTGTCAAACTGAATAAATGCCTCTTCTTGTTTTCCGGCTTGAAATGCACCAGGGAGCCTTCCTAACAAAATCTTATGAGAATCCGTTGGGTTTAAAGGTCTGATTCCTAGCGATTCCTCAGGTCCCACCTCCAGGAGAGCGCAACTAAAATATACTGCTGAATTTATTCATTTGAAACTTTAAAAATAACAGAAAAAACAGAAGATCCTTTAGACACTGATGACCAACCTGAGCTGCATGCCAATGTTAAGGTTATGCAGAAAGTTCCCCCCGAAAGCCATACAGTCCTGAGACGTGAGCACAGCATGAATCCACCCTGAACGGTTGAAACATACGTCAGTGAGTTTCCAATAGTTAAACCCAACAAATGTGATACCTACCTGCGAAATGAGAAACTCAAAATACCGACATCAGTTCACTTCATACTCCACCAGAGCTGGAGAAGTTAATGCCTATTATAATCTGGAGACACATTCGTTCAAGTATTTATTAAATGCCGATTATATGCCAGACTCTGTGCTGAGTTTCAGAACAAATGTATTGATCCAATCAGACAAAATCATGGTACAAGATAGGTGATGGTTTTTGTGGTTGCTGCTGTTTTAGTTTTTTAGTTTAAAAACACTATCCACGTTTTCTAAAATAAATTCATTGCTATGCAATAAAAACACAATCCAATTTCACATTGAAAATGTTACTCTAAGAGGAGTCAAATGCAGTAAGAATGAAGTGAGCACATTTCCATTAAATGAACATGGGACTGGCTGCACACTTCACTTCTTTAGTGTCATCCTGAAATGAGCAGTGCTCTGAGGGACCAAGCAAGGAGCAGAAGTGGAACTCAACTGGAGACCTGGCGCTAAGAAGAAAAAGGGAGATCACCCACATTTCGCTGTGGAGGGTTATGGGTCCTAAGATACAAATGTTGGCAATTAAGATGATGTCCTATTTTCTCATAAATATGTTTTCAAAGTAAGAATCATTTCTAAGAATCATTTCTATGATGCCTAACTTTTGAAAACAAAATCCATAGACTGAACATAAAGCCTTCGTATAAAAATAAATATGTACAAATATGTTTGTGAGTAAAAATTAGCTATTAAAATAAATCCCATTTTCTTTATATTTTTCATTTGTTGATCCCTCATTATGCTGTGACATGGAAAAAATTCCATTAAAGACTGACTTTCAAGTGGTGCCAATTGCATGCTCAAAGGCACAAAGCCCAGAGCTTCACCCTGAAATCACAAATGAAAAATTTTTGTCAGCTACAAATCCTACCGATCAGTGGTTCTCAAAAGAGGCAGCACTGCCTGTAGAGAATGTTTTGGAATGTTTGGAGGACTTTTTTTGATTGTCTCAATGATCAAGAGGCATTAGCGACATTACATGAGCGAGAGCCAGGGATGCAACAAGCAGGCCACTCCAGATAGTAAGAAACAGTCATGCATTACTCAGGACTCTTTGCTGGGCATTCACATAGGTACAAAATCTGTCATTAATGGTCTAAGTCTAGAAACTGTAAGTCCATTATATAAGTAAGCAAAGTATTTTTTGCATAGTTTTGGCACAATTTTCCAGGAATACAACTGCTCTGTAAATTGAAGGAAACTATAGTTTGTCTGGAAATTTATCAGTTGCCAGCTACCCTGGGAAAAAGCAACAGTCCCTAGGGCAGTGGTTGTCTAAGTGTGGTCCCCAGACCGGCAGCAACAGCCAGCAATTGGGAGCCTTTAGAAATGCAATTCTCAAACTCCCCCCACCCCCCAGAGCTACTGAATCAGAACTGCTGGGGATGAGGCCCAGCAATCCATGTTTTAATAAGCCCTCCAGGTGATTCTAATGCTCAGTGACATTTGAGAACCATTAATCTACACCAATGCTATGGAATTCGAGTTGCCAGTCATACACCTGTATGAGCAGGCACATTCTGAAATAGTATTTTATTATAAATTGCTTTTTAGTTTCTTCTTTCTATTCTAGTTATATCATTACATCAATTTGGGGGCAAATAATTGGTATAGGACGTTATAGCATGAATGAATTTGAATTCAGGATTTTGAAGAGAGCACAGCGAAATATTTTTTGCAAAAGGGAGCCCTGGGAAGAGGAATTAAGGGAGGAGCTGAGCCCACACACAATAAAAATATTGATACTTATCTAGATTTTATAAATTCTGGCATGTATTCATTCATTTATTCAATACATATTTATTATTACATACACCAGAGGCAAGGCAAGAAAGCAAGGCCCGTGGCAACAGATCCCTGTGAACTCTGCAGTCATTAAGGTCACCCAAATCAGAAAAACGTACTTCTCAAAACCAGTGGCTGGGAGAGTCCACACCCCACATTCAGTCACATCTCAAAGTGACACTCCTAATACCTATACTTGAGGCTATAGCTAAGGCTGGTATTCAGTCCCTTCCCAGGGTCCCTCAAAATATACCCGCTGCCTCCAGTGTCCCAGGACAGCAGCCCAGATTCTTAGAGCAGGCTTGGCCTTAGATAGCAATGTAGAGCTGACCCGTTAAAATTGAAAGCATGTCATCAAAATTATAAAATTTTGTGCAAAGGACATTACAAAGAACATATAAAGAAAGTGAAATGATAAGCCCCAGAACAGGAGAGTTACTTGCAAATCATGTATCTGGACATATCTAGATCATATATCTAGTATGCAGAATATGTCAAGAACACTTACAACTCAACAATAAAAAGACAATCCAACTTAAAAATGGGCAAAGAATTTGAATAGACATTTCTCCAAAGATAGATATACAAACAGCCAATAAGTACAAGAAAAAAGTTCAGCATCATTACTCATTAAGGAAATGCAAATCAAAACCACAATAAGACACCATTACTTCACATCTACTGGAATGGTCAAAATAAAAAAGATAATTACAGTGTTGGTAAAGACGTGGAGAAATTGGAACATGTGTACAGTGCTGGTGGGAATGTAAAGTGGTGCAACCACATGGAAAAGAGTTTAGCAGTTCCTCAAAAAGTTAAACATCATAAACTCTATGGCCCCACAGTTTCATTACTAGGTAAATATATATAACCAAGAGAAATGAAAACCATACCTCCACACAAAAACTCCTACACAAATGTTCAAAGCATCACTATTCATAACAGCCAAAAAATGGAAACAACCCAATGTTCATCAACTGATGAATGGATAAACAAAATGTGGTTTATCCATATAGTGGAATATCATTTGGCCATAAAAAGTAAGGAACCGCTGACATGTGATACCACATGGATGAGCCTAGTAAACATTAAGCTAACGCAAAGAAGCTAGATACAAAAGACCACGTATTCCACATATTAAACATGAAATATCCAGAGTAGGCAAATCCACAGAGATAGAAAAGTACAATAAGTGGTTGCCAGGGGCACAGGGGAGGGGGAATGGGGAACACCTGCTAACTGGTAGGGTTTTCTTTCTGAGGTGATGAAACGTTCTGGAAGTGGTATGGGTGCACAACTTTGTTAATCCACCAAAAAACACTAACTTGTACACTTTGAAAGGATAAATATTATGGCATATGAATTTTATCTGAATAAAAATTAAAATGAAGGCAAATGACATAAAACACAATTCCAAAACAGATCCTAACTACAAGAGAAGCCCTCTAAGGGTCAAAGCAATGAAAAGTTCAAGATCAGAATTCTTTCTCAGGCTATGCAAAGCTCTTTCTCAACCATGTTAAAGCCAGAGGTTCTAATAAAAAGCCGACTCCATGTGACTGAGCATCAACTATGGGGAGAGGGGATGGGAGGAAAGCCTTACCTGTAGGAACAAATAAAGTATGTCCCTGCTTTACCACACATTTGTAGCATTTATCCACCTTATCTCCAAAGAACACCTCACTCTGGGTCACAGATGAACTCCAAGACTCATAAAGTGCCAAGTTTTCATCTGTTGGCTTTATCAAATAGAAAATCTTCTCACCCTAGAAGGAAGTAATCACACTATTTTTGAAAAAAAAAAAATGCC
Source organism: Callorhinus ursinus (assembly GCF_003265705.2). NCBI lineage: Eukaryota > Metazoa > Chordata > Mammalia > Carnivora > Otariidae > Callorhinus > Callorhinus ursinus. The sequence continues at coordinate 77,451,846 of NW_027397074.1, forward strand.
AATCTTAGGATGGCCTACACGGATCAATATTCCAATATAATGATCTAAATTAGATAATTATCAGATTTTTTAGGCTCAAGAGGACATCTTTCACAAACTGATCAATAACTATTGCCCTTATTAAGCATCTTCACAAAAGCTAAAGCTCCCCCTCCAAAATATGACCAGGAGTCAATAAAGTAGCATTGGAGAAACAGTTACAAGAGAGGGTAAACATCACAAACATCTTACTGATCTCATTTTCAAGGTAGGGAAATAAATACATGTTAATAGGCCCAGGTCACAGAGTCATCTCTGCAAACTTTGCCCTTGCCCCTAAGATCTATAATTATTTTTTAAAGACCTGTAAATAAACTTCCTTTAATCAACTAACCCTTTGCCTTCTCATAGAGAAGAAGAACAGGAGCTCAAGGACACAGCATCGAATACAGTCCAGAGCCCTGCTGAAGCACAGGCATTGTATACAGATGAAGATCTGGTTCTAGACCAGCACTGTCCGATAGAACTGTGTGTGATGATGGCAGTGTTTTGTATCTGTGCTATACAATACACTAGTCATAAGCCACATGTGGCTACTGAGCACTTGAAATGTGACTAGTGCAAATAAGGAACTCAATTTTAAATTATATTTAATTATAATTATTTAAATTTAGCCACATGTGGCCAGTGGCTACTGTACTGAATAGTGCAGTTCTAGATAAAGCAAGGTCAATATAAGCTGCCGAGAAGAATTAGTATTTTCATGGGCATTTCTGACTTATTCAACTAGCTGTCCTGGCCTACCTTTAAAATCAGAAGCAAATATTACTGTAATTTTGCTGTAATCTGGTATTTGATTCAGGGATTATCAGTTGATAATTGACTAGGGCGAAGAGGAAACAAAGAGACAAAAGGCTACAAGAGACCAATTTATAAGATGGGGACAAAAAAAGGAAACTAAATATAAATTAAAAACTCATGGTGGCCCCTCCATTACTTGAGATTTAAAAAAACAAAAACATAATGCTTAAAGGTAAAATGCTGGATCCTACTTAAAAAGTACAAAAACTTCCCTCTTTATAAATGTCATTTACAGCAAATGAATGCATTCCTGGAAAAATAGGACTAAATGTTTCTGTCAATGAGAGAACAAAGAAATACCCCAATCTTACCCAGAGGACATGGTACCAAACTGAAGTTCCACCAAAGTCAATGTGGAAATCTGTGTAGCTGTCTTGAACTCCCATTAAGCAGTATTTCTGAACAAATGGCTTGGGAAAAACTGAATCATCTGGCCAATAATTTTCCACCCAGGAAAGTTTTCTGGCTATATCAGGGACCTCCACCAATTCAGACATCCTTTAAAAAAACAAACACACATATACACACATACCCACATCATGCAAATTAAAAGTTCTTAAAGTTTCATCTCCTATCTCAACCCAAACCAGGAAATTAAATAGAACTCTAGGTTAACAACAATACTTAAAAGTTTAAAATTCATCATATTTCTAAATATTCTCTGCGTGCCAAAGCAAAATGTACAACAGTGCTATTACTGGACCACTTTAGAAGTCATAATTAGGTTTCTTACTAAAATAAATTTATCATTTAACTACATTTAACTAACACTGAGAAGACTAAACCAAAATGTCCAGAACTACTCACTTTGTATCTGAAAATTCAAGGCTGATCACATTTAACACTTTTGGTCTGTTAGGATTCGTGAAGTATTTAACATAATTGTGAAGGGTCATTTTGCTGTCTGCCTGCCTTGCCACATCAATGACATCTATCACTTTGTCACCACCTGCAGAGAAAAATTATAGTCTTAGTATTGGGCTTAAGAGTTACATCAATAGATGCCTTAAACAAAAATATTTTAAAAACTGTATTTACTTAAAGCCAACCATAAAACTACGTAGCCTAGACAAAGATTCTGCCTGTATCCTTACTTTTTGAGTCCAACTGGAACTTTTGGAAAAGGGGGATGCTTTTGAGGGAAAGAATGAAGCAATTAAGACAGTTACTAATTAACACAAGTGAGAAAACTTAAATGTTTACGAAGTTTTCTACACACTAATGACTTCTTGTGTGCAGCTCACACTGACAAAAATGCATTATATTGGTATGTGGGAACTGTGCTACATGCTCTGAGTTTCCACATCCTCATGCATAAAATGAGGAGACTGACTTCGTCCTTTCGCTTCTGTAACACCTAAGATTCTATCATTTAGAAAAACCAGTCAGTCACTGTGGAATTAGTGTACAATGTAACCATGACAATTTCTGCTTGCCAGGTAGTGTCTTCTCTTCTAACACTCTGTTTCAAGAAAAAAAAATCAGTGGTTAGGAAGCAAAAATCAGTTCATATTAATGCATGTGAAATGAGTTCTCAATTGGGATTTAGAATTTTCCTAGAAAACCATGAGGCATCTCTCGCACATCACTGTATTGTCACCCTAGAAAACATACCCAGTTTTGCAATGTCCTACAGAACAGACAAATGGAATTCAAAATATGGCAATACTTAATCAATCTGAAAGAGAAATCAAATAAATGCCATTTTCTTAACTTTAGTGTAATGTTGTATTAATGCACTGCCTAGTAGACTTTATTTTATACTTAAGAGGCAAACAGTTCAGTTAACTGAAGCATTTTGCAGTACTAAAAAGTAAACTATCTAGGCGTTGGACTATTTTTTCCTATACTTATATTACACTAGCCACTTATTTTACAGTGCTACTTATGCAAACAGGCTCGGGTTAAACCTCAGCCTCATCCCCTAGTTTATCAAATAATTCAGAAGTAGCTGAATGTGAATTCATGACATTAAGCTGGGTTTCCTCAGCGAAGCAGTTATCAATGAAAACTGTCACCCAATGGCTCAATAAAGGGTCAAGTTCTCAGACATTTTATACTCAGGAGATAATGCACTGCAGTAAATGTACAGTTCAGAGTCAAGTTCGATTTGAGATCTAATCCTCAAAAAAAAAAACTACCTACAGCTGACATGGAATGGGATCTACATATAGTCAATTTTACCTACAGATACCAGGATTAGAATGAACAAAATGACTAAGAATGTCAGGAAGACTGCAACAGAGAAATGGTTTTCCCCCTTGTTTCTTATACCTTTCTGGGCCTCAAAATCGCACACTGAGTCCAGACACCATGAAGTGGCAATATCATCCAGTCATGAATATAGAAACGGCTTGAACATGGTCTCCTCTTTTTTCCAGCCTTTCTCTAGGTACCAGAGGTCAATGATCCCGCTCCTGAATGCTACAGAGTCCTAGAACCAGTCCAATTTCCCAGTGTCTTCCTCCTGGTACCTGTAGTTACGCCTCAGCAACTATTTCTCCTAAGCAAGTACCAGAAAATTTGATGATAACAAAAAAAAAGTGGCAGGATGAGGTTGAATAAATAAAACAGATCAGGTGTTTCATTCTCTTTTTCTGACAATTGTAGGTTTGCTCAGAAGAAACAGTTTTCAACTTAGGTGATCCTGAACTTCACTTTTCCTGACCCAGAAAACTAAACTAACATCTCCTCACTCAACTTCTAATGTAATTAGAACACTACTACTACTACTTTTACCACCATTTTCCCAAGTACTTAAAGGAATCAAGTGCGTACCTACATAGCGTTCCACATCCATGACAGAAAAAGCAGGTGGAGGGAGCCTGAGTCCTAGATCATCTAATTTGGGGACCATAATAGGAACTTCAAATCCATGTTTCTCCAGGTATCTTTGTGTCAGCTGGCTGCCATGCATCTTTACAATGATTTCATCGGCACTAAGGAAAACATAAGAGTAACATGTCATCTTTGTTGGAAAGTTCACTTTAAAAGAAAAATAGTCTGGTAACGGGTTAACTCATATACTATATTACTCTGTATCAGCAGTTCTCAACCTATCATACCTGATTCTCCTTTCTAGAACAAATGTTTTATTAAGTCCCTTTTACTATCCTAAAGTAAAAGTCATAGATAATTACTTCAATATATACAACTGGAAAAATATATATTATATTAAATGCCTTCACCAAAACGAGAAAATTAGTTTATAGCAAAATATATATTTCAATATGTAAATGTTTAGATAACTACACTAGAAGAGATAACATAATAATAGAATGATTACAACTTGTTGTAACGAGTGACTGAATTTAAGAGAACTAGATCAGAAGCCACTAACCACGAGCTGTGCAGGCAATCAGAAGAGCAAAAGGTAAGGGGGCACATTAGAATAAAAATTGGTGTCAGTATAAGTAAAACAGTTAAGATTCTATCTGGCTATAAAATTCTACACAAATATTTGTTAGACATTTCAAAGTCTCACGGACACAGAACAATCCACTGTTGTCCTGCACAACAGAGGACGACTAGCTTCCATGGTCCCCGTCCACTGAGACAAATGTGGAAAATGAACTCCCAATTTATCCGTTACAACCAGTATTTTGTAAGTTACAGCAAGTGGTCACCTTAAGCCAATAAAAAGGGATTCTCAACGCCAGCTGCCCACTCTCATGAGTAACACGTCATAAGCATCACACTTAAGTGTGGTTTGTCTCTTTCCACTGTCCTCTAACCATAAGTCAAAGATCTCTTTAAATGGGGATGTTCTAGATTTTATCTCCCAATTGCTCCCAGAATGCAGCTGTTATACATTCAAAAAAGAACAACACTTGCTTTACAGTTTAAAACACAACAGTTGCCATTTACACAATCAGACCTTAACTGTCTTGATGTCACCTGCAGCCTTGGCATCAAGAAGACAAGAGATACTGGTTCTCTGAATTATTGGGTTCTGATCTGTCCACCCTCTCCATAAGAAAAGGTCAGTCTGAAGCTCCCCAAAATGAGACAGACTTTTTCTGGATAGTCTTATATTTGAAGGGTTTAGATCTCCTTCATCTGACTCACTGAGTTCTGTACTGCCTTTTAGTTTCCCCACAATCATCTACCAGTTGTCCTCTTTCCCCAAACTCTGAGAATAAAACAATTCCCTCAACTCCAATCTGAGGGAGAATTTCGAATCACTTGTACTTCCTGATCTTTAATATTTGTGGTGTTTTACTTACCCTGTCGATCAAAAATATATAAATACAAGTGCTTAAAAATATAGGTACATTATTATTTGCAAGAGAAAAAAATTGGAGACAAACTAAACATACACCATCGAGGGATGGTTAAGTAAATTATGGTGAATATACACAACTGCATACTACACAGCAGTTGAGGGAGGTAAATTTTTGTATACACAGGGAAAGATACCGATGAAATAGAATAAAGCAAGCAAGCTGCACATCATATGCATAACACAACCCCATTTTATTTTTTAAAAATTAGATGCACATATACACACACACACATCCACACATATACATAAAAAATATTTTTAATGTAATCATTTGTGTAGAAAAATGTCTCAAAAGGCTTACCCTAAGTTTTAAAATGAGGGGGAGGAGGTGAGATAACCTGTTCCCTTTATTTTATACACTTCTGTGTTAATCACATCAAGTATGTGTAATTTAATTAATTACTGTCACTCTATATGTGGTTTTAAATGATGGGAAGGTTTATGGAGTTAAACAAAATAAAACCAAAAACCTTTGATTAATGGTAATTAGAGTTTAGACATTTGTGACCATCCCTATAACCTGCTCTCCTCGGTTATTACTCTGGTACAGAGGCCACAGGCAGCACCAGGCCAGGGTTTTTAACACTGTTCTTTCAGGTCACAAGCCTATTTGAAAAAAATAAAAGCCACGGCTCCTCTTCCTGAAAAACGCACATTCACATGTTGACACTAAACACTTTATACAGGCTTAAGAAACTCACAAGCCTCTCTGAAGCCAGTTCATAGACCCAGGCTGAAAACTCTGGCCCTAGGCTCCAAACCAATCCAGGAAAACAAACATTCCTCCAACCACTTTGAAACTGATAAAAGAGAATATTTGAGACAAAGGCCTTTAATATCACAGAAGTCATGTGGAAACCACTGTGGAAAGCTCAGCAGACCTGAGAGAGCCAACATTATGTGCAGATCAATTATATGTTTCTGTTTAAGGATTAAGGGGGAGAGGGATAGACCGGAATGTTAAAGACTGTGAAGAAATAGCAAAGGTTTTATAGTTACAGGATCTGAAATAATTCTGTAATAGGCTGCATGTGATGTTGAGATTTAAATTTAAATTATGCTTCCCTTAACAAGCCTGGATATGATCTTGTGTAAAAGGCTATTAAGCATTATCACTTTAAATAGATGTCAGGCAGCGAGCAGGAAATGATCTAAATTAGCATGATTAAATGCTGTGTAATACTTTTGACTCTCTCTGAGCCACAGAGAAGTCAAACACTTCCCATTATCTTTTAAAAATCAAAAAGCCCAGTCTTGCTGCCACCAGAGAGACTGAGCAATGGGTATGGGTACCTCTGACAGACCCAGGGTAGAGAGAGAGATATGAAAACAACCCAAGAAAAAAACGGAGTTTGAAAATCCGAACAGGTGAGGTGACAGGGGAAGACAAGCAGCTGTTGCACATCACGGGGAGCCCAGTCCTGGGGATGACTACCTTACGTGAGTGTATCTCAAATTTTCTGGACGGAGATCCACAGTTAGTGTATTTTTACAAGGTGCGCGGGTACACATACGTATGACACGGCAGGTCCACGAGCCTGCGCCTATCCACTCCTGTTACTTACGACGCGCCACTAGTTTGTTTCTATTTCATGAAAAAAACAAGAGTAAAAAGCTGAGAACGGGTGGCAACCTGAAGTCTGAAAACATTGCTTTAGATGACGCCACTTTACTAGGTGACATTCTCAGGTTTTCTTCGGCAGGAACAAGCGTCCGTACCTCGGGAAGACTCGAGAGCGCAAGCCCCTGACGAAAGCCCTCGTCCCGGCCTGCACCGGCCTGCAGCCGTCATCAGCTTCCGTGTAGTCGTGCCGGTGCCAGTTCCTCCGCTTCTTCACTGCGTTTTTAGGAGATTAAAAAAGAAAACAGTTGTGATAACTGGTGATACCATGTACTTCCTAAAAAGTGTATTCTATATGATCAGAAAGAATAACAACTATAAGCGCAAAAAACCACTCCCTTTTTAATTCATTTCCAGGCTGAAGCGGTAAATTTTACTTTGTGTAAGGCCACAATTATAGGCGATTAACTGTGGATTTTTAAAAATCTACTCTTGTATGTTAACTAAGTAGAATTTAAATAAAGTTTTGAAAAGAAGAGAGCATTAAAAAATGTTTTTAAATCTCTTTTTATTTCAAAAAAATTTTAAATCAGCAAATTCAAATTAGCAGATGGAGCTCATTACAATATCCACACTTACACTATTATAAAATATCACGATTATTTTAAATCATGATTTTCACTAGACCATGAAGTCATAATATGATTTTGAGGAATCATCCAAGTCACTGATCCCACATGAGAAATCTATTTTAACAGCACAGTTCCCTTCTCTTATGTCAAGATCTATCCCCAAAATAAGCAGGCTTACACTGCCACAAAAGAAGAGCAGGTGGCTTCCTCATAATTAAAGGAAGGAGGAATGACAGAACAAATAACTTTATGATTAGTTCTAATGCTCAGATCCTGTGACTCTACAGCTCTGGGCAGCTACAACCTTCAAGAGCCATGGCAATCAACATCAGGAGACACTTGGATTGGACTCCTAGTTCAGCCGTAACTCACTCTGCAACCTTGGGCAAGTCATGCGACACGTCTGGGTCCAGTTTCCTCAAATGGAAATGAAGGGAGGAGTGCTGTCTCCTTCCTTCCTTCCTTCCTTCCCCCCTCCCTCCCTCCTCCCTTTTTTTTTTTTTTTTAAGGAGTGCTGTATTTCCAACCATGCTGAGGAACCCTTAATAAAGGGGAAGATGGGGAAGAGGCCACGAAAGGAACTCTGGATCTCATTCTGCTTTCCACCAGGGCAGCACCACCTACAGCCCTTTCGTGTGTTAGCAATGTAAGATGTCAGTTTTATATCTTTTCTTAAGTTTGAAAATCACTCTTAAGGGACTCCTGGGTGGCTCAGATGGTTAAGCATCTGCCTTCGGCTCAGGTCATGATCCCGGGATCCTGGGACTGAGTTCCACATCAGGTTCCTTGCTCAGTGGGGAGCCTGCTTCTCCCTCTCCCTCTGCCCCTCCACCTGTTTGTGCTCTCTCTACTCTCTCTCTAACAAATAAATAAAATCTTAAAAAAAAAAAATCACCCTTAAGCCTAAAACCTTCATGATTCTGGGAAATGTACTAAAGTCTACAACTAGCTTAGAATGCATGAAAAAATAAGATGGATACATAAATAGACAGTGAGATAGTTACACAGACTGTGTGGTAAAGCAAATAATGTAAAATATTAAGAGTAGGGTCTACATGGTGAGTTTGGAGGTACTCCCTACAGAAGTCTTTCAACTTTTCCCATATGTTTGAACATTTTCTAGTAAAACATGGGGCAGGGGCAACTCTATGAGTCTAAGTTATTCCAAACCTTCACCCTAAAAGATCATAATAATAAAATTACACTGGATCCTCACATGGATAAGGAGAAGTCACACTAAATAACCAATAAGGGAGGAAATTGGGCTTAGTCATATCAGGGTTTAAAACAAGATTCTCAAAGTAATTCATGGCAGTCAAACCCTCAATATGGAAAAGAGTAAACCCCATTTTTTAGAAGTCTCATGAGAAAAACTGAGAATCATAAAGCAACCTTCCTAGAAAATGCCATTAAGGCATCCTTCATGTGTTATTTTTTCTCATTTAAAATCACTTGTAAAATTCAAGGGTGTTTCATTCCAGGCTTCTGTTCTACATATATATAGATACATAATCCCATTTTATTTTCAACTGGGATCACGATGTTCATCCTGCTTACCTTTCTTATTCTATCATGAGCATTTTTCTCCTTATTAAATATTCAAAAGCAATTTAAAAGCAGCCTAGAATTTTAAGACATAGATATAAATGCATCACTTTATAATCCCTTTTTTGAGTCTTAAGCACTTAGCTCATTCTGAATCTTTCTTCAAAGTAGAGATTAATATTCATATACATAAATCTGTTTCCTTCATTAATTCCTCAGGATAAATTCCTAAAAATGCTAGAAGACTCAATATTTTTAAGATACTTGCTACATATTGCAAAACTGCCTCCAAAAAAGTGGTAGGTAACTCACATTCTTACCAGTATATATAAGCAATCTATTTCGTAGCCCTGAGTCAACAGTGAGCATCATCATTAAAAAAAAAAAAAAAAAAAAGAGGGGCACCTGGGTGGCTTAGTCGGTTGAGCATCTGACTCGATTTCAGCTCAGGTAATGATCTGGGGGTCTCAGGATCGAGCCCCGCATCAGGCTCCCTGCTCAGCAGGGAGGTCTGCTTGTCTCCCTCTCCCTTAGCCCCTCCCCCTGCTTGCACATGTTCTCTCTCAAATAAATTCATAAATCTTTAAAAAATTAAGTTTAAATTAAAAAGAGAAAAAGAAAAGTTACCCATTTGATAAGTAAACTACGATATTACATTGTCTGAATTTTCATTTTGGCAGAATACATTAGAATTAGAACAGATTTGGGATTGGACAGCTACGGGCTCAAACTCCAGCTCTGCCAAATAACTACATGAAAGAGCTAGTTAGATCATTTTTCTCACCTCAACATGTTACAAATATCAAAGGAAATAACAGAGGTCAAGTACTTCTTGGCATAGTTTCTGGGGCATCCAATAAGCTGCCAATTACTTCTCTTTCCTTTTAAATGAGCAGATTTGCATAATGTTAACAGAAGGCTACAAGTGTCCTGGTAGGCCAACGTGTTTAACACATAAAATTAGCCACTGCAAGAAGCTGACTGAATTTCTTAAAGGAAGGAATATTCTAGTAGTGGTCATAGGGAGAGAAAATTTTGAGTTTGGATTCCATGTGCCTGAGGAACACTGAGGTATGTGTGTAAGTATAGGACTTTTTTGATACTTGTCCTTGAATAGAGTTCTTAACTCCCATTAAAAAGGTCAAATCTAAATTTACCAACCAAGTGAATATTATACTGCCTAAATAGTATCTACAATAAGGATTCCTGGGAACTCTGAGAGAACAGGAAGCTCTAGGTGGCAAGCAAGAGGGGCTTAATAGCAGAGGGAAAGGGGTCAAAAGCAATGACCCAAGTTGAGGGTGGAGGGTGAGAGGTAGGGAAGGTGAGCCTTAAATCAAGATAAAATAAATTACTGGATCTTGGACATTTTCCTGTGGGTATTTAGTGTTGGACTTTTGCCCAGAAAATAACCAATTCCTGATCTTATGTTATTCAAGCAAGAGAAGCATACGAAGGGCCACACAACAGTCAAGCTTCTCTTTGAAGCACCGTTAATCAAAGTGCAGGTCGTGATCCATTATGGATTATGAAATCAATTTAGTGAGCATGACAAGCTTTTTAAAAAATTAAATCATATAGGAAAAACAGAAAACAGAATGCATTACGTATCAGACTGTTTTAAACACGACACTGTTCCATCTCACAGTAACCCACATATTTCATAGAAATGAAAATTCAAAATATTTCATTTGGGGATTACATAAATTCTAAACTAAAACTGCTATAAATTTTAGTTCTGTTTCCTTTCTTGAGGTAAAAACCCAGTATTATATATTTCCTCTAAGAATTACACTTGGTCAATAATTATTCCAAGTTATATACCACATATTTCACTGCTACACAAAAGAAGAAGCTTTAAAACCATTTATGACAATAAACTGGCCAAGTATACTAACAACTCTACCAATCTGCTAACCTCAAATTTTATACTGTGTAACTAATAAAATGGATAACCTGTATTGTAACATATTATGAAATTTAATGTAATATTTTGATGTATTCTTATAGCTTGAATTTCTAAATCTCTTACAAAGAAATTAGGTAAATTACTAATATTTCTAACAGATCAGCAGTCAGTTGCTAGTAAATCTCTTTTACAGAATTGCTTGCCCACAACCTCAGATAAAAATTTCTATTTAAAAAAAAAAAGTACTGGGGGGCTGGTAGGTGGCTCAGTCAGTTAAGAGTCTGATTCTATCTCAGCTCAGGTCTTAATCTCAGGGTTGTGAATTCAGGCCCCACATTGGGTTCCACGCTGGGCATGGAGCCTACTTAAAAAAAAAAAAGTACTAGGAAAAAAGCTGCATTTAAAATAGTTTGTGGGGCGCCTTGGTGGCTCAGTCAGTTAAGCGTCCAAACTCTTGATTTCAGCTCACGTCATGATCTCAGGGTTATGAGATTGAGCCCCACGTCAGGCTCCGCGCCGGGCATGGAGCCTGCTTAAGACTCTCTCTCTTCCTCTCAAAAAAAAAAATTTTTTTTTAATGACAATAAAAGAGGTTGTATAGGTCACCCACATCTCACCCAAATGTGTATCAAAGTATGTTCAGAAAAAGGTTCCTATGACTAAATCTATAGTTTTCCCCTTTAGTTTTAATGAACACAAAAATGCTAGCTTGCAGTCTAAATTTTTTTAAAAAAGAAAGTTACAACATCCTTCAAAGCTTTTTAAACGTTATCTCTACTTTCTACCTGCACAATTAACACTCCAATCTATTCTTCTGAAGCATCTGTAAAAGGCTAGGGATAAATATCATTTTATGTAGGATATTGGTACACCCCAGAGGGCACATGAATTTCCCAGCCTGCACCCTGCCCCTCAGACAGAGGAGTGTAGGCAGACACTTGCTCTGGCCTCTGCCTTCCTCAGAATGGAACTGGGACAGGGTGTGGTTTCAAATTGGGCAGGACTCTAGGCCATACTCAAACTGATGACCAAATTCAGAAAACAGAATAACATTTCAGCATACTGATACCTGAATTTCCCCCTAAAAATATAATGCATGTGTGTGCATTAAAGTCTTATCCTGTACACTGTCCCAAATATTACTGAAAGTTTTTAATTTATAAAAAGATAAAAACATCTGAAATCAGCTTCCAGAATCAGAATATTTTACTTTTCCACACTTCTCAAATTGGAAAGCTTTGACTATATGTCCTTAAGTTTGGGGGCTTTGCACTGGCCATTAAAAATGATAGTATTTTGGGGGCACCTGGGTTAAGTGGTTAAACATCTAACTTGTGATTTCGGCTCAGGTCGTGATCTAGGGTCATGGGATCAAGCCCCATGTTGGGGGGTCCATGCTCAGTGGGGAGTCTGCTTGAGATTCTCTTCCTCTCCCCCTCTCCTCTGTCCCCCACCACTCATACACACTCACTTTTTCTCGCACTCTCTAAAATAGATAAATCTTTAAAGGGAAAAAAAACAGTATTTTTTTCATTTTATCTTGACTTATTAAATGTTATTCAATAATTCAGACAGAAACTGTATTCTCAGTATCTTCAGAAAAAAATTCCCTATAGTTCCTGGTGGATGTAACATAACTAGTCAAAGTTATTATTAAAATATTGTCATGTACACATTGAATTCTAAACTTCGGTATTTATTTGTTTCTAATACTTACTCAAGGAGGAACCATGTAGAACTGCACAGTTGGGACAGTGATAAAGGTCAATGTCAACAGCATGATGTTCCTCTACACCAACACAGCTACAATAAAGAAAAACAGAGTCAATTTGCAATTAAGCTGAAAATCTTTACTAAACTACAATAGATGGTTAGACTTTAGCTGGGAAGTGTACAACAACCTCACCAACAAATTCTGTAGATTACAGAAACATATGCAAAGATAAATTTTATTCTCTTCCCTATACACTTGCTAAATAATTATGGGGGAGAATATGCCCAAATACATGGAAAGTGATTCACTATTATCAACAGTAGAGACATCAGAAGTAATATAATTATAAGCCATAAGACCCTCAACCATTATGTAAATGCCAGCTAATATGTGGACTCATTGTTTGCATCCCCCCCCAAATTCCCATGTTGAAGCTGTAACCCCATCAGTGTGGCTGTATTTGGAGATAGGACCGCTAAGGAAGTAATTAAGATTGAATGAGGTCATGAAGGTGGGGCCTTGATACAATAGGATTAGTATCCTTAGAATTCTGAGACACCAGGGGCACCTGGGTGGTGCAGTCAGTTAAGCATCCAGCTCTTGGTTTTGGCTCAGGTCAAGATCTCAGGGTCATGATCTTGGGGTCATGAGATCAAGCCCTGAGGAGAGTCCCACATCAAGCCTCCAGGCGAGCCCCACATTAGGCTCCACACTCAGCATGGAGTCGGCTTGAGATTCTCTCTGCCCCTCTCACTCATGCTCTCTCTCCCTTCTCTGTCCCTCCTCCTTCCCACTCCTATTCCCTATCTTAGCATTCTATTAACCTAGCATTCAGTATTCAGTTAAAATATGTTTCAAGAAGGTAAGGGAAGAAGTATTTGTAGTCAACCAAAAACTGAGAGTTCACATCCAGCTAACCCAGAGTAAAGGAAATGCAAAGGACATACCGCTGGCAAAAAGATTATCACAGGGCACCTGGGTGGCTCAGTTGTTAAGCGTCTGCCTTCGGCTCAGGTCATGATCCCAGAGTCCTGGGATCGAGCCCCACATCGGGCTCCCTGCTCCGCGGGAAGCCTGCTTCTCCCTCACCCACTCCCCCTGCTTGTGTTCCTGCTCTCGCTGTCTCTCTCTCTCTGTCAAATAAATAAATAAAATCTTTAAAAAAAAAAAAAAGATTATCACAGAGAGGTGTAATGCAAGAAAAAAGTGAAAAGCTTAAAAAAGTAGTAATAAATATATGGGTAAATTGACATGGATATTCCCCCTACATGAAATAATGTCATGTGAGATTTAAAGATATATAAAACACTAAACTGAAGAGAACAAATGGAGTTACAGGGTCCTAATGCACTGATCCTGGAAGGAGAGGAAAGGTGATAATTTTTAAGATTTTTTTTTTAAGATTTTACTTATTTATTTGACAGAGAGAGACACACCGAGAGAGGGAACACAAGCAGGAGGAGTGGGAGAGGGAGAAGCAGGCTTCCCGCCAAGAAGGGAGCTCGATGCGGGGCTCAATCCCAGGACCCTGGGATCACGACCTGAGCCGAAGGCAGACGCTTAATGACCGCGCCACCCAGGCGCCCAGGAAAGGTGATAATTAACACTGGGCTTCTGAAATAAGAATGCCTACTAGAATCTCTCAGGAGACAACTGAAAAAAGGGAAATAGAAAGTGTAACTTCCATACTATTACCAGGGTGAGGACAAAGAATTTATTTTAAAAATCAATTCAAAAAAAGGAGGGGAAAAAAAGAAAAAGAAATGGAGAGACTAAAATAAAATGGAGGTATAAATTCAAATATATAAGTACTGTAATTATATCATATGCAAATTGACCAACCTGCTCCAGTTAAAAAACACAGATTACCTGGCTGGACTTAATAAACACTACAATTCACTGGTTATAAGAGACACACATAAAACAAGGACACAGAAAGATTGAAAGAAATAGGACGGGCAAACAGTAAAAAAAAAAAAAAGTACAGCTATATTAAGATTAAGCAACAGAAAATCTAAAGTAAAAAATATGAGATACACATATTCAGTTTAAAAATTTCAATTTCCCAGGAGGATACAACAGGAACAACTGTAGCAGGAGATTCTAACAACTCTCTCAGTATCTGACAGAATAAGCAGGTAAAACAAAAATCTATGAAATACACAGGATTAAAAAACATGGCCGAGGGGGCACCTGGGTGGCTCAGTTGGTTAAGCGACTGCCTTCGGCTCAGGTCATGATCCTGGAGTCCCGGGATCGAGTCCCACATCGGGCTCCCTGCTCGGCGGGGAGTCTGCTTCTCCCTCTGACCCTCCCCCTCTCAAGTTCTCTCTCTCTCATTGCCTCTCAAATGGATAAATAAAATCTTTAAAAAAATTAAAAAAAAAAAACATGGCCTAGGGACACGTGGGTGGCTCAGTGAGTTGAGCGTCCAACTCTTGGTTTCAGAGCTTAGGTCATGATCTCATAGGTTATGGGATTGAGCCCCGCACTGGGGTCCAGCCCAGCACTGAGCTCTACACTCAGGGGAGAGTTGGCTTGAAGATTTTCTCCCTCTGCCCCTCTCCCAACTCATATGAACTCTCTCTCCCTCTCTCTCTCAAATAAATAAATCAATCTTAAAAAACTAAAAATAATAAAAAATAACAAACATGGCCTAATGGACATTTATGGAATAATATACCCAACATCTACAGAACACATATTCTTTCCAGCATATATGGACCATTCATAACAAGCAACCATACACGGGGCCACAAATTTTGAAGGTCTGAAATCCAGAACTCTCTGGCCACAGTTCAATTAAGACAGAAATTAATGACAAAAAGTTAAATGAAAAATCTTCATGTATTTAGAAATTAAGAAATAAACTGCTAAATAACCCATGAGTCAACAGATAAATCATAGTGAAACACTGAAAATTATCTTGAAATGAGCACTAATAAAAATGCTGCATAACAAAATTGTGGGATGCAGAACTTATAAACAGAAATGTACAGCTTTGAGCGAAATAAGTCAATCAGAGAAAGACATGTATCATATGACCTCACTGATATGAGGAATTCTTAATCTCAGGAAACAAACTGAGTGTTGCTGGAGTGGTGGGGGGTGGGAGGGATGGGGTGGCTGGGTGATAGACACTGGGTAGGGTATGTGCTATGGTGAGCGCTGTGAATTGTGCAAGACTGTTGAATCACAGATCTGTACTTCTGAAACAAATAACGCAACATATGTTAAGAAAAAAGAAAAAGAAGATAGCAGGAGGGGAAGAATGAAGGGGAGTAAGTCGGAGGGGGAGACGAACCATGAGAGACGATGGACTCTGAAAAACAAACTGAGGGTTCTAGAGGGGAGGGGAGTGGGGGGATGGGTTAACCTGGTGATGGGTATTAAAGAGGGCACATTCTGCGTGGAGCCCTGGGTGTTATGCACAAACAATGAATCATGGAACACTACATCAAAAACTAATGATGTCATGTATGGTGATTAACATAACAATAAAAAATTTAAAAAAATGTACAGCTTTAAAAAAAATGTACGGCTTTAAATGCATGTATTAGAAAAAAAGGCTGAAATCAGTAAGCTAATAAACATTTACCTGAAGAAGTTACAAAAAGAATAGCAAAATAAACCTTAAAAACATAGAACGAATAAAAAAAGCAGAACTGATGACACAGAAAACAAACCATGCAACAGAGCACCAAAGCCAAAAATTCTCTGAAAACACAAAATTGGCAAACCTCTCTAGCGAACTGAAGAAAGAGATAAGACATGAATAACCAATACCAGGAAGGAAAAGAAGTACAGAACTATAG
The DNA here is from genome assembly GCF_003265705.2 of Callorhinus ursinus. NCBI lineage: Eukaryota > Metazoa > Chordata > Mammalia > Carnivora > Otariidae > Callorhinus > Callorhinus ursinus. The sequence goes on from NW_027397074.1 coordinate 77,468,147, forward strand.
ATTCTATAGACATTAAAGGTAAAAGAGAGTATTATGAACAATTTTATGCTAAGAGACTAGAAAATATAGATAAATAGGCAAACCTGAATCACAAAGAAATAGAGTATCTGAATACTCCTGTAACTGTTACTTCATAATTTTTAAAACTGTCCCCCCAACACACACAAATATCCCAGTCCCACATATACTCAAGAAGTAATTCTAATACTATATAAAACTTGCACCAGAGAATAGAACAAAAAGACTTACTCCCTAACTCATTTTAGGATAGCACAGCCTGATACTAAAACTTGGAAAGGATGATACAAGAAAGGAAAATTACAAGCCACTCTCATTTATGAGCAAAGATGCAAATAGCAAGTTTGGTCTATCTCAAGAATGCAAGGTGGTAAACTCTAAAACGTTTAATCAGTGAAATATGCTACATTAACAGATTAAAAGAAAAGGTCTTATGACCATTTAAAAAGATACAGGTATTAAAGAGGGCACGTTCTGCGTGGAGTACTGGGTGTTATACACAAACAATGAATCATGGAACACTACATCAAAAACTAATGATGTAGGGCGCCTGGGTGGCTCAGTTGGTTAAGCGTCTGCCTTCAGCTCAGGTCATGATCCTGGAGTCCCGGGATCGAGTCCCACATCGGGCTCCCTGCTCAGCAGGGAGTCTGCTTCTCCCTCTGACCCTCTTCCCTCTCGTGCTCTCTCTCTCTCATTCTCTCTCTCAAAAAAATAAATAAAATCTTTAAAAAAAAAAACTAATGATGTAATATATGGTGATTAACATAACAATAAAAATTTAAAGAAAAAAGATACAGGACAAGTGCTTGACAAAATTCAACATTTACTTATGATTAAAAAGTAAACAAAACCTCTTAGAAAATTAAGACTAGAAGGACACTTTCATAATCTGTTAAAGGGTACTTCTAAAAAATCCTATGCAGGGTGTCTGGGTGGCTCAGTTGGTTAAACGACTGCCTTCGGCTCAGGTCATGATCCTGGAGTCCCGGGATCGAGTCCCACATCGGGCTCCCTGCTCGGTGGGGAGTCTGCTTCTCCCTCTGACCCTCTTCCCTCTCGTGCTCACTCTCTCTCAAATAAAATCTTTAAAAAATAAAATAAAAAATAAAAAATCCTATGCAAATGACATGAAATTGGTCTTTCTGAGATTAAGAACAAAAGAATGTCTGATGTTACCAGTTCTATTGAACACTAGCTAGTATAGTAAAATAAGAAAAAGAGGGGCGCCTGGGTGGCTCAGTCGTTAAGCGTCTGCCTTCAGCTCGGGTCGTGATCCCAGGGTCCTAGGATCAAGCCCCACATCGGGCTCCCTGCTCAGCAGGAAGCCTGCTTCTCCCTCTCCCACTCCCCCCTGCTTGTGTTCCCTCTCTCACTGTCTCTCTCTGTCAAATGAATAAATAAAATCTTTAAAAAAAAAAAAAGAAGAATTAAAAGGTATAGGAATTAGAAAAGAAAAAAAGCTGTCATTTGCAAATACTATGCCTACATGTGCAGAAAACTTAAAAGAATCTCTAGATAAATGATAATCAAAAAAGGTTCCTACATATAGCATCAGCACATAAAAGGTAATCACATTTCCATATACAAACAATATAAATCTAAACAACAAAATAAAACACCATGTACAACTGAATTAAAAATGTCAAGGGGCATCTGGGTGGCTAAATCAGTAAAGCATCCATCAGACTCTTGATTTCAGCTCAGGTCATGATCTCAGAGTCGTGAGAACAAGCTTTACGTCAAGCTCCACGTTCAATGTGGAGTCTGCTTGAGATTCTCCCTCTCCACCCTCCCCCCGCCAAATCTTCCCCAGACTAGTGCTCAATAAATAAATAAAATTTTTCAAAAATGTCGAGTACACTGGAATTGAACAAAAACTATGCAAGACCTCTTTAAGGAAAATCATAAAATGTTACTAAGTGACTTTAAAGAAGATGCAAATGAATCAAGATATACATCATGATCATGGATTTGAAGTTCAATAATGTAAAGATATTAATTCTCTGCACAGTGATTCACAGATTCAATTTAATCCCAATCAAAATCTATGGAACCTGGGGCGCCTGGGTGGCGCAGTCATTAAGCATCTGCCTTCGGCTCAGGTCATGATCCCAGAGTCCTGGGATCGAGCCCCCCATCGGGCTCCCTGCTCAGCGGGGAGCCTGCTTCTCCCTCTCCCACTCCCCCTGCTTGTGTTCCCTCTCTCGCTGTCTCTGTCAAATAAATAAAAAAATCTTAAAAAAAAAAATCTATGGAACCTGATAAGCTGATTCTAAAATTGATATGGAAATATAAAGGGCCAAGAATATGTAAGGCATTCTTACATATACTCTACCAGGTATCAAGATTTATTTTAAAGTTATAGGAATTAAGGCACTATGGAAAAGATAGAAGAGCTCAAAAACAGACTCATGCACATGTGGACACTTATGTAACACATAGGCACTGCAGAGCACACAGCAAGGACAGATTTTTCAATTCATAAGGTTCTGAGACTTTTATATATCTGTATGAAGAAAAAAATGAAATTAGGCACCTAATTCACAACATTAAAATTTATTGCAAAGTAGATTAGAAACCTAAACAACACATGAAAGTAAAACTATAAAGGTTGTAATAAGAATATGAAAATAGGGGCGCCTGGTTGGCTCAGTCAGCTCAGTGTCTGACTCTGTCTTAGCTCAGGTCTGGATCTCACAGTTAAGAGTTCGAACCCAGAGTTGGACTCTGAGCTGGGCGTGGAGCCTACTTAAAAAAAGAAAAAAGAAAAAAAACAATAATATGAAAATATCTTTATGACTTTGTGCTGGGAAGGGTTATCTTAATCAAAATATAAAATGCCCTGTCCATAAGGGGGAAAAAAAACCCTGGTAATTTCAATCATACCAAAATAAATTTTGTTCATTAAACTATAAAGAATGAAAGGATAAACCAGAATGGAAGAAGACATTACAGTACAGATCACCACCAAAGGAACTATATCTAGAATAGAATAAATTCTTACAAATAATAAGAAAAAAAAAAAAACAACAGAAAAAAGGGCCAAAAGATTTGAAGAGGCACATCATAAAAGGAAATCCAAGTGGCTAATATACACATGGTGAGGTATGCAACCTCATTAACAACTGAGGGAAATACAAATTAAAACTGCAATATAATAACACAATACACCCACCAGATTGTCTAATACTAAAAAGTCTGATGACAAATGTTGAAGTGATGTGGAGCAGTGGAAACTTTCATATACTGCTGGCTGAAGTAAATCTAATATAGCCATTTTAGAAAACAAATTTGCAACAAAACTAAAGAACTGTATTCTATGACCAAGCAATTTCTCTCTGGGTAAATATATCTTAGAGAAACTCATGAACATGTGCACCAGGATACCTACCTAAACAGGAATGGTCATAGAATCATTATTTGTAATAGTCAACAGTAAAGTGAATGAAATATAGTAAATTCTCACAGTTATAGTACATACAGATACAAAAATGAAAGAACTATGGCCCCATGCAATATATGAACAAATTCTATAAATGAGTGATCAGTGTGTTAAAAAAAAAAGAGAGACAGAGAATATATACAGTGTATTCTATTCATAAAATTCAAAATCAGGCAAAGCTGTACTACAGTGCTTAGGGATTAAACTAAAAAGGAAAGCAAGGAAGAGAGAAATCATAATTGTAGGATCATGGTTTCCTCTAGGGAGCTGTAATCTGGAAAGGTCTGTCTTGGGGTCCTGGGTGGTTGTTATATGTTTTTTAATTATTCATTAAACTGACGATTTATGTTTTAGACATGTTTTTGTGTTATTTCATAATTAAAATGCTTTTAAGGATAAAATTCTATTCTATTTTTACAATCATGTAAAGAAATTCAACAAACAAAAACTTTAAAATGTAGCAATCTAACAACTATAACAAAATATCAAAAAAAAAATCTTAGCTGTATCTGCATATCCCAAAACAAGCCTTTCATGTGTGAACTACATCCAGTACATTTGCTACCATGCAGTCTTTGAGAATCTGAGTAGAGCTCACTGCAATCAAACCAAAAAAGTCAAAACCAGCTGTCAAAAATAACATGACATTGTCATTCAAATATTCAATCCGTGTAACTGAATCAAGTAAATGCAATTCACTTTTGAGTAGAACTGAAACTTGCTTTATTTTTATTTGTCCAATTTAAATTTATTTCATTTCCATAGAAAGCAAAAGGTGAATATACTGTTTAAAAAGCTTTTTTAAATAAATTTTGTAAAAGATTTTATTTATTTGAGACAGAGTGAACAAGAGAGAAAGAGCAGGGGGAGGGGCAGAGGAAGAGGGAGTGGAAGACTCCCCGCTGAGCAGGGAGCTCATGACCTGAGCTGAAGGCAGACGCTTAACCAACTGAGCCACCCAGGCACCCCAAAAAGCTTTTTTTTTTTAACTGAAAGACTATCAATTTCGAATCCAATAAAATAAACCCTAGGCAAAATTTTCTACACATTTATGTACCATGTCCTGGGCCCACAGTTTCTTATACCCAAAAAGGTTTCTACAACCCAAAGAAAAGGTTAAAAATCATTGGATAGGGGATCCAAACTTCCAAATTTCAAAGCTTACATACAAAACTACAGTAATCAAGACTGTGTGGTACTAGCAGAAGAAGAGACATACAGAATGCAACAGAATTGAGAACTCAGAAATAAACCCTCACATTTAGGATCAATTGATTTTCGACGACAATGCCAAGACCATTCAATGGGGAAAGAATAGTCTTTTCAACAAATAGCCCTGAGATAAACACACATGTAAAAGACTGCATTTGGACCCCCACCATACACATATACAAAAATTAACTCAAATGGATCATACACCTAAGAACTAAGTAAGAACAAAACCTATAAAACTCTTAAGGCAGAGGAGTAAATCTCTGTGGCCTTGAATTAGTATCAACCCCAAACAAACAGGAACAAAGGAAAAAATTGATAAATTGGACATCACACTATAGCCTGAAGGTTTCTGTTTTCTCAGCTTAGTCTGGTGTGAGAAAATTACCTGAGTATGGAAAGTGTGGGAAAAGAAAGGTGTGAGGTGTAAGGAGCTAGGAAATAAAGTATAAAATCATTGGTCTGAAGAACGAAAGACTAAGAAACACGGTAACATTGCCAGACAGGGTTGAGAGTCCATCTGAGGTCTGTGATCATAAGTTCCAAGTGAAACTACTTCTGCACAGATGTGTGATATTTTTTCAGCAATGTTCAACACAGGCCCAAAGGAAGAGGCTGGGTCTGTCCAGAGTTGGGGTTTTGTGGACAAAGACCAGAAAGAGAGCTGAGGATATTCACAGGGAAGATAATGACAGACCCTGTGATTCGAGCTGCTGGACGAAAAGGACATGAAGACTGAAGAAGGTAGTGAGAAAATGAAGAGATGCTGAGGGATCTCTATGCATTCCTAACACTAACTCAGTGGAGGCCTTGAACATGTGATCCGTAAGGGGCAGAGATTATGCTCAAATAGTGGAATGTTCACAATCTGAAATATCCAAGGTAGTATACTCCTTAACAGTGATAAGGTGTAAGTGTAATAACAGCAGGCTAAGACGGAGCAAAGAGAGGGTCATGAGAAGAAAGTGAGAGGTGTGAGAGCTCTCTCTGTATTCAGCGAGAGTTCCAAACCAAGCCTCTCTTTGAAAGTGAGGTTCAGGAGGTGTCAGTAGTTAGGGCTGCACTTCAACCAGAAGAGAAACTCAAAGTCACAGAAGCCAACTTGACACTTCCAGAAACTCAGATTTGTCTCGTCATACCTTGACTATGGCCACATTCCTCATTCTTAAAAAGTGATGGCTACACCAAATTAAGTAAGAAAACAATGTTAGATGTGTCCTAGAAAATCTAAACCAGCAAAGAACATAAACTCATCTATCAATATTTAAGATATATTATTAAGGGCGACTTCCACAAGGCTTAGGGAAGAAGAGAGAGGATAGGAACATTCAAATTAATTTAGGACACTTTGGGCAAAACCTAGCTAATAATCCTCAAAAGTCCCTGGTTCCTCTCTCTAGCTCCTACTCTTCAGCCCCCCATCCCCACGACAATATAATCTCTTATACTAAAATGTTAGTGATGTCTTCAGGTTTTGACAATTATAAACATTCTAACAACATTTATTTTAAAGTTTCAGAATTTAATAGTAAATTTCATACATTTACTAATTTTTTATGACAACAGTAAATTGATAAATAAGTAAATATTAAAAACTCCTTGATCATATAAAATTTTTAAAAATCAAAGTAAACATGAAAATTAAATGTTCCTAAACCAAGAAGTTTATTTCAGATCTTTGAAGGGCACCAAATGGAACTACCACATACATCTCAGTTTCTCTCCCAGAGGGAGGGATAACTTCTCCCACCCCTCACCGTACATTAAAAGAATTCTACAATCACTACAGCTTTAACAGGCATGTTAAAAGCAAATATAGTAGGACACACAACATGTAGAATTCTGAAAGCAAAATTTGTAAGAATCACTTTCAACCCTTTAGTCTCTCTCACTCCCTTTATTTCTCTTATAAAACTTTCCTTCATATACAAATCGCCCTACTTTTTCTTTTTTTTTAAAGATTTATTTATTTATTTATTTATTTTGAGAGACTGAGAATGAGAGAGAGAGAGAGAGAGAGAGAAAGAGCGTGCACATGAGAGGGGGGAGGGTCAGAGGGAGCAGCAGACTCCCCACCAAGCTGGGAGCCCGATGCGGGACTCGATCCCGGGACTCCAGGATCATGACCTGAGCCCAAGGCAGTCGCTTAACCGACTGAGCCACCCAGGCACCCGCCCTACTTTTTCCTAACAGCAAAATGTTCAACGTTTATTAGACCAGTGTGTGTAAATGTGTGTGTGTTGGGGGTGGTTTTCTATAGGGGTGACAATCTGACCTTTGTTGAATAGCTTCCATCTATAGAAGAACAGCCCAACTGCCAATTGGTGAGTGGGACAGTGACAACTTTAGCACTTTCTATTGTCTTAATCTTCTGAAATTGTTGCTTAGCTGGCTTTTTTTGGACACTTGACAAGAACAGAATTGAATTAATGACTAACCAGAATTCCGTAGGATCTGCCAAACATTCTCTTTTTTCCTCTTGGATAATGCTCCCATTTATATTCTCTACTCTTGTTGTTGGAAGGGTGGGTGGCCAAATTCTTTAAGGTCTTACTGTCCTGTGGACTTCATTAGATATTCCTCAGGCTTCAAATTCTCTCCCCATTCTTCACCAAGCAATCCACACTATATAGTCTTCAAAGCCCAACTCAAATTACAAATTCTTCACTGGATCACCCATAGAAAGTCCTATGACATTTTACCGATACACATTTCCACATACTGATATTGAGCTATTTTATATACTCTATTTCCTGAATTGAGCTCAAGACTTCTCTCATTACCAAGTACAGCCTGCCCACAACACCATGATCTCAGTAAATTTTTACTGATTATTAACTGTGCAGAAAACCTATTCGAAAACTAATACATTGTGGTAAAGCTACAAGCAACGTTTATTTTAAAAGTCCACTCAGCTTCAATTTTTTTTAAGAATTTGGTATAGGAACTAAAGGCAACAAATAGTTGGTAAAAAGGGAAAGATCTCTCAACCTAAGAATTAGTAGATTTCTCATCTATCCTTGGATGATATAAGGCTGTAGTAATGAAATGCATTCATTTAAAGTTTTCCTTCCTTACAAAAGTTTTTACCTAGGTATCCAAAGTCCACCTTCTTACCCAAGGCACCAAACTACTGACTGCAACCTCCAAAGTCCCACACTAACACCATCAAAGAGGCTGTGGAGTGGCTTTTGAGGTGAACTACCTCCAGGAACATAGAGGATAGTTTAAAACCTGCTCTTCAGTGCTCGCTTCGGCAGCACATATACTAAAATTGGAACGATACAGAGAAGATTAGCATGGCCCCTGCGCAAGGATGACACGTAAAACCTGCTCTTCATATTTCCTTTTATATCCTAACTCTGGGGTCAGTTGGGCTCTTGGGACAGCTATAAGCCAGGCAAGACCTACCCAGCCTAGTTCCTTGCCACGAGATTAAACAAGTGCCAACTAGTTTCACTGAAATGCACAGATTCTGGAATTAGAAAGACTTGGTTTGATTTTTAGCTCTGGTAGTTTTGACTCTGAGCAAGTTTCTTCATCTCTCTGAGCAGGAGTCCCCCTAGGATTAAATAGAACAATGTGTGTAAATATGTAAGGCACAGGGCTTGGGAAATAGTAAGCAATGGCACAGTAAATATTTTAAGTAATAAATGGTAGCTACTAACATTATTACGTTTCTATTAGATAGCAGTCATAGCTCATAGAGCTCTGGGCTTATTTATGAGCTTTGAACCTAAGCAGGAAACTTGGCTTAGTATTTTTTCTTCAGGATGGCTCTTCAGAGCACACTTCAGATACTCAAATGGCCATTCTTAAAGCGGGGGGGGGGGGAGAAAAAGATAATTTGTTTTCAATTTTTTGTTCATTTTGATGGTTGAGTTCTCTGGAGTCAAGTAGGCCTATGTTGGAACCCTGGCTACTCCACTTGTTAGTTGTGTGACTTTGGGTAACTTCGCCTGTTTTTGTCTTATTTGTAAAGATGGAGATAATGGTATTTGTCTCCCTCAAAGAGTTAATAATAAAATTAATATACATAAAATGCTTAGAATAAAATTGTAGAACAAGTTTTGCTGGTCCAGAAACCTTATTTTGCTAACCAGTATTGACTTAATAGACTGACGTTCCTACTAAAAGTACAAGGAAGCCAATAGGCACTTCCACTTTTAAATTATGTTCTGTGCAGTGTGTTAACCCTGTGATACTTTATTACCAGTTATCAGCTAAAGTGAATTTTTACTTTACTATAAATTTTTATAATTTGCACATATGAAAATCAAACTTGTAATTTATGATTAACTCTGTGGTTCTGAAAAAGCCCAACTTCTGTTATTTTCTTGCTGACATATAAAACTATTTTCATAAAATTCTGTTTTTCCTTTAAGGTGAGCAGGGCATATTTCAACTTTTGTAAAGATATTATTTTTGACACATTAAAGCCATTTACTGGCATATTATGTGCTTAACCATGTTTAATGAGGGTTTTGAATGAAATGCATACTCTGAACCAAATTCCTTCAGTTCATAATAATCTCAGAAAATTCGACACTTTTTCTGCCTCAGACAGCTGGCTGACACTTCCAAATGCTCCAGGGCTTCCAAACTTCTTTCTGACCAGCTGACTAAGAACATCTATGTTACCAGGGAATTGAACAAAGAATATGAGAGAAAAATAAGGGGGTTGAAGAACCAACAGGTGTGCTCACTGGTACAAAAAGCACCCGACCACTTAAAACCCAAACTTTCTGTAACAATCTTCTAGCAAAACTTGTTCCAACATAGATTTGTGAAATATACACACCAAATACATTTTAAATGCTGATACATTACACTGTTTGCTTCTTGAGTGCAGAAAACAAATTCCTTCTGCTTGTCACTGTGTGACATCTAAGTACAGAGTAGGCAATGCAAATGGTAAACGGATTAAATGGATTTTACAAATCAGTACAAATAAACTGTTCTCTCAGGAGGGTAATAATTTCTTTTTTTTTTAAAGATTTTATTTATTTATTTGTCAGAGAGAGAAAGAGCACAAGCAGGGGGAGCAGAGGCAGAGGAAGAAGCAGGCTCCCCACCGAGCAGGGAGCCCAATGCAGGGCTCCATCCCAGGACCCCGGGATCATGACATGAGCCGAAGGCAAGTGCTTAACTGACTGAGCCACCCAGGCATCCCAAAGGTAATAATTTCTATTAGAATGTTCTAAAGAAAGGAAAGATGCTTTAAATTTCTGAAATACCCAAAGAGCTAAACATATTTATCTTTCACCATCCTGTGGTCATTCCACTAGCCATTCAACCTCTTAAGCTAATACTCGTACTTCTCTTTGGCAACCTACTTTCTGCCTGTCTGGCTATGTATGAGGTCCATCTGTAGAAACTAAGGAAAGCTATAATGTAAATGATGCCCAGTGGATATGCCATTTCATGGAGATAGACTATACTTCTATCTTTACCAGTGAAACAGCAAACAAATGCCATCCCCAAATGAGTATTATATGAAAATTTAAGGGGCACCTGGGTGGCTCAGTTGGTTAAGCAACTGCCTTCGGCTCAGGTCATGATCCTGGAGTCCCAGGATCGAGTCCCACATCGGGCTCCCTGCTCGGCGGAGAGTCGGCTTCTCCCTCTGACCCTCCTCTCCCTCTCATGCTCTCTGTCTCGCATTCTCTCTCTCTCAAATAAATAAAATCTTGAAAAGAAAAGAAAATTTAAGAACCCTGTAAATTATCTTGGGGGAGAAAAACTTGCCATGTCGATAAAGGATAAACAGTAGCAATTTCATAAAGGTTTGCTTGGCAATGTTCTTTTTTTTTTTAATTTTATTTATTTGAGAGTGAGCCAGAGAGAGCACAAGAGGGGGTAGGGTCACAGGGAGAAGCAGACTCCCCGCTGAGCAGGGACACGGGGCTCGATCCCAGGACTCCAGGATCATGACCCAAGCCGAAGGCAGTCACTTAACCAACTAAGCCACCCAGGCGCCCTTGGCAATGTTAAGTTAATGAAGGAATTTAAAAGTAGGTTATCAGTATGCATATCAATATATATACTACTGCCTCTTCATGTATTTCTGACTGATTTTACCTAATGACCATAATAAGTAAGAAACATGTAAAAATTTATTCTAAAGCAACCTAAATCTAGAAGTACATGAAATGTTTGCTGAATCTAGTTCCTTGCTGTGGAATGCAAGACTTTAAAGTATTAATATTTCAAGAAAACTTTTCTAAACTCCTTTAACACGCAGACTATTTGTGGCTCCCGAACCTGGCTGTGCAACAGAATCCCCTGTAGAGCTTTTATAAGCAGCTAGGAGGCAGCCCTTCAAAAGAATGACGAAGCTCTGTAGGAAGAGATAGAGAAAGATCTTTAAGATATGCTGGAAAACAACAAAAGCCAGGTGCAGAACAGTCTGTATAATATACCCCCACCTCCCAACCAACCACACATGCATGTCTGTAAATGCATGCTGACTCTAAGTCTGCAACAACATGCAAAAAATTGGTGAAAGTGGCTGCCTCTGGGAAAGAAACTGGAAATGGATGCACAATGGAGAGGGAGAGTTGTTTTTTACCATATAACCTTCTACATCTCTTGTGCTGTGCATTGCTTATTTTTAAAAAGAAAAACACATTCTTGAGCCCCACCTTAGATCTACAGGGAAAAGTTAATAGGTGGGGCCCAATCTTTATTTTTAACAAGCTCCCCAGGTAGTTCTTTTGCAGCCAGCTTGGCAAAGAAATGGGATTTAAGCACAGAGGCTAGCACAATACCGTATTCACAGCTGCTTTAACTCGGTTACTCCAACTAGACTTTCAGTTCCTTAAAGACATGAGTAATATTTAATAATTCAGAATTTCCTATTCCCCACAGATCTACCTGAAGTTGATTACATAGGGGATGCTCACAAAATATTTACTGATTGACACAAAGCAGGAATTCCAAGCACATCAGGGAGGCATTAGTTTGGGCTACTATCCTGAAGCCTGTTTAAATATGAATTTTGCAAATATATAGGAGTAGAAAATGGATGTGAGGGGGGGAAATAAGTAACTGATGAATTTTTCTTTTGAGATCTCATTTTGAAATGTCCATTAGTTTCTGTCAATGAAAAAGGATGCAGTATTCTTGACTATTTAGTTTCAGTCACAGGTATAATCCTGTTGTACAGAAAGGGTCCCTGTTTATTACAGATTTATATATTATGACCACTTATTTTGTTTTCCTTTCATGTAGCTCCTAAGTGTCCCTATCTTGATTTTCCAAGTAGGGTATCTATTGAAAGAACAGACAGATTAAGTAGATCATAAATAGAAATGGATTTTTAAAAGATGAACCAACAGCCATCAGAAACATTTCAACCCAGCTGACAGTCCTATTTCCCATTGTGAGTATGGGAAGGAAAGCTATATTCCTAGGGTCTAATGACACCTACAGAAGATTTAATATATTCAGGGCTAAGAGATCACACCCTGAGATAAAAGATAACAGCAAGTCATAAACTTTTACACTGAAGACACTTAGTGATGAGTCAGCTACAAAAGACAGAAGTCAACTCAAACGGATCTAGTTCCTTCGTAACCTTTCTCCTCCTGTAAAATCTTCAGTGCCCGCATCTATGGGCAGAGACCACACATTCTACGCTAAGCCATGAGAAAGGATTCCTATTAGAGAACTTCTTGTTAGGATCTAAAGTAGCATTCTGAGGAGGACCACTAACATCCTTAGCAGGCTTCTTCATTTTCAATGACAGATGAGCTGGAATAGGGCTTTGAACCAAGGAAAGCCTGACATAATCCAGAACAAATGACCCTACATGGAATTTCATGTATTACCCAGAAGATCTGAGAGAACTTCAATTCAATTAAAAATGAGAAGTATCCATCAAAAGTGAAATGCGGGTGCCTGGGTGGCTCAGTCAGTTGAGCATCTGACTCTTGATTTCGGCTCAGATCATGATCTCAAGTCCTGGGATAAAGCCCCATGTGGGGCTCCACACTCAGCAGGGAGTCGGCTTGAGGATTCTCTCTCCCCCTCTTCCTCTGCCCCTCCCGGCCCCACAGGCTCTCTCTCAAATAAAATAAATCTTAAAAAAAAAAAAAAAAGTGAAATGGGGAGCCCTGAGTTGTCCAGAAAAGCTCAAGAGCAAAGACTGGACCATCCTATTTTCAAACCTATAAGTAAGGGTAATTTAAAACATTATGCCATAAAATTTGCCTTGACTAAGTTTCTCAGGCTGTGTATTTAGAGTCTCTCAAATGGCGTCAGTGTTAACATTCCTTCCATCAGTTATTTATTATTCCATTTGTGCACAATTTAAATTGCACTTCTAGAAACATCACTTTTTGTTTCTGCTGGGCCCTTTCATCTTTTTTAGCACTTCCTCCTCTGATAACCCAGTTTTGCCATGTGTCATGTGGGTTTATCACTGGGCGACAAAGAAGTAGCACAACAACATGCTTTCCTGTCTGTGTATGAACTGAAGAACAGATGTGCACCTGCTATTTACACACAGATTCGCTGACCACATATGGAAGAGCTAGCAGCAAAGACTGTACTTTATGCACAGTTAATATATCACGGTAGCTAAAATTTGAATTATGTTACTGGGAAACTAGTGTTATTTAACTGAACCACAGAAGAAGAAATATGTATTTGGTCTTGATCCCTGGTTCCTGGCCCAGGAGTGCAGAAAACCCTTGTTAATTTCCCGACAAGAGTAATGCCTTTTGTTATTCCTAACAAGCTCCCTTCAATCAAATGGTGCCTGAGTTTATGCTAATGAGATGACTTTTGGTGGGCTCCTAGAGAGCTTCAAGATGGGGACTGGTTGCCAGAGGAACCAACCATGTGATCAGAGGGTTATAACTTTTAGTCCAACTCCCAACCTCCGAGGCTGGGATAAGGACTGGGGATTGAATTAATGACCAATAGCCAATGGCTTAATCAGTCATGCATATGTAATGGAACCTCCATAAAAACCCTAAATGAAGGGGTTTGGAGCCCTTTGGGGTTGGTGAATACATCCACATACCAGAAGAGTGGCACATCCCAAACCCCAACAGGACAGAATCTCCTGCATGTGGGACTCTTCTGGACCTCACCCTAAGTACCTCTTCATCTGGTTATTCATTTGCAACCTTTATAATCAACTGGTAATACTAAATGCTTCCTTGGATTCTGTGAGCCATTATAGCAAATTATCAAACCTGAAAAGGAGGTCATGAGAACCCCCATTAGTAGCCACATCGAACAGAAGTGTAGGTTACCGAGGAACCCACAATTTGTGACTGGTGTCTGAAGTAGGGGGACAGTCTTGTGGGACCAAGCCCTTAAGGACTAAACCTTAAGTGGGTTCTGCACTAACTCCAGATAGTTAGTGTCAGAATTGAATTAAATTATAAGACACCCACTTGGCATCTGCAGACAACCGGGGAATTGCTTAGTGTGGAAAATCTACACATTTGGTGTTAGAAGTGTAAGCAGAGAAACAATTTTCCTTTACATGGTAACTGAAATCTGTGCATATCAGAACCGTGCTAAGTGAGGACTGCCTATACAGCATTCTCCAAAAGAGCATTTCTTAAACTGTCCCACAGGAGTTAAGGTTACTCACAGAATGATTCCAAAGTCAAATAAGACTCCATAAGAAGCAAGACACACCATATCACTAGCCCAGCCATCTGAGTGTCTTCTGGGTAAAATTACCTATGAGCCAGGACTACTCTTATTCACCAGGCAGAGCTTCTGTCCCAGGGTAATAAGAATTCAAAGCTACTCTCCAGCTTCACAAGCACTCTGACTAAAAATTCTAACCTTGCCTGCCAGACCTATTTAAATGGTATCTGCCAAATCCCTTTTGCGTAGCTTGACTCCATTCTTGGTGGGGCTCATCCTATCACAAATGTTAACAGAATGACAGAGTGGGCAATTTAAGAAGACCTGTTGTCTGATTCCCCACTGAAATCTTAAGTTTCTCTCCAATTACAAAAACACAGAAAATCAGAAGCAGTATGTGAGAGAGAGCAGGAAAGTATAGCAAGGAAGGAGATGAAATGCTACCAATAAGTACCTCTGGTCTGGGGCAATTTAGCACACACACATGGTCCCACACATACCAGCAGTCCATACAGCACAGCAAACCAAGGTCCATGATGCTTAGTCATCATAATTAAATAGTGCAATATTCTCTATGACAGCATAATATATCCACCCAAATCCTTCTACAAGTAATCGACATATGAGGAATATCTATCTCCTGAGCAACTTTTCTGAGGACATTCAACCACACTTCACAAAGAGAATCTTCAGTTAGAGGAAAATTTTATTCCAGCAGACCACATCATTCCTCAAAGATGGCAAAGTGGTGGCTAGTTTTTATATGCTGATTAATCTGTGAAAGGTTAATACTTCATTGCAATTGTACCCATGCTAAAGGTTACATATCACTACACAGAATGCTTCTAGCATTTGAAAAAGAAGGAATCTGGGCGCCTGGGTGGCTCAGTCAGTTAAGCGACTGCCTTCGGCTCAGGTCATGATCCTGGAGTCCCGGGATCGAGTCCCACATCGGGCTCCCTGCTCAGCAGGGAGTCTGCTTCTCCCTCTGGCCCTCTTCCCTCTCGTGCTCTCTCTCATTCTCTTGCTCAAATAAATAAAATCTTTCAAAAAAATGAAAAAGAAGGAATCTGAAAAGAATAAAGAAAGGGAGAAATAAATTAAAACAGGAGCAAACAGCTTCAAAGTAAAAACATATCACACATAAACTTCAGGGCAAGACATTCTTTTCCACGTAGCAGAACCAGGAAACTATTCAATGAGGTAAGTAAGCAGCTTCCAGATTCTACTTTGTAGGTCACATTCCCAGTACATCTGCACATAGATACAAGTAAATGAATGCACACTTATTACACAGTCATTAATACACAAATATGAACATCGCGTAAAAAATCTGTTATCTGCTATTTAATAGAGGGAATCTGAACTCTACTTTCAAACCCAGTCTCTCTCATTTATGACCCTCCTTCTCATTAATAATTTTCTACTGCTTTAGGCTGGAGTCTCCAAGAAGCAGATCCTGATACATAAATCTGAGTGCAGATGCTCACATGGCAGGTGATCCCCAGAAACACTAGGAGAGGCGTGTCAAAGTGAGACTGGAAGAAGCCACAATGCGTATGTACCCTAATGAGCATTTACCCCTTTGGGGACATCTGGAAGACTATGTATAAGGGGCCTGGTCTGACCCAACGGAAGAGGAAGCAAGGTTATTTATCCAGTTTCGCAAAAGACGATGGTAGATGGGCTATCCTAGGGGCATTAACCTCCCAGCATTTCCTGCCTGCTTCAAATGCAAGGTGCTGAGCTCCTGCAGCTGGAGAAAGTCCTCAGGTCAAGACTAGTGCTTTCACCTAGAAGTCTTTAAGAGATAAAGACAGAGAAAGAAATAGAGAGGGAAACAGAGAGCCAAGGGAAATAGGGTGGTGCTCCTAGAGAGCCTGCTACATATGTAAAATTCCAGTCTAGCCAAACTACTATGCATACCCACTTAACCTGTTCATTCTTTGTATACATACATATGTTCATCTTAAAACTCATTGTGAAAAAAAAAATACTCATTGTGCTCTTCACCCTTCTCCATATTATTCCTCTACTGTCTCTGGGATAAACACTGAACATGTATATATAGAAAATACATATAATAAGGTTATCAGAGGTAAATAGGTATAGATTAAATAAATAATACTAACAAGTAATATTAATTAATAAGTAATACTTAATACTTATTTCCTGAACAAAAATTAAAGAAAACTTGTCCAACTTGATGAAGAAACCTGCAATTGATTTGTGCAGGAGGGGAAGAGCCATCACTGGTCCTCAGCCACTCTCCAGAGGGAAAAATAATCATTCCTAGCAACATATCATATATCAGTTCCAGAGACATACATAAAATTGATGAATCTTCAAGACAAATTCTGTTCCACCACTGAGGGCAGTCTCAGCACTGGGCTGAGCTACCATGAATCTCTTATGAGTCTGGGCCATCATGCAGAAGAACGGAACGTGAAGCAGATGGAAAGAGGGCAATCTTTTAGACAAAAGGGATTAAAATATCTTAGCTATCTTAAGCAAAGTTCCACAGAGAAAAGTAGCACTTCAGGAACTATTTTTAAATGAAGAAGAAATCATGGTGATGACTAGGGAATTTCCAGACTTATGCTTAAGAGGAAAGTGCTACACTAAATTACATTTATGTGTATCTCTCTCTCTCTCTCTGTGTGTGTGTGTGTGTGTGTGTGTGTGTGTGTGTGTAGCGAGGGGGACGAAGAGGGAACACAAAGATGGGGGTGTGGACAGGGGGATAGCTCTGAGAATGAGAAAAGAAAACAAAAGAAGCTAGGATTGGGTAGAAAAGATTAGGTCACAGAGACCCCTAGAGGGCAATGTCCAACCCGGGAGGTGAGAGCAGGAAAAAGAAATATGAGCAGGTGGAGATGCAGACCGTTATACTGGTTTATCAGTTTAGCAGCCATAACACTGTATGGGGTAAAAGACACACTTAACACCATCTTCTTTCCTTCATCAAGGGATAAACTTCGTACTGTAAAACGAACCTAAAACGTCTTCTACGACTCAGCCATTCGCTCGTTCAAAGCACTATCAGGACACCTGAAATATAATTCTGACAAAACCAAAAAATCAAATGTGCACACTCTCGGAGCTTACATGCTACTGGGGAGAGAGAGAAAAACGAACAAGTAGCCATACAATATACGTCTGGTAACAACAAGTGCTATGGAGGAAAAAGTGTGCCGGGGGTAAGGGATTTTCTATTTTCTACTAGAGTAGCTGGGGAAGGCCCCGCTGAGAAGATGACGACGAGAAAACACCCAAGCAGAAGTGCGGGAGCCGGCCCTGGGGTAGCTGAGGAAAGATGGGCCCAGCAGAAGGAGAAGCAAGGGCAAGCCCGCGCAGGGGCCGGGGAGCAGGCTGGTGCGGCTGCAGCAGGCGAGCCAGGGCGCAGCGCGGGACAAGGCCGCAGGCTCTGCAGGGCCCAGGGAGGCTTTTACACGGGGTGACATGGGGTTCTTGGGAGGGCTTCCAACAGGAGAGTCACCAGACCTAACTCATATTTTAGAAGTGTCACGCTGGTTCCTGTGCTAGTGGAAGAAGGGGGACCAGTTAGAAAGCTACTGCAATAATCTCAATTTATATGAGGGGAGCCATGTGAAGGGGTGAGATTACGAAGGTAAGCCAACAAGATTTTGCTGAAGAATTTAATGCACATTAAAAGAGAAGAGATCAGGATGACGCCAAAGATTCTGCCCTGAACATCTTGAAGGAGCTGCCATTAACAGAGGCAGGGAAGACAGCAGGAGGAGGAGCACGGCTGCCTCAGAAGGGAGTTGTGGCTTCGAGGGCGGACACAGCGGAGGACGGGACGCGCCACTGCTCGTCTGAGGAGAGACTTGAAGTTGGCAGTTACATACTCAAGACTACAGCTCAGGGGAGAGGTCTCTGAAGGAGATAAAAATTTAGGAATCATCCACATACAGATGATAGCTGAAGTCAGGGTATCAGACGAATGCTAGAAAAAGAGAACTACTGAGGGCTAACCCCTGGGGTCCTCCAGTGTTAAAAGACCAGGGAGATAGGAAAGGATTGCAATGATGACTGAGAAGGAGAAGGGAAGCTGGAGAAAAACCAGCATAGGGAGCCCCCAGAAGCCACATAATGGGAAGCTCACTGGTCATTCTGAGACTGCTACTACCGAGTAGGAAAGATCAAAGTCCGGTCGAGTTCAGGGAGAATGGGGCCTTAATTAGAAAAAAAGAGATTAAAAAAAGAACAAAAACAGAACTGGAGACAGTAAACACGGACAAATCTTTTTGATGAATTTTGCTATAAAGGGAGTAAAGAAATGGGGCTGCAGATGAAGGGAGAATGTCAGTACAAGGATGTTCTCTTCTTTTTTTTTTTAATGAAAGTTATATACTATTTGAGAAAAAAATGATATGGGGGCAGGGGTGCAATTACTGAAGCCATGTCCCTGAACGGACAAAAGGGGATGGGTTCTAACATACCTAAAGATAATTTCCAATGACTTGGCGGTTTCCTTTTCTTTCTGAGGCTACAATTCCAGAAACTTCATACATCTGAAAATAAATCTCTCCATACGACAGCAAACTCTGGCAAACTGTCTCACATATAAATGGCTGAATGCAAGATGTATAGCACTGACGCTTCAAAAACAATGATAAGAACGAAAAGTACTAAAAAAAAATGTCATTTATTTCAAGAATCCATGCATTCTGACAAAATAGATATGCTACCTTTCCTCATTTAAGGATCCCTTCTTTCTACTGGGTGTGTACACACCTTCTAGTTACTTTCCACTGATCTAGCTCCAGGGCTCCCAAGGTGTAGAGTTATGCATACCTGGAGGAAGAAGAGTCAAGCAGGCTTAAAGCCTTCTAGGAAGATGGTACATCTGAGAAGCTGATCTTCAAGTCACCCCATCTTGCTAGAAGTACTGAGGAACATGCTAAGGTTGAGAGGAGTTCCTCACACTTGCTGGGCACGCAAGGTCACCCCTGAAACCAGGAGGCACCCCAAGAACCCCAGCACCAACACCCCTGTAAGGACAGCTGGACATGATGGGCTCCAGCCCCCAGATGGCACTGTACGGGCAACGGGACACGTTCATGAGAAATGAAGGCCAGGACAGTGTGTCCTGCTGCTGGGCCTCCTGCTGCATAAAGCCGTTCTCATTTGGTTAAGTTCTATCCCTTACTTCCCTTAAAGAAACGTGTATTCTTCCCCTGTGTTTGTTACTACCCTTTCACCAATCACCACCAACCTTCGGATAATCTCTCCTGTACACATTTTATATGATAAAGACTCTTTATCTCAATAAATGTGTCTTTTCTCACAAATATTAAAATATGTAGTGAGCATCGCAAACATGTGATTTAACAGATAACCTCTGTTTAGGACAAAATTAAATTGAAAAGGCCAAATCCTTTTAAAGTTGTTTTAAAGAAAAATGTTAAATAAACACTGCATTACAGAGATAGGTTAGAAACCATAATGGTGGTCAGGAAACAAAAAATCATTGATGTGGTGGAGAGGAAGAGCTAGAGAGAGTCAGCCATATCCTAACATCACTTGATCTTAAAGTCCTCAGAAGTCTGTGTCACAGTCTTCCTCTGCTCTGTCCAAAGAAAAGGAAGAATTTCTCCGAGCACTGGAGCTGGTGAATGATCCGTGCAGCAGGCCTGGGGCCAGGAGGAAGGCTGGAAACCAGCACTCTGCAACTGACAGGAAGTAAGTGAGTAAGCTCCTGGGGGAGGGTAACACTCCCGAAGAGACGGCAGCCACAACAAGGTGATTCCAAGAGAAAGGGGCATACAAAAGACTCTGGGTAATCAATTCTTTACTTTATTTTATTTATTTATTTGAGAGAGTAAGAGAGAGCAGAGCAGGAGGGAGGGGCAGAGAGAGAAGCAGACTCCCCGCTGAGCAGGAAGCCTGATGCGGGGCTGATCCCAGGACTCTGGCATCATGACCTGAGCCAAAGGCAGATGCTTAACCGACTGAGCCACCTGGGCACCCACGGATAATCAATTCTAACAAGGGGTTCAAGAAATGAGGACACTGAGGAAAAAATTTCACATCAGGGGATCTGATCTCTCCTACCACAGGCTGGATGCCCACAGAGAGGCAAGAAGAAGAAAATTAAGGAGCAGAGTCCAGCACTGAGTACTTGGCATTTGGATGGTTGGAAAAGCAGGTTTGGGGAAAGAATTTCCTGAATCAAACAATAAAGGACTCTGCTCTTCAGTAACCATGGGATCTGATCCTTTGATAGACAGAAAATAAGGAAGGAAGGAAGGAAGGAAGGAAGGAAGGAAGGAAGGAAGGAAGAAAGGAGAAAAGAAAAAGAAAAGAAAGGAAGGAAGGAAGAGAAAGAAAGAAAGAAAGGGAAAGAAAGAAAAAGAACAAAGAAAAGAATGAAAAAAATGATTCAAGGGACCAGGCACACAGAAAATTAGCTTTAAAAAAGTACTGAAATAGGAAGAATGTAAGAGAGAAATATGACTCAGACCCGTGACAAGTTAAATTAAGTAAGAAGACTCAAATTTGTCTAATCTGCAGATGAAACTATTTATACCCCAAGATTACTTCAAAAAGCAATAAAGTAAAAAGGACTGACCGCATATATACAGTGTCGTGTGTGTGATAGATGAGGCACAGTGGGAGTTCACAGAGAACAGGAAAACCCCATGACCCCACAAAGTAGGCTCTGGGGGAGAAAGCTCTAATGTGGTCACCACAGAAAGTTTCTGACATCACTGATGGGAACTGGCCAGAAAGCCTCTGCTTCCAGGGTGCCTTGTGTCCCATATTTTGTCACTCAGTAAATCGGTGAGGATGGTAGCCAAACTGATTCATTGTTCTGACTTTAGTTCATGTGTTGTTTCTTTTTAATAGTCTATAGAGCTCCTGAGCAGTGAGAATACTTCCTGGACCTCCAGGCAGATCCCCAGGACCATTTAATTTTCTTTTTTATATATATAAATACTAAAGTATCGGGGCACCTGGGTGGCTCAGATGGTTAAGCGTCTGCCTTCAGCTCGGGTCGTGATCCCGGGGTCCTGGGATCGAGTCCCACATCGGGCTCCCTGCTGGGCAGGGAGCCTGCTTCTCCCTCTGCCTCTCTCTCTCTCTCTGACTCTCATGAATAAATAAATTTAAAAAAAGTTTAAAAAAAATACTAAAGTATCCATAAGACACTATATAAATCAAAAGGACCACCGTGGACATCATTTCAATTTCTTTGTCAAACAGTGACTGCTTATCTGAAAACAGCCTTTGCACATAAAAAACCACCGAATTACCGAATTATCTACGATGGTATCTCCCAGCTTGAACAATGTTGTAATTTACTGCACATGATGTCAGACTGTTATGATTACTAACTGATAAACAGGACTCAATATTAGATGTCTGAAATTCCTGTGTTTTGTGCTCAAGGAAAATTATACCTCTAAATTACAGAAGAAAAGTTCTGCACTTCTTCACAAAACGTTCTGAAAGTGTTTTATTCCCCCTCCCCATAATAAAATACAAATCAGATATGTCATTGTATGTTCCTTAATATTGATTTTTGATGTATTAGAATTAGCTGATGAATGCAACTTACTACCCTGATAAATTAGCATCTCAAATTTGCATAGTTAGTATGGTTAAGCTCACAAACTTATATTACAGTATCAGTGTTCCTTATGTCCCTTTAGAACATAAATTTTAAAATATGACTACAGGGCGCCTGGGTAGCTCCGTGTTAAGCATCTGCCTTCGGCTCAGATCATGATCCTGGAGTCCCGGGATCAAGTCCCACATCGGGCTCCCTGCTCAGCGGGGAGTCTGCTTCTCCCTCTGCCCTTCACCCCACTTGTGCTCTCTCTCTCTCAAATAAATAAAATCTTTTTAAAAATAAAATAAGACTACAGATAAAAAAAATTTTTCAAAATGTGTAACACTAGGAATGTACCTTAAGGATACCCAAATGCTTGTCAAGAAGAAAGATAACACACAAAAATATATACACTACAGCACTATTAAGTACTAAGAAAAAAAGAAAGAAAGAGGGAGAAACCAGATGAGTAATCCATCAACAGAGAACCAGGCTAATTATGGTAAATCCACAGAATGGAATTCTATGCAGTCACTAAAAAGAATGAGATCTCTGTATATACTGATACAAAAAACTCTCCTCAAACTCCAGGATATTTTAATTAATGAAAAAGAGTACAGTATAGAATCATGGGTACAGTATATGATCCCTGCCTTCTGGGATGGAAACTCAAAACTGTTCATGGTGTTTACCACTGGAGAAAAGGACTGTAGGAAGGAGACAAAAGATTTTCACTTCTTCTTTTTTTACCTTTCTTTAATGATTGAGTTTCTCACTAGCTCCTTTTTTTGGTTTTGTTGTTTTAAATTACCAGGTATGTGGTCAGAGACATGAACCCTTTTTCTATTCATCTTTTTACTTGTCTATGTTGCTTAAAGCTAATAAATATTATTAAAGCTTTTCTTTAATGAATAACCAACAAAGAATGTGAATTAGCCAATTAATTCCAAAACTAGTGATAAAGGGAAACATTTAATTCTGCCTCTCCTATACAAACTGTACCACTAGGTAACCAAATAAGTAAAGAAAAATCTTCTCTTCAGAGAAGTATTCTAGCTAGTAAATGAAAAAGAATTATGTAATTAAATTATCATCATTTTGGAACCACTCATGAATAAATGAATGGATACTGGCATTTGTCAATGGCAGTAAACATGAAAAAAAGAGAAAACAACCAAACATTTTATGCCTCCTGATTAAAGACTATACCACCCACTTATAAAATATTCTTGAGGAAAAAAACCTAAATCTGATCAAGTTTCTCTAGATCCAACTACTAATTTATAGGAAAGAGAGGAATATGTTAAAAGCAGCAGAGATGTAATAAGCAAAATCCAGAAAGTGGAAAACTTTGAAGGACAAACAACCACTTTCTACCAAAAATAAATTGCAAAGGAAAAATGAGAAATATGAGGAAAACCTACAGCTCAGGGTCTTCCAACACAACTGACACAGTCCTTCCTCGTAGGGGCTGTGCTGGGCAGGATGTTTAGCAGCACCCCTGCCCTCTACCTACTAGATTCCAGTAGCAACAACCCCCACCCCAAAAATGTTTCTAGACATTGCCAAGCATCTTGTGGGGGAAGACAAAACCCATCCAGTTGAGAACTACTGCTACAGATTAAAAGACTTACAACAAGGTATATGAACTAATCACAATGTGTGGACTGTATTTAGATCTTGATTCAAACAGATAATATAAAAAGTTATGCCATTTCTGAGACAATTGGAAATCTGAACAATGAATATTTCATGATATTAAGGAATTGGCAATTATTTTTAGTTGTGATAATGGTATTTCTTCTAAAAGAGGCCTTATAGATATACGTGCTGAAATATGCACAAATATAATTATATTGTCACAAATTTGCTTCAAAATAACTAAAGGCGGGGGTGCCTGGCTGGCTCAGTGCAACTCTTGATCTCAGGGTTGTAAGTTCAAGCCCCATGTTGAGTGTAGCAATTTCTTAAAAAATTCAAATCTTAAAAAAAAAAAAACTAAATGCAAGGGAAGGAGGAGGGTTAACTGAAACAAGACTGCTCATGAACTGATATTCACTGAAGCAGAGTGATGGTTAACATGGGAGTACATTATACTATTCTGTCTACTTTTGTGTGTTTGAAATTTTCTCTTTAAAAAAATTAAAATTAAAGTCAAAACCATCATGGTAGCTAGCAGCACTCAGCTGAATGACAAACCAATCCAGTAACTCAATCTTGATTACATTCAACTGATTTCCACTAACCATCCCATGAATGCTTGTTCATATATACACTCAGAGGCACTCAAGCTAATCCATTTAAAAAAAAAAATCCTTTTTATAAGACAAATTAAAAGAAATGAACTCCCAGGATACCTTAAACCCCTGGGGTTCACAAAACACAGATTAGAAAATACTGCGTTAGAGAAATTCCTGGATCATTAATGCTTTAGAGATTCCTATTATACATATTTATATATACATATATATAACTTGCTCAGTGCTTATTTGTTCCTCAATGTCAGTTCTATTTGTCAATTTTTATACTAAAAATAACCAAAAGCAGTGGTATTTTATTTATTTATTTAAGATTTTATTTATTTGAGAGAGAGAGCATGAGTCAGGGGGTGCAAGGGAGGGAAGGGGCAGATGGAGAGAGAGAAGCAGACTCCCCCCTGACCCCAACACAGGGCTTGATCCTGGGATCACGACCTGAACTGATGGCAGACACCTAACACTTAATGGACTGAGTCACCCAGGCTCTCCAAGCAGTGGCATTGTAAAATCTAGATCAGAAGGGGCACCTCGGTGGCTCAGTCGTTGGGCGTCCGCCTTCGGCTCCAGTCATGATCCTGGAGCTCCAGGATCGAGCCCCGCATCAGGCTCCCTGCTCCGTGGGAAGCCTGCTTCTCCCTCTCCCACGCCCCCTGCTTGTGTTTCCTCTCTGTCAAATAAATACATAAAATCTTTAAAAAAAACAAATCTAGGGGCTCCTGGGTGTCTCA
Source organism: Callorhinus ursinus (assembly GCF_003265705.2). Taxonomy (NCBI): domain Eukaryota; kingdom Metazoa; phylum Chordata; class Mammalia; order Carnivora; family Otariidae; genus Callorhinus; species Callorhinus ursinus. The sequence continues at coordinate 77,493,005 of NW_027397074.1, forward strand.
GTCGGTTAGGTGTCTGCCTTCTGCTCGGGTCATGATCTCAGGGTCCTGCGATCGAGCCCTGCGTCAGGCTTCCCTGCTCGGCAGGGATTCCACTTCTCCCTCTCCCTCTGCCTGCTGCTCCCCCTACTTGTGCTCTTTCTCTCTGTCAAATAAATAAATAAATAAAAGAAAATTTTTTAAAAATCTAGATACAGAATAACATTTTTAAACTTAGGTACAAAGCATCACCAGAATACAACTTAAGTATCCAATAGTGAAGCATGTAGTGAAAAATATTTTTACATGAGGCTGTCTTCACAGCAGCTAATGATCAAGTACACTTAAAAATACGTTATACGTATATTAACAAATGTAAGGGGGAGAAGCATATGGCTCTCTTCATAGGTGCTGAAGAAGTCTTTTGACAAATTCAACATCCATTCATGATAAAAACACTAAAAAATTTAAAAGAGACTTTCTTAATATGATTAATTATGCCTAAGGCTAGTACCCAATTTAAGAAGAAAATAAGAGGCATTTCTACGAAAATCAAGAACAAAGAAAGATATCCACAATCTCCACCACTATTTAACACTGCAAGGGATATAAGCCTGTGCAATTAGGTAAGAAAATTCATTTAGAGGCAGAATAGGTAAAGAAGCAGAAAAACTCTCTATTTGCATATGATAGGAACCTCTAGTGAACTGATGATACAACGAACTCTAACAGTTCTTTTGGTAAATTAGAAGGAAATAAAAAGTAACATTCAAAAGTCAAATCTTGGGGCACCTGGGTGGCTCAGAGTTGGTTAAGCATCTGCCTTTGACTCAGGTCATGATCCCAGAGTCCTGGGATCCAGGCCCAGGACGGGCTCCCTGCTCAGCCGAGAGTCTGCTTCTCCCTCTCCCTCTGCCCCTCCCCCTGCTCATGTTCTCTCTCACTCTCTTTCTCTCTCTCAAATAAATAAATAAAATCTTTAAAAAAAAGTCAAATCTTCATATATGCAACCAATAACCAATGAGCAAGCAAATGGTAGAGAAAAGCTCATTTATAATAGTAACAAAGAAAACAATATATAGAAATAATTTAACATATGTGCAAAATCTATAGAAAAAAATTTAAACATATCTGAAAGTCACATAAGTAGACTTAAATAAAGAGACATCCCTGTTCCTGGACAGAAGAATCAACATCACAAAAAAATCAATTCTCCCTAAGTTAACTTAGAAATTCAATGTAATACCAATAAAATACCAAGAAGCTTTTTTAAAAAGTTATTTTAATTCCAGTGAGTTAACATACAGTGTTGTATTTGTTTCGGGTGTACAATGTAGTAATTCAACGCTTCCACACATCACCATGTGCTCACCGGGACAAGTGCCCTTCTTAATCACAATCACCTATTTCATCCATCCCACCAACCCCCTCCCCTCTGGTAACCATCAGATTGTTCTCTGTAATTAAGAATCTGTTTCTTGCTTTGAAACATCAACAAGCTTTTAAAAAAAAAAGATTTTAATTTATTTACTTATTTGAGAGTGTGTGTGCAAGCATGAGAGTGGGGGGAGGGGCAGAGGGTAACAGAGAGGAAGAGAATCTCAAGCCGACTCCATGCTGAGCTCAGAGCTGCTCCCAGGGCTCAATCCCACAACCCTGAGATCATGACCTGAGCCAAAACCAAGAGTCCAACGCTCAATCAATGGAGCCACCCAGGCACCCCAAAATATCAACAAGCTTTTAATGAAATTAGACAAGTTGCTACTAAAGTTCACATGGAAAAATAAACCTGCAAGAATAGCCAGAAAACACTGTAAATAACTAACTACAAGGTTGGGACTAGTCTTACCAGACTTAAAAACATACAATAAAAGCCTCCATAATTAAAAGTGTGGTAGTGGTACAAGAGTAGATAAACAGATCAGTGGAAAAGAACAGAAAGTGCAGAAACTGATCCAAGTATATAGAGAATTTCAGCATATGACAAAGGTGGCATGTCAAATTACTGGAGCAAAGATGAGCTTTTTTATTTTATTTTTTTAAGATTTATTTATTTAGGGACGCCTGGGTGGCTCAGTCAGTTAGGCGGCTGCCTTTGGCTCAGGTCATGATCCCAGGGTCCTGGGACTGAGCCCCACATGGGGTTCCCTGCTCAGCGGGGAGCCTGCTTCTCCTGCATACTTGCTCTCTCTGCCAAATAAATAAATAAAATCCTAAAAAAAAAAAAAAAGAAAAGATTTATTTATTTATTTATTTGAGTAAGAGAGAGAGAGCAGGCACACATGAGCAGGGGGAGGGCAAGAGGGAGAGAGAGAATCCCAAACAGACTTTGCCCTGAGCGTGGAGCTGGAGGCCAGGCTCAACCCTAGGACCCTGAGATCATGACCTGAGCCAAAACCAAGAGTTGGATGCTTAACCGACTGAACCACCCAGGTGCCCCTAAATATAAGCTTTTTAATAAAGACCTGGGAAAATTTATTTATTTATTTAAAGATTTTATTTATTTGACAGAGAGAAACAGCGAGAGAGGGAACACAAGCAGGGGGGAGGGTGGGGAGATGCAGGGAGCCTGACGTGGGACTTGATCCCAGGACGCTGGCATCATGACCTGAGCCGAAGGCAGACAGACACTTCACAGACTGAGCCACCCAGGTGCCCCTGGAAAATTTATTTAGAAGAAAATAAAATTACATCCCTATTTTTTACCATATACAAGAATAAATTCCAAATGGATTAGGGATCTAAATGTAAAAAAAAAAAAACAGAACCATACAAGTTCTAAAAGAAAACAGAGGTAAAAGTCCTCTTTAACCTTGGGGTAGAGAAAAAAGCTTGCTAATCATGACTCAAAACCCAGAGCCAATAAAAAATTGATAAATAAGACTACATAAATATTTTTTTAATTTGCATGGCAAAAAAAAAAAAATCACCACAGACAAAATGAAAAAAACAACTACAAACTTGGAGAGTATTTACATATGTCACAAAGGCCTAATAGCCCTAATGTAAAGAGCTCCAACAGAGTCGCGGCGCCTGGGTGGCTCAGTCGTTAAGCGTCTGCCTTCGGCTCAGGTCGTGGTCCCAGGGTCCTGGGATTGAGTCCCGCATCAGGCTCCCCGCTCAGTGGGGAGTCTGCTTCTCCCTCTCCCACTCCCCCCGCTTGGGTTCCCTCTCTCGCTGTCTCTCTCTCTCTCTGTCAAAATAAATAAATAAAGATAATTTTCAAAAAGAAAATGGCTTTCAAATATATGAACTGTTGTTCAAACTCATTTGTAATTAGAGAAATGCAGATTAAAACACAGATACCATTTTTCACCTATTGGATTGGCAGAGATTAAAAAATACGAAAACATAGTCTGATAACCAGAATGTGGGGAATGATGCACGTTCATACCCTGTTGGTCAGAATGCAAGCTGGTCCCACCATTCTAGAGGGAAATCCTAACAAAACATAGGCACTTACCTTTCGACCAAGTAATCCTGCTTCTAGTAATCTAACCTGAATATGCCTCCAACAATATGAAAATACATACACAGTTATACATTTTTTGTAACTAGCTGTAATTGCAAGATATTATAAACAACCGAAATGCCTATACACAAGAGAGTGACTAAAACAGGGAACACCCACATGAAGGAGTACCATAGAGCTATTACAAAGAATAAGAGCTCTGTGGACTGACACAGAATGGTTCCCGGTATATATTATTAAGTGGGGGAAAAGCAGAGTATTTATCATAAGCTACCCCTTTGTGTAAAGGAAGTAGATATAAGAAAATACACATTCATCTGCCCATTTGTGGGAAAAGAAACAAAAACTCCACAGCAGATAAATTAGAGGTGGGTGGGAAAGGGATGGAAAGGCACTGGAGAGATGAAGGGGTATGACACTTCTGAGTATACCTTTTCCTATACCTCAAACTTTTAGAACCCTGGTATTATTTTACAAAATATAAACCAATAATTAAAACCAACCAGGATGTGGGAGAAATAAAAAACGTAACACAAACAGTAACAAACCCAACTGTATTACAAATAAATGACATAACACGCTAAACTGGGGGAGAAAACAGAACTGAAGCTAAGTGTGAAAAACAGGGGCTGACTAGATGTTATAGATAACTGGAAATTATAGGCTAGATACTATAGATATATATTAGATATATGTAAGGCCAAAGATATTATAAAGCTAAGAACAAAAAAACCGATAAACAAATACTGTAATTTAGTCAATAAATTTATTACAAGGGTATGGGTTAGCAATTCTAGAACTACTTTATGTAAACACAAAGAAGGAACAAAACATAACTATATTGTGGATAAAGAGAGCTGGATTTCGCAGTGCGGGACAAAAAAGTTACAAGTAAGGAAAGGGGAAAGGCTAAAATGAACCCGTTGGTATTGGATTAGAATCAAAGTTATCACTTATTGAATGGAGCACTGGGTGTTATACACAAACAATGAATCATGGAACACTACCTCAAAAACTAATGATGTAATGTATGGTGATTAACACAATAAATTAAAAAAAAAAGAAAGTTATCATTATAAAAACTCATAGGTTTTTGTTTTTTTTTAAGATTTTAGTTGACAGAGAGAGACACAGCAAGAGAGGGAACACAAGCAGGGGGAGTGGGAGAGGGAGAAGCAGGCTTCCCACTGAACAGGGAGCCCAATGCGGGGCTCGATCCCAGGACCCTGGGACCATGACCTGAGCCGAAGGCAGACGCTTAATGACCGAGCCACCCAGGCGACCCGAAAACTCATAGGTTTTAAAACATACCCATAGACAGAACAGAAACAAAGATGTGTGTGCATAGTAAATTTCCTAGCTCTGTCCCCTGAGAAGGCCTACGGCAATGAACACCCTAATGCCAGGCCTTGGTTTCTAAAAACCATTCTTCAATAAAAGAACCAGAGCTCTCAGAAACACATACTAAAATCATCCAGGTTACCAGTAAATCACACTGTAATTCATGGGAAAAATCAGTGTTCATATTAATGGAAAAGTAAGTAAACGAGCACTATATTATTACAATGTCACTTCCAAAAAGAATCAAACTTGGTAGCAGCTGCAAGATCAATACTGTCCAACCGTTCAAAAGCTGTGCACATTATCGTGGAGTCTGAATTGCTCAAACCAACCAAAGTTTGCTTTATAATCAAATTCCTCTACACCTGTTCCATTATTCTTGAGCCCCCACTTCAGATCATCAAATATAAAGGCATTCTTCCCCTTGGATATTCAGTAAATTCAATTTCATACCTAAGAACACAGGATATGAGAGCATACCAAGCAGAAACCTGCCCCAAAGTTAGAGTTTAAAAAAAAAAAAAAAAGCTTGATGAGAGAACTATATGTCACTGCCTCCAAGCAGCTTGAGATGAGACTCCCACATCAAAACAGATTTTGTTCAAATAGCAAGATCGAATACATATATTCACTTTTATAAGTGAAACACATGAAAAGAATGCTCATATATTTTCTTATGATTAACTGTCATTAAAAAAAGATATTGAGAAGTTCTCTGTTTGTTCTCTTATAGGAAGGTACATGTTCACCTAGTAAGTTTACGTCATAACACTAAAAGCAATTTCATCATTACAGGAAAATGTATATAAAATCAATTTTAAAAATAATTTTTATCCTTAATTTAAAAAATAAAAATACACTCCAACAAGAAATCCATTATAACAAAGATGAAAACAGAGTTAAATTATAAAACTTCTCAAATATTTTATAAACTGTTACCAAAGCAGTTATGATCATTTTTAACATGTTCACACTAAAGACAATAATTTAAAAAGAACAGAAACAAAGGCACAATGGCTCTAGATGTATCTCTCTAGAACCCTGTGGTATCTGTTCGACCTATGCCCCCTCACACTTCAGGATAAAGACAGACAAGGAGGGAGAAACTCAGTACCATCTACTTACTGGTCAAGAGAGTGAGCTCAGGAGTCAACCCACCTGAATTCAGATCAGTTAGCTTTATGCCCTTTTAGCTTTGTGACCCTGGGCGAGTTACCGACCTCTCTAACCCTCAGATCCCACCGTAAAATAAGAATAATAATAGCACTTATCCAGCAAGGTTAAGAAACAGAAGTTGAGAAATAGATGAGCTAATTAATACATCTAACACAATCAAAATAGAGCCTTACACGTGGTAGAAAGCATTCAATAAGGGTTTGCGTGAATTCCCGGACTCAGAGTGAGGACCTGAGAAATTGCTATCCAAAAGCACTACTCTAGATAAAAATTTTCTATTCTCATAAACGAAGCTCTTCACTCATTCAAGCTTCAGGAATAAAAATTAGTATGACATTTGAAAAATTATCAAAACTGACTCCAACTGTTAAAATCATCTCTCACCTGGATGACTGCAATAGCCTTCTTCCTGGTCAGCCTGTCATCTTTGCCTCCCTCCAGTCTATTCTCCAAGTAGCAGCCAGAGTGAACCTTGTAAAGGTTAAGTCAAATTCTTTACTCTTCTACTCAAAACAGACCATTTGCTCTGAGTAAAATCCAGAATATCTTGTGTTCAAATGTCTCCTTCTCAAGGCCTTCCATAATCTCGCCATATAAAAGTGGCCTTATACTATCCCCAGGCCTTTCTTTTCTCCTAACTCAATTTCCTTTTCTTCTGTCATGTATACTTATCTATCTTCCCCCCACTAGAACAGAAGTTACAAGAGAGCAAGGACTGTTTTGTTCACTGCTATATTCCTAGCACCAAGAACAGCGCCACGCACATTGCAACTCTGGGCCGCAGCCAAGATCATACTTAACAATAAAACACAAGAGGCAATCCCATTAAAGACAGGGACAAGAAACAAAATCACAAAATACCACATGTCAGCTACCCAACTGGTAAATTATTAATTTTTTAAACTTTGAAGTACACTTCAGCCATTACAATACTTTTTAAAAATCTCCAGTGCACATCCATCTCTGAAATTTTACATCTGTGTACATAATGTAACCACCACCCAAGATCAAGATATAAAACATTTCCTGAACTTCAGAAGCTCCCGTGACTGGGCCTCCTCTCGGTAAATACCCCCAGCAGAGGTAAGCACCAGTCTGACTTCTGGCACCCAATTAGGCCTGTACTTGAACTTCATATAAATAGACTCAAATAGTATTCACTGTCGTGCCTGGCTTCTTTTATTCAACCTTGTATGTTTTTTTTTTAAAGATTTTATTTATTTGAGAGAGAGAGAGAGAGAGAGCAAGAGAGGGAATACAAGCAGGGGGAGTGGGAGAGGGAGAAGCAGACTCCCCGCCAGCAGGGAGCTGCCCATGTTGCTGCATGTATCTATCAGTCACGCATTCTTTTTTTAATGAATATACCACAATTTATCCAATCTACTGCTGGCAACATTTAGGTTGTTCCGGTTTGGGGATGATATGAATAGAACTGCTGTGAAGAATCTTGGGTATGTCTTTTGGTGGAAATATTCATTATCTGCAGACTGGCCAAGTGTTTGATTGGTTTTTGGGGGTAGAGTTTAATAATAACTTAGACTGGGGATGATGCAGGGAACTAGAAGTGGGCACTGCTGGTGAGAGTATCAAGTAGAATAACCTTTCTGGAGGACAATCTGGCAATAGGCACCAGAAGCTTGAAAATATCTGTGCCCTGAGACCAATAATTCTACTTCAAGGAAATTTCTTATTGAGTACCTACAAGTGCCAGATCTTCTAAGTGTTTTACATGTATTAATTCATGTGATTTATTCTAAGGAAATACTAGAGATGCTCACAATGGTTTAGAAGGATGTCAACCATCCATCATTAGGAATTATAAGAAGTAATGGTAAAGAAGGTAAAAAACTAACAAAAGGTGAATGATTTTTATACTGTATTGTACTTCTGTGAAATTAAGCATATGCAGCCAATGAAAATGTTTTCAAAGAACATTAAAGACACAGGAAAAAGTATAGGTTAATAAAAGAAGTTAGGTTAACAGTGGAATGCACAAAATGAATTCCAGTTTTTTTAAATATATGCATATACCTTCAATGTTAAAATAGTGGTAATACCTGGAAGACATGGGTACTTTCATATTCTTAATACTTTTCTGTACTTCCCATTTTTTCTATATTAATTTTGTCAAAGAGAATATGTGACTAAAAAGACTAGTAAACAAAGGTTTTTACATTCAAATGAAGAGACAGAAGACATTATAACACAATTTAATTTGGGCAGTGATACAGTTTTGTAGAGGATGATATTAAAAGTACTAAGGAAAGACCTCTAGCCTAGAGATTAGGGGGTGGGGTATTATCAGGAAAGATCTCCATTGTCTTACTTCCACCAAGGGCCCAGAGAGGAACTCCATGTCTAGGTTGGAAGGGACATTCCCAGGAAAATCCTGTTAATTCCTCAGCTCACTGTCCTTAGGATATCAATTACACATTGTACCTTGGCAAGTGTTCTTCTCCCCTCCCACTTAGAAAAAAGCCTTAGGCAGACTGAGGAATGGAATTCCTGAACACCAAAGATGCAGTACTTCAACAGCCTCAAACCTGGAGGAAGCTGGTCCCATTCACTCTGCTGGCTGGCTAAAAAACATCAAGGAAGAGCCCCTCCTTCCCTGTCAGGCTAAATGAGGGCAAAAACTTTTCAGATTTCCAGATGTCAGAAACTCCAGAGAGACTAAACTCAAATTTATACCAAAATTCACTGACTCAAGTTTAAAAAATTCTTCTACTTGAAGTAATAAAATCATCAAGAAATTATCATGGTAATGGTAATTCTCTGTAACAGCCTCCTATTCCCCCCTCCCTCCTCTGCAGATGGACCACCCTGGAAACCAAAGGAAAGCGTAGCATTGAGATTAAAACTATACCTTAGTACTTTAGGGACCAATTCTCACTTAAGCAAATGATATTTGTTTAATAATTAATACATGAGGAACATTTTGATGTGTTCAATTTGTTAAGCAATCATTCCCTTCATGGTACAATAAACACTATTTTCTCTAACGTTACCCAGATTACTCATACTTCATTAAGAAAATTGCTAAGAAGGGGCGCCTGGGTGGCTCAGTTGGTTAAGCGACTGCCTTCGGCTCGGGTCATGATCCTGGAGTCACGGGATGGAGTCCAGCATCCGGCTCCCTGCTCAGCAGGGAGTCTGCTTCTCCCTCTGACCCTCTCTTCCCTCTCATGCTCTCTATCTCTCATTCTCTCTCTCTCAAATAAATAAATAAAATAAAATAAAGAAAACTGCTAAGAAGATAACTGTTAAAAAGATAACTGCTTTTGCATGACAGGGCATTATTACTAAATTTTCTAACTTTTGACATCTGAACCACATTAAATTCTCAAGGACTGCTGGTCAAAAAAACACATATTTCAGAGTCACTTGCACAGATATGAAGTCACATAAATTTTTGTGATAAAGTAGAGCAGACTTGCTTTGGCCTCACTCTCCTTCAAACACGCCCTCTTTATTTGCCCTTCAAACTTCTGTTTTCAAATTTATACTTAAATGCATTACAAAATTTTCCATAAATTACCTGTGGTTTTTCATGGTTATAGTGTTAAATTAGCTAAGTTAAGGTAAATAAAATTCTAGTCTAAAATTTATGAACGCATCTACAATGCACAAAAGAAAAAGTTTCTTATGCAGCTAAAACAGTTCCTTGAAAAAAGTAAGTATTTACATAATCACCAGGGACTCTGGTTTTATTCTACATGTAACCTAGATTTTTGGATAATCTACTCTGGTTGCCTAGGGTATATTATGGGAACAGAGGATATAGAAATAGAACTGGCAAGATTTGGTATGTTCAAATTTCAGTTTTACATGTAATCAAAATACAGGAAAAAGCTATTTCGAGTAATAAAAAAGAACTTTAATTTATTCTTAATTACGTGTGGCAAAGTTCTAATAATATTCCCCAAGCATAGACCAGACTGTGAACCATTACCCATATACAAAATTAGGACGCTGTCTCTCTTTTACAGTGGCAATTTTAGGGTTTTCTTTTTCGCTGTTATCGTTGTCAGAATTGTGCAAGCTGATTAAATAAAACTACTTGAAGATTAAGTAAAACTAAATGTACCTAGCACTGAACGCTGAAAAGAACGCTGTAACGTAAGTGGCCAGTAGAGGGAGACTAAGACATCTGGCCTGGTCGTGTAGTGTTTCTGTAAAATTGGGGAGGGGGGAGCGGAGGCTGTATTTAAATGTCCTGCTGTCAATCAAAGGACACTTCCTACAATCACAGTCACCATATCTGCTATTAACCGTGAGCGTACTCTCGTCAAGATACAACACCAAACGGTGCTCGCGTAACCTGCTTCACCTAAAGGTGACCGCAGGCTTTGCCACAACACCCAAATAAGGACTTTGGGAGCCCAACCCCAACTAGTTTCTTTGTTTAAATGCCTGCGAATCCCTCCCACGCCGGAGTCAAGAGGCTGTGGCGCCGCCCTTTATTAGCCTCACACTTTGATTACAAAACACACGAGTCGACGGCTTGGCGGCGGAGGCGGCCCGAGCTCTCACAAACGTCAAACCCGAAACGCAGGCGGCTGCGGAGGCAGAGGGCGACGCTCGCCGCCCCCGCCTCCCGACCCAAAGTGCCCACTGGCCGGCCAAAGTTCGCCCGCACCAGGGCCCCGGCTGCGAGCCCCGCGGCCGTGCGGGTGTCGCCGGACCCTCGGGCGACGGGAAATTTCACTCTTTGTAAAGTTTGAGCTGCGGTGCGGGGGCGACGCGGGGGGTTTGAGACCGGAGGCTGTCCCCCCGGGCCCCGCTGCCCACGCCACCCACTCCACCCCCGCCAGGACAGGGTGTGCTAGGGTGGTTGGCTGGGGGGGCACGGTCCGAGCCGACCTGCCGGCCTGCCCGGGACCCCCGGCCCCAAACTTCCGATTGGCATCTTTTAAGTCCCCGAGAGTGCCTCATCTGTTGCTCTGTTTACTCCTCGCAGCCCCGCCGGGCTGGCGCTGCCGACGCCCCCGTCCCAGTGCCCCGCGGCCGAGGAAGTTTGATAAAGACCGGGGAAGGGGGCGCGACGGGGACCGCGGGGGGGAGGGGAGGAGGGCAATTTCTGGAGACCC
>NW_027397074.1:77504459-77519442 GCF_003265705.2 Callorhinus ursinus
CCAATGCGCGCGCGCGAGGTCGCGGCCGGGGCCGGGGGGGCGGGCGGCGGCGCGCACACGACGCGCGAGGCTCCTGCCCGGCTCCTTCCGGCGCTCCGCGCGGGGCCGTGCGTCTCGCGCACGTCGTCCCGCCGCCGGCGCGCGCGCCTCGCTCCCCTCGCGTCGGCCGGGCGGAGGGACCGGCTGAAGGGCACGCGGGGCGGGGGAGGCGGAGGGAGGCAGAGGCTCCCTGAGGACACGCGCGGCAGCGCAGGGAACGCGGCCCCAGGAGGAGGACGGCGGGAGCGTGCGAAGAGCCGACTTCGGCGTTTCTGAGTGAAAGCTGAGGCCGGGGAAGTTCCTGCGCAGTGAAGAGCGGCACACGCTGCGTCTGTGCCCTGAGAGGGGAAACGGAGAAGTTAGATCCCTGCGAGGGCCACCTCCCGACGAGGGGAGACTCCTTAGACAATTAGCAGCCGCCCCGCGACCTCCGTGGGCCGGAGCCGAGGGTTAACAGCACGCCGAGCCGGCTGCGCCCTGCCGAGGTGCAGGAGTGTTCTGGGGAGTCACTGAGACTTCGGAAAACGTCCCACCTCAATTGCCACCGACTGGCTAGGAGAATTAGTGTTGATGGAGCCGCTGATCGGTGAAGGAGGTGGTTCCCAAGAGGAATTCATTAACGTCTGCGAGCCGAGAAGGACCAGAGTGGAGTGTGGCTGGTGGAGAAAGGACTGGAGAGGTCCCTGGCGTGTCATAAATAACACGACTTAGATGCGAATGCTTTCGAGTCCCAAGTTTGGAAGATAGGGACAAAATTCTAAATGGCAGTGACACCTCGGAAAAGGAATACTACAGAAACCGGATAATACGGTAGTTGGCGCATAATAGGCCATTAATAAATATTTTTGAATGAAGGGTAAGATTGATAAGAATAAAAACAGCTAACAAATACTGAGTAGAGAAAGAATGCCTTGGAATCATAACTACGCGAGTTGGAAGGCATGTTAAGGATTATTGAATGAGATGTTTGTAGCTGAATTGCGCAGGCATTTCTAACATCGGGGAAAGCCGTACAGCTCCCATCTCACGCAGCCCCAGGCAGAGAATTGCTGATCCAACCTTTTTTTTATAATTGAGGAAAGCGAGTAACTTGCCTGAAGACTCAGATCTAAGCTGGAGCTTAACTTTCAGTTTGATTATGCACCCAATCCTTTTTCTACCTGGTACATATTTTGCAGGAAGAAACACCTGGAAATCAGAGTAGACCACGAAGTGAATACGTTTGAAACATATTTCTACCGGAGAAAAAGGAAAAGTTACTGTAATATTGGCATATGTTTAGAGGCATCATAGATTGGTGGAGTGGAAAGAGCCCACCGTTCAGACCCTCCTTTTTATAAGCTGTACAACTTGGGCAAGTCACTCCATTTCTCTTGAACTAGATCCTTGGAGAGCTGCTCAATGATAATAGCTTCCTTAACTCCCTCACAGAAGTCTTATAACAAGCAAAAGAGATAACGTATTTTTAAAAGTACATTGTAGAGACGGGGCGCCTGGGTGGCTCAGTCGTTAAGCATCTGCCTTTGGCTCAGGTCATGATCCCAGGTCCTGGGATCAAGCCCCGTATCAGGCTCCCTGCTTGCCAGGAAGCCTGCTTCTCCCTCTCCCACTCCCCCTGCTTGTGTTCCCTCTCTTGCTGTCTCTCTCTGTCAAATAAATAAAATCTTTAAAAAAAAAAAAAATACATTGTAGAGGATGTGTGTAGGGGGACAGCACAGCAGTGTGTAAGGGAAGGGGAGGCAGCCAAAGCTGTCATGTTGGACTTGGGGTGAGAAGGGCATCCACACAGGTAAGTGGCCTGGTATAGAGTGCTCTCCTCACCTTGCTGGAGGGACCATCTGGCCTTGGGAAGTCAGCATGGGGAGGTGAAAAGGGCAGCCAAGCAGAGGAGGGGGCAGTATCAGGGTGAGAGATCGGTTATGTACAAGGGTATTGATCCAGTAAGTAAGGGAAATGGGAATCAAATTTCTTACTGTTGAAAAAGAGAGTTACAATGGAAAAAAACTAGAATGAACCTTTAGGTAGTGGACTGATAATGGAGGCATCAATATTTATATAGGTGTGTAAATACATATATACTCTGTATACTGAGAGAGTGTGGGAGTAGTGACAAAACAAAACAAAACAATGAGTACATCTAGCCCAGATCTGGGCTTCTCAATACCATTCTCATTTTTCCTTTTTGGCAAAATGGCTGATTTCAGGGCTGGAGAAGAGAAGTACAGGATGAGCCTGGAGCCTCTAGTGCCAGAAAATAAGGACATGCTCAAAGACTGATGGGGCACGTCAAAAGGACACAGGCCAACTTGTGTCCCACTGGCCAAATCTTTGACAAATTGAGCTTCCAAATAAAAAATGATAATGTAACCCACTCAATAGCACAGGAAACCATACAGGTGTAAATAAACATAAACTGAAAATTTGAAAAAGACTGGAATATTTACATACTTTCAAATTAACTCCCCATAAAGTTCTTATTCATCACAAAGGGAATTAGAGTAATTTTACAGCAGAGAGATGGCAGTCACCATCTTGATCAAGTGGTCAAGTGCCATCAGTAATGGGACAAATCAAAATCATGCAACAGCTGATAGGATCCAATGAGAAGCACACTAGCATCACTTCTGTGTATTTCTTCCTGGTCTACTTAGATGAGTCTCTAGTTTGGAAATGCAACGGTTTGTTTTTGTTTTTAGATTTTATTTATTTATTTGACAGAGAAAGAGAGACACAAGCAGGGGGAGAGGGAGAAGCAGGCTTCCCGCTGAGCAGGGAGCCTGATATGGGGCAGATCCCAGAACCCCGGGATCATGACCTGAGCTGAATGTCCACGCTTAATGACTGAGCCACCCAGGCGCCCCTGGAAATGCAACATTTTAAAGGTACATCAAGAAATCAGCAAGAATGAAAACACGATAAGGCATACAAATTTATAAGGAAAGGTTAAAGAAATTGTAAACACAAAGATTTGACCTTAAGAAGAAAACGATGAAGGCTTGAAGTCTGAATAATGCCAAAGCTTCATGCATAGTAATTAAGAGCATATGCTTGGATTCCACAATCTACTATCTCTGTGACAACTTACTATTGGGTTTTAGTTTTCTCATTTTAATGGGGATGATAAGAATAACTACCTCACAAGGGTGGGTTCATTAAGGAAGATAACAAAATGCTGGCCACAATTCTTAGTACATAATAACCCATATAGCTGTTTGCTATAATTATGAAAACTTATTTTACTTGTTTTTATTAACAATAATAGGACTGAAGAGCATCTAGAGAATTAGAAAGAGAAGGCTAGGAAAGTATTAACTCAAAAACAAGGGGGAGAGAATTTCAGGAAGAAATTCTCCAAGCCAGCATTGGTTGGCAATGACTGTGGGGCTCCCTCTGCCTTTCCCCTTTGCAAGTACTCTAGTACCCGCACTAGATCTTTAATTTTCATATCAAATCTAAGCTGCTCTGTTGGTTGTTATTAACACTACTCTTGTCCTTAAGCCCTCACTTCTCTGAAAAGAAAGGTATTCTCCAACCTAACAACTCTGCTTCCTACTGCTACCAATACTCGCCTATCTCCGTGACTATGTCTGCTATTCTCTTCCTTTTTCTTCAAAACGCTGTTCAAAGCCCACCCCCAGGCCTCTGACTATACTGTGTACCTTTATATATATATATATAATTTAATTTGCATATTACTTGTGTGTTACTCAGATTTTCAGTCAGTGCCTATACTTTTTTTTCCCTAGGGAATAATTAATTTCCTTCTAACAAATTCAGGAACTGAAAGAGCCTGTTTCCAAAAACCTTTACATACTTACAGGAAAAACATGAAAAATTAGAAAAAAATTTTAACAAAAGAAGGGATATTAGTAGAACATTTAGCAGTAGCTCTGGATGCTTCTGTGGTGATGAAGGTTAGAAACCATTTGTCCTATGCAATTTATTTGGGGATCCTGAAAGAAATTACCTATCCCAAGTGGTTTTCTTCATCAGCTTGCCAGGGTGCATAAAAGTCCCACGTACAGAGTCATCCCTTAAAGGTAGATGTAGGTAGGGTCTTCTATCCTCAAGGCTCCTGAGCAAACACAGATATGAGGTGTGAGAGGTATCCCATTGATGGTGATTCCTGTGGAACAGTAACACTAAGAAAGATTCTAAGGACTGCGGATTTCCATAGTCAAGTAAGTTTAGACAAGCCTACATACTGTGCCCTTCTGCAGTTAAACAAATAAGCAAACCCAAAACCTGTGTAACTTTGGCTCAGCATCTCCCAAAGTCATTTGACCTCTTAAGTTGTTGGGGTTCTTTGTTTTGTTTTGCCTAATAGCCATTAACATCCCATAGAAGAAACCCATTTGGGGAACGCTACATTGAACTATTGACATGTGTTAAATGATAACGATTTGCTCTTGTTTTTTTTTTAAAGATTTTATTTATTCATTCATGAGAGACAGAGGGATAGAGAGAGAGAGAAGCAGAGGGAGAAGCAGGCTCCCAAGGAGCAGGGAGCCCGATGCAGGACTCGATCCCAGGACCCTGGGATCATGACCTGAGCCGAAGGCACACGCTTATCCATCTGAGCCACCCAGGCGCCCACGATTTGCTCTTGTATAGCACTTTGTACTACCTGATTTTCACAATTTCCTGTTCATCAGATTAACTAGAGTAAGAAAGGAACAACCTGCCTAAAGGTATAGTGAGAAGACAGAAATTTTAATTTTACAGGGCAGAAGGGGAAAGGAGGTATCTACATAGAAAACATCACTCAGGGAAAGCTGATCTTGAAGACGTAGTGCATCGCTGGTGCTGGGAGGGAGAGCATAGTTCCAGGAGAGAAGACAAGGCCCAACAGATGAAACTCAGCAGCTTTATCATAGTGAGCCTGATTTTTCTTTGCTTCTGCCCCAGGAGCTGGGGAAAATTCTAAACTGACAGCCCAAGATGAGGGTATTATTAAAGGAGGACTCATCGTGTTGAACATATTTGATCAAAATGCATATCTGAGAATAAAACGGTGATGAGAAAGTAGTATAAATGAAGACAAACGAGATAAGTGACATTAGTAAAGAAAGTGAATAAAAAATGTAGCCTGAGGGATACAGTATAAAGTATACAGCATCACTTATGAAGTATTCTTGCTAAAAGTATTTAACTTGAATGTAATTTAGCCTTTAGACTTAACTTCCAGCTTACAGGACATTCGGGAGATAGAGCAACAAGTTGCATGATGCCATAGGGGAATTCAAACCTATCCAAAATGTGAAACACTCTACAAGACAACTGGCTCAGTTTCTTTAAAAAGTTGTGAAAGAAAGAAAAGAAAAGAAAAGACAGGAGAGAGTGAAGGAGCACTGTTACAGATAAAAGTCTTAAGAAAATAACCAAGGGGCACCTGGGTAGCTTAGTTGGTTGAGTGTCCGACTCTTGGTTTCGTCCCAGGTCATGATCTCAGGGTCCTGGGATCAAGCCCTGAGCTGGGCTCCACGTTCAGTGGGGAGTCCACTTGAGATTCTCTCTCCCACTCCCTCTGCCCCTCCTTTCTCTCTCTCAAACAAATAAATAAAATCTTTTAAAAAAGAAAAGAACCAAATACAATTCATGAAACTTGATCAGAGTCAAAAAAATAGCTATGAAAGATAGTTTGGGGGATAACTGGGGACATTTTAACATAACCTGGGTATTAGATGATGATAAGGAAACTCATTTTCTTTGGTGTGATATTATAGTGTGGTTTTATAGAAGAATGTCCTCATTTTCAGGAGATGCATGCTTAGATTTTAGAAGTGAAGCATTTTGGGGGTGCCTGGGTGGCTCAGTGGATAAGCATCTGCCTTCGGCTCAGGTCATGATCCCAGGGTCCTGGGATCAAGCCCCATGTGGGGCTCCCCACTCAGCGGGAAGCCTGCTTCTCCCTCTCCCACTCCCCCTGCTTGTGTTCTCTCTCTCACTGTCTCTCTCTGTCTAGTAAATAAAAAAAAAAATCTTTAAAAATAAATAGGGGCGCCTGGGTGGCTCAGTCGTTAAGCGTCTGCCTTCGGCTCAGGTCACGATCCCAGGGTCCTAGGATCGAGCCCCACATCGGGCTCCCTGCTCGGCGGGGAGCCTGCTTCTCCCTCTCCCACTCCCCCTGCTTGTGTTCCCTCTCTCGCTGTGTCTCTCTCTGTCAAATAAATAAATAAAATCTTTAAATAAATAAATAAATAAATAAATAAATAAATAATAAAAAAATAAAAGTGAAGCATTTTTTTGCAATGAACATTGGTATGCAAGTATCTGTTCGAACTCAGGAAACAACAGATGTTGGCGAGGATGTGGAGAAAGGGGAGTCCTCTTACACTGTTGGTGGGAATGCAAACTGGTGCAGCCTCTCTGGAAAACAGTACAGAGGTTCCTCAAAAAGTTAAAAACAGAACTACTTTATGACCCAGCAGTGCACTACTAGGTGCTTATCCAAAGGATACAAACAATGATTCGAAGGGGTACATGCACCCCAATGTTTATAGCAGCAACATCCACAATTGCCAAAATACACGCACACACGCAGGAGTATTACTCAGCCATCAAAAAGAATGAAATCTTACCATTTGCAATGATGTGGATGGAACTAGAGGGTATGATGCAAAGCAAAATAAGTCAGTCACAGAAAGACAAATACCATAAGATTTCACTCATATGTGGAATTTAAGAAACAAAACAGATGAACATGGGGGAAGAGAAGGAAAAATAAAGATGAAAACAGAGAGGGATGGGGCGCATGGGCGGCTCAGTCGCTGGGCGTCTGCCTTCGGCTTGGGTCATGATCCCAGGGTCCTGGGATCAAGCCCCACATCGGGCTCCCTGCTTGGCGGGGGCCTGCTTCTCCCTCTCCCACTCCCCCTGCTTGTGTTCCCTCTCTCTCTGTCTCTCTCTCTGTCAAAAAATAAATAAAAATCTTAAAATAAAAAAAAAAAAAACCAGAGAGGGAGGCAAACCATAAGAGACTCTTAACTACAGGGAACAAACTGAGCACTGCTGGAGTGGAGGTGGCTGGGGGAATGGGGTAACTGGGCGATGGGCATTAAGGAGGGCAATTGATGTAACGAGCACTGGGTATTTTATACAACTGATGAATCACTGAATTCTACCTCTGAAACTAATACTACAGTGTATGTTAATTAAATTGAATTTAAATACAAAATTTAAAAATAAAAAAATGAAAAAAAGGTGAAGCATTTTTTTTAAAGATTTTATTTATTTATTTGAGAGAGAGAGAGAGTGAGAGCTTGAGCAGGGAGAAGAGGGAGAAGCAGGCTCCCTGCGAGCAGGGAGCCCGACATGGGGCTCGATCCTAGGACCTTGAGATCATGACCTGAGCCAAAAGTAGACACCTAACTGACTGCGCCACCCAGGCACCCCAAAAGTAAAGCAATATTTTAAAAAATAAATAAATAAGGGCGCCTGGGTGGCTCACTTGGTTGAGTGTACAACTCTAGGTTTCACCTGAGGTCACGATCTGGTCTTTGTGGAATCGAGCCCCAGGTCAGGCTCCTCACTCAGCCAGGAGTCTACTTCTCTCTCTCCCTCTGCCCCTCCCCTCTGTTTGCATGCTTGCTAGCTCTCTCCAGATAAATAAATAAATAAATAAATAAATAAATAAATAAATAAATAAATTTTTAAAAAGTGAAGTGTTATAATGTCAGTACTTGCTTTGAAAGATTTAGGAAAGGGCGCCTGGGTGGCTCAGTCAGTTAAGGTCTGACTCTTGATTTCAGCTCAGGTCATGATCTCGGAGTCCTGGGATCAAGCCCCACATCAGGCTCAACACTAGGCATGGAGCCTGCCTGAGATTCTTTCTCTCCTTCTCTCCCTCTGCCCTTCCTCCCCCAACCCAAGCTCACACTCTCTCTCTCTAAAAAAAAAAAAAAAAAGGAGAAAGATGGAGGTGAATGAAGACAATACAAGTACATTAACAATTCGTCAAATCCAGATAATGGTGTGTACACAAGTATTCACTGTACTCATCTTTCAACTTTTCTGTATTTTTGTAATTTTTCATAAGTTTAAAAATACAGTCTCTTTTGGGGTGCCTGGGTGGCTCAGTTGGTTAAGCGTCTGCCTTCGGCTCAGGTCATGATCCCACAGTCCTGGAATCAAGCCCCGCATCGGGCTCCCTGCTCCGTGGGAAGCCTGCTTCTCCCTCTCCCACTCCCCCTGCTTGTGTTCCCTCTCTTATTGTGTCTCTTTCTGTCAAATAAATAAATATAAGCTTAAAAAAAAATACAGCCTCTTTCTTAAGTCTGTTCAGAAATTAAATGTTACTTACATAATCAATGATTTCCTATTCTGAATATCTCTACAATTTATTATAATTTCTAGAGTTACACCTGTCTTCCAGAGATGAAAGTACTATGGGATCATTATTTTGTTAAGTTCTAAAAGTCAAATATGGTCCTTCTAAACAGGAACAGGGAGGGACACATTTTTAGACTATCTATATATGTATCCAGAAAGTTTCCTAAGTGCTCCTAACACTGTGCCTCCACCCCTGCATCTGTCATAAATGGGAGAGATTACTCATGGGCGTGTGCCACACATATGCCCAACGTAGAAGCAGAAAAAAGTTGATAACCACCATGTTAGATTATGTCTCCTTACAAAAAACTCCGCCTGTGCCCCAGTCTAATCATGAGAAAAACATCAAACAAATTCCTATGGAGGGACATTCTACAAAGTTCCTGACCGGTATACCCAAAATGGCCAAGATCATGAAAACAAGGACAGCCTGAGAAACTGACAGCCAAGAGGATCCAAGGAGACATGATAATTAAATATAATGTGGTACCCTAGATTGGATCCTGGGTGGAGGAACAAACACATTAGGTTAAAACTAAAGAAATCTGGGGGCACTTGGGTGGCTCAGTCAGTTGGGCTTCCAACTCTTGGTTTCGGCTCAGGTCATGATCTCGGCTCAGGTCATGATCTCAGGATCGTGGGATCAAGCCCCTCATGGGGCTCTGCACTCAGCTAGGAGTCTGCTTGGGATTTTCTCTCTCCCTCTCCCTCTGCTCCTCCCCCCACTGATAGTGCTCTCACTCTCTCTCTCTCTCTGTCTCTCTAATAAATAAATACATAAACATCTTTAAAAAAAAAAACTAAAGAAATTTGTATAAGCCATGGGCTTTAGTTAAAGATAATGTACCAGTATCAGTTCATTAAATATAACAAATGTATCAGATAAATGTAGGATGTTGGGCACCTGGGTGGCTCAGTCGTTAAGCGTCTGCCTTCGGCTCAGATCATGATCCCAGGGTCCTGGAATCGAGTCCCACATCGAGCTCCCTGCTCTGTGGGAAGCCTGCTTCTCCCTCTCCCATTCCCCCTGCTTCTGTTTCTGCTCTCACTATGTCTCTCTCTGTCAAATAAATAAAATCTTTTAAAAAATAAATAAATAAATAAATAAAAATAAATGTAGGATGTTAATAATAGGTAAGACTTGGTACTGGCATATGGGAACTCTGTACTACTCAATTTCTCTGTAAAGTTAAAACTGTTCTAAAAAATAAAGTTTATTCAAAATTAAACAAAAAATTTTTATCTTTCAGGGGCCTAGAGCTTACAGCTAACCTATAATTACAAATGCTTTGAATTTGTATATCACTTTGGTCTACCAAAACACTGTTGTGTACATTACCTACAAAGTCTCCATGTTTCTAATACCAACCCAGCTGCTTAAAAATAGTTGTGCAAGGGGCAGAAGATATGAACAGATTTTCTGCAAAGAAGACATACAAATGGCCAACAGACACATGAAAAAATGCTCAACATCACTCGGCATCAGGGAAATACAAATCAAAACCTCAATGAGATACCACCTCATACCAGTCAGAATGGCTAAAATTAACAAGTCAGGAAATGACAGATGTTGGTGAGGATGCAGAGAAAGGGGAACCCTCCTACACTGTTGGTGGGAATGCAAGCTGGTGAAGTCACTCTGGAAAACAGTATGGAGGCTCCTCAAAAAGTTGAAAATAGAGCTACCCTACAACCCAGCAATTGCACTACCAGGTATTTACCCCAAAGATAAAAATGTAGTGATCCGAAGGGGTATGTACACCTCAATGTTTATAGCAGCAATCTCCACAATAGCACAGTAGCCAACTATGGAAAGAGCCTAGATGTCCATCAACAAATGAATGGATAAAGAAGATATGGTAGATATATACAATGGAATATTATGCAGCCATCAAAAAACGAAATCTTGCCATTTGCAATGACATGGATAGAACTAGAGGGTATTATGCTAAGCGAAATAAGTCAATCAGAGAAAGACAAGTATCATATGATCTCACTGATATGAGGAATTTGAGAAACAAGACAGAGGATCATAGGGGAAGGGAGAAATAAATTAAACAAGATGAAACCAGAGAGGGAGACAAACCATAAGAGACTCTTAATCTCAGGGAACAAACTGAGGGTTGCTGGAGTAGTGGGGGGGTGGGAGGGATGGGGTGGCTGGGTGATGGACATTGGGGAGGGTATGTGCTATGGTGAGCGCTGTGAATTGTGTAAGACTGATGAATCACAGACCTGTACCCCTGAAATAAATAACACATTATATGTTTAAAATAAATAAATAAATATAGTAGGAAGGGAAAAATGAAGGTGGGGAAATCAGAGGGGAGATGAACCATGAGAGACGATGGACTCTGAGAAACAAACTGAGGGTTCTAGAGGGGAGGGGTGTGGGGGGATGGGTTAGCCTGGTGTTGGGTATTAAAGAGGGCACATTCTGCGTGGAGCACTGGGTGTTACACACAAACAATGAATCATGGGACACTACATCAAAAACTAATGATGTAATATATGGTGACTAACAAATAAAATTTAAAAAAATAGTTGTGCGGGGCACTAGATCATGGTTTCCCATTCTGAATTCTGGGGTACTTTGATGCAGTTTAAGAAGGTATACCTGGTGGGATGAGCAACATATTATTAATGATTAAATCTGGAAAATTATGGAGGCCTATGTCTGTATGTGTAGCATTACTCACCTGAGGGACTGGCTCAATTTAAAAGTAAAGTAACTTATTTATCCGTCCGTTTATTTGTCATTATTGAGTGGCTACTACATACATCTGGTAGTTGCTAAGAATACAGGATAAAAGACACATCTTCTATCCTCACTGGGATCCCACTGGAAAAGAGATAAACAAGTAAGTATAAAACCATAACACAATATGGTAAGTGCTGTGGTGGAGAAAAGCACAGAGTTGTAGCTGCACGTAGGAGAGACAGCTAATCCAGCCTGGAGTAGATCAGGGCATGTGTAGTTCTAAAGGGCGGACAAACATTGAAAGTTCTATGTCCTTCACCATCCCGACTTCCAAAATATTAAAAATCTTACTTTCTGAGGGTATAAGGAAGTTTTACTCTCCCCTCAAGTAAATATATACATATATATAGATACATATATATATCAAGTATATAAATATAAGTATACTTTATATACAGATACATATATATATTTACATAGATATTATACATAGGTATCAAGTATAAGTATACTTTACTAGTATATACACACATGTATGGTGTGTGTCTATATATGTTATATATATATATATATATATATCTCAGGTGTGTATACACACACACACACACACACACATATGTAGGTTTTTGAGTTTTCAGGTTATGAGAAGCAAACCAAATAATCAGGGTAGTGCTTACTAGTAAACGAGCTGGGGTGTGTATCTTTAAAGGAGACGAAATGAGGGGCACCTGGATGGCTCAGTGCATTAAGTGTCTGCCTTCGGCTTAGGTCATGATCCTGGGGTCCTGGGACTGAGCCCAGCAATGTCATCCTCGGGCTCTCTGCTCAGCAGGCAGTCTGCTTTTTCCTCTGCCTCTGCCTCTCCCCACTGCTCCTGCTCTCTCTCACTCTCTATCTCAAATAAATAAATAAAACATTTTTAAAATTTTAAATAAAAAATAAATAAAGAGGACTGAATGAGAGACAGTGGCAAAATCACTGGTGTATCCACAGCCACAAACACTTAAGCACTCAAGGCAGTATGTTTAGCAAAACTGCAGAGAATAAATATTGTAATAGAAAATTATGGACAAAGTCTTAATAAATTTTGTTTCCATTCTTAGTTTAGGGGTGATTAATCCTCATTTCTGATTGATAACAATCAGTAGTCACTCCTCATAACCTATAAATATTTCCAAAATGTGAAGAATCTTTTTCAAGTTGAACCCAAATGACAAATAATTCATTTGTGACCTGCAAACCACAGCATTAAATATATATGTAATAAGTTCAGATACTGTTCATTGTCTTTAAATTCCTCATATGTTACCTATGGCCTATGCATAACTAACTTACAACCTATTAAGTCTGTAAAATTGTAGTTAAATTGTGACTCCAGCCTCTCAAGTTTATTATCCAACAGATTTATTCCTCTCTAGGTCCTAACTGAGAAATTATCATTAAAACCAAAACTGAAGTTTTAGTTTTGTTTTCTAATTGCTCAAAAGTTGTAAAATACCACTGAATATCTTTCTTCATAATACAGGAGACAGAGTTCAGAATTCCCAGCTCTCTTTTGCCTAAGTGCAGAAAAATAGTAATTAATGTATAGTCAGCCTTAATATTTAGGGCCAGTTATGGGAAAGAAGTTTGCATTTCCATATGTTTGAGAAAGAATGGCTTTAAAGATTTTTTTTTAAGATTTTATTTATTTATTTGACAGAGAGAGACAGCGAGAGAGGGAACACAAGCAGGGGGAGTAGGAAAGGGAGAAGCAGGCTTCCCGCTGAGCAGGGAGTCCGATGCGGAACTCGATCCCAGGACCCCAGGATCATGACCCGAGCCGAAGGCAGACGCCCAACGACTGAGCCGCCCAGGCGCCCTTTTAAAGATGTTTTTAACAAAGGCACTAAGAATTACCTTAGTGTATAATAACAAAAATAAGTTGGGTTAATATTATACTGAGGTCTGCTTCATGGAGAGGTACTATGCTTGATGTCATGGGGAAAAATGAAAGAAATTTACAAATGGCTCCTGCTTTTAAGTAACTTATAATTTACAAGAGTAAAAATAGTGGGCAAAGGGCTAATCGTATGGTACACAAGGAGCCCTGTAAAGCCAAGATTTTCAGAGAACTTGGACCAAGGGCCATTCAGTCAAGAACAAACGCAGAATGGGCAGCACAGACTCGTATAAAAGGCGTGAGGAAGACTAAAGCATAGGATGAGCTGGGCCTTGCCAAAATAAGTTAAGGACAACGAAAAGGTCTCTTTAATCTATATTTAGAGTGAGAAAAAGAACAAGGTAGGTGGGGAGCCTGGGTGGCTCAGTGGTGAAGCATCTGCCTTTGGCTCAGGTCATGGTCCCAGGGTCCTGGGATCGAGCCCCACACTGGGCTCCCTGCTTCACAGGAAGCCTGCTTCTCCCTCTCCCACTCCCCCTGCTTGTGTTCCACTCTCTTGCTGTCTCTCTCTCTGTCAAATAAATAAATAAGATCTTAAAAAAAAAAAAAAGAACAAGGTAGGTGTAGGCATGATGCTTGGGGCTGATGGTGTAATATTGACAGAGGATAAAGCAAAACTGTTCAATATCTATTTCGTTTTCATCCCTCTTATCAGAAGACATCTTTGAGCTAGAAAATACTCTTTGCCAAGGAAGATGGCACGTGGGATTAAGTACTGATTTGACCCACTAATTTGTAGCAGGATTGGGAAGACAAGACAGGTTCTCTATTTAAAACTCGACTTAGCGGGCGCCTGGGTGGCTCAGTTGGTTAAGCGACTGCCTTCGGCTCAGGTCATGATCCTGGAGTCCCGGGATCGAGTCCCGCATCGGGCTCCCTGCTCGGCGGGGAGTCTGCTTCTCCCTCTGACCCTCTTCCCTCTCGTGCTCTCTATCTCTCATTCTCTCTCTCAAATAAATAAATAAAATCTTTAAAAAATAAATAAATAAATAAAACTCGACTTAAGTGGGCCAAAGGGAAGTGTCAGAGCATGAGAGAGGCAGAGGCAGGTAGTGCCAGAGACAGACCCAGGGACAGATGCACGGAGGGTCAGTGTGTCCAAAGGAAGCAGTAAGGCCAGGTGAAAATGCAAAGAAAGCTGCTTATGGTGGGATCAGAGGCAAGGTCATAAGGAATGGAGAGTAGAGCTAGTATTTCTGTACGGGAACTATCCTAGATGCCTACTATATATCCTCTCATTTAATCTCCTCGAAACTCTTAAATGGGGTAGTGTGATCCCTGGACTTTTCTAACGTGGAAAATAAGACTTAACTGGCAAGTTAAGGTTAGGCAGCAAGCGAGAGGAGCAGGTGAGGTTTTACCCCAGGTCCTTATGACTTTGTAGTCTCTTCCTCTATATGCTCAAGATGGCCCAAGAATGTAGCATCTAAGGGATAACAAACTCCAGAATCAGAGGTGCCCAATGGCATCAAGGAAGTCCGTGATGGCTATGAGAGCCCCCTTCTTGGGCCTGGAGTTTGGGGGAAGGGGGCCTCCCCTGGGCAAGGAGACTGGTAAGAACAAAGTGAGGTACTAGGCCTACATTGTCTTCGATATATCAAAAGAGTGACCTAATCACAGGGACGAGGCCAGAAGGCCAGGAATTTCACGCACAATTCAAGGAAGGATGACTTGATGCTGACCTGCTTAAGTACTTCCTGCTAAGATTCCTACAATGTGGGGGAATAGTTGAGGGAAACCCCAGGACCGCAGCTGAGCAGAAGCCGGAGGAGCAACCTGTCAGACATGGAGTCCGACAGAGAGCTTCAAGACGAAGATCTCCAAGGATTAAAAACAATGAAACTGACAGACTGCTGGAAGTGGCCTTTTAACCAAACAAACAAAATACAACCGATGAGGGCGCCTGGGTGGCTCAGTTGGTTGAGCGACTGCCTTCGGCTCAGGTCATGATCCTGGAGTCCCGGGATCGA
>NW_027397074.1:77519452-77520375 GCF_003265705.2 Callorhinus ursinus
CTCTCGTGCTCTCTATCTCTCATTCTCTCTCTCTCTCAAATAAATAAATAAAAATCTTTAATAAAAAAAATACAACTGATGAGTGTGGCTAACATATTGGAGCATTTGGGGGGGATTAATAAATAAGCCCTTAGAAAAATAAGCAAATTCAAAAATAAGTTGATTTTAACTTTAGGATAAACTCAAATTGTAGGAGAAAAACAGAGTACATTATGGGATTCTGTAGTAATCTTACTTAAACTCTGGCTATTGATTTTTTTTTCTTTTTTTAACTATTCATTTTTTAAAAAATAGTAATATAAGTGTATTTAGAAGATAGGCGGAGGAGAAGAAAGGGTGGACAGGGTGAAAGAGTTAAAATGCTCAATAACAGTAACAGGAAATCAATACATAATGTCCAAAGTCGATAACTTGAGAAGTCGCCATATAAGTATGTTATTTAGAAATACGGAGTGAAATAACAGCAAAGTGGCTGAAAGAGTTGGAAGCGGCCGCCAACAGAGACTGGGTCTGGGTGGTGGGGGGCGGGGGGTGTAGCGATGTCGGCAGAAGACCGCTTTTCTCACTGCAAGTCATTTTGTAGTATTTGATTTATTACTTACATCATTTATGACATAAAGGCTATTTTTTTTTTAAAAAGCAGATGGGATCTGACTGAAAAAGAGAAAGGAAACCACAGCAAAAGTAATTGTGAGTCACCAGTCAATGCATTTTTAAAAGAGAAGGAGTGAGCCAAGGCACAATCAGCAGAGTAACTCATTGAAGACGGTGGGAACCCACGGGGGCAGGTGTACAAGCCTCTCCTCTCCTCCTCTGAAACACAGCGGCTCGCAGCGGCGGCGTCACCCTAGGCCAACAGGTGGCAAACTATGGGGCTTGTTTGGGGGCTTGCTAAAACCTAGATGGCTGAGCCCCACCCCCCC
>NW_027397074.1:77520475-77568356 GCF_003265705.2 Callorhinus ursinus
CCCCCCCCACCCCCACCCCCACCCCCCCCCCCGAGGTTCCGTGCGTCTAGGGTGGGGCTCAGCAAAGCATGCACATTTTGAGCAAGTTTCCAGGTGATGCTGCTGCTGGCCTGGGACCCCACCGAGAAGCAGGGAT
Organism: Callorhinus ursinus; assembly: GCF_003265705.2. Lineage (NCBI taxonomy): Eukaryota > Metazoa > Chordata > Mammalia > Carnivora > Otariidae > Callorhinus > Callorhinus ursinus. The sequence continues at coordinate 77,520,612 of NW_027397074.1, forward strand.
CCAGGCTGAAGCTGCAAGGGCTCTCTAACGAAAACAGGCAGCGTGCCTAAGGAGGGCTCTTAATAAGGCGGCCGAGGGCTGGTCTGGGAACGCAGCAGAGCTCCCACTAACTGCAGGCCTCCACAACAGCTGCTAGGAGAAAGAAGGAAGAGAGGGAGGAGCAAACGGTGAGGGCAGAAACACACCAGCGTGCCCTTTCCACAGAATAAGGCCTTTCTTGCTCCGATAATTGGCGCGGTCCCCAGCCTGCGGACCTGCTGCCCACATTCCCGACCAGGAGAGGGCCTGTAAGCACTCCTCACCCACTGACCTGAAAGGCACAGTCTGGGCTCCCATGCGGGCAAGAACCCTGTCAGTAAACCGCGGAAAAAGCCCAAAGCAGCCACACACTAACAAACAGGCACATATATTACAAATGTGAAGGGATAAAAAGGCATGTGAGGGAAATCAACAACATACAAGAGCAGAATTAGCATGAAAGACACACGCAAAAACAACTCACCCTGAAAGAAGCATAATTCAGGAACATTAGGGAAATATTTCTTTTTCCTTAATTCTAGCCTCAGAGATAAACTTGAGAGAAAATCTCAAGCAACAAGAGCAAACTGCTATGAAAAAGGAGCCTAGCTCCTCATAGCTTTAGAGGAACCCCAAAAATGTAACTACTAAAGTTAAAAAAAAAAAAGTGAATGAGCAGAATAACGGACGAAGCTAAAGGCCAAATTAGTGATCTAGAAGATAAACCTAAGGACATCCCCCTGAACATGATACAAAAGGCAGAGAAATACAAGATACCTGAGGAAAAATGAGGCAGAAGATGAAGGAAGTCCTAGTCATCAAACGGAAGCTCCTCAAGGAAAGAAAACAGAGAACGGGGGGAAAAATCAGAGAAACAACCAGGAAAAAAATTCCCTAAGTTGAAGAATGAACAATTTCAGAGTGAAGGGGCCCACAGAATACCAAACCAGAGCAGAGTAGTAAGATCCAGAACTAGGTGCATGTCGGTGAAAACCCTGAATAAAAGTCAGATTAAATTATCTATCTGTATGTATGTGGGAAGTTTCCAAAAAGAGAAAGCACTTTGCCTATTAAGGAGGAAGAATTAGTCTGACTTCAGACTTAACAACACTGCTAGATGCTTGAATGTCTTCTAAACAAGGCCATCTTCATAACTTGCAGGGCTCAGTGACAATGAAAACGTGGGACTTCACGATAAAAAATTATTAAGAATTTCAAGATGGCAACCATAGAGTCTTAAACCAAATGGGGGCTGGGGGAGGGGGTGCTTCTAGGCACAGGGCCCTTCTAAGCACTTCCTTTACTTCCTGATCCTTCCTAGCAACCAATGCCCATAGTACTTCATGCTCTTTTCTTTCATGGAGAGCACAGGTCCCATGCCAACGGAGGCAGCCTTGTTTCCAACTTTGGAGAAGCAAAGATTTTGAACCTAACATTCTCTATTCAGCCAAACTGTCAACTAAGTAGAAGGGCAAAAAGAGATGTTTTTGGACTTGTGAGAATTTAGAAAATTTACTTGACGCCTACCCTACAGGAAAAAGGTGTTTGAGTTACTTTCAAAAAAACTTAGAGCTTCCAGAAAAATAAAATCAGGACTCCAAGAAATAAAGTGACTTAAAATACCAGACACAGTGGTAGCTAGGGATGACCTAGACGTAAAGGAAGATGAAAAGAAAACAGGGGAATACATTAGGTATTGAGGCTTAAGTGATTTTTCTTTAAGCTTCAAAGGTTTAGTGACATTGGATTATGTTCCTTCTCTATAGAGCCAATCATTGTTGGTTCGGTGGTAAATAATATTTAAATTATAATATTGTCAGGGTTTTTTCAATGATTTTTATTCTTAGAATCAATCTATAGTCAAAACGCATAAAAAACCATCATTATGATTACAGAACAGAATGTAAATATTATAAACCCTGGCAATGTAACATAAGAAGTTATAAAAAGAAATAAGAGAGAGATAAGAAAAGCAGAGAGTCAAGAGGATCTGCTTGAATTTGATAGATCCAGAAATAAAGGTTTTCGTATTTTATTTGAAGTTGTAAAATATCCCATAGAAAAACTAAAGAACTAAAAATAATATGTCTAATAAAAACTGGTCAGGGAAAGTAGGTGGCATTATAAGATGTATTAGATTCTTCATTTTCATTTTCATAGCAAGGAATCAGTAGACCCTTTCTACATTGATAAACCAAGAAACAAAGGTATAAGCAAATTATTTCAGGTTCTATAATAACCACCATAAATATTTAAACAGGAAATCTTGACGATGGGGGCTTCTGAGGAGTGAGACTGAGGGAGCAGTTTGGGGAAGAAATATAATGTCTATTTTTCATTTTATACTTTCATTCTATACTTTTCTGTATCATTCTAATTTTGCCATGTGCATGCATTATTTCTATAATTAAAAATCAGTTCAGGCGCCTGGGTGGCTCAGTCGTTAAGCATCTGCCTTTGGCTCAGGTCATGATCCCAGGGTCCTGGGAGTGAGCCCTGCCCTGGGCCCCCTGCTCAGCCGGGAGCCTGCTTCTCCCTCTCCCACTCCCCCTGCTTGTGTTCCCTCTCTCGCTGTGTTTCTCTCTGTCAAATAAATAAATAAAATCTTAAAAAAAAAAAAATCAGTTCAGCAAGAAAGGAAATGGGAGCAATACTAATCAGTAGGAGCCAGTATGGCTCAATGAACTTGACTTTCTTCCTGGTTACTAGCCTGCTAGATCAAGAGAACTCATTATTACCATGTTTCAGACCCTCTTCTAGGAGTTGGGGATACAGTAAGTGAACCTTAAAGAGAAAAATGAAACAAAAAATTGTCCTCATGGAACTTACATCCAAGTGTAGGAGGTTGACATCCTAGGTAATAAGGTCTCAAGAAACTTCAATTAGGGAAAGGCCAAGGGATGCCTGGGTGTGTGGCAGTTTTGGATTGGGTGACTAGGGAAGGCCTCACTGCAAAAGTGATTAAATAACTAAAGACATGTAAGTGATAAGGGAGTGGTCAAGTGGATACCTGAGGGGAAGTAGTCCAGATAGAATAGCCAGTGCAAAGGCCCTGGGGCAGGAATATACCCTGTAAGCTCCAGAAACACAAGTGGCTGGGGTGGCAAAAGCAAAAGGGAGTGTTGTAGATGATATGAGAGAGGTAAGGGAGTAGGGGCAGGTCACACAGGCCTCATCTGCTCTTTGAAGGACTTTGGTTTTTCTTGTGAACAAGATGGCAAGAGCCCTGTGATAATGCAGGCCAGAGCATTCTAAATGCCCCATATATTTAACAAGCACTTGTATCACCTGAGGGGCATGTGAGAATGCAGATTCTGATTCAGTAGGCTTGAGGTGGGCATTGAGATTCTCCAGTTCTTACAAAAGCTCTCCAGTTGGGGCGTCTGGGTGGCTCAGTCATTAGGCGTCTGCCTTCGGCTCAGGTCATGATACCAGGGTCCTGGGATTGAGCCCCACATCGGGCTCCCTGCTCAGCAGGGAGCCTGCTTCTCCCTCTCCCACTCCCCCTGTTTGTGTTCCCTCTCTCGTGTTCTCTCTCTCTGTCAAATAAATAAAATAAATCTTACCAAAAAAAAAAAAAAGCTCTCTGGTTATACAGCACTGTTGGTCTGAGAACTAGCAAGAGTAGCTCACCCAAGCAGAAATAAGCCTCATTAGACAGCTTTCAACAGAGGGGGACATGCTACTTTAACATCTCTGAGCACTAGAGACTTTATTCATATGGCTGGATAGAGTTATTTGCCCCAGGTAAATAATACCTAAAGAATGAACAGGTTCTTTCATTTGACTCCGGTCAAAACCCAGTGAGGAACTGAGGTCTTCGGTTCAACAACCTATGATGAACTGTATCCTGCCAACTACCACTTGAGTGAGCTTGAAACAAAATTGAGCCCCCATCAAGCCAACTACAGCCCTATCGAATACCTCAATTGCAGCCTGTGACAGACGCTGAGCCAGAAGACCCAGCTAAGCCACATCTAGATTCAGGACCCACAGAACACTGTGAAATAATAAAAGTGTGTGTTTTAAACCACTAAATATCAGAGTAATTTGTTACACAGCCACAGAGAACTAACACAACATCAAAATTTTCTTTTAAATATATGGGGCATTTAGAATGCTCTGGCCTGCATTATCAAGCATGTTCTCGATAGATTTTAATGAGGCTTTGATGAGAAGCCAATCATTTGTGTAAAACGTACATACCTAAAGATAGAAAGAATTTTCCACTGACTGGCCTCTGGCCCCATACATTTAAAAAAACTAGTTTCTTCTCCCTTATTCACATATTTATATCAAATTACTAACTCTAGACCTGAACCTCATGTCGTAAAACAGGGTGAATCAACACAGTGGGTGGTAGGAGAGCTCCTGGTTCTCAGCGGTGTGATGGAGCTGGCTCCTTCTGGCTCACAAGAACTGTTAGCTTTTCAGGAATTTGGGGAGACCGTTGTTAATCACAGCCATTATTAAAAATTAAATAATATAAACTTAAAATTAAATCAGTAATCCTAAAAACAAAGATCGTACATTCTCAAAACTCATTTCCTACTTATACACTTTACAATGACTATGTCCTTGAAGTTATCTACATCTATTATATTCCAGTGGTGTCAATACAATATAATGGTGTCTACTCTTTCCAACCCTGCATACAGAGATGACACACCAACAGCTTGAAATAGGTGGGAGTGTTTATACCACAGAAATTAGCAAATATTACCAATCTGGTTCTCAACATTTACTGGTGTACCACAGCCTGCTAACCATTCCCACTCCAGGATGGCTAGCCATAGCATAACCAGACACAGAGCTGACTACAACCCATATAAGTATGTCCCACAAACCCAAACAAAAGGAAACCCCAACTCAAATTTCCTCTAGCTGGGCGCCACTCCTACCCAACTCAACAGGAGGATACGGTGTGATGGAGAGGAAACTGGAGTGGAAGGAGGTGTCAGTTTTCACCAATTACAATTAAAATATCTTTTTGCAAATCTGTTCAAAACAAGAATACCTTGCTAGGGCCCCACCTAAGGCACTGGAAGGAGCTCCAGCAAGTTGGAGGCCCTGAAGCTAAAGCTTCATCATGGGCCTCATGGTAAATCCACCTCTGCTCCAGAACTTTATGGATGCTTCCATCGCCCCTCAGTGGCTCCCATCATGCTTGACTCTGGGTTGGGGATCATGGGATGGGGGGCATTGAGAGCACTAACACCTGACACATTTCTGTATGCTCTGCTCAGGTGCTCACTCGGGTGGGCTCTCAACACACACACACACACACACACACACACACACACACACACACACTGGAAACACTTCCCCTGCAATCTTCCCGTCTGAAAGCAACTGCCCTGGGGGCCTGTCTTTCTCATTCTTTGTTGCCAAAGAGCCATTAGCTTTCTGAGGCTGCCACAACAAAATGCCATAGACTGGAAGCCTTAAACAATAGAAATGAATTTTCTTACACTTCTGGAGGCTCCAAGTCTAAGAGCAAGATGTTGGTAGGTTTGTTTTCTTCTGAGGCCTCTTGTTGGCTTGAAGACAGCCACCCTCTGGCTGCGCTTTCGCATGGTTGTCCCTCTGGGCTGTCATGCCCCTGGTGTCTCTCTGTGTCCAAATTCCCTCTTCTTCGAAGGACACCAGTTGGATTGGATTAGAACCTACTCTACAGACCTCATTTCAACTTAATCATCTCTTTAAAGACCTTGTCTCCAAAGACAGTCACATTCTGAGGTACTGGGGTTGGGACTTCAACATAGGAATTGGGGATGAGGTGGGGGACGACACAATTCATTCCATAACACTATCCTTCCCAGAGATGCTAAGCTCAGCCTCTTGGCCTAGCATTAATAGTAACAAGACTGCTGGAAAAAGATCTCATTTATCAAAAAGGAAAATATAGCAGGAGGGCCTGGGTGGCTCAGTCGGTGAAGTGTCCGCCTTCAGCTCAGGTCATGATCTCAGGGTCCTGGGATAGAGCCCCACATCAGGCTCCCTGCTCAGCAGGGAGTCTGCTTCTCCCTCTCCTGCTGCCCCTCCCCCACTCCCCTGCCCATGCTTGCTCCTCTCTCTCTCTCTCTAAAATAAATAAAATCTTTTTATAAAAAAATAAAAGGAAAATGTAGCAGTATTTCAAAAACTATCATTCTGTTACAGAATTATTCAAGAGATTCATAGAGAATAGGGATGAGAAGGAGGACCCCATGTTTGGAAGCTACAGGGAGACAGGGTATGACCGTGTGAAAGTGCCATGCCGAAGTGGTAGTGGCTGGTACCCAAAGAGCCCTCTGTCACCCGATGCATCAGAGTGAGCGGTGCCCAAGCAGTCGCTAGAAAACCAGTGGGAGGGTATTCACGCACTAGGTAAGGTTTTAAATTAGATGACCTTCCAGACTCGACTACCCCCACGTTCTCCAGTTTTTTCACGATCAACATGGCCACCACGCCACTAGATTTAGTAAATCTTTTATTTTTAAAAAACGTGGAATATTATAATTCAAAGTATACTTCATAACCTAGAGTGATTGCTACGGAGCTTTCCTTTAAATTTCTATCTGGAAAAGATCTGAAATGACTGAAAGGCAAAATAAAAACAAAAATTCCCCAAGCTCCAAGATGTGAAATTCAAGAAAAATGTTCCAGATCTCAGCATGAAATGATCCAAAATAGGCAATATAATTTTCACATCTCTTGGAAAAATACTGAGTCATATTGCCCACCCACATCTTACAAAAATAACAGAAATCCAGTGATTCAAGCAAGATACACTCTGCCATTGTCTGAAGCAAACATTTGAGTCATTCAGGAAAATGAGGAGCAAAGTCCCCTCGGTGAAAAACATTTAAATTCCATGTCCCCAGGGAAGTTTTGTAATGAGGCATTCTTTCCATCACCCACATTCCTTTTTCTCACGTCCTGGGATACCTTCTGGCCAGAAATCGGGGACTTGGTGAGAACCACAAACAGCCTTGAACAGGCAGAGTATAGTCAGGTGCTCCGTGAGCAGTGATTAGGACTCGACCCACAGTCGCCTGGGACAAAGCTGGGAAAGGCTCCCGGGAGACCCTCACGACCCACAGGGCAGAGGGAGGCCACACCCCCTCGTCCACCCTCTGGGTTCCCGTCACCTCCCAGCCCATGTGTCTTTCTCTACACTCAGCAGCAAGCCAGCAGGCTAGCCCTCCACCCGTCACCCATCCCCCCGGCTCTCCCTCTTCTTGCCAACCCTGCTCTGTCTGTGCCTTCTCCCCTTCCTTGTGTATCCTTCCTTCCCTGCTCCCCATTAGCAACGCCCCCTCTCTTCCTGCCAGTCCAGCGTTCCCTGTCACTGCCTAGCGGAGAGTCTGATGGCAGTAACTGCTCAAGAAAGGTCTGACCAGGGACAATGACAACGCGAACAGAAGGAATTCCAAATAAGCGGCTCCTGAGCTTGTCACTCCTAAAGGAACCGGCCCGGCCGTCCCCCTCCTGACCCATCCCCCTCCAATCCCTGATATTGTGGTTGGCACCGCCAGGGAATTACCGAAAGGGCTCCCGGAATGGCACCAAGGACCCACTGATGCCAAACGAGGGCCCTTTGCCCGTCCTCAATCTGCTCGGTCTCTGCAACACCGGGCAGCGAGGATGACTCACTCTCTAAAAGAGGCGTCCTTCCTGTCTGCTACAGCAGCCCTGGTTTTCCTCCCAATTCAACCAAGCAACGTCTGCTCGACGCTTCGGCTGCATCACCTTCTCTTTGGCCTGGCCTTCTTTGCCAACTCCTCTTTCTTTCCACTCTCTGCACACCTCACACCTCCTCTCCCTTCAGAGAGCTCCCCTTTGGACCCTTGGAGGCAGCCTCCGTGCCCAACTCTGCGCAAACATGGCCGCCTCACTTCCTTGTTCCTGCGCATCCCCTGTCTTCCAGTCGTGCCACTTCGACCCTTGCCTTCCGCGATTTTCATCAAGCCTCGCCACCCCACCTTCGACACCCTCATCCCAATCACGTGAATAAGAAATAGTCTTCACCAGGCCCCTGAGTTCTTTATTTAAAATTGTCTTTCTCACAGACCCCTGCCTCCCTCCCATCTTTTTCCTTCTTTCCTACCGCATGCCTGGATTCTCCCGAGTTTCAGCCTCTCCTTCCTCCAGCTCAGCTTGAGACATCTTTCTGAGGCACCTCACTGATCCACACTGCCCTCCTGTAAAACTTCAGCGGGTCCCCATCATCCCTTCAATATGTAAATATATTTAATATACTATATATATATTAAATATATAATACACACACACACACAGAGAGAGAGAGAGAGAGAGATGGGGAGGGAGATTTATTCTAAGAATTTGGCTCATATGATTGTAGATCATGGAGGCTGACAAATAAAAAATCTGGGTAGGCTGACAGGCTGGAGACTCAGGGAAGAGTTAATGTGGCAACTCAAGTTTGAAGCCTGTCTGTTTGGCAGAACTCCCTCTTCCTCTGGAGAGGTTAGTCTTTTCCTTAAGATCTTCAACTGATTGGGTCAGGCCCACCCACATTATAGAGGTGATCTGCTTTCTCAAAGACTGATTTATATGTTAATCCCGTCCGAAAAATACTGAGTTAACCAACTTGTGCTGCTATGACAAACACCATGGCTGAGAGGCTTCAGTGACAAACACTCACTTCTCACAGTTCTGGAGGCTAGGAGGTCCAAGATCAAGGTTCCAGCCAGTTCTGTTCCTGGTGAGAGCCCACTTTCTAGTTTACAGATGGATGTCTTATTGCCATGTCCTCACATGGCAGAGAGAGAGAAATTATCTCTCTCATGCTGTTCTTATAAGGGCACTAACCCCATCATGAGAGCTCCACCCTTATGACTTAATTATCTTCCAAAGGCCCCACCTCCAAATACCATCACCCTGGGATTAGGGCTTCAACGTACGATTTTTAGGAGAACACAAAATTTTAGTTCATACCAAATGCCTTCACAGAAATAACTAGAATGGTGTTTGACCAAATATCTGTGTACGGTGGCCTACCCAAGTTGACACATAAAATTAACTATCACAGTCTTTCCAAACTCTGACGTTGGCTTCCTCAACTCAAGACACCACTAGGCTCCGTTTGGATTCAATTCCTTACACAGCAGGTAAGAACTCTCTCCAGATCGTCATCTGTGAGAATTTAATGGTGCCCCTCATTGGTTTCTTTCCGGCATCACGATTTTGCATTGCCCGTTGTACAATGTCTGAAAACTGTTCTCTTGTATATTTTGTCCGCTTTTTAAATCGTTTCAGGTAGGAGGGTAAATCCAGTCCCCATGGCAGAAGTTTATTTCTACGTCATGCTATGAAGAGTGCTTTGTTCGGGGGCGCCTGGGGGGCTCAGCGGGTTGAGCATCTGACTCTTGATTTCGGCTCAGGTCGTGATCTCGAAGTCTTGAGATCAAGCCTCACACTGGGCTCCGTGATCAGCACAGAATCTGCTTCAGAGTCTTTCTCCCTCCCTCTCCGCTTCTCCCCCTGCTCGTGCTCTCTCCCTCTTTCAAATAAATAAATAAATAAAACCTTAAAAAAAGAGTGCTTTGTTCACCTAGGCTCATGCTCATAAAATAGCATTTTTAATTTAAAAATTAATTTGTTTGGGTACCTGGGTGACCCGGTCGGTTAAGCATCTGCCTTCAGCTCAGGTCATGGTCCCAGGGTCCTGGGATCGAGCCCCGCATCGGGCTCCCTGCTCAGTGGAGAGTCTTCTTCTCCCTCTGCCCCCTTCCCCCAGCTCGTGCACTCACTCATTCTCAAAAGTAAATAAATAAAATCTTAAAAAAAAAAGACTCCCTCTCCCTCTGCCCCACCACCTTGCATGCTCTCTCTCTCTCTCTCCTTAAAAAAAATAAACAATCTGTTTATCATAGAAAATATTTTAACTACAGAAAAATACAAAAGAAAAAATAGTTTACACATAACCTCCCACCTTTGGCTGCATAATCTTCCTCTCTTTGTGAATATATTATTCTCTTTGTGAATACATTTATGACTATTTTATTATCTCAATAAACACTTCTGAATGAATATGTGTGAATTGGTGCTAAGATAGGGATCACACAGGCGCAAGTTCTCAGAGAACCCCGTGTCCTCTTAAGTGGGAAGCAAATCACTACTAGGCAGGCAGATGCAGCTGCTTGACAAGGAATCTCCTTCTGTGGGAGGTTACTTAAGGAGTTTGGACAACCAGAGTCGGAACAGAGAGCCCAAACCTGAGCAGCTTCCAAGGTGTGAGTTGTTCTCAGTTGGCAGGCCCCAAAACCTTTCTTTCCAGAACAAAAACTACTCCCCCTCCAGAAAAGGAAAACAAGGCGTCTGGTTGTGTGCTAAGGGAGTCTAGCCTGAAATGGCTCACTGGAAGGAGGGGAGAATAGACCTGAGAGGTCAAAGGTGCTCAGTCCTGCCGAGGCGATGTCCCACCACACCCCAGGGAGAAAGGGACATCTCGAGTTTCCTGACTTCACGGATATAATGCCCTTCACTCCTTCCACTTTGTGTCTTGCTCATCGAAGGCCAACCACGATTATTGGTTGGAATAGTGAATGGAATATATAATTAAAGAAACAGAACGTCTCTGAGAAGCCAAATCTTTTTCTGGAAAGCTTTGTCCCTCCCTGGGGGTTTCACTTTAGCAAAGTGTTTGGTAGCATGGGATCCTGCCAACACGGGATCTGAGGTGTCTTACACTCATTGAGCAGGGACAGAGGTCCAGTACTTAATAGGTTCACAGATGCACAAGTTTTCATAACACTTCCAGTTTGCAATTGTCTGACCCTCAACCATCGCTTAGGGGACCAGCCCCGTGTCCTTTGACTCCTGACAATGACCTATGACCTCTCAATTGTCTTTGGTGACTCTCTGGGGAAGATGAGTGGTGGAAGTTAGTTCAAGCAGAAGTAGATGAAATTCTCCTTTGATAAAAAAATCCAATAAAAAGCCTTAAAATATATAGCAAGAGAATACAGTGGGAGTGAAAGAGAGAGAGAGAGAGAAAGAATCAGATTCTTTTTTTCTGCATTGAACACCAGTGACCCTGAGGTTGGAGACAGCCAAGCAGCCTCAGATCAAATAAGCTCAGCTGAACCCAGGAGAACACCTTACATGGTAATAATATCTCAGTTCTCAGGGCGCCTGGGTGGCTCAGTCGGTTAAGCGTCTGCCTTCGGCTCATGTCATGACCTCAGGGTCCTGGGATCCAGCCCGTCATCAGTCGGGCTCCCTGCTCCGTGAGGAGCCTGCTTCTCCCTCCCCTCTCCCCCTGCTTGTATGTGCTCTCTCTCAAATATATAAATAAATAAAATCTTTTTTTTTAATCTCAGTTCTCATTGACAGAGAGCTTGAGAGAGTCCCCATTTTCCCTCTTTCTCATCTCAGTGACAGAAGGTAGGCAGGGTATTAGGGTAGCGGAGGGTATAGGCTCATAAAGTTACACACCAGAGTTTGCAGGCTGGCCCCACCACCTGACACCATTGTGACCTTGGGCAAGACCCTCATGAGCAAGGGGGAGCTGAATTTAGTAGCACCTACCTCATGAGGTTGCTATGAATCCAGGGAGGTAAGGCCGTTTAGAATGGCCCTGCTACTTGGTAAATCTCAGGAAATCCGAGCTGCTAGTCTTTTATTTTCCAGATCTTTCTCCTTGTATGTTCCTTTAATTACCTGGTTTCATTTAAAGAAATTATGAGGGTAGCATGGTAGTTTGTTATGAAAGATTGAAGATGCAGTGACACAAATATTTCTGGGGGAGAAAAGGGAACAGGGAAACTGGGGGGAAAGAGAAATATATGAAATGGGAAAGGTACAAAAATGCCCTTTAAAAAATTAAACTCACTTTGATGTTTGGGAACATAGCATGCCCTATGCATAGCTTGCTCTTAGAATGCTTTATACAACAACTGTAAAGCATAGCTGATCTCAGCATTAACTATAAATCTATCAGTTGACTTAATTATTATATGTCTTGAATTCTTGTTGTGAATGGGGCTACAAGACTTTGAAGGAATCTGAGTTGTCAGTTTGTGCCTATTTGTGAGAATCAGACGGAATCTAAGAACCGGGGGAGAAAGTCAGCCTTACAGTAAAACAAAGAAAGCCATTATGTTCTCTGCACTCCGTGTCTTCCACTGTTTCAAAAAAGATACAGAAAGCTCTGGTTTCCAGAAAAGGAGCTGAGAATAAAATGAACCCAGATTCACACAGAACATCTTCCCCCCCCCAACAGCTCTAATTGGTCTTGTTTTGTGTGCTGTCACTAACATAAATGTCTGCCTTTTCATTTCTCTTTTATCACCTTCAAGGATTTTGGAAGAATGAAGTTTTGTCCCAACTAAAATTAATCACCCTATCTTTCCCATGCTAGATTATTTCTAGAACAAATACATGTAAATTTGTTCGTTGTCTCCATAAATATTGACTAAGTCCCTCCCGCGTGGCAGGCACGAGGCGGGGGGGGCCTAAGGACACACATAGCCCCTGACCCTGAGTTGCTCATGGGCTGTGAGGGAGAGAGGTTTGTGGAGAAGTCAGTGTACTGGAGAGTTATGGGAGCAGTGCCTGGTGCTTCCAGGGGGGCACTCGGGGACAGTGCCCAGCCAGAGGGACAAGAGGCTAAGTCTGCCCGTCGGTGTGAGGGTTAGGAATGTTTTCAAGGGACACATTTGATGACTCCTTTTCAGATATGCTTTCCAAATAGACCTCCTTCTTTCCTATTCTGTAGGACTTGGGGGCCTCTGAAGTCATCAGGGACCACTACTTTGCAAAGGCCTCGTAGAAATGTGGGAATATTGGGCGCGCCTGGGTGGCTCAGTTGTTTGGGCGTCTGCCTTGGGCTCAGGTCATGATCCCAGGGTCCTGAGATCGAGCCCCACATCGGGCTCCCTGATCAGTGGGGAGTCTGCTTCTCCCTCTACCCTTCCCCCCTGCTTGTGATCTCTCTCTCTCTCTCTCACTCAAATAAATAAATAAAATCTTTTTTAAAAATGTGGGAATATTTTTACAGTCTCAAAATTAGTTGAGATCATCAGCGTTACTGGTTAAGAAATGGTGGACAGAGATGCTCAGCCCAGCCCCTCCTTCCTCACTTAGTCAGTATTTGATTCCCTGCTGAGCACCCCTGCAACTAGGTATCCTCATTTCCTTCAGGGAGCTCCCCAGGGTGAACCCAGAAGTCGTTCTTCTCAAGGACAATGATCTTCCTTATATGTAGAAGTCTTTTGGGTACCTCGCATTTAACATTAAAGCATGCCTTGCTTTTTACAAACACGCGCAGCAACTTATAGGGGACCCTCACCAAGATTCCCTACAGAGTTCCGGTGTTGGGGTCTTTCCCAGACATTCTTTTCTTTGTATTTCTTCTTGAAGATGGCAGCCACCTGAGTGGCTTTTATGGGGATGACCCAAGGTCCCGGCTGAGGAAGGGGGTGAAGAGAACAGGAGTCCAGGTGGAAGGGGGTGAGCAGACAGGTTAGGTCATGGCTAGACAAGCTATGGAACCTCAGTGGCCTCCCAGGTTCCAGGAGCAAGGAGCCAGTACAGAGCGGGTGGGGGAAGGCGGTCGGACTCGGCCACAACCGCCCCCTTCCTCCTCCCTGCGAACACCAGGTGCTGAGCACAGTGCCCTCCTCTAACTTCTAGAAGCATTTACCATCTGTACTAGTTCCCCGGATTTAGGGACAAACAGGTTTAGAAATCAGGCTCCCAGGCAGTGAGACTCGGAGATGGGACAGGAAGGTGACTGGGAACACCCTCGGGTTCCATCGGTGACGGGGAGTGAGGCCAACAGGACCCAGCTAGGGAGGCGTTGAGCTGTGATACGGTCACAACAAAGGCCTCCACTCCCCCGTGGGGAGCTCTGCAGCTGGGATGGCCCCTCAGTGTCTAGAATTGGGGCAAGGGAGCCATACCCCAGCACTGACCAGTCCGTGGATGTGGGCTGCCCCGGGAGAAGGAGGTGACCTTGAGCAAGGACGGCAATTTCTGGAAAGGGACTCAACTCAGAGCCATGAGCCAGCTAATCCCAGCAGCTGGGGGACTGAGCACGAGCACACCCGACTGCGGAGGGGGATGATTACATAGTAGACAGTCCATCGTTGCCTGAACTTCTCATTTTGTTCCTATGTTGGATGATAAACACACTGCTCTAAGTGTCCCCCACCATGCCCTGCCTCTTGAAGGCTCCCTGGACGGGATTACCAACTGGGCCTATGACTACCAAAGTCCTTTATGCTACAGGGATGCCAACCGTGATAAACGGGCATGCAGAGGACTGTCCTCCTGGCTTGCAATGCCTCATCTTCCTAGAATCCTGAAAATCTGAACCTCAAACCCTGCTGAGCTAGAAACTCCTACAGCGGGGCTCAGAGTGGGCTCCCGGACCAGCAGCCTCAGCATCACCTAGGAACTTGATAGAAATGGAAACTCTCGGGCCCCTGCCCAGACCTACTGAATCAGAAACTCCAGGGGTGGGGTCCCATGATGTGTGTTCTAACAAGCCCTCTCTGTGACTCAGGCTCACTAGTTTGAGAAGCACGGCGTTAATAACGTGGCACACTATGTGTGGGAGGCAAGAGATCCTGTGAATCAAGGGAGCCTATGAATCATGCCTCGGCAAGGGCTCACACCTGGCCAGGGAAGAAGAGAAAGACGAGAGCGGGAACGACAGAGAGTATCAAGGGTCACTGGGTCCATCCAAGAACACAGTGTGTCTTCTCTGGCCCAAGGGACAGGGGAAGAAGCCAGGCAGGCCCCGCCACGCAGCCCACACCTGATGCCACCTGAGCTGAGGCATGACAAATGTGGAAGGGTGTCTTTGTTGGCATCCTGACTCTCACTGTGTTCTAAAGGTCTCAGGGCTCATTGTGGTTTTCCTTATTGCAGTTGAAGGGAGGCGCGCTGGGTGCTACTTCCTTGGCAGAGAAAAAACAACCTTCGGCCCGAGCCTCTCCCCTCTGTGGGAAGGAGAAGTGAAACGGGCTGTGGGCTGGGGAGGAAGGGGGGCTGATTGGGGTTTCTGGAGAGGCCGAGACTTTCTGGTTTAGTCTGACAGCACCACCTCAGCCATGCTAGGAAAACAGAAGTGGCTCCCGGCATAGTCTGCTCAGTTCCTGCAGCTGCTCATGTAGCCAGGATTTACGGAAACCTGTACGCGTTTGCCCTCACACTCTGATGGGTGCATGGAGCCTAGCTAGAGAGAGTGGGGTCGCTCACCTGCCAGAGCGACACATGGACCCAGCCTGTATAACTAGGAGCTAAAGGATGCGATGGGGATCTAAGTGGGATCTGTCGGGAAGGAGCATGCCCTGAAGACTGCAGAAGACCCCAAGGAGGAAGCTTGAAGGAAGGACAGGCCCGGGAAGCTGGGAGAAAAGGAGAGGAAAAGGCATGGGGGCCCCCCTGTAAGTGCAGGAGCAGAAGCAGGGAGGCAGGGAGGCCAGGGAGGAAGCAAGTCCCACTGGACCGGAGGGTCCTGCCAAACGAGCCAGCTGATGGGTCAAGGCCAGCATAGGGAGCCTCCTCAACAGCATAGCCGGCTAAAACACAGGGCACTTCGTTCAACTTAAATTTCAGATAAACAATCATTTTTAGTATAAGCATGTCCCCAATATTGCAAGACTTTTTGTTCTAAAATATCATCCACTGTTTATCTGAAATTCAAATTGAATTGAGCAGCCTGTATTTTTATGTGCTACCTCGGGCAGCCCTACTCCTCAAGTACTTATATTCTATAGTTCTTCACTTGCTCCTCAGTAGTACCTTACGAGGTGGTTCTATTGTTGCCATCATCCCCATTTTACAAATGCGACAACGAAGTCGTGGCCGCACGACTAGCAAGTCCATTGCCCCAACTTGTGCTCCTAACGTCTAAGCTACCATACAGAGTTTGGAATCCATCAGACCTTAATTCAAAATCCGGCTCTGCCACTTACTACTAATGACCCAGTGACAGTGACCTTTGGCAAGTCCTTTAGCCTCTTTGAGCCTCCGTTCCTGCCCTGTTGCGTTTTGTGAGAAGTGCTCAGGAAGTGGTACTTGGATACCGATGATCATAGCGGTGATGGTGGTGGTGGCGGTGCCGAGGGGCCTGGAAACCCAAGCAGAGGAGTCACTGATGCTGCTACAGAAAATGAGGAGCCATGGGCAGGCTCTGAGCTGGCAGCAGAGGGGGACGTGACTTCTCCCTTCTCATGCCTGCCTCCTCCTTAGCACCTGGTCTGCTCCGTCCTCTAACTTGCCTCCCTGCCCTCCACCCTTAAGCCCGGAACCAGCCCCTCCCACGTGTGTCAGAGGCATCCTGCCTGGAGCTCGCCTCCAAGTCCAGAGTCCCTTGTTGCTGGTGGTCAGGGTTCACTTCCAGCTCACGTTCCTGACTGTAAGCAGTCCAGGCCTTTCCACTCGTCTGTCAGCTCCTCAGATCACTGCCCAGATGTGCCCACATCCCAGGTCTTGCGGCCATCAGGGAAAAAAAACCCAACAGATGGAGCATTTTGCACCCATCTCCACAAACGGGTTCTCCTTCCTCTTACATAACTCAGTCCAATTCAGACTGCTGGCACGCATGCTCTGAATGCCTTTAATCGACAGATCTACTGAGTAAAATCAAGACAGAAAATATCTGGTGATGAGGTTCAGTGTTAGTCATTTCCTGCCTTCTCGGGTCAAGTCAGGTAGAAGTTTGTTCCTGGCCCCTCAGTTGCCCACTGAAGCCCCTCACTGCCCTGGGTCCGCTTACAGCAGGCCGTCCAAGACAAGCTGCCTCACCGTCTCCACGTGGGTTAGGTGTCCAAGGTGCTGGGGAGCCAGCCCATAGCAAAGATGTCTAGTACCGTCACTGTTTACCTGTTTCCTCCTTATGATTTTTTACCACTAGTAGTCCCTGGAGTCATTAATCCTAGTAAATAAACTAAACAATGTATGGCCAGTTCTCTCCTTAGAACTGTCTCTTCTCCAGGGCTGAAAGAATCACCATCACCTTGACCTTCAAGTTGCCTTCCCGATTCTGGCTCTCAGTCTGACCTGTGCGACTCTCCTGTTCCAGGTCATGACCAGATTCCTGCTCTTATGAGGCAAATAATATTTTTTTAAAGATTTTTATTTTTATTTATTTGACAGAGAGAGAGCACAAGCAGGGGGAGTGATAGGCCGAGGGAGAGGGAGAAGCAGGCTCCCCGTGGAGCAAGGACCCCGATGCGGGGCTCAATCCCAGGAGACTGGGATCATGACCTGAGCCGAAGGCAGACGCCCAACCAACTGAGCCACCCAGGCATCTCAAGGCAAATAATATTTTTGACCCAGATTCCAACCATGTGGTCACTCCTGGTCTCTATTTAGCTCCCTCTCTTGACTTTTAGAACCAATGGCCCCTAGCTCCAACTTGCTCACCGGGCTCTGGGGCCATGCTTCCCTAACTGCCAATGCTGACGTACATCTCTTGTCTCATTTGTTCCCCAGCTCCCCTCCCCTGTGTGCTTCATGTGAGTTTCCAGCCCTCTTCAGACTCTCCCAGCCCTCGTGCTGAGCCCCACCCCCAGGACCCTCAGCCACCCACCCTGCAACACGGACAACACCCGGAGTCCAGCCATCTGTCCCTCATCGAGTGTCCCTGGCCCCACGCCGAGCAGCACCGCATTGGCCCTTGGTTCCCTAGGAAACTGTAGGCTGAACTGGCTGCCAAGTCAATGGAGGGTTTCAGCCATGTGGCTGGCCACCTGGGCAGAACCCTTGCTGATTGCTTTCTTACCTATCACTTCCCCTTTGTGAGCTCTGAAGCCCAACCCTATCTGAGTCACCCGGGCCTTGGAAACCTGTTCCTCTGGAGTCATTTGCTACTTGGAAACCCAGTCCTTCTGGGTCACGGGCACCTTGGACATCGGATGAGTGTCCTGCGTTAATTAAGTCTTTTTGTACTCTGAAATATTTCATCTTGTTCCTGGTGTTCCTCCAGGATGTCCCAGGCCTGTGAGAGCTGGACTCCAAGAGCTGGCCACCCTGTCCCTAGAACCCAAGTCTCTGAGTCACCAGAATCTTGGTGGCTTTCCCTAGATCAACAAAGCCCTGTAGCTGTGCCAGAGTCCTGCCTTCACTCACCCTGCCCCCCACCCCATTCACCCACTTATCCATTCGCAAGTGTTTAGAAAGCATGTGTTTAGAGCCAGATAATGTGTTAGCTCAGGTTCCAAATAAGGAATGGGCAAGACATGGTTTCTAGACATAATTCTCCTTTACCCCTAGATACTTCTATTGGTTTTTCTTTAAAAGGGCATTTTCTTACACCATAACAATGGTCAAACTCAGAAAAACACTGATATAGTGCTATTGCCTAACCTATAAACTTTATTTTATATGGTTTCTGGAGCTCCTCATAGCACAGTAAGAAGCATCAAAGTAGATCTAATTCATTTCAACCATGTAAACAGTGTCACAGTAGGGTTGGGACAAGTTCAAGGTAACAGGGAGCACCTGGGAAGGGCATAACTCCTGCCCCAGGATGCAGGGAATGTCTCCCGAAGTGAGTCTAAGCTGAATGGCCAATGAGTCCAAGTGGGAGGTGGTGCTCCAGATCTCAGCTGTGAAACCTCAAGGAGAGAGAGCAACTCAACTGGGAAAAGAAAAATCATCATTTTTGGAGGGGTAGGCAGGACCTGACCATTCAGAAGGAGTTGGTTGGTATCCTGAGGGCGATGAGGAGGTGCTGAGGGATTCTAAGTAGCACCCACCTCACCCATTCTATTCTTCATGCTCAGATCCACGCTTTGGGACGCTCGCTCCACCATCATGATGGAGAATAAATTAGAGGGAAGGCGAGGTTCTGGACAGGAAGAGGTGACTGTGGCAGGATTCCAAGCCTGTGATGATAATGGCCTGAACCAAGGAAGTAGTAAAATGTACTGGGAGCCTAAGGTCAATGGGACTTACGATTGTGCACCAAGTGTGAGGGCAAGGGAGGAGTCTAGAATGATGCCCAGGAGCCCAGGATGGGAGCACGGTGATGTCACGGACTGTTGTCAGGGGACAGAGGAGCAAGGGGTCAGGGGAACGGGAAGCAGGAAGAGCAGGGCTGAGGCACATCTTGTGAGGGAGCTGTGTCTTCAGGAGCTGTCTTGGCCAGAGACAGACGTCTGCGACATAGCAGCAAGAGAGGAGGAACAGAAGCCAGGAGCACGGCTGAATGGGAAGAGCATAGATTGATGATGGAGCCGAGGAAAGATCAGCATTTAGAGACTGACAGAAATCCACATAGTCCAAAGTATCTCCCATACGGGATACTTAGCAATTGTGATGGAAAAAAAGTAACTTTACAATGGAGAAACCTGGCAGACACCACTTTAACCAAATGATCAACACTACCATTGCCAGGAATGGGACAAATAGCCATCACATGCCTCCGAATATGATGCACAGAGAAGGACACAACATCACTTCTGTAATATTCCTGCCCGAAGTGCAGAATCTGAGTCTAATCATCTGGGAACATCAGACAAACCCTTACTGAAGGACATTCTACAAAATAACTACCCCATGCTCTTCAAAGATGCCAAGATTATGAAAGACAAAGAAAGAGGGGCACCTGGCTGACTTGGTTGGAAGAGCATGTGACTCTTGATCTTGGGGTCGTGAGTGCCCAAGCCCCACGTTGGGTGTAGAGATTACTTAAAAAAAATTTTTTTAGGGGCGCCTGGGTGACTCAGTCGTTAAGCGTCTGCCTTCGGCTCAGGTCATGATCCCAGGGTCCTGGGATCGAGCCCCACATCAGGCTCCTTGCTCAGTGAAGAGCCTGCTTCTCCCTCTCCCTCTGCTGCTCCCCCTGCTTGTGCTCTCTCTCTCTCTCTCTCTCTGACAAATAAATAAATAAAAATCTTTAAAAAAAATTTTTTTTTAAAGAAAAGAAAGAAAGGCTGAGAAACTGTTCTGGATTAAAGGATACTAAGGAACTAACAAACTAAAGAATTCAATGTATAATCCTGGTTTAAATCCCAGACCAGAAGAAAAAAGTCTTTTAAAAAGTTTATTACTAATGTTACTTTGTGACAATTAGCAACATTTGAAATAAAGTTTACAGATTAGACAATAGCACTGTGTCAGTGTTTTCCTGAGTTTGACCATTGTTATGGTGTAAGAAAATGCCCTTTTAAAGAAAAACCAGTAGAAGTATCTAGGGGTAAAGGAGAATCATGTTGGCAATTCATTATGGTTCAGGAAAAAAGGTAATACGGATGGATAGATGGAATGATAAAGCAAATGTGATAAAATGTTAACCTTTGCAGAAGCTGCATACAAGTGGACTGGAATTCACTGTGGCCTTCTTTTCAACTTTTCTGTAAATCTGAAACTAATTTGAGGTTATATTAAGTGCTAAATACTTTTTAAATGGAGTTATAAACTGACTTGTTTCTCTAAGAACTTCAACTTCCATCTCTACCCCTTTTCTCCCCTTTGCAATGTAACTATCCCTTCAAACAGCATTCTCTTTTAAAATTGTGCTTCTAGGGGCGCCTGGGTGGCTCAGTTGGTTAAGGAGCTGCCTTGAGCTCAGGTCATGATCCCAGGGTCCTGGGATCGAGCCCCGCATCGAGCCCCGCATCGAGCCCTGCATCGGGCTCCCTGCTCAGCAGGAAGCCTGCTTCTCCCTCTCCCTCTGCCTGCCTCTCTGCCTAGTTGTGCTCTCTATCTCTCTGGCAAAAAAGTAAAATCTTTAAAAAAAAATTGTGCTTCTAATGTATATAACATTAAACTTGCCATCTTAACCATTTTTAAGGGTACAGTTCAGTAGCGTTAAGTATATTTACACTGTTGTGCAACAGATCTCTGTAAGTCTGAAATTATATATTTTTTAAAGATTTTATTTGTAAGTAATCTCACACCCAACATGGGGGCTCGAACTCACAACCTTGAGATCAAGAGTCGCATATTCTACTGACTGAGCCAGACAGGTTCCCCAGTCTGAAATTGTTTTAAAAGAAAAGTTAAGAAAAGAAAAAGGCAGAAAAGGCACCCAAAGAGGAGACAGAAAGAAGGTACGGATGGAGGCAGAGGAGAAACAACGGACCGTGGGGTGTTAACAGCCCAGGGAGGAGAGTGTCAAGGGGATGTTTGTGGTCTGAGGGGTCAATGCCGCGGGAAGGCCACATAAATGTAAGGGGGAGACAAGACAAACAAACCTCAACCCTGCAAGTTTTGCTCTAGAAAAGCTCTCCATTCTTCATCCGCGGGTGCTACTGGTAGGGAGGGAAGCCTAGAATATTCTTTGACACCACTGGTTCCATGAAAGAGAAGATGGCTTCGGAGTTTCTGCCGGTGTTCCATGTGGCTGAAGGTGGAGACCAAGGGGTAGCCTGCATTTTGGTTTGGAAGGTGTCTCGTGGGCCCACGGCTCCCTCCCCCCCCCCCAGTAACCCCTCTCACCGCCCTCACCTGAGAAGGAGAGCTGAATCCAAAGGGAACTGAAGTTACCCTGTGTAGAGCTGGGTTAAGTGTTATTTCATGGGCTCCCGGTGCCCCAGTGACCCCAGAGACGCAACCTTGGGATGGACGTTGGCATTATGGGAAACGGAATGAATGTGGGAGGAAATTCTATGTAGGGAGCAAGAAGGCTCCAGCAACAGAGCAGGAGACCAGCCAAGAAGAGAGGCTGCTGGAAAGAGGTTCCACTGGACCGCTGGCCGGCAGACGTCAGGAACGTGGGTTCACACCTGGTGTTCTCCACGCTCCCCATGCCATCATTCCCAGGATTTAATAATAGTCTCTTCCACCCACTGCTGCTGGCCGAGTGGTGTCCTTGGACATGAAGACAAGGGGTGTGTTCATATCTGGGAATGACTCGAATCAGAGAGTGAGGCTTGAGACAGCCACAGGAACAGGACAGGACTACTTCAGAGAGAAAACTGCAAGAGTTTAAAAACATATGCAAACCATATGCCTTCAGAAATATTGGGGATCATGCCCCACTTACACATGTTACACCCACATGCTGAATCTTCCTTTGTTAAAGTAAAGAGTAACCTCAGGCAGTCAAAGGAACTAGGGACATTCAGGCCACAGAACTGAAACTGGTTATTGGGGATGTCCATGGCCTTGGCAAGAGCAGATTCAGCATAGAGCTTGGGCAAAAACCCACTCACAGAGAGCCAGAAGAGCGCAGGTGGGGAGAAAGGAAAGGCAGCCTATGCACAACTCATTCAAGGTTTATGGCTGTGAAAAGGAGGAAGACATTGCTAGGAAGAGTCATCTGCCTAGAAACAGAATTTTGTTTCAAGATGAGAAAGACTTCGAGTGAGGGGGAAAGCCAGTAAGGAGGGAAAGACTGAAGATTTAGGGGAGAAAGTAAACAACAGCAGTGGGATTTGGTTGGTTCTAGGGCATTGCTCATTGGAATGAACGCCAAAGCCCTACAGGATAGGGGCTCAGTTCAGAAACCGTCAGGGTGATGCTCCAGAGATCAGCATCATCATTTTTATCTTGAGCCTTAGGAACCGACTGGCTAAATCACTAAGACCAAGCCGTTCTACTCTACCTTTTCTGTTTGGTGGTGTGAGACCCTCTGCTCAACAGGTGACACTAGACTAAGGCTTCCTCATGGCCAACCTTCATATACTTGATTACAGTTAATTCTCACAGCAGCCCCCAAGTAGGCATTATTACCCCCATTTTATAGATGAGCACGTTGCGGCTCAGAGAGATTGAAGAACAAGCAGCAAATAGCAGAGGAGGAAGACAAGCCTGGACCTTATCTCAAAGTTCATTGTTTCTTCACTCCAGCTCTCGGGGAAACAGATTCTAACTCCCCCGAGTTAAGAAAATTATGTCCGATTACCTACAAAATCAATAGTATTACCAAGCTTTTTAGCTGACACCTCCCTGGGTTTTCCAAATTACAGAAATGGGTGCTTCTATCTCTAGAACCACAGAAACCTGAGCCCACACAACCTGTTCAAGTTGCTTCTCTCAAAACCCAGAAACTTTTCACCATTGCTCCTGAAATTTCTCCCCCAGGCCATGGAGCTTTAGAACTGCTGAGAAAGCGGATAAAAGAAGAGCAGGTCTTGGCGTGTGCCTCCAGGGGCTCCAGCAACCGAGCAGGAGACTAGCCAAGAGGTCACAGTTCTAGGTGCTCCTGTTGGCCTCTGAGGCATCTCCAAGAAACCCCAGGACTTCATAGAACACCGTTTAACAGCCACAGCTATTGCTCAGAAAGTCTAGCTTTTTTCCTTTTTTAGTGAAGACACTGAAGCCCAAAGAAGTAAAGTGATCTGCCTAGGGCCGGTGACCGGAGAGTTAGGTGCATTACAAATCCCAATAACCTGTTTATTTCACAGCTACGAAATCCAGCTTTCTCTGATAGAGACTGCTAGATGCCTGCCCAACCCAACAGCAATGCTGTTTCTCCCCCTTGGTAACAGAACCCCAAGTTTATTCAGAGTAGCATTACACCCTGCTGATGGACTAATTTTCCCACCTCCCTTCAGCTGGATCCAGCCATTAAGTTCTAGCCAGTGAATTGCAAGCAAAAAGTATAGTATGGTTCTTCCAGAAAAGTCTCTTTAAAAGAAGGTATAGGCCCTTCTCCCTTTCCTCTCTCCTGCTGCTTGGAAGTCAGGTGTGACGTGTCACTGTGATATGTTGAAACAAAGTGGCCACCCTGCAGGTCCCACCTCTTAACCATGGGCACCTTCCTATGATACCTCAATTCCCATGCTTGCCGTCCTCTGCTCCCGTCCCATCTCCCTTTGTCCTTCCCCAAACACACACCACGAAATGGCACTCTTGCTCCCCCAACAGCAATCCAGTCACGGCGTTGTCCCACTGTGTCCTCTGTGCTGATTCCTCTCCCCGATCCCTGCTCAGCCAGTAGACCCTGAGCCATTGCCCCTTCCCTGTGATTCAGCCAACTACTTTTCAAAAGTTTCTCCTCAGATGGCTCCAGACCGGGAAGTCCCGAACGTCCCCCAGGACAAGAGCTTGTAAACTGGATCTCAGCAAAAAAGAGCAGAACACTTCCATCCCCCACGTGTCTGAATGACACGGCCGTGAGCATGAGCCCTGGCTGGGCCACGTAGCAACTGGGTGATGCTGGGCCACTTAACCTTCCTTTGGCTGCTTCCTTAGTTGGAAACTGGGAATAATAACATGTAACCTACCTCATAGGGCGAAATGATGAGAAGCAGGTGAAGCCCCTAGCACAGTGCGTACAGCATGATAGGTATTCAAGAAATACCATTTGTTATTATTTTTCAACCATGTGTTACTCTTTTATACCTTCCTCCCCACCAGCCTCTGATTAAAGAGAGGCCTCATCGGGGCTCCACGGTGCCTCGGTTATCAGTGTTTCTGTGGCTCCTGCCCCCTCCCGGTCCTGTCCTTCAAAAAGCCAAGCAACGGGGCAGCTCGCCTGTCCTCCTGGGTCTCCCAGGGCACATCCAGGCCCAGGTCAGCATCCACCGCAGCGCCTCACTCAGAGGATTCTTAGCCATTCTCTCAACTTAGAGAGGCCTTCAGAAGGATCTCTCCACTTCCAAAGCATTTTTAAAACACTTTTTTGTAAAACAAAAAACAAAACCAAAAAACAAAAAAGTAAACAATTTGGTGAATAATGTTGATTTTCTTTGTGAAATTTTAGAACAAAGCTAAGTTACCTTATCCATGTCATTAAAATACACACACACACACACACACACACACACACACACACACACATTCCATCCCATTCTAAACTCATAGGCATCAAAGCACCCAGCTGAGGTCTGAATAGCATGTTTTTGCTAATGGTCTCCAGTTGGGAAGGAAGGACGGATCAGGTCTGGGAGCAAATCTCTGTGGGAAAACTACAGTACAGTTTGTCTTGGAGCAACTTGCTCCGGAGTCGAAATCCCAGTACCATTTAGAGATAGCTCTAACCAAGGGAAAACAAAACCCTGAACATTTCTGAAAGAATGCATCAAGGTCTACTGCCTACAATCACTGCCAAACTTGCTATCATGATATAACTTTTATGCTTATTATTTGTAATGATAACAGCGATCCAAAAAAATCGGTAACTTTTCACCGTGCGGTTACTGTGTGCCCGGCACTGTGGTGCTTCGTGGGATTTGATTCATTTGACGCACGCAATTAACTTTTAGTGGAGGAGGTGCTCAATAAGAAAGGCTCTCAGGTCACCTGGGTGGCTCAGTTGGTTGAGTGACTGACTCTCGGTTTGGGCTTGGGTCGTGCACTCGTGGGTCAGGGGATCAAGCCCCATGTCGGGCTCCACGCACAGTGCAGAGTCTGCTTGTCCCTCTCCCTCTGCTCTTTCCCCTGCTCACTCTCTCTCACTCTCTCAAACAAATAAATACAATCTTTAAAAACAAAGGAAGGAAGGCAGGCTCTCAGTGGGACAGCTGTATGACCCCAGGCCTTCAATTCCCCATCTATAAAGTGGGGGATAATACCAGCCAGGGACAGTGGTTGTGAGGATTAGATGAAATCATGTAGACAGAGCAGGTGAGCCCAAGGTTTTCCACTGTCATTTCAGAGGCATTGGGATTTGAATGATACGTTTGAAAAATAGGTACTATATTAATTTTTTAAAACACAGCAGGAAATGGGAAAATTTAAGATTCTACAGTATTTCAGTCTGCCCTTCAAGATGTCCGTCCTGCTGGAGGTGAACTTGGGAGTGGTGTTTGATCTCTTGGTCGAACTTGGGAGTGGTGTTTGATCTCTTGGTCCCGGGAGCCAGTCTCTGCTAGCGTCATTTCACATCAAAGGAGACAAGGAGTAGTCGGAGGAACCGAAAAATGCTGCCCACACTTCAAAGGGAGTCCTCTTCCGGAAGTTGCTAGGGCCTCCCAAGGAGGGTAAACAAGAGTACCGCTCCGGGGACTCCCCGCGAAGGTACAGCGACCTCCAAGACATCCCACTGGCTTCCACGCTGGGACTTGGCACTTTCCGGGGTCCAAACAGCACAGCGGGGAACGAAGGGGCCGCTCTGTATAGAGAATGTTGGCCCCGATGCCTTCCTCCTCCAGCAGGACATTAACGGGCCGCCAGCAGGCTCCATCTCAGAGTGGACCGTCCGTGAAGTCTCGGCCCCTGAAGGCGGAGGCCCCTCTCTTGCCTTCTGTACACCGTCAAGTCCACTCGGACAGCTCTGATGCCTGTGCTTCCACTGGGTGCCTGACGCATGGGATGGCTAGGTTTCAAAATCACAACCAGAAATAAAACACTCCCTATTTTTGGGCGGAGACGGCAGGGATTGAGAGGGGGGAATGGGGGGGGGTGAAGAAGGTGCCTAAAATGATCTGCTTTCTCCTGCACAGGTGCTCTGAGCCCAGCATGTGAAATCCCCCTCCCCGGATCCCTGCCCTCCTGCCGTGGGCCCTCGGCTAAGCTGGCAGGGGGCAGACCGGTCCCCACCCGTGTGTGGCCCACTTTTTCGTGACAGAGAGGAAGAGAGCCAGGCTGAGACGGCTTGGGGAATTTCCTGGCGCTTCCCTAATCGGTTAGGGAGATGGCCAAGCGTCGGCTGACCCTCTCGTGGGCCCCGGGGTAGTCCCTTGGCGCGCTCGGACTCCCCCGCCCCACTGCCTGCCCGCGCCCCCCCAAGACCCTCAAGCATCCCCCTTGCCCGCCCCCCCCCCCCGTCCCGCGCGTTCACAGCCTCTCAACACCCTACTCACCCCCGGCCCACTCGCCCCTCCCAGACCCCCGAGCACATTCCCGACCCCCCGCGCGGTCCCATCTCCAACCCCCACCCCGGCGGGCGCCCCCCGGGTTGTCTCCGGACCCACCCCCCCCGCACCCCCAGCCGAGCCGGCTCGGGGCGGGGGCCCGGATGCGGGGACGTGCCGCACGTGCGCCGCGCGGGGATTGGCAGCGCCGGCCCCGCCTGCGCCCCCGCGCCCCCGCCGAGCTCCCGGGCCCGGCTCGCCCAGGGATGCCCCGTGCCGCCGCGCCCGCGGCTGGTCGGGAGCGCGGGGGCTGCGGGGGCGCGCCGGCCGGGCTGCGGGGTTCGCCGCCCCCAGCGGCGGGGGAACAATGACAGCCGGATGGGAAGTGGGAGGGCGGTTGGAGCGGCCTCCAGAAAGCGCCCCTGACTGCACCGGTGTTCTCTTGCTCGGCGTTGCTAAAACAAGCTTGCTCTGAGGAGCTGTAGATGCTGTTTCTGCCGGGTGAAAATAGTTTCTGTAAGTGATGAAAAAATTTTCCACTTTATTCGGTTGTTTGGCTGGGGCCCAGTGCATTTAAGTCCCGGCGTTCTTCGGGAAGGAGCCAGGAGGTTTACTGCATCCTTCGACCTGTAAATTTCCCGGGGAGAACAGTTAAGAAAGAGCCTGAGCATTTTACCGCAGCTAGCGGGGCTTGAGAAAGTGACAAAAGGCACTGCTCGTGTGCGTGGCTTGGGGACTGATTCCCCCTCTCTGTGCAGGGAACCAGAAATGTGTCCATTAAGGGACTGGTGACGGCTGGGCTTAGCCCCGGAAGGTTCCCCAAAGGAGGTGATTTGAGCGGAGGTTGTAGGTGCCCGGCCCAGGACTGGGCAGGACTGGAAGAGCAGCCTGGGATGGACTGGTGGAGGGGGAGGAGGAGAGGGAGAGGGAGGGGGAGGAGGGGAGGGAGGGGGGGAGGAGGAGGGAGAGGAGGAGGAGGAGGAGGAGGAGAGAGCTCCCACGGGCTACTTGGGGACAGGAGGCAGCAAAGGCGCCCGCAGCCCTCAGTGATTCTCGGCTGTGAACCGCACAGGGCCTGTCGCTCCTCGTCCCAGCTGCAGCCAGCCAATGAAAGATAGACGCAAGGGACACCCCCCCCCGCCCCCGAGCCAATGGAAACCTCCCGGCCTGCGGAGGACTTGCCACTGGAAACATTTAGGGACACCTGGCCAAGAGGCTTCTCTTGGAGGTTGCCTTTCCAGAAGCCCAGGACAGGTGTGTATCAAGGGCCAAAATCCCAGGAGCGTGTTCAAGTACTCATTCTTTAGGATCAGAGCCCCTGCTGCTTGTAAAGACATACAAACGCCATTATAAAGGGCGAGGGGGCAAAGAAGAAAGGGGGGAGGGCAGAGGGGAAGAAGCGTGCTTGCTGACCTGACCATCTTAGAAGCTGGTGAAGGGTTTCTCCCACTGTCCTAGGCCCTCTGTCATTTTCCCTGCGATAAAGTTTAGCATCTTGCATTTGTGTCATGCTTTACAGTTTCCAAACGGCTTTCAGATGCGTGATTTATCTGGTAATCACGCTAACCTATAAGGCAGGTACTATTACTCATATGTAACCAGTGGAGGAAGTGACACTCAGATTTGTTCAACCATATACCCAAAGAGATGCAGCTGCTAGTGATAACGGTGGGACTAGAGCTCAGGTGTCCTGACTGCAAACCCAGGGCTCTTTAAATGCATCCAAGGAAGGAAACCAGGCCTACTTTACAATTTCTGGTGCCCAGGGCACACCCAACAATTAAAAGGAAATCCAGAAGGATGAAGTTAATTTTTTTTCTTAGTCATCGCTCTTTCAAACTGTCCCCTTGAAACACAGGTTGGCTCTGCTATTATACACCCATGTGTGAGGAAGAGATGTGACGGACTCACTGCTAGGAAAGCCAGTGCTGGAGGTAAGAACAGACTGGGGGGGGGGAGGCGGTGAAGATGGGTCACCAACTGTGGCTTTCTTCCTTAGCCATACCTCTCATTAGGCCAACTCAAGATCTGTGGCCCTCTGTCTTCTCTCATATTGGTTGTCCACTGGAGAGGTTTTTTCCTGTCCCGGGCTCTGCCTGCACAAAATAGTCTACACCCAAGGGGCCCTCTGAAGCCTCCACCTCGGCCACTGCCACAGTCCCACCCCTGAAGAAACAAAGACACGCCCCCCTCCCATGGCCATGACAACATTGTTAAAATGAGTTTTGCTCCTAGAGGACGGTCACTTCAGCACTCACTGCATCTCTGCCACAGTCCCAGATGAAGACTCTGGCGTGTTCAGCAAAGTGGGTAATCCTCAGTGGTCCCCAAGGCTGAATGGCCTTCACAGTCAAGCTTTTTAAAAATGCACATCACTGAACACGTCTCTGGGTTGGGATTCAGGAGGTCCTGGATGTGTGCTATTTGTTCTGTTTTGTTTTATTTTATTTATTTATTTGCTAGAGATAGAGAGCATGGGCGCGAGAGAGTGAGCCAGAGCACAAGCAGGGGGAGCTGCAGGCAGAGGGAGAAGCAGGCTCCCCGCTGAGCAAGGAGCCCGATGCAGAGCTCCATCCCAGGACCCTGGGATCATGACCTGAGCCGAAGGCAGACGCTTAACCCACTGAGCCACCCAGGCGCCCCTCTTTGTTTTGTTTTAAATACCCTGAAGTGATTTAGGTGATCGGCCAGGTTTGGAACTGCTTTCATCTGAATTGGTGGATTATTGGTCAAGCGAGGAGCCTGTCATAGAGATGTTCGAATTGCCTAACAAATGGGCAGAATGACAACTCCATTCATAGGAGAGCCCAAAAGGGAACTAAAACTGCTCACGGTAGGAAAATTCTGTGTTGAGTGTACAACCTTAGAGGAATATAGGGCTAGGGAACTGAGAATGGGTGGGGACTTATTTTCACTAAAATGAAATTAAAGAGTCAGAACTCTAAATAGAGATAAGGTCAGTGGCTTATATTTACATGACTTCTGATCAATGGGCCGTGTTTGCTTCATTTCCTTACTCTCTAGATGTGCACTGTTCCTATAGTAGCCACTAGCCACATGTGGATGCTGAGCACTGGAAATGGGGCTAGTCCAAATTGAAATTGCTGTCCATGTAAACTGCACACTGGATTTCAAAGACTTTGGAAAAGTAACAGCTAATGGACACCTTTAACATTGATTATGTGTTAAAAGAATATTTTGGATCCCCTGAGTTAAAGACATAATTAAAATTCATTTCACCTGTTTCTTTTTATGTGTTTTTACCGTGGCTCCTAGAAAATTTTAAATTGCATATATGGCCTGTGGGGGCTAAAAGCATTCTTGATCTGGGTGATGGAGATACACATGTATGTATGTACGCACTGAAATTCATCAAACTGTGCCCTGAAGCCTTGGGTACTGCACTGTTGCATATAAATAAAAATCAAGTTTAAAAAATTTAAAAAACAGGAATGCCTGGGTGGCTCAGTCGGTTAAGTGTCTGCCTTCAGCTCAGGTCATGATCCTGGGGTCCTGGGATCCAGTCCCGCATCAGGCTCCCTGCTCAGCACGGAGCCTGCTTCTCCCTCTCCCACTCCCCCTGCTTGTGCTCTCTCTCTCTCTCTCTTTCTCTCTGACAAATAAATAAATAAAATCTTAAAAAAAATAAAATTAAAAATTAAAAAAACAAACTAACAATGGCTTCCTCTTGCATTTAGAACAAAAGCTAAGCTCCTCTCCATGGCCACCCAAGACCTGGCCTACTCCTCTCCCTCACCAGATACCAGTCTCCCCATGGCTCATTGACCTTGCCGCTTTTCAGATGTGCCTTGCCCATACCCATCTTGGGGTATTTGCATTTTCCTCCGCTTGTAAGGTTTTTCTTCCACATCCTCTTTGCTCCCATTTATGTTTCAGCTCAAACATCACCTTCTTCTTCCCTGACCACCTATATCGGTTAGGATGTTTCTGGTCAAAAGAAACAAGAAACCCAAATTGGCTTAAACATTGAAGGGAATTTAGTGGCTGTTAAACTATGAAGTCCAGAAGCAAATCAGGCTCCAGCCAGGGTATAGTCAGGGCCTTGGATCCTTTTTACTATGATTCTCTGGGGTCTCCCCTCAATAGGTCACCTTAATCCTCATGCTAACCACCTATATGTTAGCAAAATGGCTTCAATGATCTCTAGCTTCACATCCATATCTCACCTCATCCAGAAGGAGAGACTTTCATGTCCTCCAACACTCAAAGGAAAGTCCTGGACTTTACCTAACCAATCCCTTAGCCCAGGAGAATCCC
The DNA here is from genome assembly GCF_003265705.2 of Callorhinus ursinus. Lineage (NCBI taxonomy): Eukaryota > Metazoa > Chordata > Mammalia > Carnivora > Otariidae > Callorhinus > Callorhinus ursinus. Next base: position 77,551,559 of record NW_027397074.1, read on the forward strand.
ACACACTCACTGGTGTAACCCTGAACCAGTCACTGCTCCTAGGACCCTAATTAGGCTTAGGCCATGAAAGCCCCATGCCACCCAAATCTCAAGGCTACCATGTATTTGAGCGATTCAAATGGGTGCTGGGGAGGCAGCTGATGTGTCCACTAGACCACCCTACCACCTTGAGTCACTGTCTAGACCAGTGCTTGGCAAACTTTTTCTGTCAAGAAAAATAGTAGATAATTAGCGTTTGTGAGCCTCCTAAGGGTTTGTTTATTTTATAATCCTTTAAAATACATAAATCATTCTTAGCTCATGGGCCTTACTAAAATAGGCCAAGGGCCGGATTTGACCCAAGGGCCACGGTTTGCCAACCCTGATCTAGACCACTGTGATGCGTGGGATGCCTAAATTGACTTTGTTAATTTGTTTCCCCTGACTACAGTGGAAGCTCCGTGAGAGCAGGAACCGTGCATCTCATTCACCACTCTTCTCAACACTTAAAATGGTGCTGCGCACGGAGATGCTCAATAAATACTCACTGGATGAACGACGATAAAAACTTTATGGCAGGGGCGCTTGAATGGCTCAGTCGGTTAAGCGTCTGCCTTTGACTCAGGTCATGATCCCAGGGTCCTAGGATCGAGCCCCGTGTCAGGCTCCCTGCTCAGTGGGGAATCTGCTGCTTTCTCTGCCCCTCCCTCCTGCTCTGCTCTCTCTCTCTCTCTCTCAAATAGATAAAATCTTAAAAAAAAAAAAAACCTCCCTCTAATTCTAAAACAACAACAACAACAAAACAAAACAAAGCAGAAAAAAAACAAACCTTATGGCAGAGTAGCAGGACCCAGTGCCTCACTCTGGCCTGGCTTTTTCTGCCCTCCCCGTCTAGAGGACACCGCTGTCCCCTATGGGCAGGAATGCTGCTGGTCCATGAGATGTCTTTATGCAAACCAGGAAAAGGTGACCCCTCTGGCTGGTGCAGCCCAGCCCCCAGGACTGTGGTGAGGGGGTGAGCACTGGATTGTGTACAGTGGCTCTGGGGTGGAGTTCTGAGTCTAGAGTTCTAAGATCTCACCTTCTGATATTATTCCCACACCTCTATGACAAAATCTTATGTGTGTGCTCTGCTTGCTGCTTTGATTCTCTGTTCTTTCACCAACTCCCAACACCCTTGTTCCAGTTTTCAACAAAATGACTGCCATTTGCATGTACTGAAGTGAAATTCTCATTCGGTACTTGGAACTGCAACCAAGTGTAACAGAATGTGGCACAGGGTCAGTGTGTGGTTGGGGAGGGATTTCTGTCTCGTGTGCTTACTACACCTCAAGAAAGACCGTGGGAAACTGGAAAAGGGGCCAGCCAAAGTTGTCAAGGAAATAGGGAAGCTACCATAAAAACACAGAGTGATATGTTGAGGGTTCTTCCATCTGGGGAGACAAAGGCTACGAAGGAGTAACATCTGTTGGATCATGAATGTTATGGTTAGGGTGGTCATGAACTCATTCACCAAATCCTGAACTAGACCAGGGTGCTCTACTTAAAGCTTGAGAGAACTGCGTGTAGGAAGAATAGAAGAAAATCTGACTTCACTCGGTGGGTGGTAAGCTCATGGAACTCATTACCCCAAGCAGGAGTCAGGCGGGAAATAAAAATGCCCAGTAACTCTGTGGAAGGCAGCTGTTGACAGATTTTAAGGACTTAACTAGAGGAAGGAGGAATGCCTTGGGATATCAGGATGGGCTCTTAGAAGCGGCCGACAGGGGGCATAACTTGCTGTTCACATGGCTTCCCTTCATCTCCCCGGCAGGGACAGAGTTCTAAGCAGGACAAGACCAGGAGGCAAGGCTGCCCTCTACCCCACGGCCTGGGCAGTCTGGAAGATCGTCTTGCTCGGGGGTAGGGGGCCTCACGGATCAAAGAGTGACTTTTCCAACTTGGGTTTCTCTAGGCCAGCTGCAATCTATTGCTGGGAATCTGGAGGTCACAGAGACAGTGGAATGATGTTTGTGGAAACTTCACATAAATGTCTCCTCAGTGGAAACTCACCTGTTGTCATTACAACAGCTAACATATATCATGTACTGTGTGAGGTTATAAGTACTTACTCATTTAATCCTCATAACGACCCTGTAATATGGGTACTGTTATTTCCTCATCCTTTTTGACAGATGGGAAAACCGAGGCACAAATAAATAGCTTTTTCAAGGTCCCACAGCTAGTAAGGGATCCGGGATTCAAACTCAGGCTGACTGACTCTGGAGTATATCATTTCCCCATGAAACTGGGGTTAAGGCCACTCCTACAGTTCTGCTGAGGAAGACACTGCTCAGCTCCAGTCGGGTGTTGCCATGAAGGAAGGCGAGCCCATTGGGACCATGTGCATTTTTTCAAGAAAAGTCCTGAGAGTCAGCACTTGGTTCTGGATTGAACAAACTGGGCTAAATCCAGCCTAAAGTCATCTGGCTCCTGACTTCTGCTCTACCCATACCGCCCCCCTCCATTGACATGTCTTACAGACAGGATGCTTTTGTCCATGTCCGGGGGCAACCAAGTTACTAGGCATGCACTCTGAGCAGAGCAGGGGAGACTGGTGGGGACAGACTCGTGGGGCTGGGATGCTTCTGTGGCTGGGGCTCTGTCCCTAATGGAACAGACTTGGTGCCCCTGTCACTAAGCAATGACTGGTAATCTCTCTGCTCCCTTGCAGTTCCAGGACCCAGTGAATCCATGAGTGCCATCACAGAAAGCAGCATCTAAGGCTCTGACACAGAGAGAAAGGCTGGATGTGTGGGAAGATTGGCTCTGTGGCATATAGGTTGATAGTCTATAATACACACATAAAGCACACAAAATGTGCAAAACCCTGGGCTACACCTTAGATTTGGCATGTACTGAGAAAATGCGTGAGGCAGAGACAGGCCGAGGAGCCTGTGGCATCAAGTGGAGCCTTCATTCAAGGTCGCCCCATAGGGTTGGGCAGGTTGTGCACTGCACCTCAAGTGCACAGGGAAGACTGGGGGCCTTTTTCTAGTTTGCACAAAGGCACTCTCTGTTTGCTAACTGAGCACTCCTGAGGCTGTGTCTGCCCAGAGGAAGGACCTTTTCTAATTCATATCAAGTCTCCACAGGTACCATGGGGACCCTGAAGAAATTTGGGGCGCTGTTCTACAGCAAAGAGCCTGATGCACCACCTCAGGACAGGGCTCTGAGCTCAATGACAGGACCAAGCTCAGAACACAAGGATCCAGAGCCCTCACTCCCCTGTGCCCTGCACAGTCTCAACCAGCCAGTGCTCCTGGGGGGAAGAAGAGGGAGGGCAAGGAGGCCAGCCTGCAAGAGGACCTGGTTCAGCTTCCTCATCCCATCCCCCCATGAGGAGAGCAAGGTCTACCCAGCCCCTGGGAGCAGGAAGTGGGAGAAAAGGCCACACCTGGGCACACGACCCTTTATTGCACAAGAGCCCCACCCCTCATAAACGTGGCGGAAACTGTCCTGGATCCTGACCTCACAGACTACAGCAGCGACCTGGAGGGAAGCCAGCAGAGAAGAGGGGCGGAGACTTTCTCTCCCCTACGGAACAGGGAACACGGTCTCATTCAGTCCTCACAATTTCCCTTTTCACTTGTCAGGACCCCGAAAAGCATGCTCAAGGATAAGGAAGTAGGTCAAGGTCAGATAACTAGTAAGTTGCAGAAGTGGGCTTTGAACCTGAAGCAGATGCTATGGCCCCTGCCCAAGCTCCCCTTCAGGGCTGATGACCCCTCACAGCCAGTCCCTCCCCAGGAACAGCCCTGCCTGAAGGCAGCCACCCCATCCCACACTGGCCCCTTCCTGGGGGCAACCCCAGTCCAACTCAGCCGTGCTGGGGAGGGGGAGGGGTGCAAAACTCTAGCCCTTGCTCCAATCTGGGACAATTCTGAAGGGCCATCCTGGAGTCTGAGCTTCTGTTGCAACTGTTGCATGTCCACATCTCCCTCTGCCCAATCCTGCTCCCCTCACTCTTAGAGCTGCTGCTGGGGGGCACGCTCTCCGATAAACTCTCTGCATGCAAATCTCCCTCTTAGAATTGGCTTTTGGCGCATCCCACCTAAGACCCCTGCACTTCCCACCTTATGAAATGCTGCCTCCCACCCCATGCTTGCCAGGATGGAAGAATCCAGAATCCAAGTAGAGAGGGTGAGGCAAACCAGAGATGAGCAACAGCAGAAAGCCACCGCCACCCCTAGGCTGGACGGACAGAAGGGCGGGGGCAGTGTTACCTGAGCCTGGGGATCGCCCAACAGAAGCCAGAACCACAGTGGGTCACGTCAGGTCCGTCCAGGAGGAGAAAACCTCTACTGGAGACACACAGCCCTAGCTGGGAGTGGGTGGGTGAGACCCTGGCTCCTCCCTTCCTTCCTCCTTCAATTTTAGGATTATAGACTATTTATAAGCACACAGAGTGTATACCCAGGTTTAAATTTGCACATATTTAGGTAATATTTAAAACTAAAAATTTGGCGCCTGAGTGGCTCAGTTGGTTAAGCGTCTGCCTTCGGCTCAGGTCATGATCCCAGGGTCCTGGGATCGAGTCCCACATCGGCTCCCCCTGCTCAGCAGGGAGCCTGCTTCTCCCTCTCCCTCTGCCTGCCACTCCCCCTGCTTGTGCTCTCTCTCTGTCAAATAAATAAGTAAAATCTTAAAAAAAAAAACACTAAAAATTTTAAGTCAGTCCAGGTCCCTTTTGAAAGGGAAACATCGCTGTAGAATGATATGCTGCAGGAGGGCCCCAAAGCACCACCAGCTGCAGCCCCAGCCCTGCACACCCTTAATGTCCAGACTTTCTATTGCTTTGATCCCCTCTGGATTGGGGGTGGAGAGTCCAAAATTGCCCAGGGAGCCAGAGGATTTTTACAGCCAGAGGGTCCATCCTATGGAGGGGCCCCATGACTTTAGGCGACCATCACTCTGGGGGATTAAAGTCACCTCCTGGCTTTTTAATCTCAGCCTAGAAGGGGACATGTGGGCGCACAGTCTCCACCTCTGTGGTTCACAGGAGAATGACTGTGCATATCTTTTTTAAAATGGAGAGGAGTCGGGACACCTGGGTGGCTCAGTCATTAAGCGTCTGCTTTTGGCTCAGGTCATGATCCCGGGGTCCTGAGATCGAGCCCTGTGTCGGGCTCCCTGCTCGGCGGGAAGCCTGCTTCTCCCTCTCCCACTCCCCCCTGCTTGTGTTCCCTCTGTCGTTGTGTCTCTCTCTGTCAAATAAATAAATAAAATCTTAAAAAAAAAAAAAAAGACTTTCTCTTCCTCTGCCCTTTCTCCCCATGCTTGCACATGCGTGCTCGCTCTCTAAAATAAATAAATATTAAAAAACAAAATAAAATGGAGAGGAGTCATTGGCACTGATAATAGATAGAATGTGAATATATGTGGTTTGTATCGTGTGGAGGGAAAGAGCCCCTGGCCTGTCTCCAGGGGAGGAAAACAAGGTCCAGTGGAGAGATGAGGACTGAGGAGCCCAAGCCAGCTCCTGGCTCCAAGGAGGCCAGGTCCTGCCCCGGAGACCAGCTGCCATCCGTTTGTTTTTCAGTGGGCTGGGGACCGGGCTGAAGGCACATCTGCTTCTGTTTATTCTTTCTCCTTATCTTAACAGGCCCCCACCTACCACTCCCTGTTACCCCTCACCACCCCTGGAGCGCACAGGTGCCTCTTGCTGTCCCACACAAAGACTCTCGGGGCTGGGAAGGGGCGGGGGGACAAGCTGGAGACTTGGTGTCCCGAGTGAAGTCTCCTCACTAAGCACCACCCCAGGCTCAAGGCGACGCTAAGGTCGGAGCGGCAAAAGGCGAGAGGAATAAAAGGCTGAAGACTCTCCTCCCAAGAAGGAAAGCAGGAAACTGGCAGGTTGCTAGGGACAGCCCTAGCTCCTAGCTCTAAGAGAAATGTAATTACATTTAAATTTCAGGTTACACCTAGGCTAATAACTACAACTGGAAATTCCTGTGGGGAGGAGGAAGTGTTCTCTCATCAAGAGACCACAGAGGGTCACTCTCCCTTGAACCCAGAACAGTCAGTCTTGTACAGGAAGAACTTCACTCAGATAGGGCCCCTGCTGGCCACCAAGGCAACTTTGTGCAGTTTAGAAAAAGGGGCCCCTTCCTCCAGGCAGTCCCCCGTCCTGCTTCCCAGCACCCTAGGACAGGAGAAGCAGGACACATTATGTAATCCTAGCGGCTCTCCCTCCCTCCCTCCCCTCACCGCCCCCCTCCATTAACCTGGCCAGCCTAAGCTCTGGGTAGACCACCCCAGAAGCAGAGAAAACCGCCAGTAGGTGTGAGAAAAGCTTGAAAGGCTTTTAACACTGACTTGGTCCAGAGCCCCTGCTCCATTTCATTCCATGAAAAGGCTTCTAGTGGAGTTATAAGAAAGCTTTCTCATCACATTCCAGGCCTGACCTGGATTATCCTAAACTGTGATTACTGGCAATTTAGAATACATGAGAAAGGTACCAGATTTCTCCAGGATTTCCTTCTTTAAATTTTCCCTCATGCCTGTCATCTTCAAGCATGGTTTTTGTTTCTGTTTTTAATTGTAGATATCATGAAGTTCTGTTCTTTTTAAGTAGGGTTTTGTTTTGGTTTTGGTTTTGGTAGCAAAATTGGCAATATGGCATGGTGGTTCCAAGCTTGGATTCTGGGGTCAGAATGATCTAAGTTCCAATTTTAACTCCCCTACTTGCTCGCTGAGTGGCCCTGTGCAGTTTACTTCTCCACACCCCAGTTTGTTCATCTGTAAAATGGGGATAAGTAAAAGTGTTTACCATAAAGAATTGGCCCATGGATTAAATTAGGCGATGCACAGAAAACCCTTGGGGCTGGGCACACAGCACCTAAGAACCATTAGCTACTGCGAAGCTTATTTTAAATGGGTAAGGAAACAACACCTTACTTCAGGGTAATCGAGAAGGATGACCATGTTTTCTGTCCCTTGGAGAAATGTCTGATTCTCTGTCTGGGGCCGAGAAAGTGAAAGTGGGGCATCAGATTGTGCCAAAAGACTGGGAAGTGTTCAAAAAACATAGGAGATACAGAAGAGATTCTTACTGGCCACATTTGGGACAGTTTGAGCATCAGGATGAATAATGACTACAATTGGTAACACACTGAATAAAACAAAATCCATGTGTCCATAGTGATATTCCACACAAGGGGGAAAGGAAGGGAAAGAGCTAATAAAAATGGAAGGAATAATAGAATCGGAAATCACTATTTTGCAGCCCCCAATAAAAGAAGTGATTTACACAAAGATTATCAACGGAGCCACTGGATAAAAGATGTTCACATTGCCTCAGATGACTTATGTGTTCCTAAGGGGGAAAATTTCCCTTCACAATAGGGAGATCTGGGGGTCGCCATCTTAACTGAGCAATCAAACTGAGCATCACCAATGGTGCAACAATTATGCGCCTTCTGATGTAACAGAATGTGAAAAACACAATGTCACCTGTGAATTATTCCTGCCAACGTAACTAACATGAATCTAACCAAGCCTCAGGACTACATTCCAGGGTACAGGAAAGATGGACACAGGGAAACAAGTTAAGTTATACCAGGAGGAATCAAGAATATACCACCTCACGTGTGTTTCACTGTGACAAAGTCTCTCTCCTCAGCCAGACTTGTCCAGCTCCTCTGCACATCTTTTTTTTTTTTTAAGATTTTATTTATTTATTCATGAGAGACAGAGAGAGAGAGAGAGGCAGAGGGAGAAGCAGGCTCCCAAGGAGCAGGGAGCCCGATGCGGGACTCGATCCCAGGACCCTGGGATCATGACCTGAGCCGAAGGCAGACGCTTAACCATCTGAGCCACCCAGGCGCCCCATCCTCTGCACATCTTTTGATTAGGCCTTGACCTTGGTCCTCACTCTGTCCTGGGCCTGCCCAGCCAGTCTTAGCAAAGAATCTTGCTAAATCATCCCCGACCGTTGACATCTGGTCCCCCTTGACTTCTGATCAAGGTCCTCATCCCCCAGCTTTGATGTCTAAGCTCTAAGCTTTTACTTATCCCCCTGACATCTGCCCTTAGTACTTGTCCATCCACTGACCCCCTTGTCCTGCCCGTCAACTAGAAATCCCCACCTGTCCTTGTTTCAGAGTTGAGCCTGATCTCCCTCCCTTATTACAATAATCTTGAATAAAGTCTTTCCCTTCGTTTGAGAATAATTTTTTCCTTAACACTTCAAAAAGTTAATGTCATTTTTTTAAAAATGACATTACTTCAGAATAAAAGAAGTTAAAAAGACATAACAATCAAATGAATATAAGAAAGATACTGTGATTGGATTCTGGCCAAAAAAAAAAAAAAAGGCAAAGAAAATCTACAAAAGATCTTTGTAGGACAATTGGATCCTTCTGATTATGGACTGGATATTACAAAATTCTAAAATTGTTAGTTTTTGTATATGTGATAATGGCAGGGCTGTGCTTTGTCTGAAGGTTCTTGGGGAAGACCCTGCCTTGCTTCTTCCTAGCTTTTGGCGGTTGCTGGCAATCCTAGCTGTTCCTTGGCTTAGGACAGCATTAACCCCTCTCTCTGTCTCCACAGTCACATGTCCTCTTCTGTGTGTCTCTCTGTGACTTTAAATCTCTTCTCTTTATAAGGACACCAGTTATTGGAGGGGCCCACCCTACTCCAGGACGCTTTCATCTTAACTTGATTACACCTGCAAAGGCGCTACTTATAAATAGGTCACCTTCACTGGCGCCAGGGTTTAGGACTTGAGCCTGTCTTTTGGGGGAACATAATTCAACCCACAACAAGGGTGGATATATCAGCATGTCTGAAATTTACTTTCAGCTCTTTCAGGAAAAAAGAAAATTATTGCTACAGAAAGAGCGAGAAAGGAAAAATAATGTAGTGAATGTGATCATCGTGAAATCTGAGTGGAAGATATAGGGGTGAGCATTGTAGTCTTTCAACTTTTCTATATGTTTGAAAATTTTTAAAATAAAAAGTTGAAAGAAAAACAGACTGCTGACAATTCTGCCCTCCACAACCCTATTGTTTCATATATCTGGGGCAGAGGCCAGGAATATGTATTTTTAACAAGCATTCCCTCTTTTTTTTTTTTAGAGAGAAGGGGCAGAGGGAGAGGGAGAGGGAGACTCTTAGGCAGACTCCCTGTTGAGCATGGAGCCCAACTTGGGGCTCGATCCCAGGACCCTGAGATCATAACCTGAACTGAAGTCAGGAATTGGATGCTTAACTGACTGAGTCACCCAGGTGCCCCAAGAACTCCCATTTTTAATAAACATTTGAAGGTGATCCTAACGCAACAGTAGGGTTGAAAAATACCATAAATATTAATACTATACTACACTATTCTATTAAAAACACTACTAACATTAAATACTAAATATATCATAAATATGTATAAACACTAAAACACTAAATATATTTTAGGAAATATAAATACTAACTACCATAAACACTAAACACTATTTTTATATTTATAATACCAGATACTATAAATATCATAAATACTAAATATATTATGAACTCACATGGATGTATTTAAATCCCCTGCCCCTTCTTTCTACCAACATACTCGAAGATGTATTCTTTTTAGAGCATAAATTTATGTAAAATTGTATCAACATGCACACACACTCACTACAAACATGGTGGGTATTTCAGTGAACACTGGCCAATGTAACAATGTCTAACAATTTATTATTACATACATACTTCACAGTAGGGAGATATAGCCAAAGTAAGTTTATTTCTCTTGAGCATCAATAGGCTTCAGCTAGGATTTTTTTCCTTCCCCTCTCTGGTCTTCTCTCTCTTATGGGTATATGCTTTTTTTTTTTTTTTTAACTCTCTTTACTCACATTTTAGTGGGGTTTGGGGAGGAGGCTGAGGCTTATGCACATGTTCAATCTGCTATGTTTAATGGGAAGTCCTCAGAACCCAAAGTTTTCAACTCTAATTTTATTGAAATAGGCTTCCTCGTGTAAACTGAGTCCCAATTTCAAAATGGAAGTCAAGGAGAAACGGGACTTGGTTCACATAGTTTGAAGACCACTTTCCAAAAATGCGTGGGCCTGTGTGGCTAAGTCTGAACGATCAACCCGAGTATAATTGTCTGACCATCATGTGTGGACTGTGTATACACAGCTCAAACCCAAAGCCCCAGCCTCGTCCCTTCTGATGAAACACCAGTGCCCACAAACAGAAGGTTCCCCTTTTCTTGCCCTGGAATAAACAGGAAGGTCTCTTGGGGCTGTGGTCTTAGGGCTCTAGCTCTGCCCCTAATTTCTTCAGACCCTTTGCTAAGAACCGAGTCATTGCAACATCACACCCAGCCAGCTGTCTCAGCACAAGAAAAGCTTTGCTGTGGTATGAGGTTTTGTGGGCTGCAAACTACATCTAGGTCAGCAAATTAAATTCCACGGTGTGGTTCCAGAGTCCAGCTCCATCTAACCAAAGGGCTGTCTGACTTCAGCCTCTGGGCACTGGCTCTTTTGGTGTTTGGGAGACCAGGCCCCTCGGAGGGTGTTTAAGGAACAACCCTTCAAGCCTAAACCACTAGATGACATATGCCTACACTCAGAATCTTGTTTTCTCCACCAGGGCTCTAGGGTATGGGAGGGTAACAACACTCCTCCCCTGCAGACATTGAGATTTGTGTGTGTGTATTGGGACAAAGGGGTAAGATGGAGATGTGCTTCTTTGTTCCTTAGTTTCGCCTACTACGTGTGTTTCTTTGCCGCCACGTTGACACAAACATGAGCTTTTTTTTTTTTTCCCCAGTTCCCTTTCATGGAAGTTTTTAAGAATAATTTCACAACAGGTGACCAACTGGTATACCTAGATAGGGTTTTACAAAAAGCAGTATCTCAATGGAGTGGAGTCACCCTGGTTTAGGAACTGAGTCTCAGATTTATAGTGGATAAGCCCTCAGAAACTAAATTATGTTAAAAATTCAAAACAAACAAACAAAAATTCAAAACAACTCAGCAAATACTTATTTGAGGGTCTGCTGCTATCCAGGGTTCAGGAATACAGATGTGAAGACCAGAGTTGCCTCTCAGGAACTCTTTGATGTTGGGGGAAGACCAACATTCTAGTGGATGGCTACACTTTTTACTACCTAGGACCTCCTCACACCTCTGGAAACAGTACCCCAAGTTCACTCTGGGGAAAACCCCTCCCTCATCCTCTGTGTGCTTTCCAGTGGGACTGAATCTGCCCCTGGCTCTAGAGCTGAGGTATAGACTCAGGCCTGGCCACAGTGATTGGTTTAAAGATGGGCATGAAATCTTCAAAACCAAAGATATCCATGAAATGTTTGCTGACAGTATTCAGGCAGAGATACTAGATACTTTTTACTAGGGTTGCTACCAATAAGGATGATATGAGAATAGAGTTGTCGGAAGCCACAAGATGGAAACCTAAGAATGCGACCAACATATACAAGACAGGTCTGAATGAGAGAAACTGAACTCCTTGGTCAAGCCATTCTTGAAGTTCCACACACTCCTAGACTTTTCTGTTAATCCTCCCAATAATCATGTTTAGGGGCGCCTGGGTGGCTCAGTCAGTTAAGCGTCTGCCTTCGGCTCAGGTCATGATCCCAGGGTCCTGGGATCAGGCCCCGCGTCAGGCTCCCTGCTCAGAGGAGCCTGTGCTCTCTCTCTCTCTCTTGCTATCTCTGTCTCCCTCTCAAATAAATAAAATCTTTTAAAACAATAGTAATTTTGGAAAAAAATAATCATTTTTATTTGTTTAAGCTACTTAGATGGGGTTTTCTGTAATTTGCAACTGAAACAGTTCTGTGTAGTAGGTTGAATAGTGTCCACCAAAAATTCAGACCCAACCAGAACTCCAGAATGTGACCTTATTTGAAAATTGGGTCTTTGAAGATGTAATCAGTTAAAAGTGTTGAGAGGACATCATCTTTGATAGATGGTGTGCCCCAAATCTAACGACCGGTGTCCCAACAGATGAGGAGAGACAGGGGCTGGAGGAGGATGCTGCCAAAGGCCAAAAGGAGCGCCGGGGGCCACCAGAAGGTGAGAAAGAGGCAGGCAAGGATCCTCTTGAGAGCACGTAAAGGGAGTGTGGCCTCGCTGACGCCTTGATTTCAAACGTCTGGCCTCTCAAACCATAGAACGTCCACTGTTCGAATCCACCCAGTTTGGGGTACTTCATTATGGCAGCCCTAGCAAACCAATACCCTCTCATATATGAAATCTTTCAATAAACATTTATTGCTTCCTAATATGTGTCCAAACAGATCTCAGCATAAAAATCCAGAGAATGCCGAGAGATATTTGAGCTGGGACATTATGAGGCCTGAGGAGCTGTTGGTCCCACCAACCTGCCCCGCCGTGGGTGCCCCTGGAAAGCCCCAGGGAGTCTGCAGAATGCATATTCCACAGGGCTCCTCTTTTCTAGACTTCTTGCAGGCCACTCTCCTAACGCACGCACTTCCTTTTCTTCAGCCCGGAAATGATAGAAATTGAAAACATTTCTCCCCGTTTGTTTTCTGTCGTCTTACTTTGTTTATAGAAATAGTTGCCCTGTAGAATTTCCATTTTTGTACATTTTCAAGTTTATCCATTTTTTTATGGATTTTATTTATTTATGTGAGAGAGAGAGAGCATGAGTGGGAGGTAGGGTCAGACAGAGAGGGAGAAGCAGGCTCTCCGCTGAGCAAGGAGCCCGATGCAGGACTCAATCCCAGGACCCTGGGATCATGACCTGAGCCGAAGGTAGCCGCTTAACCGACTGAGCCACCCAGATGCCCCACATCCATCCATTCTTTTTAACAGCTTAGCATTGTTGGCTTTTTAAACATTCCCCTGTTTTTATCTAGCAGGCTATACTGCATAATAAAGTAGCTTCTTTTTTTTGTTGTTTGCTTTTTTCCTTATTGTAGAAAAACATACATAACAGAATTTATCATCGTAACCATTTTTAAGTGTACGATTCAGTGGCATTAAGTACGTGCACATCGTGGTGCAAGTGTCACCACTGTCCATCTACACGACTCTTTCCGTCTTGCAAGACTGAAACTCTACACCGATTACACAAGCACCCCCCTACCCCCACCCCGCATCTGGGAGCTGTTCTACTTTCTGTTTCTATCATTTTAACTGCCATCGGTATATGGCAGCTTTCTTTTCTATTTGCTTCTATTTGCCTCACGCTGCACCTCTGCCACCTTTTACTGGGTGTTCCCAACAAACAGCAGCAGCGGTGACAGCCACCGTCTGCGGGGTCCGGGCCTCGTTCCCAGGCTCTACAGCCAAGAGTGCTGATCCGCCCTCGTCCCTGCCAGCTCGGTGGCGTTCTGTGCATTTTACAAGATGAGGAGCGTGTGGCCCCAACGGGCCATACCAATGGCACTGATCAGTCTCCCGCTCTTACTTGGAAGGGGGGAAGTCTGTGCTCGAGTCTGGGCCTCCCTCCACAACACCATCTTAGAAGACGGGCAGGGATGCCCTCAGAGTGCTGGGCTTCTACAGACCGCCGATCTCGTCTCTCAAATGTTGACCATTTCCTGGCTTTACTCCCACAGGAGAAACTTACTTTCAAATATTGCATATACCTTTTTCACCTCGAAGCCTGGTTACAAACTACAACTCCATTCGGGCATCTTGGCTGGCTCCGTCGGTAGAGCATGTGACGCTTGATCTCGGGGTTGTGAGTTCGAGCCCCATGTTGGGCGTAGAGATTACTTAAAAATAAAATCTTTAAAAAACAAAACAACCTAAAATACAACTGTATTACTAGCATGGGAGAATAAGAGGAAATAATTATTAAAAAGCAAATTCTATGCCCATGGTCAAGATTCCAAAGTAGAAGACTATGGTAGCCCCAAGGGGCTCCCATGGGTGTGTCCCCGTTCCACGTTCTGCTCTCCCTCAGGTGGCTGGCCTCTAGCTGCCAACTTGTCTTGTCCTAACCAGAGGAAAACACAGAAAAGTGTGAGCTTTGCCTCATTTGAACTCTTTTTCCCGTGGGAGAGCTGTGTCTCATTTAAAGGAAGTGCAAACAATGGTGCGTGATACTTGTATTGGTTTGCTGGGGCTGACCTAATGAAGTGGCTTAAATGACAGGACTGTCTCACTGTTACGGAGACGACGTGTTTGAGGTGAAGCTGTTGGTAGGGTTAGTTTCTTCTGAGGCCTCTCTCCTCGGCTTGTATGTAGCTGTCTTCTTCTTGGGTCTTCATTTCATGCCCTAGTCTGCTTGCGCTGCCAGAACCAAATACCACAGGCTGGGGGCTTAGACAGCACACATTTGTTTTCTCACGGCTCTGGAGGCTGGAAGTCCAAGCTCAGGGTGCCGGCCAGGTCACTTGCTGGTGACGGCCCTCTCTCCAGCTCAGAGGTGGCTTCTCACTGCGTCCTCGAATGGTACGGAGTTCTGTTGTTTCCTCCTCTTCTTAGAAGAGCACTAATCCTATCAGGAGGGTCTGTCTTAGCTCAGGCTTCTGGCACAAACCGCCACACGGGGGAGGGGGGCTTACAAACGACAGTTGTGGGAGTCCCAGACGCAAGGTGCTTGCACTGGTCACGTTCTGACCGGGGCCTTCTTCCAGGTTGCAGAGTGCCTGCTAACTTGTGGCACCCTCACGGGGCAGAGTGCGGAGCTGAGGAACCAAGCTATCTCAAGACTCTTAGAAGAACACTATTCCCCTTCAGGAGGGCTCTCCCCTCACCGCCTCTCTAACGCTAACTACCTCACAAGAGCCCCACCTCCTAATACCACCACACTGAGGGGTACGTAGTTTCAGCATATGATTATGGAAGACACAAACATCCTGTCCATAACAGGGCCCCATCCTCATGACCATGCAAACCTAATTATTTGAAACCTAAATATCTCCCAAAGGCTTCATCTCCAAATAGCATCACATTGGGGTGGCGGGGGTGGGGGCTGAATATGAATTTGGGGGGGACACAAACATTTAGTTCATAGCACATTGTCTTTTCTCTCTTCCAGCCTCTGTGCAAATTTCTTCTTCTTATAAGGACACTACCCCCAGTGACCTCATTTGACCTTAATTACCTCTGTAAAGGCCCTATCTCTAAAGATAGTCACATGCTAAAGTACGGGGAGTTAGGATTCGACATATGAATTTGGGGTGGGGGTGGGGGGACACAATTCAGCCCCAAATACTACTCCGAGCCTCACAGAATGAAGAGATTTTTCCAAGTCGAGCATTATTGACCCCTCCCATGCCTGTGATTTAATCAGATTCACCAGGTGTCCCCTACTCTCAGCCTCATTCCCAGCAGCTTATTACAAAAATGTTAAGACATACGGGAAGTTGAAAGAATACCATAATGCTCACCCATATGCCCACCGCCTAGACTTAACCATTGTTGACATTTTGCCACTTTCGCTTTATCCATATATATATGAGGGTTGGGGCTTTTTTTTTGGCTAAAATGCTTGAAAATAAGTTTTAGAATGACTTCACCCCTAAATGCTTCAGTATACACCTCCTAAAAATAACCACAGTGCCATTTTCACATCTAAGAAAGTTTACAATAATTTCTTTTCTTTCTTTTTTTTTAAAGTAGGCTCCATGCCCAGCGTGGAGCCCAACACAGGACTTGAACTCACAACCCTGAGATCAAGACCTGAGCTGAGACGAAGAGTCAGATGTTTCGGGACTCCTGGGTGGCTCAGTCGGTTGAGCATCCCACTCTTGATTTCGGCTCAGGTCATCTCAGGGTTATGGGATCAAGCCCCGGGTTGGGCCCTGAGCTCAGTTTGGGATTCTTTCTCTCCCTCTTCCTCTGCTCCTTCCCCTTCCCTCACTCATGCAAGAGTGCACACATGAGCACACACTTGCGCTCTCTCTCTCTCTCTCTCTCTCTAAGTAAATAAAATCTTAAAAAAAAAAAAGTTGGGCACTTAATCGACTGAACCAGCCAGATGCCCCTACAGTAATTTCTTAATATCATCTAATATCCAGTCCATATTTAGATTTCCTTCAAAATACCTTTTATAGCTCTTTTTTATAGAACGAGAATCTAAACAAGATTCACAAATTGTATTTGGTTGTTATGTCTCTTTTATTCTAGAAAAGTCTCTCCCACCATTTATTTTTTTGACATTGACTTTTTAAAGAAACCAGGTTAGTTATTTTATAGAATAACCTACATTCTGGATTTTTCTGATTATTTCCTTGTATGCCATTTAGCTTGTCCCTCTATCCCTTTATTTCCTCTAAACTGGGCTTTTTCAACTGTGGTTCATCTGTACTAAAACAATTCTAGATTCATAGGGAGAAATTTATTCATTATATACAAAGGAAACTGTGATTTGTATATGTCAACTTGGCCGGACCACAGGGTGCCCAGAATTTTGGTCAAACATTATTTTAGGTGTAGCCATGAGAGTGTTTCTGGGTGAGATTAACATCTGAATTGGTAGACTGAGGAAAGTTGATTGCCCTCCTTAATGTGGGTGAGCCTCATCTAATCAGTTGAAGGCCTAAAGAGAACAAAAAGCCTGACCCTCCAGTGAGTAAGAAGGAACTCCTACCTGACTGCCTTGGAACTGGGACATTATTATTTCCTACCTTCAGACTCGAAAGGAAACATTGGCTCTTCTTGGGTCTCGAACCTACTGACTTTCAGACTGGAATTTATACTATTGGCTCTCCTGGGTCTTCAGCATGCCAACTGTAACTCTTGAGACTGCTCAGCCCCCATAATTGCAGGAGTCAGTTCGTTGTAACAAATCTGACACACACACACACACACACACACACACACACACACACACACACACACACACA
>NW_027397074.1:77568366-77583560 GCF_003265705.2 Callorhinus ursinus
ACACACACACACACACACACACACACACACACACACACACACACACATGTTCCCCGATTGGTTCTGTTTTTCTGGAGAACTCTAATAGAGATGCCTTAGGTCACTGGGCTTATTTCTTTCCCAGGACACTGGTTGAAAAATTAAGGTGAACAGATTAAGAACAGTTCACTCATGTGACATCAGGAACCCCATAATATGTCCCTCTATAATGACGCTAAATTGGGTCAGCTGATCACAGATCTTTATAAAGTATTTTTCTCCCTCATGATTAGCAAGTGATTCTGTGGGGTTAGGCACCATGCAATTATCCTGTTTCTCAACTAGTTTTCACCGAATGATTTTGGTACTCGTTGAGGATCCCTGACTAATCAATTATTTCATTGGTTGCCCTCCCAACAATTTAAACTTGAGAAAGTTTGCCCCTCAAAAGGCTACAGCTTAATCTCCTATGATTAATGTATGGAGCAGGACGGGACCCTTAGAAGGCTTTCTCTTTCCTATGAACCTCTGAGCACTGCTTAGTCTGTGCAGACCAGGCCTGGCTGGTTGATTTCCGGGTGCCTGGAAAGTAAACACTAGAACATTTTGTATCATTGGTTGTGGTGCCTGAAAATAAGAATCAGAACCATTTGTGGGAGTGGAGAGAGGGGGAGTGGAAGTGCCCCGGTGCATATCTGAATTAAGAGCAGGCTAAGCTGAAGAAAGCACCTGATGTTGAGGTGAAGATTCCAGCAGAAATGAGGGACTCGGGGAAGGTGAGATGTGGAAGCCCCCCGTCAGAGAACTGACGGGACGCTGAGCATCTGCTGAGATTCAATGGAAATGTATTTTGAGGTGGGGCTTCTCTGTTCTAGCAAGTGCTGGTCGGAAGAGAGTGGGGGCAGGGAGAAGGGGAGGTATGGTGGGCCAGGTCGATTCAAAGGAGTGGGAAGACATGGCAGAGGATGCAGCCCCCAGGCTGGGGACAGATGGAGCTCACACCACACATCACCCAAGCAGAGGAGGCTTAAGGTCAGGAGCCAGGGAAGACCTACAGTTCATGCACCAGCAAGGAGGGACTTGGCAGGAACAGCAGAGAGCCGGCGGAGGTGACCACAGAGCTAAGCACGGCAGAAGGAGGGAAAGAGGGCAGTTCCTGAAGGAATTCTAGGAAGGTGGGGTGGCCAGAGAAGAAGCATGGCTTCTGCGTACAGGCCAGGAGGGAATCGGCGGTTCCAGGAGCCCACAGGAGGACCAGAGATGCGGGCACCACTGTCCCACCTCTCCCCCGCAGCCTACACCCACGCCGGTTGCCGCAGGTACCCCAGGAATTGCATCCGTGGGGCCTGAGCGAACCGAGGGCAGCAGAGCCTGGCTCTGCTCTGCCGGGAACGCGGCTCTACCCCCTGCCCGTCACTGTGGCCATTTCCCTGCCCCTCCCCCATTACCTTAACAGTTCGGCGCCTGGAAGATATTAGTGTCATTGGCAAACCTGGAGAGCTCATTGTGCACTTCCTCTTCAATGTGATTTGTAAAAAAAAAAAAAAACCAAAAAAACCCACCAAAAAACTGTTAAATGAGATCAGTTCCAGCGCTTTCCCTAGGGGTCCATGTAAAGTCTACAGAGAAGTGTCCATTTATCACTACCCTGGGGTTTCCTGTTTTGAACCTGACCTGTTCTTGGCAGACGCTCCACCCTGGTTTCATCCCATTGAAAAACCTAGACAGACTTTAACCCTTTCTTTCCCCCTTGTCCTTCGCTGGCCCCTGCCCTGCTCCTTCTGAGCTGCAGGCCCCGGGGCAGGACTCAGGCCTCTGGAAACCCACAGGGCAGGAGAGGCAGCTAAGTACGCCCCATGCTGCTCATACCCCCTGTGGTCTGTGCCCTACGCTCGCCCCTTTCTTTCCTAGGAGCAGAGTCGGGGTGCAGAGGTAACACAGGCCCATCTAGACAGAACTTGCCTGGCGATCTCAGGGACAGAGCCATCCTCGGTGTGGGGTACGGCTTACAAAGAGCGGACAGATCCAGTTCGAAAGCAGACAGCTGGGCTGGCCTGGACTGCTGAGGAAAACAATGGAGAAGAAGTGGTCATGAAATGGAGAAGGTAAATAATGGCGCTCTAGCTATGACTGCCCCAAGAAAACCAGCGAGGGGTCAGAGGTTCACTTGTCTCTTCATTAAGGCGGTGCCTACCGATACTGGTTTGTCCCAAAGCCTCACTTCCCGGGAACTTCCTAGCTAAATCCTCCCTGCAAATGTCAGGACAACTGTGTGTCTGCCTAGCTTCTCCTAGCCCCAGACCCCCAACCCCCAGCCATAGAGTGTCGCATGTGACCCGGACTGTCAATCATGTGCCCCATCCCCCTGCCCTGGTGCCCAGAAGCCAAGAGAGACCGAATGCAACTAAGTGGTTGCAGGTAAAAAGCAGGTAGGGAAAGCCTGATGGTTGCCACCGCCCAATATTCATTTTTTTCTTATTCCTTAGTACCGGAAGTCCAATTTTTAACAATTGTGATGAAATTCACAGAACAAAATTCACCCCTTTAAACTGTACCTACCATTCGGTATTTAGTACACTCACAAGGGTGCACAACCATCACCACTATATCCCGTTGCAGAACATTTTCTTCGCCTGTAGGATTCATGTTACTCAGGGCGGCAAGGCTGCCAGCTACAAGACTTCCTTTCTCAACTCCCGCTGCAGGACGGGCGCTTTGTGATGAGATTTAGCCCGTGAAATATGAGCGCACGTGTAACGGGCCCCCAGGGAAGGGCCTTACGAGGAGGGGGTACCTTGTCCTCTCCTCTGTCTTTCTTCTGCTGCCTTAAACATCAGTTGTTCTTCCAAGGGCTTAATGGAGGAGTGGGCCTAGTTGGGGTTTTCGCCCTTGGTGTGGGCAGGACGGGGCTTAAGGGGACACGTCTGTTACCGCTAGCCACCAGTTCGATCAGATCCACCCGAGGCTGTGAAGCCCAACACGTGTGACTCTTTGGAGAGCCACCAATATAACAGGCTGCCGGCCCTGACCACAGTCCTCGGTTGTCCCCCGAGAGAACACTCTCGGGTGTATTCCCATTGCACTTGACTTTTCCGACATCATGTCTTGTCTGTGTCCAGGCAGCTGGAACTTGGACCACTGGAGCTCCCCTGACCCGTGGCTGTGCCCGGCTTCGACAGAAGCATTTGCCATGGATCGGCTCCCGTAATCCTCACAGTGACCCTAGGAGGTTAGAATCATCATTTCCTTTTTAGAGACTCGGAAACTGAGGCACAGAGCTCATTTATTTCGCAGCGTGGCATTTTGTCCCAAAACAGAACAGTGGACAAAAGGTCATACGGTAACATCCTTGCAAATCCTCCTTCCACTCTGGTCTTCCCCCCACCACCACGGTTACCATAGCTCCACACGCAGACTGGGGGGCTTAACAACAGAAATTTATTTAATTGGTCCCCTACTGGCTGTTTCTAAACTTTTGCTATTATAAACAGCACTGCAACAAATATCACCCTGTATATATAATTTTGTCCATACGTGTATCTGTTAGATGAATTACTAGAAGTGGGATTTCTGAGTCAAAGGGCACGTGCATTTGTAATTTGTTTTAAAGATCTATTTACTTAGGGGCGCCTGGGTGGCTCAGTTGGTTAAGTGGCTGCCTTCAGCTCAGGTCATGATCCCAGGGTCCTGGGATCGAGCCCTGCATCGGGTTCCCTGCTCAGCAGAGAGCCTGCTTCTCCCTCTCCCTCTGCCTGCCTCTCTGCCTACTTGGGCTCTCTATCTCTCTGTCAAATAAACAAATAAAATCTTAAAAAAAAATCTTTAAAACAAAAGATCTATTTATTTATTTTAGAGAGAACGCACACGAGTGGGAGGGGCAGAGGCAGAGGGAAAGGAACTCCAGCAGACTCCACGCTGAGTGAGGAGTGATGCACAGCTTGAACTCATGACCCTGAGACCACCACCTGAGCCGAAACCAAGAGTCGGAGGCTTACCCGACTGTGCTACCCAGGCGCCCCCCTGCATTTGTAATTTTGATGGCTACAGCTCGCCATAGAGATTGGGCCGATCTGCCCTCCCATCAACAGTGTTTGAGGCCACCTGTTTTGCTATAGCTTCGCCAACACACCAATGAACAGTATCAAACTCTGGCAAACTGATAAGCAAAAAAAAGAACTCCACTGTACTCTAACTTGTCATTTGTGTGTTTCCAGTTAGATTGAGCATCTTTTTACCTGTTCAGGAGCCATAACCCCAGGCTGGAGGACAGCCATGCCCTCGGGCCAGGCCTTGGGCTCAAGTACTCCATCCCTACCTCCAAAGTCAACAGAGCTGCATCTCAAGGCACCAAGTCAAATGCTGCTTTCCAAATGGCAGGACTGCCCGGGGTGATGGGCCAAAACCAGAATAGCATACTTTCTTGCTTTCTAGTTTTAGTATTTTTTTCTGGTGCTAAAATAACATACAATCCAGACAAAAAAGAATATGAAAGAAAATGTAGGGGCGCCTGGGTGGCTCAGTCAGTTAAGCGTCTGTCTTTGGCTCAGGTCATGATCTCAGGGTCCTAGGATGGAGCCCCGCTCAGTGGAGAATCTGCTTGTCCCTCTCCCACGGCCCCTCTCCCCAACTTGTGCACTCTCTCTCTCTCTCAAATAAATAAATAAAATCTTTAAAAAAAGAAAAAGAAAATGTAAATGACCATAATGGCTTGACCCAGAAATATAGGAGCAACATTTTTGTGTATTTTTCCCACCAGTTCATTTTTCTACATGTGTATTTGCTTTTCCTTTTGAAAACTGTATTTGTTTTTCATTTCACTCAAATACAGGTATATATTCTCACAAAAAAGCACGAGCCAGCTTACAAAAGGAAGAAATCTGACACAAGCTACCACACGAATGAACCTGGAGGACATTAAGCAAAATAAGCCCATCACAGAAAAGACATACACTGGACAATTTATTGATAAGAGGTACACAGAGTGGCCAAATTCAGAGACAAAGAAGAACAGTGGTTGCCAGGAGCTGTAGGGAGCGGGGACGGGGAGTTGCAGTTTAAAGGGTATGAGAATTTAAGATTTGCAAGATGGAAAAAGTTCTAAAGATGGTTGTACAACAATGTGAATGTGCTTAATACTACTCAACTGTACACTTAGAAATGGTTAAATTAGTAAATTTATGTTACATGTATTTTACCATGATTCACAAAAATTTTTGAATTTAAAAATAGATTTCCATTTTGCCCCTCCCCTGCAAAAGACAGTAAAGTCCCCACTTGATTCCATTATTAGTTGGTTATGTATGCTTCCAGAATTTTTCCTGTGCAGAGACATGCTTATGTGAACATATAAAAAATACACTGCTTTGTGGGTGACATAGGTGATGGGGACTAAGGAAGGCACTTGTCATGATGAGCACCAAGTGATGTATGGAAGTGCTGAATCACTATATTGTACATCTGACACTCGTAGAGCACTGTATGTTAACTAACTAGAATTAAAACATAAAGTCATACAGCCCCTACAAAAAAAATGAATATATATATATACACATATACATATATATCCGTGTGTGTGTGTGTGTGTGTGTGTGTGTGTGTGTGTGTATAGCTTCATTTTCTGTGGGTGTGGCTGCAATTTTAACATTAATGTTGTTGTTCTGGAACTTGTGTTTTTCACTAAATGAGGCGTCAGAGAGCTAATTAGTACATGGTACTTATAGTACACTTCAGCAGCACAGTATGAAACCAGACTTTTAATTTGTTCTGTTGTACTGCCATTTCCCTTTTATTGGACATTTATAGCATCGTCTTTTTTTTACCTTAGAAACAATAATCCAGGAACATCCTTAGGCATGCTTCCTTGAGCACATGTGCAAGTGTTTTCTCTGAGGATAAAGGTCAGGACGTGTGACTGCTGGGTTGACGGGTTTGGACATGTAAAATTTCACTAGATTCTGCCAAGTGACCTTTCCAAAAAGGCTGTGCCAATTTATACTTCACGAGGAGTGTTTGAGATTACCCACACTTCACCAGCACTTAATAATATATGCCTTTTTTTAGGTGTAATCGGTTTTTTTCCAATTTATTTTTAATAAATGCATGTAGAGTTTTATATATATATATGCATGTATGTGTATATGCATGTATATAAGTTTTTAATGAAAAACAGCAGTTCCCTGCCCTAAGCATTCTTACCACCAGAGGCAGCTACTGGCAAGCTTCTAACTATTTTTTCTGGCATTTAATCTCCATATTTAGGAATACTATGCTTCTACTATTTCTTAATTTATCATTTTTAGACATTCACGGACGTTGGTGCGTGAGTCCCTAAGTCTCCCACAGGTACACCCATCACTTCCCCTCCCCCATCGCCCCAACATAACCCTATGACACTTTGTGGGTGAATAGTCGTATTTACATTAGAATGACTATGATGAGCCAGGGAAGCATTATTTAGTTCCATTCCTGTGCAACCCTCCAGTATCCCTAAAGTCAATGATGGCTTCTTTTTTATTCACTTCGCCTTCTATTACCTATCATTAGTGTTCTCAAAAGCTTTCACATCCCTGCCAAGGGCCTTTCCGTAATACTTTCCATATGTTCAAGTACATCAGTTCCATTTCTTCTTCTTGGAGACTCTCGGGAGTCCTCCTGCACTCGGAGTTGGCTGGGCTCTGACCTAATGCTCTCCTATAGCCGGGGACTTCTCTTCACACCTTCCTGTGTTGGATACCTAGTCCCTGTTTTGAGGATCCCATCTCCTGCTCCCTTTCTGTCGCCCTCTTTTTTTTAATTTAATTTTATTTTTTAAGGTAATCTTTACACCCGATGTGGGGCTCGAACTCACAACCCTGAGATCAAGTGTCACACGCTTTAGCAACCACACCAGCCAGACTCCCCTCCACCCCCCTTTTTAATTTTACTCCTTCCTTCTGATGGCACATATTCTCTAGTAGTATCCTAATAAAAATCACTTGGGAGTATACTTGGAAAATGTGCTTCGGTGAAAAACTCTGTATTGTTTAGAGCACATCTTTTGGACTTATGTGATTTTGATAGTATGGGGGCTCTGTGCCTTTCACTGCCTTAGAGCTATTTTACAACTCTGAAAATTGTAGATAACTGATGGCAA
The DNA here is from genome assembly GCF_003265705.2 of Callorhinus ursinus. Classification (NCBI taxonomy): domain Eukaryota; kingdom Metazoa; phylum Chordata; class Mammalia; order Carnivora; family Otariidae; genus Callorhinus; species Callorhinus ursinus. Next base: position 77,575,478 of record NW_027397074.1, read on the forward strand.
TGCAAAAATAATTCTTATCTATAAATATGCAAATAAATAATCCATGTCCCTCTCCCCACACCATACAAAAGGGCAGTTTCATACCTGTTTGTAAATTCATTTGAAAATTCCTTTATTCAAAAAAAAAAAAAGAAAAGAAAGAAAATTCCTTAATTCCATATAAATTTTATGTTCGTTGGCTTCTTTATACTGGTTGTAACATCTTATTGGTTCCCTCATTAATAAGGAGTTAAGTACAATATTTAACACACGTTCACTTTATATTTGTGAGAGTCATGATTTTACCTTTAAAAAAAAATCATCCTTTAACAGAAGTATTTTTTTCAAGTCACCAAAGTCTACCTTTGTTCTTTGTTCTACCTTTGTACTTGACTAATAGATTGACTGGGTATAAAACCACAGGTTAAAAATCTAGTGCCATTTTGATTCCTGTTTCTTTGTATATTTAACTAGTTCTTAACATTCCCCCAACCATGTTATTTTTTTTCCTTTATGAGATTCAGAAATGTCATGATAATATACTTCGGTGAAGGTGTTTTGCATTCATTTTGCCATGCACTGCAGCAGACCTTTATATCTAGAGGCACCTGTCCTACAGGCCTGGACATATTTTTATATTATTTCTTTGGTGATTTCCTCTCTTATTTGCCTCTCCTCTCTCTTGCTGGAATTCCTTATATTTGGATGCTGAATACCTACATTTGATCTTCTACTTCTCTTCCCCACCCCATTCTCACTGTTGTATTAATTTGTTCCCCTGTTTATTAATGACGTTAAGTAGCTTTCCATATTTAATTGGCCACTTAGCTTCTCAATTATTATTTTTCTATTAAATAGAATTTTGATGTAAAACAACTGAATATAGGGGCGCCTGGGCGGCTCAGTCATTGGGCGTCTGCCTTCGGCTCAGGTCGTGATCCCGGGGCCCTGGGATCGAGCCCCGCATCGGGCTCCCTGCTCCGCGGGAAGCCTGCTTCTCCCTCTCCCGCTCCCCCTGCTTGTGTTCCCGCTCTCACTGTGCCTCTCTCTGTCGAATAAATAAATAAAATCTTTAAATAAATAAATAAAACAACTGAATATAAACCAATGACTTGTCATTATATCATTGCATTTCAAAGGATGCCAACTCAGAGCAAGATTTATGTCACCTAGCTAAAAATGATGCCTTATTTGTCTTGCTAGCCACAGAATTCCCAACATTTTATACATGCTTGGGTATTTCATAGTTGCTAAATATACCTTTGTGGAATAAATCTTTAATTTATAGATTATGATTAAATCTTAATCTAGTTCTTTTTTTTTAGATTTTATTTATTTATTTGAGAGAGAGAATGAGATAGAGAGAGCATGAGAGGGGGGAGGGTCAGAGGGAGAAGCAGACTCCCTGCTGAGCAGGGAGCCCGATGCTGGACTCGATCCCGGGACTCGATCCCGGGACTCCAGGATCATGACCTGAGCCAAAGGCAGTTGCTTAACCCACTGAGCCACCCAGGCGCCCCCTTAATCTAGTTCTTCCTCTAGGGTTACACAGTAAATGATCTTTAACTTTTTATCCTGAAAAAAATTAAAAAAACTTTTACTGACTACTTCCACTTACTCTTCGTCCTGTTCTAAGCTCTTTAGGTGTGGCACTTAATTTCATCCTTACAACAATCCAATGAGATAGGTACTATTCTTATCTGCATTTTGCAGGTCAGGAAACTTATCTGAAAGTTTAAGTGCCTGAACTGAGATTTGGCTCCAAAGACAACACTTTTAACCACCGGACTAGGTGCCTCTTTAGTTGGCTCATCTCACATGCCAATTCTGATCTATTTATAGTAGCTGTCAGGCACACATTGTTGAGAAGAATTCTGGGGCAGCATCTCAGTTCCATGGGGGAAGGGGAGGGAAATCTGCCTTGATTGATTAATGATGTCTGCTATAGGCCCAGGAATGGACAGTAGGGGTTACTTTTTTTTTTTTTTTAACACTCTGCTTAATAATTCCTTGGAGAAAAAGATTATCTTTGGGGTTATACATAGCTCTAGTGCTTTTGAAATTAGGGCATGTTGATATCCAAAGTGTTTAAAAGCTGCTTTTTGTCTTCTCTGTAGCAAGAGAATTCTTTAACTGCCTGTTTATAATTTATCTGGGAAAAGCACTGGTAATTAAGCATCTGAGCACTCCTCTGATTCCCTCCCTTCTTCCTTTTCCTGTGGCAAAACCAGAAAGTCAGAAAAAATAATCACATTGCATCATGACACCAGTGGGCCTTATAAAAAGCCCCATGATGTTATTTTTCCGATCACTGGTTTCCTCGGCAGCCAGCATTTAAGCCATTCCAAATACCCTTCCCATCAGATCGTTAGAAATGACCGTACAATTGGTCTCTTTACTAACCTTTCCACATCCCAAACAGTTTTACAACTTGGCTGCAGCCGCAGGGCAGCCCAGCTCTTCCCAGAATATCCATTAAACAGAACTTAGCAGAGCTTTAAGAGGGGCATAAAGTGATTTTCTCCCATCTGTACCCACTTTCCAAAGGGCACTTTTGTCATACACTCAGAACCAGCATCTATTTGTTTAGCATAGTTCCATAAGGTATTCCATATTCGCTTTTGAATCCTTTAAAAAAAATTTTTTCACCTAAAATAATATACATTTATTGACAATTCCTGGGATGGCTATTATCTCCTCTAACTACAAGGCAGGGAACCAAGCAGAGAGAAAAAGCACACAGTCCTGATGGAGTGGTGGAGAAAATGGAAGAGGAAAGCTGCCCGGAAGGTCAGTTTCACAAAGCCAGTGGGGTTTTGTTTTTGTTTATTTGTTTGTTTGTTTGTTTTTAAAGATTTTATTTATTTATTCATGAGAGACAGAGGGAGAGAGAGAGGGGGAGAGAGAGAGAGAGAGAGAGAGAGAAGCAGAGGGAGAAGCAGGCTCCCAAGGAGCAGGGAGCCCGATGCAGGACTCGATCCCAGGACCCTGGGATCATGACCTGAGCCGAAGGCAGATGCTTAACCATCTGAGCCACCCAGGCGCCCGCCAATGGGGTTTCGAAGGAGGCACATTGAGAGGAAGTCCCATGACACCAGGGGTGGGTGGGGGCTGTGCTGGCCTACCACTGGACACTGTGTCTGCAGTGGGGTGGGGTGGGGGTCCCTTCTGGCCCTTGACGAGCCCCTCCCCCTGGAAGGTCCACAGGGGCAGCAACAGAGAGCCAGGTGTGCCCGGCATTGTAATGAGCATCTTGGAGATGGTGGGGCTACTCAGACCTTGGCCACCACTCCAAGGGAGACAGGGCTATCGCTTAGCTAGTCCCCAAACATCCCCCATCTGATCAAAGAAAGAAGCCCTCTGGCTACATACTGCACACCCAGCCCAACAGACGGCCCTTCCACTTAAGCTCCTGGGTCTAGGACCCTCCCTGTGACGGGGCATAGCTTGCTTCACCCGAGAAGGAGGGCATCTCATCCTCCTGTTGACATCGCACCTGCTGGAATGGCGTCTGGTCCATGATCACATGAAGTTCTTGCTTGTAATACATGAACCTTCCACAGCCCCTCGGCTATTGCTCTATCCCATTATCTATGACGTTTAAGTTCAACTACAGAATGTCCCCTCCCACACGTGCCCCACAGACCTGCCTCTATCTTGGCATACCCAGCAAACCCACAAGCCAAATGGGCCCAATCTGAACGCATTGTCAAAGCCCAGATACTCCTTAGATGTTCTTTTTGCTGTTTTTTATTTTGTTATTGAAATCATATATGTATATATAACTTATATGTACAGTTTAAAAACAATAATAAAGAAACTCCCGTGTACTTCTAACCCAGGTCAAGAAATACAGCATTAGTAAAGTTTTGGGGCTTGTATTGGTTTCCTGAGGCTGCTATAACAAATTATCACAAACTGGGTGATTTAAAACAAAAGAAAGTTATTCTCTCTCAGTTCCAGGGGCTAGAAGTCTGAAATCGTGGCATCTGCAGGGATGAATCAGGGGAAGGGGCTTTAGGACAGAGGCTTAGGGAGGATAAAGCCTTAAAGGGAGGTTAGAAGCCATTAGCTCTTAGGTGGTGGTTGGAGCCATGGCTGGGGGAGCCCACCCAGGCAAAGTGTACAGGTGGATATGCTGGCCAAAGATTGGAGAGGGAGGAAGGCAGTACCTGGGGGCTGAGCAAAGGCAGGAAGGGGAAGATTGAGGAAGAAGAGCCTGCAGAAGTAAGCGGGTGGTGTATACGCTGGCGATCATCATAAAGGTTTCAAGAGGGGCGCCTGGGTGGCTCAGTCGTCACGCGTCTGCCTTCGGCTCAGGTCATGATCCCGGGGTCCTGGGATCGAGCCCCGCTTCGGGCTCCCTGCTCTGCGGGAAGCCTGCTTCTCCCTCTCCCACTCCCCCTGCTTGTGTTCCCTCTCTGTGTCTCTCTCTGTCAAATAAATAAATAAAACCTTAAAAAAAAAAAGGAAGTCTAGGCTTTCAAAAGTGAGAAACCAACCTGGTGTGATTCCACTTAGAAGAGATATTTAGAGCGGTCAAACTCACAGAAACAAAGAATGATGTCTACCAGGGGCTGAAAGGGGGAAAGCAGGAGTTGTTAATGACTATAGAGTTCAGTTCTGCAAGATGAAAAAGTTATGGAGATTGGTTGCACTACAGTGTGACTATACTTAACACTACTGGACACTTAGAAATAGTTAAGATGGCAAATTTAATGTTATGCATCTTTCCCGCAATAAAAAATAATTAAAAAAAAAAAAGTAACACAGAAACCAGAGCCTATTTCAAGGTTTCAAATGTTCCTTGATTCTTTACCCTTTTGTGATTAGCTGGACTCAGCGGACCAGCATTCCCAAATGGGGACAAAACTACAGTGTCTGCTCATCGCCACTGGAACATCAGAGACTTTGCTTCCCCCCTCCCGGCCCCCTACTTATCCATAAGCACACCAAATACCCCATGCTGGTAGACAGAAAAACCCAAGCCAGGTCTCTTAGCAGCCTGCAACCACACTGCCCCCTTCCTGCCCAGCACCTACACCACCCTCCCCAGCTAGTCAGCCAATGCTCCCACTGTGTGGCCGCTACCGAAGCCTGGCAATGGCTAAGACTTCTGTTTTCTCTCCAAAGGTACCAAAGCCTATTTTGAGTCCCCTGGTCCAGGCTCTGGAAATTCAAATGGGCTCCTGCCAAATTCTATCACAAAGTGAAATTTTATACTCTTCTCAGTTCTCTGAGTAACTGGTTCAAGTAGGGGGTGTGATGGGTTATCAGGACAGCAAGGCCAGCTGGGAGGGGAAAATAACCTGAGAGGCCCAGTGGTTGTGGGACCTCGAGATGAGGTCCAGCTACAGGGCCTGGCTCTGGAGAGCAGCACAGAAAGGTCTGGAGCATCATGCAAGGAGTCCCAGACTCTGATAAGAGTAAAGTAACTAGAGCCAATGCTTAGCACCTGCTGTGTGCTGGGCATCTTTCTAAACCCTTGACATGCAGGAACTCAGTAAATACTCACAGCAAGCCTGTGGCATCAGTAATGTTATACACCCCACTTTATAGATGCAGAAACAAAAGCATGTCGAAGGGGTCTCCGCCACATCTACTGTGAGCATAAAGACCATCCTCAGCACACAGACTACTGACATTCGAGAAAATGTAGACATCACTGGGAAGAGATGCACAGGTATCACGAAGGGCCCCAGGGGGACTTCAAGCACATCAATGTAGAACTGTCTCCTTGGAAAAAAAAGAAGAGGCTCTGGGTGGACAAATGGTGGGGAAATAGTAAGGAACTCCCTACAGGTGGTGTTGGCTGGTGGTGTGTATAGAACATGATGGAAGGTGTTATCCTTGCTTCTGTGACAAGATGAGGTCTGTGTGCTCACTTCCTGGTCACCACTGTCATTCTGGAGGGTGAGGCTCTTGTTGAAATCTGAAATTCCTTGGGTGAGAAATGCATCAGCAGCATTTGAATGAAGCCAGGCATTGCTTGTTCACAATTTCAAGCCCAGGAAGATGAGTCAATGCTTAAAGGAAAAGACACTGAACTTGTATCAAATTCAGGTTGCTGCATCGATTCTGCAAGCCACAAAAGTTAAAAACAAATAGACCAGGATATTTTAGGATGGTGTCTAAGTCTTCGAAAAAGGAACAGTTTAGCAGGCTGATGAAGAAGATCTAAGAGCTGTCCAGCCAGGGAAATAACAAAATGACAGCTCATTCTTAAGACCTATTTATAATATTTTAAAGATGCAGTGAAAGCCCTCTATTGAAGAAAAAAAAAGCACATAGAGATTAAACTACTTGTCCAAAGTAACACCATGAGTGTGTGGCAGAGGCAGATCCAAACCCAGGCAGGCAGGCTTCCGAATTGGGACCCTCACCATGCAACTCGTCCCCCTGCTGCCAGTCTTTATGTGCAAAAAACAAACAAACAAGCAAACAAACAAACCAAACAAGCCATTGCCAAATGACCCCACAGTGGGGGAGTCAGGAGAGTCTAGATTTAGGCTGAGGTTGTCACGGTTCCAGATAATCAATGGTGTGAGGCAGGGCTCAGCCAGCCAGTGGGTTGGGTGGTGGGCTAAGAGTTCAGATCCCCAGAAGGGGCCTGGCCAGAGCTGGGCAAGGGACAGGGCAGGCTGGAGTCCCAGCCAAGGGGCACCTAGGCCCCCTTGGCTCTGAGCCATTGCTTTATGTCTGGGAGGGGCTCTGACCTGAAAGGAAGAGTGCCGTGCCACCAGAGCTAAGACACGAGCCAGGGCTTGCTCTGGGACGCTCGATCCTAAGTCACATAGCAGCAAACAGAGCAAAATGGGTGACATGGTGCCAGGCACCAGGCTTCTGGGCAGGAAGAGTGACTTCCTGACAAGGCTTCATGGGCTGTTGGAGACCAAGAAGCGAAGGGCACCAGGGGGCTCGGGGTCAGGGTGGGGTGGGAGAAGGCGAGCAGCATGGGGCAGGCGTGGATAGAGGCATCATCAAGGGCTCCCTGCCCAAGGAAAATTCTTCATGCATCTGTGCACTGTTCCGTCCTGGGGGTAAGACACTACACGTATCTCCCCCACGAAGTCTTCTATTTTTTTTTTTTTAAGATTTTATTTATTTATTTGAGAGAGAGAGTGAGAGAGAGAGAGAGCACATGAGAGGGGGGAGGGTCAGAGGGAGAAGCAGACTCCCCGCTGAGCAGGGAGCCCGATGCAGGACTCGATCCCGGGACTCCAGGATCATTACCTGAGCCGAAGGCAGTTGCTTAACCAACTGAGCCACCCAGGCGTCCCGGCCCCACGAAGTCTTCTAAGTGCGGGTTCCATGGCTGCCTTCCCACCCCGCCTCAGCCATTCCTCACCATGCCACACAGGTTTCTGCCTCAAGGCCTCTGTGTCTGCCTTGCTTGGCTGGAACACTCTTCCCCAGATACCCCCATGGCTCATTTCCTCACTCCCCTCAGACCTGCGCTCACAGGTCACCTGAGCAGAGAGGACGTCCCCACGAGGAACAGCTCCCTTTCCTGCTTGCCCACCTACATACAAGACCCAGACGGCACTGATTGTGTTTTCCAAAAGTGTGCAGTAATCAGGCCCAGCCCATGGGTTCTTTCACCAGCCCCTTGAAAATGGGGGGGCCCTGCGGCGGCTGACTTAACCAACAGAACACGGCAGAAGTGGCAGTGATCTTCACAGCCCGGCGGCCTCTGTTTCCTGCTGCTTGGAACACTTGCTCTTGGAAAGCTCCTTCCAGAACCGAGCCACTCGGTTGAGAAGCCCAGGCCACTTGGAGAGGCTACAAGTGGGCACTCTGGTCATCAGCACAGCTGAGCCCCCGGCTGGCAGTCAATGTCAACGGCGGCCAAGTGAGTGAGCGTCCTCAGCGTCCAACCCAGCCAGTCCTTCAGATGACCCATGGCCTGGTCAACAGCCAACTGCACTGCACGCGAGACCCTAGCAAGAACCACCCTGATGGGCCCAGTCTGCCAAAGGACCACAAGCAATAACACGAAATTGTTGTTGTTGGCCACTCGGTTTCAGGGTGGTTTGGTTCACGGCAATGGTCACCCAGAACATTCACCCTGCTTAATTAATGTTCTGGAACATTCACCCTGCTT
>NW_027397074.1:77583570-77690987 GCF_003265705.2 Callorhinus ursinus
GAACATTCACCCTGCTTAATTAATGTTCTGGAACATTCACCCTGCTTAATTAATGTTCACAGCACCTATCACTACCTGACATTCTGTCGATAGTGTTTGCTTACCGTCTCTCCCTCTGGGTTTTGTTTACTGTTGTACTCTTACCACCAGGAGCAGCACCTGGTGTGTAGCAGGGGCTCAATAAACACTCTCCAAAAGGATAAATGACTCCAAAAACATTTTCCAAAAAAAATCACAAAGCAATCATCAATGTGATTTCATTAGTTCTCAACAGGCCTGACACTGGGTCATTCCTGAGCATATGGGAAGCATCAGGTTTGGTCGTATGCGTTCACTCAACAACTGTTTATTGAGCTTCTACTATGTGCGAGGCCCTAGAGATAAATCAGTGAACCAAAGCAAGGATCCCTGGCCTTGTTCCAGTGGGGAGAGGCAGGCGATACACAAAATGAATTTAACAATGATAGGATATATTAGGGATAGGTTGTAAAGAAGAAAATAAAGCAAAGAGGGACAGAGTGCTGGGGGCTGGCTGGGAGGTTAAATTAGGTGGCCGGGTGTGTTGCTTTGCTTGGGCGGCCGTAACAGAGTACTACAAAGTGGGCGGCTTGGACAACAGAAATGTGTGTCTCACAGTTCTGGAGGTTGGGACCCAAATAAGAGAGACAGACTCTATATAAGTGTTTTACATTTTAGAACAACGTAATATGGATTTAATTTAATAAAACAAAAACTTGGGGTGCCTGGGAGGCTAAGTCAGTTAAGCGTCCGACTCTTGATCTCAGCTCAGGGCTTGACCTCAGGGTCATGAGTCCAAGCCCCGGGTGGGACTCCACGCTGAGTGTGGAGCCTACTTAAAAAAATAATAATAATAACAAAACCAAAACTCAAAACTGAAATAATAAAACAAGAGACTGAATGAAAAGGGAGAATGCAGAGCTAAGGAAATAAATTGAAAACCAAAATTCCATGATGAGAGATATAACAAATAAATCAGAAAAGAAAGCAGTAAAAGAATCATGGCTAAAAATCAAATTAACACCATCATGAGGGAGAGACAAGATGAGGGTGGAGGTAGAGGGAAAAGACAGAGATGGAAGAAGTTAGAATGTGACAGGGATAGAAGTCAGAGCCGTTCTATCAGCTAAGGATAATCAGTGTCCCTTGTGTACAGAGCCCAACAAAAGGAACTTAAAATTACACAGAGATATGATATAGGAAAGTTTCTCTGACTTGAATGAAAAATTCAGTTCGAAGACTGAAGAGATAGTGCATAGGCCAGGAAAACTGCTTTAGTAAAACCAACAGGAGACATACCTGTTTGAGATTCTGAGTTTCAGAGGTTTAAAGAAAAAAAAAGAATCATTCAGATATAGTGGTAGAAGGAAAATAAAAACAGATCGCTTTTACTTTTTTTAAAGAGTTATTTATTTATCTGAGAGAGAGAGAGAGTGCGCGGGCAGGGGGAGGGGGAGAGGGAGAGGGAATCCCAAGGAAGCTCTGCACCCAGTTCAGAGCCCAACGTGGGCTCGATCCCAGGACCCTGAGATCATGACCCGAGCCAAAACCAAGAGCCGGACGCGCAACTGACGGGGCCACCCAGGCGCCCCAGCAGATCACTTTTACAGGGGGGCAGGGAGGGGAACCAAGCTGGTTTCAGACTCCCCGCAGAGCAACATTCAGAGCCAGAGGACACAAAGATCATCGAAAAAGGTCTGAGGGGGAAAACTCTGACCTCAGAGTGTCACAGCGGGTCAAGCCAACATGGAAGCAACAGACAGACACTCTCACACATGAAATAATTCAGAAACTATAGTCACCATGAGCCCTTCCTTTAAAGAAAGAGAAAAAGAGGTGATGAAATCTAGCCGCGGGACAAATCAAGATAAAGAACTCCAGAATGGAGGAGGTGCAAAGAGGAATAGATGGTAGGCTTTGAACCCAGTTAAAAAGAGAGTTAGAACTACAGGAAAAATAGCATCAGCAACACCGGGAATGGGAAGAGGGGAGAAAGAAGACAACGGGGCAGTACCAGCCGCTTTGTCTCTACAGCTTGGAGCAAAACAGTTCCGCCTACAACTGAAGTGTGATTTCAAAAACTGTGATGAATGCAACCTCTAATGCTTTTCAGAATTCATAATCCTTTTATTTTAGACTTGGAGTATTTTAGGAAGTAACATCTCCTGTGGTGAAGAAACATTTTTCATAAGTTCAGCAATTTCTTCAGTTTTACTTTCTTCTGTTAAGTTTGGATAAAATTAAATAGGCTTTAGATTTAAATTAGCACATGTGGTAGAGGGCATTTATTTTCCTAATTCTTCAACCTTCCCTGCACCCATGCCCTGTATCTTGTCACTACAGAATTCTTCTCACAAGAGGCAGAATATTTTCTTTTCCCCTACCCCACTGATGTTGGATTGGCCATTGCTATGTTCTACCTTCCAAAATCATTTAAATCCCACTTTTGGGCAAGCTCTACAGAGAAGAGGATTCTGGGAAGTGTAGTTCTGACTCAGCCTATTTGACACAATACAAACCACCAGAGTCCACCCCTTATCATCCATACATGCCTCTCTAAATCACATTTAACTCCCACAAAACAAACAAACAAACAACCCATAGCAAAATCATGCATTCACCTAACATGATACAATTACTCTTTATACAGCCAAAACACACTAACCCTCTTTCCAAAAGAGAATATGAAGCCACATAGTCCCTTTACCCATCTTTGGGCAATGTTTATTTCTCTTCTAGCTCATTCCTTCTTTGATATCCTATAACTTGAATACTAAAATATCAGGTTAACTTATTAGCATGTCTAATTTAGATGTTATTTAGATGGCAGAGGTTTAATCATTGACACAGATCCATTAGGATGTGTGTGTGTGTGTGTGTAATTTTGCAGAGATTTGACCTTAGTAGTCATGGGAGCTGGTTAACAATCATGTGCGTGTTCTGTCTCCACATACATGAGGTCAGATGCTGGAGCCTGAGGTCTGAAGGGCAGGCAATTAGGAGGAAAGTAAATGTAAAATAGAAGAGAGCAAGTATAGGCTATAACCCACAGCACAAGTTGGAACCCACTAGAATGGACTGAAACCTGTCTCAGTTCTCACTGCCCCAGTCTTGAGGGTCTGGGTGTCCTGCAGAAGAAGCCAGTGCCCTTTGTCAGGGAGCTAACTGCACATCTGGCCCAGGAGTTGGAGGAGCTGAAGGGAGTCAGGGAAGGTGAGAGGTTGCAGGCCCGGCTGCCGCCCCGGACTAACGGAGTGAGCCAGCAGGTGAGTGAAAAGAGGTAAGTTACGAAATGGCTGTGACTTCACTCCCACCTTCCAGTTCCGTCTTGTGGCCCACCCCGGCTGGAAACGTGCAGGGAAGGGATTCTGGGACACATAGTTCAGCCCACCAGACTGATAGAGCACCCTCTTTCTTCTCAAGTTGGGGCCTCTTTCAAACCGTCCTTCACTGCGAGATAAAGACAATAACAAAACAATGACTCCACCCGACATGAGACCGCTATCCCACACAGCACCCAAAACACACTAGCCCTTCCCCAGAAGAGACGCTGAGTCCCTTTTTGTCTTTAGGTGGTATTCCCTCTGGTAACTGATTCACACTCCCGCTTTGTGATCCTGTAACCAAAATACTGAACTCTAACGCTAATTACTCTTAACATGTCTTATGTTAGATGTGAAGAGCATAGAAGAGGGGAAAAAAACAAAAATATCTGGTTAATTTATATGCAACTATAATGATTCCAGCTCTTTTCTACCACTGGTCATGTGGCCATAGCTGGCATTTTTTTTTTAAGATTTATTTATTTGGAGAATGAACGAGCACATGAGCAAGGGGAGGGGCAGAGAGAGAGGGAGAGAATCTCAACAGACTCCCCGCTGAGCGGGGAGCCCGATGGGGGGCTCGATCCCAGGACCCTGAGATCACGACGTGAGCCAAAACCAAGAGTTGGACGCTCAACTGACTGAGCCACCCATAGCTTGCCCCATAGCTAGCATTTTTAATTACCTTCCACATCTATTCCGTATCTCCTTTGCCCTCAGCAAGCACCTCAGCAGGTGGTGGTTTCCTGTCTGTCAGGGTGACCCAAACCTTTATTCTGGAAGGGTATATTCTGGGCCAATAGCAGTCTTGCCTGAGTTGGGTTTTTGTAGTTTTCCATCCACTTTAATCGTAGGACATGAGGTACTGAGACAGTCCACAAGGGACCACCTATATTCCAGGCATACACACTTCTAATCCACATGGTGTAGTAGCAACCCCATTTCCTTGGATGGTCAGGACTGATTACCTTAGGCAGGACCATAACTCCCTCCCTGTGCCTGCTGATTCACTGGCATGAGGTACCCAATGTAGCCAGATGATTTACCGATTTTCAGTTCAGTGGAATCACTGTTGTGTCCCTGGTGGAAGCTTTTCTTTCTTAAGAACTGAGACCTCTAAACTAGCACATTCACTAGGGGGAGAGTGAAAGGGACTACCCCTCTCCCACCCCCTCATTCCTGGAGTGGTGAATCCTGGCTATGGGGGAAAGAGCAGCCTCTGTTAGATGCTGGTGTAGAGCACAGAGCACATCTTGGAGGACGCCGCCTCAAACCAACACCAAGGTGCTGCCACCTAGCTTCTGAAAGTCATTGAAAGGCCATTCCACAACCAGCTCCTCTGGATAATGGGGAATATGCTAAGACCAATGAATTCCATGAGCACAGACCAACTGTCTCCCTTTGTTTGAGGTGAAAAGAGTTTCTAGTCAGAAGTGATGCTTTGTGGAATATCTTGATGGTGGATAAGGTGCTCATGAAGTCCACAGATGGCAGTTTGGGCAGAAGCTCTGTGGGCAGGGAAGGCAAATCCACAACCAGAGTAAGCATCTGTTCTAGCAAGAACAAAATACTACCCCTTGGTGGAAGCGCTCAGGGTAATCAGTCTGTCACCAGGTAGCTGGCTAACCACTCCGGGAAATAATGCTCTAGCAGGGCCTTGGTGCGGATCTCTGAGGCCAGACTGGCCTGGGTGAGTGGGAGTCCATGGTTCTGAGCTCATGCATAACCTTCACCCCTGACATTGGCAATGGCTGGAGTGGCTGGGGAAGGAGGCTGACTGACACCTGTTCTATCATTCTGTCTACCTGATTACTAAAATCCTCCTCTGCTGAGATCACCCTTTCATTTCCATTCAGAGAAATCTACCCATCCACCTGTTCCCCAGACCATCAATTCTCCAGCCATGGTCCTTCCAAGTCCCTGACCATGCAGCCAAACCATTAGCCACAACCCACAAGTAAATCCATACCTCTAGCCATCTGTCCTTCTAGGCAAAACAAGCAACCAGGTGATCTGCTGAAGTTCTGTCCACTGGGAAGACTTTCCTCCAAATACTGTCCTTGATGTTCTTCCCACAGAGGGAGTATAGTATTGCAGCCATCCACTATATGTGGGTGGGATTATCAGTCACGGTGTTTTTGCCTGCAAGGAAACAAAATATCCAACTACAAGTGGCTTATACAATAAGGGGCACATTCCAAGAACGACATCTGGAGGCAAAAAATGCACTACTGCAAAATTCTTTTTTAGAATAGAAAGTATTTTCACTCTGTTTTCCCAAAGCAGAGCCCCTTCCCTGACGACATACTGGTGTCAGTGAAGCACTCACACAGGGCACATTGCTAAAAGGTCAATAAATGCTGGTTATTATAACAGTTGTTCTATTACCTCTAAGTCTTCTTACAACTCTCAGATTCTGTGAATGCTGCTACTTGGTGGCAGTGTACTTACAGCTTAGGTGTTGGGGAAAATAAAGTTGCAACACAGTGGCACTTGCTGGTATCCTATTAAATGCAACACAGAGTGACTGTGTTTCCCCCACTGCATTTCTTTCTTTTAAGACCACAAGAAAGATTACCAAACGAACGCACAATGTATCTGAGAATGTGAAAAACTCTTGAAAAATACTTTAGAAGATTCTACCTATCCTTTTCAACATCTCCAGCCATTATTCTGCCACACACCCCCTTTCCCTTTTCTTCTTCTTCTTTTTTTTTCTACAAATCCTTAGAGCTGGATACTAAGGCTATGTCTTCATTTCCCACAGAAAAGTAGTCTACACCTGGCAGTTCCCAGTCTTTTGAATGTCACAGACGGGTTAAATTGAAAAAAAAAAAAAAATGGGGGTGGGGATTTGTTACTTAACCTGTAAAGGAGCTTTTTGTTTTTATTTATTTTATTAATTTATTTATTTTTTAAAGATTTATTTATTTGACAGAGACACAGCGAGAGAGGGAACTCAAGCAGGAGGAGTGGGAGAGGGAGAAGCAGGCTTCCCGCTGAGCAGGGAGCCTGATGCGGGCTCGATCCATGACCTGAGCCAAAGGCAGACACTTAACGACTGAGCCACCCAAGCACCCCAGGAGCTTTTTGTTTTTAAATCCCAGATATAATGTTACTATCACCAACATTTCATTAAAATGCCATCAAAGGAAAGGGCAATTTAACACCAAAAAAGTAAGGGGGGCAGAATCCCAATCTCAATCAGAGTTGCAAGCTTACTCCTATATATTTTAAAAAATTTTAAATCACACAATATACTTTTAAAAATCAAGCACAAAGGGGCACCTGGGTGGCTCAGTTGCTTAAGCTTCTGACTCTTGGTTTCGGCTCAGGTTGTGATCTCAGGGTCGTGAGATCAAGCCCCACGTGGAGCCCCGCATAGGGCTCTACTCTTAGTGAGGAGTCTGCTCCTCCACCCCTTTCCCTGCTTACATGCCCTCTCTCTCTAATAAATAAATAAATCTTTTTAAAAAAATTTTTTTTAATTTTATTTATTTATTTGACAGAGAGAGACACAGCGAGAGAGGAAACACAAGCAGGGGTGGTGAGAGAGGGAGAAGCAGGCTTCCTGCTGAGCAGGGAGCCCGATGCGGGGCTCGATCCCAGGACCCTGGCATCATGACCTGAGCCAAAGGCAGATGCTTACTTAACAACTGAGCCACCCAGGTGCCCCTAAATAAATAACTCTTAAAATAAATAAATAAATAAATAAATAAAGCACAAAGAAATCCCAACATAAAATGTTGCCTTAAGATATTATATTGTATTTTTGTTTTTAGATTATGAGCACTGCATAAAAGTAAAAGAGTACATACATTGTGTGTATATATACAGTTTAAGGAATAATAACAAAATACACAGCTGTGTACCTACCACCTAGCATTCCTGATACCTTCCCTGTGCCCCTCTCCACCACCCTCTCCTGCTCCCAGAGACCACCTCCTATATAGCATGTAGTATCTGTTTCCTGTCTTGTCTTTACATTTTACTACCTTTGTCTCTGTCCCTGAACAAGGCATTGACTAGTTTTGCCTGGTTTTACTACTTCCATGAAAGGAACCATATTGTATGTGACTTCCCTTTTTTCACTCAAAATAATGGTGTTTCTTGAGACGAGTTTGGTGTGTGGAAATCTGTATCCTACTGAGGTTTATTACAAAGAGGAACTGGGATGTTCTACTTCATTTATGCAGCAGTCATGGCTGAAAAATCCAGTTTCGCCCATGCACGTAGACAGGAAAGGGAGCAAGGCTCGGGATGCCCTCATCATGATTTTTGGAGTAACACCCTCTAGGCCTCCTGTGGCTTCCATGAGGCAGACAGGCCAGGCGCCCTAATGTGGGCTGCAGGGGCTGGTCACCAGCTGGTCACTTCACTGGAGTGACATAGCTCTTGGCTCTGATTACCACCCACCTATCTGTGAAGGTGCCGTGAGCAGATGGATTTCCCAGACCCATCCCAAGTAACCGCACTGGTGGTTAATACCTTACTAGGTTCACATTCTGACATAGTGTCTCCTTCACTATGTGTAATAATAAGCCCAGGAAATTCTCACTGGACTCTGGATCTCTCTTGAAGAAGATCCTGGTTGGGGCGCCTGGGTGGCTCAGTTAGTTAAGCAACTGCCTTCGGCTCAAGTCATGATCCCAGGGTCCTGGGATGGAGTCCCACATTGGGCTCCCTGCTCAGCGGGGAGCCTGTTTCTCCTTCTCCCTCCACCCCTCCCCCTGCTTGTGCTCGCTCACTCTTTCTCTCTCTCTGTCAAATAAATAAATAAAATCTTAAAAAAAAAAAGAAAGAAAGAAAGAAAAAGATCCTGGTGATAGCAGTCTCTGGTAGCACTGAATCTCATGCCCCACCAAGACCGAATGAATCAGAATGTTGCATTTTAATAAGATTTCCAGGTAACTTATGCATGTTCAAGTTTGAGGAGCGCTGGCCTACATCCTTCATTTTGTGTGTTTGCGCTTTTTTTCAAGATTTTATTTATTTATTTTACAGAGAGAGAGAATATGACTGGGAGGAAAGGGCAGATGGAGAAGGACAAGCAGACCCCCCCCCACCGAGCAGGGAGCCCGACATGGAGCTCGATCCCAGGACCCTGAGATCGTGACCTGAGCTAAAGGCAGATGCTTAACCGACTGAGCCACCCAGGCACCCCCTGTTTGTATTCTTCTGTGTCTGGCTTCTTTTGGTCACATGTTTGCAAGGCTGTGTCCCTCACTAGGACCCCCACCTTTCCACTGTTTACTTGCATACTGTGTACTGGTCTCCCTCCGGTTTCCTGCATCTCCCTTCTCCAGGAAACTACAATAATGTTTAATAAAGCCCCTTTATACAAATAAATATTTATTGAGCAGCTAGACTGTGCCAGGGACTGCTGGACCCCAAAGTGTGTTGCCAAATTGAGCCTTCCCTTTCAATGGGGCATCTTGCCTACATAAGTTTTCAGGGATGTGGAAGATTCACGTGGGTATGTGAATTCAAACTCTGAAAGGAATTTATTACCTGCCCTAAAATACACCCAAACTGCAGTTTAGTCACAGCAACCAAGTAGCAGCGAGGCTCCTCACTTACGTCTTTTGAACACACCATAAAATCCAGGTCCAGTAAGTTTCTGGCTCGATTATTTCTACTTTTCTTCAAACGTTATTTGGCTAAATATTGAGTTTCTCCCAGCTACAAGTTCTAACTCCCTCAAAAAGCTCTTGGCCCGTGTGCTTCTTGAGGCTGTCAGGAGTCAGTCACACAGGGGGACTCACCCCTGGCTTCCCCATGCACCTCCGCGGCACTTACATTCTCTGGTCTAACTTATTTATTGTGAGCACGCAACCAATGGTCCGTCAGCTTCTTTCTGGGCCTCAATTTTCTCATCTATAAAAAGAAGTAAGTGTGCTACATCAGAGGTCTTTAACCTGGAATCTGTGGGTTCGTTAGGGAACCCATTAATCCCTGGAAATTACATGAAAGATGGTGAATGGGTGTGTTTTGGTGGAAGAGAATTCAGAGAAAAATGACCACCCCCCCCCCAGCGACAAAACACAATCCTGTTAGGTGACCCCCCGGAACCTTTTTAGTACCCAGTATTCTACAATCACATGGCTCCTTGTGTCACTGGGAAGGCTTGATTTTTGCTTAGGGTCTGGCTGCCACTGAATCTCTAAAAGAAAAGATGGCCTTGCCTTTTTCCTTCTGTAGATGTTTCTGCTCTAACAGAAAGGATACTGGAAAACCGCAGTGTGGCACAAGAACATCTCTCTCATCTCTGCAGGTAAAATAACATCAGGAGTCATTTCTTTCCAAATAGCATGGCCCTGGAGAAAGTCCCCGAGTTTTCAAATGACCTCCATCCGGGTCCTATTCTATTTAGCTGGCTTGTTTTGTAATCCTGTATCTCTTGTAACCTTCAGAACAAACTGGCAGTTCTAGTTCTCATAACCAATGGGAACATACCAATATACTCTGAACAAGTCAACAATCCAGTTTTCTGTCCCCAGACAAAGGGGGTCCGAAGTAGCCTCGCGTGGGGGAGAAATGCACCCAGGTTTGCCTGACCAGACCAGGGCGCTAGCCTGCCCCCTGAACAAGGGTGTGAAACCGAACCCCTCCTACCTCTCCTAGATCAGAGCTCATTATTTCACACACAATAATATTAGGTTACACACTGCCTGTGTGTGGCTGGTTCCCCTGGCAGTGCCCTGGCAACAATTTGAGCCAAAAGTTTTCATTACAAACCGCCTGGGTCAGTATAAGGAACTATCTCGTATTCCTTCCATAGAACGAGACATGTTGGACTTGTAAACAATGTTCTTAATAATTATATTGGTTTCACTGCAGATGAAAGAGATGGCTTCAGAACTCCTCCTCTTCCTATAAATATCCTTCTCTGTTCTTAGTTATCTAAAGAAGTAGAGCCACACCTTTAACCCTTGCCACTCCAAGCGTGGGCCACAGACCAGCAGCAGCATCTGGGAGCTTGATAGAAATATAAAATCTGGGGCGCCTGGGTGGCTCAGTTGGTTAAACGACTGCCTTCGGCTCAGGTCATGATCCTGGAGTCCTGGGATCGAGTCCCGCATCGGGCTCCCTGCTCAGCAGGGAGTCTGCTTCTCCCTCTGACCCTATCCCCTCTCATGTGCTCTCTCTCTCTCAATCTCTCTCTCAAGTAAGTAAATAAAATCTTTAAAAAAAAAAAAAAGAAATGTAAAATCTCAGCCCCACCCCAGACCTACTGTCCTGGATCTGCATTTTAACCAGGTCTCCGGGTGATGCCTAATCATAGACATGCAAAAATTTGAGAAGCATTCACGAGAAATCGCCCAAAGCCTTGCTTTGGGCAGCCGACGCCTCACTTAAGTCTGTGACCTTCCAGAAAATGATTAATGGTCCTAATAAATGTGAGCTTCCTTCCTTCTCCCTCTTAAAACCCAGAGGACCACCAGAGATGCCTCGAGGAAGGGAGGGGAGGAGGAAGAAGCCCAGAAGAGGGGCATCTTGGACACGGGAGAGAGGGAGTGATGAAGAAGGAAAAAGAGGCCTAGCAGAGCGGGGGGAGAGGCAGGGACACCTGGCAGAGAAAGGGCCCGGGGTCTCTGCACCCCCTCCAGCAGGGGCTCCCCCCTGAGGCAAGTGGGTCCCACCTTCACAGGTCTATCCATGGCCACCTGCTGCCTCCTATACTTACCTATTTCATCGTTTCCAAAAGCTGACTCATAGGTCGATGTGCTTGTTATCTTTTTTCTAATACATGCTAAAACAGAATCATGGCTGCAGTTAACACTTTGTTAATGTTGTTTGTAAGCTGTCCCTGGTGGTGCGGGCCACACCTGGGACACCTGCCCGGGAGGAATGATGGTCCAAGTGGTGCGGCTGGTCCCTTCCATCCCTTCCAGCTGGCCCAGAATGTGCGAGGTTGGTTCTATTCTCCCGTGTCTTTAAACTGCATTGCAGGACACAGGGTGGGCTCTAATAGTTGTTATTCAGGCTAAAGCAACGGTTGACGGCAGGTCAAACTCTTGGCAGGGCCACTCATCTAGAATCTGCTTAATTTTTAAGGGTACTGGCAAGAACTTGGCATAAAGACCACAAAGTAACAAGCCGAGGTTCACTCAGAATTCCAGGTAACTTGGGGATGTGATGTTTACTGAACTTGCACATGGGCTCAGAACGTGGACCTGAACTAAGCAAGACGCCCTCAGCTGGATGCCCCTTGGCCTGAAGAAGGCTGGGGATTTCTGATCGCCTGCAAATTAACACTACGACTGACTTCCCTTCCCTCTGTCTCCACAGTCTTCAACAACAGAACCCTCACTTCCCTGTGTCTTTTAAGAAAAAGGAGATACGAAACAAGCTACAGGCATTAGAATGTGAACACACTGAGGGGCAACTTTTTTTTTAAACTATTCTTTTTTTTTTAATATTTTATTTATTTATCTGGCAGAGAGAGCCACAGCGAGAGAGGGAACACAAGCAGGGGGAGTGGGAGAGGGAGAAGCAGGCTCTCTGCTGAGCAAGGAGCCTGATGCGGGGCTCGATCCCAGGACCCTGGGATCATAACCTGAGCCGAAGGCAGATGCTTAACCAACTGAGCCACCCAGGCGCCCCGAGGTGCAACTTTTTAAAAGAAACACGGAGAAACCAAATACTCCAATAGAAAACAGAAAATAAACGGGCGGTCAGAAACACGCACGGGAAGAGAAGGTGGCAATTATTTAAATGTGCCAGTTGGCGGCAGTTCTCAGGAATTTAACAGGTATAGATACATTGGAAGGTGACCGTGTCTTCCATCTCCACTGAGAACATGACATAAAAGGAACAGGTTCAAATCATAGCAAGGGCGCGAAGGATCTTTGACTTGTCAGGGTTTTAGACTCTGATCCAAACTAACAAAGGAAATAATGGGCTTGCCTCAGAAGATCTTTTTTAATGGATAGCTTTAAAAAAAAAAATCACCCTGGCTCTATTGTGGGTTAGGTACAGTTCTGACTGGATGTCAGGGGTGAGTCTATGGATCCTTTCAATCCAGTTATAAAAAGCTCCTAGGACCTCAGTCCCAGTCCTTTCTAGTAGTACAATTAATTCTATTGCATTAAATATTGCTCGTGATAAGTGAGCTATCAATGCACTCCGAGTCTTTCTGTTATTCATGTTTCTGTGCTTTCAAGAAAAGGAATCTTCTAACAGAGCCCTCTGTAAACAGACTTTCTACAAATTGTGTACAGTATATTAATTGCACCATAGGAAGAGGGAGAAATGAGCTTTACTGTAAAACGGAGAGCCTTTTGTAAATCTGGATTTTGAAGAGCAACATGGAAGAGCCCACCCAAGGTAAAGAATGAATAACTCTCATACGCAGGACAGAAACTGAGGGCAGTTGGCAGGTACCCAGGGCATGTAAAGCTGTTAGCACAGTGCCTAGCCCGTAAGACACAGGCAATACACGGAAACTGTTAAAATATCACTAGCAGCCTTGTTTGGATACTGCCATTCACTTAACCTGCACTTGTACACGGGGATGGGGGGAACCAAGGATTGACATCGCATCTTGTGCTCATCGGTCTTTGCCTCTGCTCAGGAACCACAGTGGTCCAAATCCAGGCTCCCCAGACCTGCACCCAAGGCCGCTCTGGCCCTCAGCCCCCTGCACTTGGGTCAGGCGGGCCTCTCCTCCTCCTCCACAAAGCATCAGCTCCTGCCTGCTCAGGCCCTTTCCCACTCTCCAGGAAGCAGGGAGAGGAAGACAAATGGGGTGATAATCACCCCCACTGACTGGAACTGAAATACAGGTTAAAGAGAGCTATGGAGGGGCGCCTGGGTGGCTCAGGCAGTTAAGTGTCCGACTCTTGATGTTGGCCCTGGCCATGATCTCAGGGTCGTGGGATTGAGTCCCACATGGGGCTCTGCACTCAGCGCAGAGTCTGCTTGTAGCCTCTCCCTCTGCCCCTCCTCCTGCTCATGCTCTTTCTCTCTCTCAAATAAATAAAGAATATCTTCTTAAAAAAATAATAAAAGTTAAAAAAAATAAAGATGGTTATGGAGGAAGGGCATGAGACCCTTCTCCAACATCTTCCCGAAAGTAACCAACAGTCCGTGACCCACACAGGTCACCAAGTATGGAGGAGGTCACACTTCCTCCATGAAACTCTTGAGATGACTGAGTACACGGCAATTATCAGATATTGCATTTACTAGAATAAAATTATTTATATTTTAAGTACCATTTAACACAGAGGTCCTATTTTATTGCTTTTGGTCAAAGGCCAGAGTAAGATTACAGAGCAAGAAACAGCACAATGTAATCCTCAGTTAAAGAGTCAGAGTGAGTAATATTTCAGAGGAAGTGTCAAAAGAGGAATGATTTCTGGGTCAATTTAACTGTAGAGTCTAAAATAACTTCAGCAGCCAGCTCAAAAGATAAACTCTAAAAGTGATGTACATGCCTCTGTCAAAGAGTAAGAAACTGACCTTTCCTGAGACAGATCTTAAGTGAATACTGGTTAGAATCACCCCCAAGAACATTCTGGTGAAAAGAGGTGACAGAATGGAAGAATCCAGGTGGATCACTCATCAGTCAAGGCTGCCAAATGGCCAGTGGGTCCCAGAAAAGGCTTGTCTCAGTTTGGGAAATATAAAGTTGGCCAGGAAGTGAAGCATTTTGTGTAAGTGTAGCCAATGCAAGCACTGTGTGTCCACCACCCCCTGCCAGCTGGATAGCTGAAGATTCACAGCAGAAACATGCACTGCTAAGAACCTGTCCACCCTGCTGCTCATTCTGCCCATGTCCTTTCATGAGTTCAGTTGTGTGCCCAGCCAACAAAGGATATACTGAAGTCCTGAACTCCACCCCCCAACCTGTGATCATGACCTTATTTGGAAATAGGGTCTTTGCAGGTGTAATCAAGTTAAGATGAGGTCATACTCAATCAGGATGGGTCCTAACACAGGATGAGTAGTGTCCTGTTTAATACACAAAACAGAGTCAGAGACAGACTCACACAAAGGGGAGACAACGTGAAGAGACACCAGGAGAACCCCATGTGACAAGGGGGGCAGACTGGAGGGGTGCCTCTGTAAGCCAGGCACTCCAAGGACTGCCGCCACCTCCCGAAGCTGCAAGAGGCGAGGAGGGATCCTCCCCAAAAGCCGAAGACAGAGCCTCGACCCATTGACACTTAAGCCTCCAAAACCGTGAGAGAATAGATTTCTGTGGTTTTAAACTCCCTCGGCCCACCCGGTTTGTAGTACTTTGAACAACAGGCCTAGAGAATGAGCACACACCCCAAAGAGCTCCGGCCTCTCCTTCAGATAACCCCATTCTTCCCTGTCCACAGAGATACACAATCTTTTAAAGCACAAGGGACAGTTATCTAAAATTCACTGCCATGGGGGCGCCTGCGTGGCTCCGTCGTTGAGCGTCTGCCTTCGGCTCAGGTCATGATCCCCGGGTCCTGGGATCGAGCCCCGCGTCGGGCTCCCTGCTCGGCGGGAAGCCTGCTTCTCCCTCTCCCGCTCCCCCTGCTTGGGTTCCCTCTCCCGCTGTGTCTCTCTCTGTCAAATAAATAAAATATTTTAAAAAATATATTTTTTAAAAAATTAAAAACAAAAAAAATAAAAGGAATGAAGAGCATTTTATGTCTGAGTCCTCTTTTTCTTTTCCTTTTTTTTTTTCTTTTTTATAGTTTGGTGGTTTTTAATATATTCAGAATTGTGTAACTATCACTCAATCTAATTTTAGAACATTTTCATCATCCCCCAAAGAAACCCTGTACCCATCAGCAGTTACACCCCATTCCCTGCCCCTCCTTTTAGCCCCAAATGCTCATCTACTTTCTATCTCTATAGATTTGCCCACTGTGAACATTTCATGTATATGGAATCCCACAATCTGTAGTCTCTTGTGTCTGACTTCTTTCACTAGGCATAATGTTTATAAGATGCATTGATGTTAGGGCATGTATCAATACATCATTTCTTTTTGTGACTGAATAATATTCCACTGCGTGCATATTACCAGTTTTGTTTATCCATTCATTAGTTGATGGAAATTTGTGTGGTTTCCAATCTTGTGGCTATTCTGAATAATGCTACAATGAACACTTATGTGGACACATGTTTTCATCCTCTTGTGTCTATGCCCAAGAGTAGAATTGTTGGGTCACATGGTAACTATGTTTAACATATTTTCTCCATGTTTAATATTTTGAGGAAACACCAGGCTACTTTCCAAAGTGGCTATACCATTTACGATCCTACCGGCAATGTATGAGGTTTCCAATTTCTCCAGAAATTCTCTACCACTTGTTATTGTAGTTTTTTAATTGCAAACATCCTAATGGATATGGTATCTCATCGTGATTTGGTGTTTTCCTCATGACTAAGGATGTGCTTTTTTCATGTGCTTATTGGCTTTTGGAGAAATAGCTCTTCAGATTCTTTGCCTATTTTTACATTGGGTTATTTGTCTTTTTATTGTTGATTTGTAAGTGCTCCTTATATATTCTGGATATGAGTTCCTTATCAGATATATGATTTGCAAATACTTTGCCCATTCTGTGAGTTTTTACACTTTCTGGATGGTATCCTTTGAAACCCAAAAGTTTTCAATTTGATGAAGTCCAATTTATTTTCTTTTGTTTCTTGTGCTTTTGGTGCATATCTAAGAAACCACTGCCTGAATCAGTATCACAAAGATTTACTCCTGCTTCTTTTTAAGAGTTTTATAGTTTTAGCTCCTACATTTAGATGGTGACCCATGTTAAGTTGCTTTTTTGTATATGTTCTCCTTGCATGTGGCTATAGACATGACATATTAGTTCTATTTCATGTTAACTTGTTCTATGATACTGTACGTCAGTTTTCCATAAATCATCTTTTAGATGATTTTCATCAGACTACAGCCTACAGTGATAAAAAAATAAAAGAAAGAAAACCTTATGAAGAAATATTTTAAATGAGGAAGTGGTTAGCCCTTCCCTTTGCCTGTCATCTGTAATTCATTTCCCCGATTTTAGACTCTTTCCCCTTTTCTTATAACATTCTACAGTGCAATGTAGCAGTTGGTTGACTCATTAGTCATAACTGTATAAATTAGATCTGCCCTAAAACTCAGATATTCCATTTTAAATGTAATATAACTAAGACTTGGGGTACTAACAATGTGCGCATTGGTCCTGATAAATCTGAGATAAAAAAAAAGACAGGTACTCTGCCCTGAGACGATTATAGCCTAGAAAGGGAAAGGAACAATATGTACTCAAAGAACATGGAGTGAGTATGAACAGAGAAAGGAAAGAGTGGTTTTATGGGAGGGCTGGGAAGACATAACAAAGGGAAGGAACCAGAACAAAGGCTTAGACTGGGCCTAGGCAGAAAATGCCCATGTCTGATGCCCCCGGGGAGGCCCTGTTGAGCTGGAGACCAGATACCTCATCGACAGAGAATGGTCTCCACTCATCCCCAGCAGATTATATCCCTACAGGGGTGGGCCTGGTAAACCCAGGAGAGCCAGACTTACTTAATTTCTTCCTTTTCAAGAGAAATTGAAAAAAAATCTAAAATTTATGTGTAATCCTTCATTTTTAAAAATTGCTCAGTACTTTAAATTTTTAAATACTCTACAGTGGGTTCCTCAAAAAGATTAACATAGAATTACCATCTGGCCTAACAATTTCACCCCCAGGTATATACCCAAAAGAATTTAAAAATGGGACACATTATTCCCAAGAGCCAAAAGGTGGGAACAACCCAAGTGTCCATCAACAGATGAATGGATAAACAAAATGTGGTCTACCCCCATCAGAGATGGGATATCATTCAGCAATAAAAAGGAATGAAGTATTGCTACGTGCTTCATAATGGGTGAACCTAAAAACATTATGCTAAGTGGAATAAACCAGACACAGAAGCCCAGATATTATATGACTCCACCATATGAAATATCTAGAAGAAGCAAATTCATAGAAAGTAGATAGGAGGTTAGCAGGGGCTGGAGAATTGTTGCTTAAAGTTGTAGAGTTTCTGTTTGGGGTGATGAAAATCTTGTAGAAATAGATGGTGGTGATGGTTGCACAACACTGTGGAGTGCAATTAATGCCACTGAATTGCGCACCTAAAAATGGTTAAAGTGGCAATTTTATATTTTACATAATTTACCACCACCGAAAACAAAACAAAACAAAACCAACTCCAGAGCGGCTACACAAAACGTGTCAGGGATTACTATGTGAGCTGTGGGCCACCAGTTTAAGACCTTGGGCTCAGAGTGATTCACACTGGACATCTCATGTGCCCTGAGTAAGGACTCAACAATAATGCAAAGCTCTACACTAGACACTCGGCTGAGAAGGTAGATAAAATTAAAAATATATATTCTTTATCCTCGAGGAGATCAGTGGCCAGAAATAAACCAATTAGTAGTAATATGACAGTGCTTTCAGGAAGTTCCAAAAATGTGCTCCAGGAGATTCAGAGAGGAGATCACAGCTGGTTGTGGGAATCACTAGAAGATTTGTGGACGTGAGGGGACTTGAGCCGAGCACTGATGGACAGATAAGACAGCGAGGCTGCTCCAGAAGAGAAAGCATGAGTCAAGGTCAAGAGGAAGAACAGAGGGTATATATCAATACAGAATCCAGTTTGGCTGGAGAAGAATCCAAATAGAGAAGTGGTTATGAAGGTAAGAGGAGACCAGGACCAGGGTGCCGTGCTTGCCAAACTGGGGATTTTCCACTTAATTTTGAGCAGAATGAAGTTCTCAAAGCTGCCTCTGAGATGGATTAGCTAGGCATCAATATGTAAAATAGATTGAAAGAGGTGGCAGAGGCTTCTGGACAGCTAAGTGAGAGGTAAGGAAGGTCTGGCCCTGAACAGTGGCCATGGGACAGGAATGAAGAGGAGCAAAGCGCTGGGGAGGGAGCTCTTTGGAGGAGTAGCAGAAGCTGATGGCTGCAAGGGGGAGAGGGAGTGTCAGAATGGGGCAGAGGGTGGTGGCTATATTATTTAGGATGTAGATGATTTTCAATTCATTTAACAATGAAGTTGAAGAGAAGAGGGAGTTTTCTGGGCATCATTTTAGTTCATTTTATCTGTTTTTTAGGTTAGGAGAGACTGAAGTAGAAGAACCTCCTAGCATGGAGGAGACTAGAAACTAAAGCGAGAAAGAAGAGTGAACCGATGGAGCAGAAGAAGATGCCAGGGGGAGCAGAGTGAAGAGACCTGGCAAAGGCTCAGGATAATGCAGATAGAAGTGAAGGGGAAAGGGTAGGAGGAAGTCAAGAGAACATTTTTTAGTGGCTAGGAAGGAAGATGGCTTCCTACTCATCAATAAGATCAGAAGTGAAGGTCGCATGGGTGGCTCAGTCGTTAAGCGTCTGCCTTCGGCTCAGGTCATGATCCCAGGGTCCTGGGATCGAGCCCCGCATCGGGCTCCCTGCTCCGCGGGAAGCCTGCTTCTCCCTCTCCTGCTCCCCCTGCTTGTGTTCCCTCTCTTGCTGTGTCTCTCTCTGTTAAATAAATAAATAAAATCTTTAAAAAAAAAAATAAGGTCAGAAGTGAGACTCTCTCTGATGACTCAATGATGGTACGTCTGCTGCCCAGTGCGAGACGGGGAGCCAAGAGAGGAAGAATCCCATGACTGTTGAGTGTCAGCCACTCTATGGGCCAGCCATGGATGTTCGGCACTCGAAGTTGAGGAGAGTGGAAAAAACTTAGGGCAGGGGCCGGCTTCTAAGTATGCTTAGGATGAGTGCAACAAAAATCCAAGAGTGAGGCATTCTTGAACCGTCAAAGGTACATCTTTGAAATGGTCAACCATTTCTGAGTCCTGTGAAGCAATAAGAGGAGGCAGCCTGGGGTGACTGGCAGAACGAGAGTCTAGGGCTTGTAGGTCAGGATGAGTGCAGGCGGGAAGGGGAGAAAGAGGTGGTGGTCTCAAAAGGTTTTGAAAATAGCCGTAACTCCTTAAGCCAAATATGATAAGATGTAGTGGCCCTACTGTTTCACATTGAGGACCTTCAAATCTGTGTCCAGACTCAGTTTGACTAAGTGCCCTGGCCACTGATGAGTGATGTCTGGCAAGGGCAAAGGCAAGGGCAAGGAGAGGAGAGCCATGATCATAGCCTGTCAATCCTGTGAAACGTGGTCAGAGATATGTTGAGCGGAAAGGATTGAAGGAGGAATATTCCCACCTGATTAGGAAGTCCAATGAGCCTAACTGCCCTCGTGGTGGCTGCGGTGTTCTGCAAATGCAGGTACTGAACTTAAGGTGTGGACGGTCACTAACACAGATGTTCAATTCCTTGGCAGCAATGGTAATAAAGAAGGTGGGACACTCTCAGTCCAGCACTGAACTCATTACAGGAAGAGGGAGGGCTTCCTTGAAGTCAGTAGATTGACATGATGATGATAGGTAGTAGAATTAGAGAACCCAGCACATAGCAGGTGTTCAAGAGTTACTTACAGAACGAAGGGAAGCATCTCCAGAGAGCAAATATTGTACCATGCCCTTCTCCTGCCCCCCCCCAAGCCAGGGAGTTGGCAAGATAAGGAGCCAATTAGATGGGAAGTGGCACGGTCAGAAGAAAGTCAAGTGGATGCTAGTGGGAGTGGGTCTGGGAAGGTGTGGACAGAGCCAGAGGAGTTGAGTCCTGAGGGACTGCAGAAGGGAGACTGCTCTCAGGACTTAGTATAAATCCCAGATACCATATGCACCACTGTTGGGAAGAGCATGTGGATAATTCAGAGAAACACATTATGGCTTGAAGAAAACCACTCAGAGCACAGGTCCTTCTGGAAATGGACTGGTCTCATCTCTTATGTGAAAGAAGTTTCCTGAAAAAAGAGCAGTGTGATAGAAATCAAACACAGATCAGGAGTCTAATCTCAATTGTGCTAACCAAGTCTGTGCTCTTTGGAATAAATGCTGAATGTCCCCATTCGTTCATTCATTCATTCATTCCCTTTGCCTCAGGGTCCTCACTTTACCATGGGCTTAATCTCTGTCTTACCTATTTCATGGTGTTGCTCTGATGATAAAAATGAAAGCTACTTCAAAACACTTCACACTGAAGCACCCCCAAGTCATCCCATGGCAGTGAATTTTATTTTATTTTTTTAAAGATTTTATTTATTTGACAGAGAGAGAGACAGTGAGAGAGGGAACACAAGCAGGGGGAGTGGGAGAGGGAGAAGCAGGCCTCCCGCAGAGCAGGGAGCCCAATGCGGGGCTCGATCCCAGGACCCCGGGATCATGACCTGAGCCGAAGGCAGACACTTAATGACTGAGCCACCCAGGCGCCCCCATGACAGTGAATTTTAGATAACTATCCCTTGTGCTTTAAAAGATTGTGTAACATGTCTGGAATACGTGGGTCATCCAGTAGGGCTTAGAATTAGCTTTGATCCAGAGACCGGGTCATATTTATGACAAGTGTTGACCCTGTACAAAAGTGAAGTATTACACACACCCCAACCTCCTCCTGTTTTCTATCCTCACTTGTGGTGCAATCGACACAGCCCCCTATGCTGCATGTTGTCTAGCTCTTTTTGGAAGTAAATGCACTTGGATATTTTGTTAGGAAAGCTGCCTTCTCTTTAGAGCACGTGTGCCATGCAGCCACAAGGAAGGGAAAATAGAAAACCTCTAAAGCAGTAAATTATCACTCTCACTCAGACGGTACTACGTCACTCTAGGCAAGCCACCCAACCTAGCTGTGCCTGGATTTCTCTAATGCATACTGGACCGATTCGGGTGACAGATACACCAGAGCTAGAAGGCAAGGAGCTCCCACTGTGAAGGAGGAACACGGACACGTCACAGTTTGAACTTGAGTGGATCCAAGAAAATCAGTTCTGGGGAAGTGGCAAGAGAGAAAAAAATGCCTTGCTACAAACATAAAAAATGCCTTGCTACAAACGAGAGCTGTGCAGTGATGAGAGAATGGGAGGCCACATGAGACCCGTGGCCTGTCTCAGGTTGACCAGATGAAGAATGATCCATTTTTAAGCAAAGTATGGCACTGGAATGATTCTTCAACCTGGGATTCTGCTGCAGGGCAAAGGGGGACAAATGTGGTGAACTCCGGGCCTGGACCCACCCTAGGGGGTTTAGTGCTGAGAACACCAGGATTTGGTGTTGAGATAATTTGGTGTTGGTAATATCTTCTGAGTTAGGGCTAGTGATAGCGGAGGACCAACCAAGATATGACCTACCTGGTTGAAAAGCTATCCTGAAAAGGAAAAATCCAACATCTGTGATTTCATACATAAATATAATTCTTGCTGAGCAAGGGGAGAGAGAAAAGAATTAAGAGAGAACAATGGGACAAAGAGAACAGAATGCAGAACAGATTTAAGAGGGGCAGAATAGGGCGCCTGGGTGGCTCAGTCTGTTAAGCGTCTGCCTTCGGCTCAGGTCATGATCCCGGAGTCCCAGGATCGAGTCCTGCATCGGGCTCCCTGCTCGGCAGGGAGCCTGCTTCTCCCTCTAACCCTACCCCCTCTTGTGCTCTCTCTTTCTCTTTCTCAAATAAATAAATAAAATAAAAAAATAAAACCTTTAAGCAGCGCAGAATATAACACTGAGGGATATCGTAGAGATCGACACAGAGGCATGTCCAGAGAATGGGGCTAAGTAGGCCCCAAATTTAGATAGGTCCCTAAAACGACCGCTACCTTCCAAATATCAGGATCCCTCTTCTTCTCCATATTTCCCCAGGGCTTAGTGCAGACAGGAGCAGGAGGCCCTTCAAAAAGGATTGGACCAGAGCAGTGCCTCTCCTGGCTGGCACCGCCTCCGGCATCATTGGCCTCCCCTCTGCTCTGCAGCCCAGCAAGCCTGGGAAGGGCACAGAATTGCAGTCAGGAAAGGAAGCTGCAGGAGGCCTGACTCACCCTGTCTCCAGCCACTCAGATCATGGGTGGGCAGGCCTGTGCATGATGAATCACTGAGCGCTGTGAATGCTATTCTGAGCTCTGCCAAGGACACGGATGCTCTGTTGGCACCCTGGCACCCTTCACAGTTTCTCTCCTTCCTTGTCTGGCTGCCAGGAGACAAGTGCTGTAGGAACAGAGTATTTGAGTTTCTGTAGCCGAAGACAGAAACTATCTAACTCTTTCTATTCCTGCTTCCCTTCTCAGTTCCTGGAAATCACTAATCCGAAGCGGGGACTGAGAGCTACCTCCTTCCAAACCCAACTGAGGTAGACTTGGGGAGAAGCCTCCAGGGAAGGGCAGGGGAGGGCGGGGCATACCTCGTGTAATTTCCCAAGTGAATCACCTGGCTATTTACTTTGACGGAAAGTACTTCAGAAGTATATAAGTGTTGTGGACATTGCTGCTACAAACATCCGGGTGCACGTACCCCTTCGGATCCCTACATTTGTATCTTTGGGGTAAATACCCAGTAGCGCAATTGCTGGATCATATGATAGCTCTATTCTCAACTTTTTGAAGAACCTCCATACTGTTTTCCAGAGTGGCTGCACCAGTTTGCATTCCCACCAATAGTGTAGGAGGGTCCCCCTTTCTGTCCTTCGACAGATGAATGGATAAAGAAGATGTAGTATGTGTATACAATGGAATATTATGCAGCCATCAAAAAGAATGAAATCTTGCCATTTGCAAAACAACGTGGATGGAACTGGAGGGTATTATGCTGAGCGAAATAAGTCAATCAGAGAAAGACATGTATCATATGACCTCACTGATATGAGGAATTCTTAATCTCAGGAAACAAACTGAGGGTTGTTAGAGTGGTGGGGGGTGGGAGGGATGGGCTGGCTGGGGGATAGACATTGGGGAGGGTATGTGCTATGGTGAGTGCTGTGAATTGTGCAAGACTGTTGAATCACAGATCTGTACCTCTGAAACAAATAATGCAATATATGTTAAGAAAAAAAAAAGAAGAAGAAGATAGCAGGAGGGGAAGAATGAAGGGGGGGAATCGGAGGGGAAGACGAACCATGAGAGACGATGGACTCTGAAAAACAAACTGAGGGTTCTAGAGGGGAGGGGGGGGGATGGGTTAGCCTGGTGATGGGTATTAAAGAGGGCACATTCTGCGTGGAGCACTGGGTGTTATCCACAAACGATGAATAATGGAACACTACATCAAAAACTAACGATGTAATGTATGGTGATTAACATGACATAATAATAATAATAAAAAAAAAAAGTATATAAGTGTTAAGTTCTAGATTCTACAAAGAAAAGCCAGACTGGTACCTACAGCTCTGCATAACTGCACAGCACTTGGGTTAATTCCCCAATCTATCAAGCTCCCGTACAGTCAATGATGACTTACACCCAAGCAAGCCACACAAAGAGTTAAATGTTACATGGACTGTATCAAACCCACCAAATGCTGCTGGACTTAGCTACCAAGAATTTAAATAAGAATGTGCCTTTGTAATATCCTCCTACTCCTCAGTATTAAATTACAAGAAGATCCACAGGGGAAAGTCTGCTGCCCTTCATCCTCTTATTGCCTGTGTCACAGACCCTTGGGGATAGGCATTTGGAAAAGCAAAGCTCATGCTTCAGGAAGATGAGAATGTAGTACATTCCATTAACAAATATTTATTGAATATGAGAAAGGCATTTGGGGGGTTATAGAGATGAAGGCAGCACCCTGGAAGAGATTAAATCTAGTAGGAGAGATAAGATATGTACACAAATCATTTTAAAGAAGCACAAAGTCCCACAGGATATGAGGAAGGAGAATATCTGGTTTGATGAAAGTCAGGCAGGATCCATGAGCTGTGACTTGGAGAACAAGTACACTTTCCACAAGGGAAGAGGCAGAGATGATACTTAAGGTGCAGAACACTCTCTCATTTTTCTACAGGGATGTGGGGAGATAAAACTGGAGGAGCACATAGGGTTTGGACACACAGGGCCTTAAGCAACAATCCAGTGGGTGTGGAGAACTCACCGAAGACACTTAACAGGGTGAGAGTCATGATCGAGTCAGTTCCTAGAAGCTCAGCCTTGCAGTTGCCCACAGGGTAGACCAAAAGGGAGAGACACCAGGGGTAGAGAACAAGTGTTTTGGTTCAGATGGGACTAATGGAAGCCTGAAGGAAGGCAGTGTTATGGGGATAGAAAAGGAAACAGCTGTGTACAGTGTTATGGAGGGGATTAAGCAGAGCCCGAATTTCACTGACTGTGAGAAGATGAGAGGAGAGAAAGACATCAAAATGACGCTGGAAAACTAGAAACCATAAGAGATAAATGTGTGTTTCAACCTGAAAAAATGATTTGAAGCTGGAATGACAAAAAATGATAGCAGCATTCACAGGCTTACAGACATAAGGAGGAGGAAGAGATTTGGGGGATGGTTCTCCTTTGTGAAAGTTAAGAGGCTGTGCAGATGCCCAGAACACAGTCAAAAATACTTAGGAGAGAGATGAGGGTGGAGAGAGAGACGTGGGAGTCACCCACACAGGGGTACCAGTGGGGACTATGGGACACAGCAAAGAAGAGCATTCTGAAGGCAGAACTAACCTAATGAAGGCCTACATTTAAAGAACAGAAGAAACAGGGCACCTGGGTGGCTCAGTTGGTTAAGCGGCTGCCTTCGGCTCAGGTCATGATCCTGGAGTCCCGGGATCGAGTCCCACATCGGGCTCCCTGCTCAGCAGGGAGTCTGCTTCTCCCTCTGACCCTCTTCCCTCTCGTGCTCTCTATCTCTCATTCTCTCCCTCTCAAATAAATAAATAAAATCTTAAAAAAAAAAAAAAGAACAGAAGAAACAGAAACAATGAGGGAAAGCAAAAAGAATGAATATTTCTTGAGTTCCAACCATGTGTTTGTGCTGAGATTCCCACATACCATTATCTGTGAAATACTTTTCCCATTTTAGAGATGAGAAAACTAAATCTCAGTGTAGTCCACCAAATAACCCAGAATCCCAAATCAGAAACCTGAGAATCATTCTCTTCAAGTCCATTTTCTTCACCTCTCACAGTCAAGTGCAACCTACCTCGTTACTTCCACCTCTGAATCCTCCTTGACTCTCTTCCCTTCTTCCATCTTTACTTTGGGCCCTTGATTCTTCCCTGCTTAGGCATAACCCCCTATCGCCAGATCTTCCCATTCACGGCCTCACTCACCACCAATCCATCTCCTCCCCTACCACCATCCAGTTCTCACAAAGCCTTCAGAAGCTTGCAAGGCTCCACTTATCTCCCTAGGATCACCTCAAGCCCCTCACTTGCAAGCACCCCACACCCAAGTCTCACAGACTAACCTGTGGTTCACAGAAGTCAGCTAACACCCAATCTCTGCACATGTTCCCTCTCTTCCAAGACTATCTCCAATTGTTCAAGAACAATTTAGGCATATCTTCAAGTTGATCTTCCCAAGGGCCTGTTTTCTGCACTCCTCACAGCCTGGGCCATACCCCCATCACAGCACCTATCACACTAAAATGTTTTATCCATACGACAGTCTCTCTCACTGTATTAACAGCAGTTTGGGAGCAGGGATTTTCTTCTATACACTGGTGTCTAACACTCAACATCTGGTAGAATTAATAAGACAATCAATTTAAATCCAAATCTGATTTTGAGGTCCACATTCCTTCCACCATACCATACATTCAGAGAGTAGACAGAGAAGCAAGATAGCAAGATAGTGTAAGATGAGAAAAAGGTAGGAGGCCATCTATGAAAAACCCACAGCTAACATCAAACTTAATGGTGAAAGACTGGATGTTTTCCTCCTAAGATTAGGAGCAGGACAAGAATGGCCACTGTTGCCACCTCTATTCAACACTGTACTGGAAATTCTAACAAGGGAAATTAGGTAAGAAAAAGAAATAACAGTCATCCATATTGGAAAGGAAGAAGTAAAACTATTTCTATTCCCAGATGATGTGATCTTGCATACAAAAAAAAAAAAAAAAAACCCTAAGAGGGATGCCTGGGTGGCTCAGCAGGTTAAGTGTCTGCCTTTGGCTCAGGTCATGATCCCAGAGTCCTGGCATCATGTCCCGCATCGGGCTCCTTGCTCAGTGGGAAGCCCATTTCTCCCCCTGCCTGCTGCCCCCCCTGTTCATTCTCTCTCTCTCTCTCTGACAAATAAATAAATAAATAAATCTATCTTGAAAAAAAGATATAAATCCTAAGGAATTCAGAAAACAATTATAAGAACATAAAGCAAGTTCAGCTAGGGGGTAAGACACAAGATCAATATACAAAAATCAGCTCTATCTCTATATACTAGCAGTGAACAATATGAAATGAAATTAAGCAAACAGGGGCGCCCAGTTGGCTCAGTCAGTTAAGCCTCTGCCTTCGACTCAGCTCATGATCCCAGGGTCCTGGGATCAAGTCCCGCTTTGGGCTCCCTGCTCAGGCGGGGGTCTGCTTCTCCCTCTGCCCCTCCCCACTGCTTGTGCTCTCTCACTCTCTCTCAAATAAATAAATAAAATCTAAAAAAAAAAAAAAAGAAAGAAAAGAAATTAAGCAAACAATCCCATTTACAATAGCGTCAAAAAGAAAAATTACTTAGGAATAAATGTAACAAAAGAAGTATAAGACTTGTACACTGAAAACAATGAAACATCATTGAATGAAATTGAAGAAGACCTAAAGAAATGGAAAGACATTCCATATTCAAGAACTGGAAAATTTAATACTGTTAAGATGGCAACACTCCCCAAATTGATCTACAGAGTGAACACAATCCCTTTCCAAATTCCAGCTGCCTTTTTTTTTTGCATAAATTGACAAACTATGAAATTCACATGGAAATATAAGGAACCCAGAATCACCAAACCAATTCTGACAAAGAAGAACAGAGTAGGAAGACCCACTCTGCCTGCTCTCAAAACTCACTACAAAGCTTCAATAATCAAGACTGTGCAGTACTGACATAAGGACAGACATAGAGATGTATAGGTCAATGGCACAGAACTGAGAATCCAGAAATAAACCCTTACATTAATGATCAATGGATCTTTGACAAGGGTGCCAAGACAATTCAATGAGGAAAGAATATCTTTTCAACAAATGATGCTGAAACAACTGGATGTCCACATGCAGAAGAATGAACTTGGATTCCTATCTTATGCCATACACAAAAATTACCTCAAAATGGATCGTGCACCAAAAGGTAAGAGCTAAAACAAGAAAACTCTTAAGAGAAAACTTAGGACTAAATCTTTATGACCTTCGATTAGGCAAAGATATTTTACATATGACACCAAAATCAAAAGCAAAGAAAGAAAAAATATGTAAGCTGACTTTATCAAAATTTTTTTTAAAAATTGTGTTTCAAAGGACACCAGCTAGAAAGTGAAAAGACAATCCACAGGTTAAGAGAAAATATTTTCAAATCATATATCTAATAAGGGACTTACATCCAGAATACATAAAGAACTCCTACAACTCAACAATAAAAAGACAAATAACCTAATTTTAAAATGGGCACAGGAAACATTTTTCCGGGAAGACATACAAACAGCCAATAAACACATGAAAAGTTGCTCAACAACATTAGTTATTAGAGAACTGCAAATCAAAACCACAGTAAGACACCACTTCAAATCTATGAAGATGACTAAGTTTATTTTTTATTTTTTTAAAGATTTTATTTATTTATTTGACAGGGAGAGACACAGCGAGAGAGGGAACACAAGCAGGGGGAGTGGGAGAGGGAGAAGCAGGCTTCCTGCCGAGCAGGGAGCCCGATGTGGGACTCGATCCCAGGACCCTGGGACCACGACCTGAGCTGAAGGCAGATGCTTAACTGACTGAGCCACCCAGGCGCCCCTGGAGATGACTAAGTTCAAAAAGTCACACAACAATAAGTATAGATGAAGGCGTGGAGAAATTGGAACTTTCACCGATTGCTGGTGGGATTGTAAAATGGTGTAGCCACTTTAAAAGATAGTTTGGCAGTTCTATATGTTAAATATAGTCACCATAGGACTCAGCAATTCCACACCTAGGAATATACCCAAGAGACCTGAAAACATATAACCACACAAAACTTGTACACAAATCTCACAGCAGGATTTTTCACAATAGCCAAAAGTGGGTATAACCCAAATGTCCATCAACTGAAGAATGAATCAACAAAATGTGGTGTATGCATACAATCCAGTTAAAAAAAAAAAATGGAATGAAGAACTATCACATGGAACATAAATGAGCCTTTGTCTCAATTTTACCAGCCGGATTTTAATTCATGGAGGTTACGAGTGATGACACAGACGGGTGGATGCCTTGGGAGATCTTTATTACTTACAATTCCTAAGAGGAGGGCTCACCATGCCACACAGGGCCACACGGGTAAGCTCTGGTTGGGGTCTGGAGGCAGGAGGAGTAGGAGAAAACCGGAACCAGAGCCTTTATTACGTTTTCTGCAGGAAAGGCAAGGCAGGACAGGGGAAATAGTTTAGGACTGGCTTGTCTGAATAATTCCAACAGGGTTTGGGAAATAGGGGCTGTCCCTAGTTGTCTGGCCCTGGGATGATTTAGGGCAAAAAATATTGGCGTGGTGTGTGAGCGGTGGATAAAGCAGATGGTTGGTTCAGGGTGTGGGCTCCGGATTGGTTCGTTTGCATGTGAAAAGTGTGCTCCAGGGTGAGTCCTTTGTTATCTCTAAGAATTGGCTAACCCTGGGAGGGGGAGTCTGCCCAGTCGTAGAGGCCCCAAATGTCAAAGCATCAAGAATGCAGAAAATAGGGGCGCCTGGGTGGCTCAGTCGTTAAGCTTCTGCCTCCGGCTCAGGTCGTGATCCCAGGGTCCTGGGATCGAGTCCCGCATCGGGCTCCCTGCTCCGTGGGAAGCCTGCTTCTCCCTCGCCCACTCCCCCTGCTTGTGTTTCTGCTCTCGCTATCTCTCTCTCTGTGTCAAATAAATAAATAAAGTCTTCAAAAAAAAAAAAAAAAAGATTGCATATTATTATATGATCCCATTTATATGAAATGTCCAGAACAGACAAACAGATACAGAATGTAAATCAGGGGGCGCCTGGGTGGCACAGTCGGTTAAGCGTCTGCCTTCAGCTCAGGTCGTGATCTCAGGGCTGTGAGATGGAGCTCCATGTCGGGCTGTGAGCTCAGCGCAGAGTCTGCTAGAGATTGTCTTCTTCTCCCTTTGTTCCTCCCCCTACCTGCACTGGTGTTCTCTCTCTCTCTCTCTAAAATAAATAAAATCTTTAAAAAAAAATGTAAATCAGTAGTTGCCAGGAGCTGGGGAGAAAGGAGAAGGAGAGTGACTGCTAATGAATCTGGGGTTTCTTCCTGGGTGATGAAAATATTCCAAAATTAACAGTAGTGATGGATGTCCAACTCTGTGAATGTGCCTAAAACCACTATCCACTTTAAGTGGGTGACTTGTATGGTATGTGTAAATTATATCTCAATAAAGTTGTTATCTAAAAAATAAAAGGTAAAGGAAGAGAGGTGTTCAACACTGTAACAAGACATCAGTGGAAGAGAAGTGTCCCACATGCCTGCTCTCAGAGCTCTCGTCTCCCAGATTTTCTCACTGGAGGTGAGGGTTCATGCAAGATCTCAAAATTAATCCAGTAAAGAAGAGAGTCACTTTTGATACTCGACCAGGACAATAACACCACAAAAACAATGTTTAAGAAGATTATTCTAAGAGTTGAGTGTGGGGCAGACTGGAGCAAGACAAGACAAAAATAAGGCAGGGAACACCAAAAATAAGGCCGCTGTGAATAATTCAGGTAGAGGAAGTGGCTTAGAAAGCAACACGAACAATGAATGAGAAAAGCAAGAAAGGATCAACAACACCTGGAGGCTGACTGTGTGAAGAGAGGAAAAGATGTGTCAAAAATGATCCTTAAGGCTATGAACCTGGGGGCCTGCAAGATGGGACTGACAGTTACAGAGAAACCAGAAAGTATGAGGATTATGGCACAGTTGAGGACTTACGGTCCAGGAAAAGAGACAGCTACTTAATAATGAAGAATCAAGGTCGTTCAAAAACGTTCCAGGTAGCTTATTCTACAAAGACCAGTAGGAAGGTTATACAGTGGATTTGCAGGGTGGAGAAAACGAACTACATTAAATTGGGCTGCCAACAGGACATCCTCATGAGCTCCAGGCAATTTAAGATTAAAAAATGAGTAACAAATTGGGGCTAGAGATAAATACTCCGTAGTCATCTGTAGGTTTTAGAAAAATATGAAAAAGGAAGCTTTCTAAAGGAAAGAACTAGAACAGACAAAATGAAATATTCACTAAGTTCTACCTTCCACTCACCAGGCACTGTATTAAGGAGATTTTTCTAAATGATTAGAGGATGATCCTGACTTTCCAGAGTTCTGTAGACTGATAAAGACAAGGCTGAAAAGAGAGTATGAACAAGAGCCTCTGGAGCACAGAAGATGAAACAATTTTGTCCAGAGAGTGTTCTCGAGATTGAAGATTAGGAGAGGGGAAATCAAATCGGAGAGAGAAGGAGAGCTCAAAGAAGATAGTCGAGGACTTCAAAAGTGCCAAAAGAATGGCACTGGTAGATGTGATCAGAAAGCGATAGCTGGGGGAATAGTTGCAATACAAATTTAAGATTGGAAGCCCAAAAAGCTAAAAGAGAGAGGAAAGCTGTCCTCAAATATTCCAAGAGAAAAAATACATCTGTGTTACTTTGGAAGGAAGAAATAATAAGGAAAGGAGAAGGAATTTTCTAACAATTCAAGCTACCGAACAATGGAATGGCCCACTAGGGAGGGTGCACTCTGTCAGCGGAAGAGAACATTCCCAAGTGCAGGTACCAGATAGCTGTTAGGGGACGATGCGAAGGAGTTCACACCTTGGGGAGGTGGTAGACTACCCTTTAGCTCTCACCTCAATAATTCAAAGCTGGTGTCCAGGTTAGGGAAGGAATAGTTAGTGGGGGGAAAAAAGAGAGGGGAGGGAGGTTTGCATGGGTAGCCCATCCGTTTGGATTTGGACTTGGACTCACTGCTCATGGTAGAAGGGATGGCAGCAAGGTGTGAAGGGGACGGTTGAGGATCTCAGCTGAGAGGCTTGCAGAGTTTAATGACGAAATGAACGTGAGATTTACAGGGAAGCTAAGGCATCACTTCCTCTGGGAGACAGAACCGTCCAAGTGGAGAAAACCCAGAGAATCTCCATCTTTCCGTAAAACAGGCTGGGCGGCCGTCAGTGGCGGTAGGAGGCTGGGGGCAGGGCTGGGGGTATGGAATGGAACCCCACATATACGGTAATAATGAAATAAAGAGGGTTTCCAGCCACATATACAGCAATAATGATGTAAAGAACACATGGCACCTTTGGTGCTGGAAAGTACAGCAGGCAGGGTCTCTGGGACTTTGTCTCCCCCTGCTGAGTCAAGAAGTATGAGCCGCCTGACAGGGAAAGACGGGCTTCTTTTGGGGTGGGGAGAGGAAGGAAGACGTAACTGTTGATATAAAATCTCCTTACAGATGAGAACCACCACAACCCCACAGCACTACATTCAGAAGCTCTGACAAAAAGTAGCAGCGCTGTGTCCAAGCCAAATAGAAGCCGGATGCGGGAAGTGGGACAGCTCTGGGGCATTTCTATATGCCACCCCCGACAGTCTTTTCTCGAAAAGATTCTTGTCTTAACTAACCCATCCCTTTATCCAGAGGCTGCTTCAATAGCCTAAGTGATTGCAGAGACCAGGGGTGGGCGGTAGGGGGTGGGGGGGCTTTGGTCTTATTTTAACTTAATTAGGAACTTTTCCTCTGGTCGTGACACAGGCTTGTTTCTCAAAAGTTCTGCTAAAATGACCAATCTGGGTGACGATGCAGCACTTACATTCATTCCTCCCAAGAGCTCATTCATAGGATCATCTTTTACATGAACCCAATTAGTAGTACCAACGATGGTGAAAGCTGTTTCACGGCTCTGGGGGCATTTGGGGCAGGGTCTTGGTGGACTCGACCCTAGTCATTGCTGCTTCACCTCCCAGCCGCACCCGCCTGCCTCTAGTTCTTTTATAAGCCTACTAACATCTTCATCCCACAAAACAAAGGCAACTCATGTATGCTACTCACTAGGTGGTTAGTTTAATGGAAACCAACTGCATACTGTCAGGTTTCTGAAACTTGTCTTTGCTGAGGCTAGGAAAACAAACAAATTGCTAAATAAATAAGCAATTGCACGCGTGCGCGCGCGCGCGCACACACACACACACACACACACACACACAATCTAGGACTATGGTATCCTGATGTCCGTCTATAGGGTGTGATAGTAACTATTAAATAAGGTGAAGGCCTTTGAAGGTTTCACCTAAATACAATCATCCCATTAAAATCCACAACATTCTGGTCAGACAGGGCGGCACTTTTATCAACACTCCACCGTGATAAAGGGGATTCAAAACAGTTTCAAACGATTTTGTTACTTTTTGAAATTCGGGAAGGGCAAAAGGAAAAAATAGTTATTCCTTCAATAGGAGGGCAATAGCAGGCCCGAAAAAGCGGACTCCCAGCATCTCAGAAGCAAGCCCCTCATTCAAAGGTAATGAAGCACTCATCAGAAAGAAAGGAACCAAGCAGGGTTCTTGGTCAAGAGGAAAGAGGCAGACCTGGCACAGGTGAGCACATGACATCATCACACCTGCACCGACTATGCCGGGGCCCAGAAGGAGGGAAGAAATGACAATACAAGAGTCTGTCAGGTGGCAGAATCCCCCTGAGCCTCAGGGAGAAGGACCGAGAAAAAGAGGGAAGAGGCGTTCTTTATTTACAAAGGCAAACTTGGGGCGGGAGGCAACCGCAGAGGGAAGCCATGGGCTGGAATAAGAGCAGCAGCTCTGAAGGGCCTGGGGGTGGGGGGGTGAATCCCCGCCGAGCAGCAGGTGCAGGGCTGGAGGCAGTTTAACGCAAGGTCTGCTCAGGCCCTGGGACTCTGGGCCTCGGAAAAGATGAGAGCAGTTGCACGATGTATATACCTTGCAAGTAAGGCTAGGATGGGAGTAAACGAGAGGAGGCCATATGGTATGATGGCAAAGATGCTAGAGTTAGGTCAAAAGGCCTGCGTTTTTATTCCGTTCTGCTTCTGTCATGTACTAGCTTTGTGACCCTGAGCAAACCACTGAATGTCTCTGAGCTCAGCTCTCCCATCTGAGGAACAGAACCACACATCCTGCCTGCCTCACAACGATGTGGTGGGCATAAGAGAGAGTAGTGAGTGGGTGGGCACTTTTTAAAGACGTACATGCATGTGAACTATTATGTGAGGATGATAGGAAGACCACACCACTGGGTACTCAGGCACAGAATTTCTTTTCAAGTATTAGACCTGACATATTTGTATATATGTACGTATGTATGCGTGTGTACGCAACATACATATTTATATATAACATGTACTGTTGCCTATAATAACCCATAACACACGCATATAACCATTTCAGTGATCTATATTATCTATGTTCACATATATCATTATCTCCTATTTAATCTGATTTATTCCGATAGATGCTGAAACAAACTTGGTCACCAGAGGTGATCAGGGCATCGAAGGAAAAGCAAAGGAAGACGACCCTCAGTCTAAAAGTGCAAGAGGCCACATAGGAAGGTAAACTGGCTGTCTGGATTAAATGGCGGGTGCATCCTTGGACATGGAGCTGACTCTTTGATGCTCACGATTTAATTGAGGAAATGACAACCAGAAACAACCAGAGAACAAAATAGAGCAGTAAAATCAATCAGCCTGGGGCAGGCTGTGTGGTCTACAAATAACAGCTCTGGAAGTTTAAAGAAGAGAAAGAGCATCAGGAGCAGTGTCATCAGGAAAAGCTCCGGAGGCAGGACACCAGGGGCTGAGACGGATAAAAAGCATCGGAACGGCAGCGGAAGCAGGACAGTCCAGGTAAAATCACGCAGCAGGAAATACAAACATCGGCTTGAACAGCATGGGATCTGCGCTAGAGCAAAAAGCTCACTGTTCACCATTGCTTAGCCTCTGGGAGAGCTGACAGGTCTCCCAAGGAGCCTGAGGAGAGGACAATGCACCCTAGGCCAGCCAGCCTCCTAACCTGGCCACTAGTGCAGGAGGTGCTACTGTACATAAAGCAAGGGGAAGGGCCTTTGGCAGGGTCAGGGACCCACAGCCCGCTTTGCCTACCCTCCACTCTCTCATTTTCCTTCTACCTTTTCCAACATGATCAACATTTACTCAGCACCAACCATGCAGGAAATTGGAGAAAAAGAGCAACAATCTCCTTGGGGAGTTAGATGTAAAAAATAGCTAAGACAGAAACAGCTAAGCACCAAGTAAGTAATACTGCTATTCCTAGCCAAGGAAGGCGAGACAGTGGATGCTAGTCAGGCTCGTTGGAAAAGGTTTCTTGGACTCGCCGGTGCTGGCCAAGCCTGGGAGGAAAGATGAGATTCACAAGGCTGAGAGTTAAAAAAGGGATATTACAGACAAGAAGGTATGCACACCAACAGGAATACGCGGAACACTACCGAACTATATGCTTAAAATGGTTAAGATGGTAAATGCTATCTGTATTTTAATCACAGTTTTTTAAAAACTTTAAAAACATTTAAATACAGGTGCCTCCTTAAAAAAAGACAAGAAGATAGGAAAACACAACTGCCATTGGTAGCAAACGATAAGCCAACCCGCCTGATTTTGTAGAAGGTTCGTGTAGAGGGGCAATCAGTAAAGAAACCAATCAGCTTGAAACCAGACTGTGGAAAACCTCATGCCAGGTGGCACTTGGTTCTCTGCACCAGGGTTTCTAACTTTGTGGTCCAGGGAAGGGCTTCAAGTTTTGGCCCATGAACACTACCTGTAACAAATTTTGAATATTCATTCATGTGTTTTGATTTAGGGAGAGGGTAAATAACTTTCAGATTCTCAAAAGGGTTTATGACTTAAAAACCTTGAAAACCATTCATGTAGGCAATTGGCAGTGGTCTGTGTGGGGACGAGACAAGGGGGTTGAGGTTATAGGACTTGAGTCCATTTCCCTTGAGACTTGCTCTTCACTATACACCAGATAGTATTTAACACACTGATGCCATACACCTCTTTAGTGGTTTCTTATTCACCCAGTATTCACAAGAGCTACTGGTAGATGAGAAGAACAGCTCATCCGGGAAAGTTTATTGTAGAAAAGAAACTACCAGCGGGTGAACAGAGAAGAGAACCCAGTAAAGGGGAAAGGAAGTCAGGAGAGTCAATAAATTAAAATGCTATAGGAGCCAGGGGGGAAAGTCCTGGGGAAGACGGTGTGGTTACCAGTGTCCAGCACAAGAGAGGAAATAAGATAAGAAATGAGAGAAAAAGATCTCCCAATTCAACGGTCTTCAGATGTGCGGTTTCTGTAGGGTGAGGAAAGAGGTCAGAGGGTAAGGATGAGGTGTGCAAACCGGGGCGTGTGTAGAGAAGGGAGGTGCTGCCGATAATTACGTCAGAACAACAAGAATAAACTGGGACTGTCCCGGGCAAGCAGATACACAGTTCGTTACCTCGCTGAGGAGGAAGTTAGCAGGCTACCCGGAAAGGCAGCAGAGGTCTCCAGGAACTCAAAAGGGTTTGGTTGTGCAAAGAAAAACAGGAGTCGGCAGAACTCGGAGGGATAGGAAAAGGCTTTATCAGTTACTTATGGGAGAAGCAGGGAAGACTTCTGGAGGTTTTAAAGAGGGGAGGGAGGAAATGCACGAGAGCGTCCTGCATCCTCCATCAACTTCACGATGCATTTCTTGTGTGAACGTTGACTCTGGGACTCTGGTCTTCTGGGAAGCAGGAAGGAACAGAATAAGCAGGAGTGGGGAGGGGACTTTCTTCCTTTGAAACTAGACTGAAGGAGAGAAGAAAACACAGCGTGACCAGAAAGGGCAAGCCAGTGGTTTTC
Organism: Callorhinus ursinus; assembly: GCF_003265705.2. Taxonomy (NCBI): domain Eukaryota; kingdom Metazoa; phylum Chordata; class Mammalia; order Carnivora; family Otariidae; genus Callorhinus; species Callorhinus ursinus. The sequence continues at coordinate 77,619,758 of NW_027397074.1, forward strand.
CTCAACATTGTGAGCATCCCAGATGTAGCTGTCAGAGAAGCTGTCATCTCCAAATTAGCTTTCCCTATGGCCTTTTCGTCAAGGGACAAGAAATTAATAAGAAAGTGAAGTTAGGAGTTCCTTAAAGCTGATTCCTATGTAGCCTGCCAGAACTAGAACAATAAGGAAATAAATCCATCATGAAATATATCCTTTCACTCAGGGCTGAGCACTTATCTATTTATAATTTCACTTCAGATACTGCTTGGGGGCTAGAGAGAGGTCAGGGGAACACTCACCCAGCTAAGTGTAAATAGGGTAAAAAATAAAAATAAACAGGATAAGAAAACAATGTTGGTGTCAGGACACAAAAATGCTACCATATTGATGATGTGGGCAGAGAGGAAACTCTCAGCCAAATGTCAGAAGGAGGTTAAATAATAAAAAATGGCATTCACCTATAGACAATTCTTAAATTACAACCAGGCACTCATCCAAACTTAGCACAATCTCACACAAAGGAGAAGGGAAGGTGTTCACAGAACATAATAGAGATGGGGCCATGAGGGAGAAGCTATCTGTACAATCAGGTGCACCATAGGGTCAGTAAATGGTCAACCCCAGGAAATTATAAGGCATGAACCACGTTCTAGAACAAGGAAGTCAGAGTATATATTTAAATAACCAGAGGGACAGGTATTTACTATAAAAGTCAGTTTATTTTCCCTTCCTGTGTTTCATATTTTCCCTTTTTTTGTCAGTAATGAGGAATTAACTGATTGGAAATCTCCTTGATTAAATAACATTAACAAGTTCATAAATTTACACACCACATTTTAGAGTATAAAGCAAGAAGCTGAAAAATATTCCCTAACCCAACACAAATTAGGCAGCCCTCCAAATTGCACATTTTCCCGCTAGTTCGTGTCCATAATTTAAAATACATATACAGAATGACCTAAAAATGTTGGGATAATTAGTATAGAATTCACAGCCTTGAAGACATACATGCTACAAACTTCTAAAGAATAGACACCTAGTCCCCAGGCCCTGGTAACCCATTAATGTGATTCAAGGTCACATACTTAACCCGTACTAGGACAAAAGGTGTTTCCTCTGTCTCTAATTCTAGTCTTCTGCTGAGGTAACTCAAGGAACCCGGTTGTGAGAAAGATCAATTCTCTGAAAACAGGGCTAAGCAGATTAGCGTCCTAGTGGATCCTAATGTTCCCAGAGAGCAAATCTGGGGTTGAGTACTTCGGTTGTGAGCTACCCCTTGGAATGTGCATGACAACTGATGATGTACCTTATGGTCCTTGAACGGAAGACTGAGTACTTCCAGGAGTCGAAGTTAATTGCGAACGAAGAGAGAAGAGAACAAGCTGACAATAATTTGAAGGCATTTCTGCTTCTGGAGCTGATTAACTTTAAATCAGATACAGAGTGCCTGAGCCAGTCACCATGTAGTGTGATTTTTCCCACCACAGTTAACAAAGGGATTCTTTGTCCAAGGCAGGCTTATGCTTGATCCAGCTTGAGCACTCTACCAGGATTTGAGGCTTCAAAGATGAGCCGCTCTCGGCAAACTCATTATCAAAGCAAAATCCAATGATCCAATGAGCCCATCATTGATGCAAACCATGTGCAACCGTCTCGTGGCCACTCAACTGTCCAGGCTGGAGAATTAGGGTCCAAGTCCAAGACAGTATTTCAGGTTAAAAGGGTAAATCTCAACGGGCCAAATAAAGAGGTTGGCAGACTCACAGGCCATTCAGTACATTTATGAAGCAACAAAGAAAATCATCCACAATAACTCACGTAGTGCAGAAAAACAGCCCAGCCTTCACCACTGGTCAGCATCTCAAGTGGCTGACATTGTTGAAAGAGGCTTGACAATCTGAGGTTTTGTTGGAGCTCTTAAGACAACCCCCAAGAGGGTGAATCAGAAGAAATAATAGTCCTGACGTGTCTTCCATTGTTCTTCTCTTCTCTTCTTCTCTTCTGGCAACACTCACTCACTCAATATATGAGCTTGTCGCCTTTGCATAAGATAGCAGATTTCCCTCACTATTAATGGCGAGATAAATAAAATTGTACAACTTGTCTGTGAAGAGAAAAAAGCATTAAATATGCACTGACAATTTAATTAACTCTGTTAGAGCATCAGGTTTTGAACGTAATAATGAACGTGGACTACTGCATTCATTTCGACTTCGTACAAAGATGACTCGATCTTTTCTAATGAATTAGAAAACAATTTTGAAAATCAAGGTATTTTTTTTAAAAAACTTAATGTTACATAGTCTCCAGAAAAAGAACTAAGGTACACAAAATTAAATAATTTGCCATAGGTAGAGCAAAAAATTGGTACTAGAGCTCACTTTATTTATTTTTATTTATTTTTTATTTGTTTAAGTAATCTCTGCACCCAATGTGGGGCTCAAACTCATGACCCCAGGACCAAGAGTGACATGCTCTGACTGAGCCAGCCAGGCGCCCCTGGAGCTCACTTTAAAAAGAGTGCTTCTCATAATAGATCCAGTTTTCTTTCTAGTACAATTTCTTGTATGATCACACAGCAGGTTCATCAGGAGACATTTCCCTCTATTTAGCACAGATGTCAGAATAGGAACACAGAGACATATGGCCCAGTCTTTAGAAGCTGGAAGGCAGTTAGGCAGAAGCAGCATCCTTTGTGATAGCAGAATACATAGCCTTAAGGCAGCTCCAGGGAATTCGGGCGCTGAACTCCTGGGCTCCTTGGACAAGGCTGGAGGACCATGGCTGGACTTGGGGTGCTTGAGGCTGTCTCCAATTAGGATGTACTAGATTTAGGGATGGGATACAAAATGCATCCCCTCGTGGATGAAGCTGTCACCAGACTCTCTCAAGTAGACCTATCTTGAGTACCATCTCACCAATAATGTAGGAGGGGAGGTCACATACTTATTCAACAGAGAGCAACATTTTAAAAGTATAAGGCCTTGCTCTGAATTGGCTATTTCCCAGAAAGTACACAATTCTAGCCAAGAATGTTAAAGGCATGACAAATATTTTCTCAAGAGACTCTCTTCATTTTAGAACCTACATACCACAGTGTTAATTATAGCAATGCTTCTTTTTGAGCCCGATGTTGCTTGGTGTATGCTGTAATTTCCTTCAGAATTCCCAAATTATATCTAGCAGCTAGAGAGTACCCCAGAAGAGTACACCGAGTAATACTTTCAGTAAGTCTCTCACCACTTTTTCTAGAATTATAAATGACAATACTCATTAGGCTCAGGTCAAGGGCAAACTAAAAACCCGTTCCCACCTTGAAAAAAAGAACGTATCTTTTAGACTCATGACATGTTCCTTTTCACAAAAGGGTCATCAAGAGCAATCAGCAATTGTGCTGATTTAAAAAGTGATCTAACTAAATGCTTTGAACTAAATTCATAAGAAAAACCAGGAGTTAAAAAAGGCACACGCTCACTTACCATGAGAATGAAAAAGTAGAACACCCACATCCATCCCAGATTGTCCTGGATCAAAGACACTAAATACTACAAGGGAGAAAAAGAAATTACAATATAATCCTTTATAAATTAATCAAACGAAGTAGCTGAAAGGTAGATTAAACACAGCTCTTCCAGAAAATGAGAAGGGAGTTAGGATTTGTAGAATGGTTTTCAGTTTGCAAAGCTTTCACGTGCATGTTCCTACTTAAAAGATATCTGGCCTTCCTCTTGTAAGCTGGCAGAGTCCAAGTACAAACACTGCAGAAGAGATGACAGGACTTTAAGGTTTATTTTTATTCACTTTGCTAATAAGAGAGGAAGATGAACATCCTCAAGCCATTTCTGTTTAATCCTTCTTTCTTCCAATGAAAGGTAGTATAATTGATGCTTTTTTCTTTTTTTTTTTTCAAGATTTTATTTATTTATTTGACAGAGAGAGACGCAGCGAGACAGGGAACACAAGCAGGGGGGGTGGGAGAGGGAGGAGAAGCAGGCTTCCCGCCGAGCAGGGAGCCCGATGCGGGGCTCGATCCCAGGACCCCAGGGCCATGACCTGAGCCGAAGGCAGACGCTTAACGCCAGGCGCCCCTAATTGATGCTTTTAAAAACAGTTTGTCTTTTAAGCATGTTGCCCACTTTTCAATGGTGTTATTTAGACTCAGAGGATTTCTATACGGCTTTAACATTCTACAACAAATTCTTTTACTTTATTTCAATCACCGAAAAGAATCTAATAGCATTTAACCCATTTTCTTTTTCTATTATGATAAAATATATATAAAATTGGCCATTTTAACCATTTTTAAGTGTACAATTCAGAGGCATTATGTACATTCACAGTGTTGTACCACTATCACCACTATCTATTCCCAAAATTTTTCATCACCCTAAACACTAAGGCTGCATCCATTAAGCAATAACTCCCCACCACTCCCTCTTCCCAGCCCCCGGTAACCTAGGAGAATTTGCCTGTTCTAGAGATTTCATGCTCAGTGGAGTCACACAATGTTTGTCCCTTTGGGCCTGGCTTACCTCACTCAGTGTACTGTCTTCAAGGCTGCGGCACATGTTGGAATAGCATCCCTTTCTATGGCTGGATAATATTCCACGCTGTGGACATGCCACCTTTTGTCTGTCCTGTCATCAGCTGCTGAACATTTGGTTTGTTTCAGCCTTTTGGTTATTATGAATAACGCTGCTGGGAACACTGGTATATATATGTATGAGTCCTGTTTTCAGTTCTTTAAGGTATATTCCTAGGAATGGAACTGCGGGGTCACATGGTAATTCCATGTTTAACTTTTTGAGGACCCACCAAAGCATTTTCCACAGCAGCTGCACCAGTTTACATTCCCACCAGCAATGTAAGAGATCCACTTCCCCCAGATCCTCATAACTACTTGTTCTTTTCTGTTGTTGTTTGTAAAGTGATAGCCATCCTAATAGGTGTGAAGTGGTATCTCACTGAGGTTTTGGTTTGCATTTCCCTAATAACTAAGGATGTTGAGAATCTTTACAGGTGTTTATTGGCCATTTGCATATATTTGTCATGAAGATTTATCCCTATAATTTCTTCTAAGAGTTTTTATAGTTTTAGTTCTTAAAGTTAGGTTTTGATCCATTTTGCGTCAATTTTTGTCTACGCTGTAAGGCAAGGGGTCCACCTTCATCCTGCGTGTGTGTATATCCAGCTTCCCCAGCATGATCTGGTGAGGAAACCATTCTTTCCCCATTGAATAGTCTTGGCACCTTTGTCAAAAATCAACTGACCAGGGCGCCTGGGTGGCTCAGTTGGTGAAGCATCTGCCTTCGGCTGAGGTCATGATCCTAGGGTCCTGGGATGGAGCCCTGTGTTGGGCTCTCCGCTCAGTGGGAAGCCTGCTTCTCCCTCTCCCTCTGCCTGCCACTCCCTCTGCCTGCCACTCCCTCTGCTGTGCTCTGTCTCTCTCCCTCTGTCAAGTAAATAAATAAAATCTTTAAAAAAAAAATCAACTGACCACAGATGTGAGAGTTTACCCATGTTCTTCCATCACACACTACCAGTGAAACTTATAAGCAGAAAAAAATTAAAGCAAAATGAGTGAGTGATGTAGCCTAGATTACATAATGGAAAGCAAAAAAGCAAAGGTCTAGTCACCGGTTAAAGGGCTCACAGCAGCGCTCCCAAGTCTTTCTGCCACTTTATCTTTCTTTTAAACAGTTTTATTGACATACAATTTATATAACATAAAATTCACCCATTTAAAGTATACAACTCAATATTTACAGAATTGTGCAACTTTTACCATAATGTAATTTTAGACCATTTCTATCACCCCCTACCAAAAGAAATGTTCTACCCATCAACAGTCACTCTGTAGATCCACCTGACCCCAGGCAACCACTAATCTAATTTCTTTCCCTATAGACTTGCCCATTTTGGATATCTCATATGAATGAAATCATTTAAGTACATGGTCTTTTGTAACTGGCTTCTTTCACTTACATACTATTTTTCAGGTGCGTCCACGTAACATCTATCCACTTTTAAGTGCCAGATACCCTCTTCAAATGCCAAATACTACTGCATCATATGAATACACACATTCTGTTTATCTGTTCCTCAGTCGATGGACATCTGGGTTTTTTCTACTTTTTAGCTGTTATGAGTAATCCAGCTATGAACATGTATGTGTTCAAGTGTTTATGTGGACATTTGTTCTCATTTTCCTTGGATAGATACCACAATTTAATCTTACTGAGACCCTACTATGTGTCAAAAACATACTAAGCCATTGGGACCACAAAGATCAAGGAAACAGTTCCTGTTCTCAAGGAAATGCAGAGTCTGGCACAGATATACCAGTAAATGCGATGCACCGTGACAAGCACTCTATTAGAGGTAGGCATCAACCGCTATGGAAACCAAGAGAGAAACAAACATTTTTCTTGTGAAGTCAAGGGAAGGTGGGGAAAAAAGCTGTTCAGGGTAAATCAGGAGAGCCGGGACAAGGCTCATCAAGTTTCTAATATTAAGTCATAGAGTTTGGAATCTCATACCCCACGCAATGGGAAATTAGTCAAAAATCAATATGAAGAGGAATGAATAAAGCTAACAATGATTTACTCCGGATCCCGTTTCCCCAACCACCAAAGTGAGCCTAATGCTGACCCAAGTTCATAGTTAGGGATCCAAATACTGGCAGGTGAGACATTCCAAATACAAATAAACTCCTTGAGGGACGCCTGGGTGGCTCAGTCGGTTGAGTGTCTGCCTTCAGCTCAGGCCATGATCCCAGGGTCCTGGGATGGAGTCCTGCATCAGGCTCCCCATTCAGCGAGGAGTCTGCTTCTCCCTCTGACCCTCCCCTTTCTCATGCTCTCTCTCTCTCTCAAATAAATAAAAATCTTAAACAACAACAACAACTAAATTCCTTGAAATGCTCATTATATAACCCACCCATTTGATTAATGAAAAAAACATCAGGGAGAAACGACTACTGAGAATACAGTGATATCAGAAAAGGATGCCCAATACAATCACCCCTTACCCTTTATATAAAGACCTCTGAACTGGTAGCCAACAGCATTTTTGGTTCCTACTCCAGCACACAATCAAGTAAGCACATTTCTCCTACTTTTGCTAGGTTTTTTTTTTTCCCTCTTCAGTCTCATAATCAAGTACGCTAAGCTTGATATATCAACCCTATCAACCATTCATTCTAGAGCCACTCAACAGATATGAGCACAACTACTGTGTGCCAGACACCGTCCTATGTACTGGGGCTACCATGGGACACAATAACAAATAAATATATAACATATGGCTGGGTAGTGATAAGCATGAAGATGGCTTATTTTCCTCAATACTTGCTCTCTCGTTAACCACCAGCAATCAGACATTGGTGATCTATCCCCACAGAGCAAGCAAAACAGCAATATTCAAGGCCGGTAATGACCTGAGTGTCGAAACTAAGAGACTTTTTTCTTCCATTCTCCTTCTCTGGCCCCTCTACACCTCTGATCTCACTGACTAGCACCTCCCCTTGCCTACACGGCACTGCTGACTTCCTATGTCTTTGACCACTGGGCAACCCCTGAGGTTTTGCCTCTATTTTCTTTGCCCATTAAACATCTCATTAACTTCCAAAGTTTCATCTATTTTATCTATGCAGATGATTCTCTGATCCTTCTTTTTGCAAAATTAGCCCTCAATGACCTGGAAAGGTATACCCTAGAAGAGGCATGAGTCGCAACTGTCCCAAGGAAGAGAAGGCTGAATTTAAGCCTTTGAGTAGTTCTGACTACTTACTGTAGCCCAATCTTAGCCTAGACAATCTCAAGTTTAGAGTGGATAAGAATCACCAGGAAGGCTTGTTGAAACACAGATCTCCAGGTTCTAATTCAGCAAGCCTGCAGTAAGCTCAGTGTTCCATACTTTAATGAATAACCCAGATGATTCTGACACAAGACATTTATGAATCTCCCTTTGAGACACAGTCATTGGAAGCAGAGAAAGTGACTCCGAGCAGCTGCCGAATCCGTGGCAATTTCTGGTAGAGATCCATGAGAAGAACTTGTGTGTCTGGTATGAGAGAGGAGATAGGGTGTGCATGCCAGGTGGGGGATAATGAGAAGCATGTGCCTCACGGCCCCTCGGAGTGCCAAGTTCAGGCTGCGTAGAAGGGAGTAGCAAACTGGGACTGAGGATCTGTCTTATGAGATGTCAGCTTATTTCCAGACGGGAAGAATCTGGAAATAAAAGTGGGAAGAAGAAACTAAAAAAATGTAGAGGGACCTTCCACATTAGGTCCCGTTAGCTGACCTCAAAGAAGATTAGAAACCTAAGGCTTACAGAAAAGTATATTACGCAGAACGAGAGTGCCACCTACTGTGGCCCAGAGGGCAGGTGTAAATTCTCCCACCACCGAGAGACTACTCACCACTCAATTTCAAGCCCTCTCTTGTTCCCCTCACCTGGCCCACCGCAGCTCCAATGCTTCCAGTTCCATCAACAATTCCTGTGACGGTCGCCAAAGCCTCACTGCTCCCTTGGATCAACTCTTGGCGACCCAGGTCCGCAGAAATAGCAGAGCTAATCATGTTAGAAGGTCCACCAATAAAAAATCCTGAAGTCATAAACAAAACAGGTTCTCATTAAAACATTATTCATCACACCGCTAGAAATCTACTGGACAAGACAACTCTTATCCCAACCTTTTAATCAATATGTTGGAGAGAAACAGCAAAAGGGGGAGGAAAAAAACAGTAAAGATGAAAACTCTTCCAGATCATGTCATCTTCAAACTAGTTAGCATCCACTTTTCTGAAAGCCCTACTTGAATTATATGATACCCTGGTATATTTTATAAAAACCAAAGATACAGAAAATACAGTGAATATACAGCCTTTCTAATCCTGTAAGGACTGCATTCATCAATAACTAATTACTAATTACACTTGCTGTCAACTTCTACTGTGGTAGAGTTGTATCAACTGAGTATCTGACTATCCAAATTCAACCACACACATTGAAAAAAAAGAGAGAAGAGAAAAGGCTCTGTCATCTGACAGACGGTTCTATCAGCCACTGCTCCCCACGAGGCTGTCTGAGGACTGAGCAGGAATTGGCCCACGTGACTCCGTTCACTTGGGTAGAATGAGTTCCATGTCACGTATCATGAGCAGCTCTCACTAACCTGAGTAGGATCTAAAGTTTAAAAATAATCTTTCTATACCGTGGTCCCTAATTACACTTAACTGTTTCATCTGGTGCTCACATGGAGAAATACTGACCAATTCCAACATAGTTGGAAAACCTTTTTTTTTTTTTAAGATTTTATTTATTTGACAGAGAGACACACAGCAAGAGAGGGAACACAAGCAGGGGGAGTGGGAGAGGGAGAAGCAGGGTTGCCGCTGAGCAGGGAGCCCAATGTGGGGCTTGATCCCAGGATCCCAGGACCCTGGGATCATGGCCTGAGCCTAAGGCAGACGCCCAACGAACAAGCCATCCAGGCGCCCCAGGAAACCTTTTTGAAAGCTGGTGAATTGGTTTCCAATGTGGCGTCTTCCTAAACCACCTCCAGAAGTAATAAGGGAAGCTGAGGAAGCAATCAAACATTTTAGAAAAATCTCTGTCCAAGGGGACTGCTTCCGTAACAACAGGACTGAAGAAGTCACTTGATAGCAGAGAAACGGAATCTGAATCTGAAGTAGGCAGCTTTCCTTTTACCATCGGAGCTCTTTATAATGAAGGTTTTAGTATTACTCAAACCAAGGGAGCAAATGGTTTCCCTTTCTTCCTTTCTATTTACAGCGGAGCAGTAACAGTATAGTAAAATGGAGCCACACCACATACCTGTAACCGCCATCAGAAGTGCATTAATGGACTTATCGTTCGGAGAACCTATGAGAAAAGACGCAGAAACAGCATGCTGACTTTAAAAGCAGATGGCATCGGCCCCCACTGAACAGCACAGAAAGATCTGGATCTCAGTGACCTCACAGATCACTCCCAGAGACAACAAAGGGATACAACTCTTTCACCGCCTACTCCAACTTTTATTTGTAATGTCTGCCTCTGGCTGGTGCTCAAGCTAATGAGACTTCTAAAAGCTGAAGAAAAACTCTACTCCCATCTCAGCAGCATCTTAAGGGACATATACCAAACCTACTAATTACCATCTTTCCTCTTTTGAAACCCTTTCCCTTTTATTGTTTTATTGGCTCTAATGCTGGCCCTCTGGAGCCTACCCTCAAACAAAGCAGATACACTCCCAAACAAGCTTTTAAACAAACCAACAAAGCAGGAGAGATGCCAGTTTCCTCCCCAACACAAATAAAACTACGTGATGATACTTTTACCAGGCATTTACAGGACAATACAAAGGTCTCGTATCAACCTTTGTAGCTGGTCTCAAGCATCTCTCCGGGGCTGATCACTGACTCATGGCAAATGCCTTAGTCCTGAGAGATCAGAAAAATAATTCAGTTGCAAGGGAATACTCACGGCTATATCCAACGAGGGACCCAACAGCCAGAAGCAGACTGAGAGCTAAAACTGGTGCTCTCTTCTGTAATATGTCCGAGATGAAACCTTGCAAAGTCCCACCTGCAAGTACCAAGAGCGCATGACAAGCAAAATTGTTTATGATTTAGCTCAGTTTATCTGAAGCTTGTTCTCCACGTACTCTCTCCCTGCTAGCAGGATCCTGACACTGGTCTACCCAAAAAGATAGCTGACTCTCCCAAACAAGCTTCCTCCACAGCTTCCTTTAAGGAAGATTACCTGACTGTTAATGGCCATGAAGGCTGATAGGAACAGGACACCATGAATCACACAGCAAAATAAGGAAAAAGGAAAAAAATCATCAAAACCACCCACTGTCCCTTGCTGTTCTCACTTCTCAAACCAGGCTTTTCCTGATTTTTCTGCTTTTTATTTTATTTTATTTTATTTTATTTTATTTTATTTTATTTTAGAGAGAGAGCCCGTGCATGTGCAGGAGCAGAGGGATTTTTTTTTTTTTTACGATTTTATTTATTTATTTGACAAAGAGAGAGAGCACAAGCAGGGGGGTGGAAGAGGGAGAAGGAGAAGCAGGCTCCCTGCTGAGCAGGAAGCCCCATACAGAAGCTCGATCCCAGGACCCTGAGATCATGACCTGAGCCAAAGGCAGATGCTTAATCGACTGAGCCACCCAAGCGCCCCAGAGGGAGAGAATCTTAAGCAGGCTCCATGTTCAGCACAGGGCCCAACACGGGGGCTCAATCTCACGACTCTGAGATCATGACCTGAGCCAAAATCAAGAGTCGAACGCCTAACGGACTAAGCCACCCAGGCACCCCTCTGCTTTTTATTTTAAAAGATGATTCATTAAAGACCATGCCTCACAGGCTGTTAGTGGAGGCCAATAAATGTTCACTAAAATTAAATGCAGTGATTATGATTTGGTGATAATGAACAGGTCAGGATCTTTAGAAAGAGGTAATGTGAATCCTTTAAGCAACAAGGTCACATTTAGATGCAGCCACATTTTGAGCAATAGGGGCTATGGGACATCTGGTACATCCTCATTGGACAGCAGGACCCAGAAGTATGGTCAGGTCTAACAGTGGCAGCCTCACCTTTGGCTCTGTATCTAAGAATAAGGGCAGACAAGGTCAAGTACAGTAACAGCGTATCACCTGAGGACTCACTGCTCTCAGGTGCTCAGGGCAGCTTAGCCTTAGCACAGTTCTAAATCCAAACATTACAGAAAGGATGTTATGATTTTGCCATAGCCCTATAGGTAACACCCAATAAAATGCACTCTGTACAACGGTCTTATTTTAGAGTTTCTTAGGTACTTGTTTATGCTTCCAGCCATAGCAAAAAGTCACTATTAAAATCTGCTGTGTGCAGTGGAACAGTTGCAAAATACTCACAGAAATTAATACCCACTATTATTCCTACCTCTAGGATCTGACAAAATCTATACACTAAGCTAGTATTTTCCCTTCTTTGACTGTGGGTGGTAGGGAAGTTGGGAAGTAGATAAAATGAACACATTCACATTCTAACTTGGATCTCTGGCATACAATTAGCTTTAGATCTAAGATATCACTGAAAGTGTGCGAAAGGGTTACATTTAAAGAGATGGCAGAGGGAAACATCCCTGTGCTTCCCAACACAAAAGAACTGATCCATAAACAAAGAACCGAGAAAAAAAGAGCCCTATAAATCACAGGGCTGCCGTGGGCTGGCTCTTCCTTTCCACGGATTCTTTTTTTTTTTTTAAGACTTTAGCTGTTTCCTGGTAGGACGGTTTAGGAAAAATGGCTGTGGACTAAGTAACAAAACTTTAAACGATGTCAGATTTCATAACCCAGTAAAATATTACCAGTGACTAACTCTCTTCATAGAAAAAGATCACTTGGCATTACCTATAATTCCTCCAACATCGTACCAAATGGACAACTTGTCAGCTTCAGCCTCCTTCCATCCAAAGTTGTTACTCAGATAAAAGGGCAACCAGAAGAAGAAGGAGTAATTTACTAACTTCAAGCAGGCGTAGGCCAGTGAGTACTACAAGAAAAACATTCGACTTTCGATGAGGAACAAACAACACAGAAGGACCACAATTCTTAATGTAATTCAAAACCAAAACCATACACAGGGGTCTGGGAAGAATAGTACCTGATTTTAAAATTACACACTTCTATAAATTCCCATTTGCCTGAATTCAGCTAGTCTCCCACTTCTCTTTATTATCCCCATTAGCTTCCAGAAAGGCATGTGCAGCAGGCCTCTGGAATAAAAATACACATGACTATTTCTTAATTGTCCCCAGTTTCTTCTCCTTTCAGTTCCCCGGTAGAAGCAAAGCAGTGTTTTGAACCTCAAAGGCAGAGCATACACTCATGTTTCTTTATTTAGACAAAGATAAAAGGTATTCGTACCACTAACTATCATTAACCACAAGCAAAGAAATCCAGTAAACATCACAGCTTTTATTCCAAGCAGCCCCACCTTTTTTGGTTCTTCTACTTCCTGCAAAGTTACCATCATGAACATTGGAGAGCAATGTGACGAAACTATAGTTCCAAGGTCTAAGAAAAGCAGCGACTTTAGAACTACTTTCACATTATGGTTTCCAAAAGCCTTGTATTCCAACATCCAGTGGAAAAGCAAAAAGTATCTTTGCTGAGTCAGAAATCAAAGAGCATGACCATCCTGGGCCTTGTGGCTCTGCTTGGAGGACTAAAAGTGGCAGTGGTGCTAAGACTCCTATATTCAACACGTTATTACCAGGGACTCCTGACATTTAGCATCAAAGGAAAAAGGGGGAGGAACAGAGAGGCTGACTTCAAAGGGTGTCTGGAGAGTATATTCTTTTCCCGGGAGCGGCCAGTTACTGCCTAGGTATCACTTGTTGTAAAACAGCTTCCCTGGCAGGGCAACGGCCGCCCCCTAGAGAGCTGAGTCCCAATCATGAGGGCATTTTGTCCAGACAGCCTGCTCCAGGGACAAAGGAATTAAGTTAACTCCGTTTTCTCTGCATCCCTGCCCGAGTCAGGGAACAATTGCTTGTGAAATACAAAGGAGTAGCAAGAGTTTCATATTTAGTCACAACAGATGTAAGGTCTGTCCCAGAAAGGAAGTGATTACCAGCAGACTATTTTAACAACTACTCAAAAATCACTAATCTTTAGCCTAAGAACAGGCCTCAAGGACCTTGCATTCCGCTTATATATTGTCTTTTGGCTACAGAACTGCGGCAACGTACACTTACATTCTCACTCACACTTCACTGTCTGTCTGCAAATGTCGGTCCTCTCAGCCTGGGGGCACAGGCAGAGGGGGCTAGTAAGCACGCAGACTCTGAAGCCAGCTGAGGGGTGACATTTGTAAAGCACCATTAGACAATAAAATGAACAAAACCAGGTGCTTATTCACAATCCAGGAGCTCAGCGTTAGAGACCCCGGGGCAGACGGGGTTACTCTCTGCCCCATGGGAAGGAGGCACCGAGGACACAGGGATGGGCTGCGCGACTTACCCCAGGCCCTAGAGAGGCTTAATGGTGAGCTGGACAACACCCTAGGCCTCCTAACTTCCACTCCCGTGCGGGCACGCCCCAAACATCAAGACAGAAAAACTGCAGCAGAAGGGACTTAGTTCAGACATTAGTAAATTCTCCTGACCGCAAAGGTTTTGGAAACACTGGAACGCATCACCAAGAAATATTGTTGGGAGTACTGTGTTCTGCACCTTTTAATAAAAGGGCAAACAATTTTTTTCTAGAATGATAATACAGGCAAATAAGGCAGACTTAAATGAACCATTCAAAACCCCTCTTGGTCACATATAATTCTATACTACTTCAACAGGCCAAAAAGAACGTATTTAAGAACACTAATTTTGCCTTCTTACTTGAATGCAGGGTCAGGGTCAGCAAACTAGAGCTCACGGGCCAAACCTGCCCACACCCCTTTGTTCCATACCATCCAGGGTTTCATGTGTTCTACAGATGTGAGTAGCTGTGGTAGAGACTGTATGACCCGCCCCCCCCTCCCCCCCGGCCTCCCCGAGGCTGAACACATTTACTATCTGGCTCTTCACAGAAAAGGAACACTAACTCTGCATTAGAACGCAGATAAAATTTCAAGTCGTGGTCTCCCCAGACACAAGCTGAGGGGCACTATACAATATTCCTCTGAACGTGTATTCCTAAAATAAGGTATCAAGGAGAAGCTAAACACTTCAAGATGCTTTATCGCAGGTAGAGCTAATATCCAAGCTATAATATCTCATGAGTTGTGGTAAGGAGATCTGAACAGTCCTTACCGGTATAACTCCAGGAAGACAACAGGCCTGATAAAAGCTTATTGCCTTGACCTGGGTAACAGTACTGCCTTCTTGGATGGAATAATTAGGCTCATATTCGTCTTCGTTTTCAGCGCCATTAATCAATGGCCTGTGTGAGTCTTCTTCGAAATTTTCTTCTGCCTCGATACCTGGGAGACCTAAAACAGTAAGAGCCACGATTTATAGAGTGCCTTCTGGATGCCTGGCACTGTGCAAGGTGCTTTGTATGTATCATTACTCATGGGGTCGAGATTATTTTTATCTCCACTTTACAGAAGAAGTAACTAAGGTTCAAGGCCAAAGTCAACCAAAGTTGATTAAGGTCACATAGCTAATAAGCAGCAAAGTCAGGACTCTGATTCTACTTTACTAACTAGATTCAAAGCAATGCTTTTTCAACGACATTATACTACCTCTATTACATTTAAGAAAACATTAATAACACACAATTAAACTAACATGTCTCTTCAATAACACGCAAAAGATGGAATTGTACATCTATTTGCTTCTGTGGTTTTGCTTGTATGTAACCACAGGTAAGTATCAACTAAATTCCTTTTATGAAGGGAGAGAAATCTGTCTGAAGAAGTGAAATGAGAAATAGATCATGCTAATTTCCAGTCAGTGTCTCAATTACAAAGCTCATTTGCAAATGGAGAGTTTTCCCTGAATCTAGAAAGGCGAGCCTCACTCCCCTCAAACGTCTGCAGCTGCGCCCAGTCAGCCAACCGGTGTCCGCGGAACACAAACAGCAAATACCACTCCTCCAACCCCCTGAAAGGAGCTCACAGTTCTCCTAGGGAACAAGAGACCGGCCGTGCTGGCCTCAGGTTTCTCTTCGCCCATAACAGTAAGACGTGTTGAACAGAAGGGACAGCTCCTCCTCACCAATTTCTTCTGGTGACACCAGGAGTCCAAAGAAGATGACGATCCCACCAGCAAACTGCACAGCCGCTGTCACCAGAAAGGCATACTGGAGAAGAGGAGAGAGGTGTTGTTTGCACACCTGGGATACTGCTTAGAGCACACCCACTAGAAGCACGTGTGGGGAAGGCGGGGGATCGGGTGGGAAGAAGAGGGCGATGGGGAAGGAAATGAGCACTGAGTGCTCAGGCTGTGCCAGGCACGGAGCTGTTTCACTTGTGTTTTCCACGCATTTTCCCCCGGAGGCTCAGAGAGGCCAGTTAAGGTCCCAGGGACAGTGAGTGGTACCACCACAACTGTGAAGTCAGGACTGGCTCCAAAACCTCATTCTCTGTCCCACAGAGCTTCCCACAAGAGACACTATCTGCCCTCGAAACTATTCTATCCAGTTGAGGGGATTAAACAATACACCAAACCATAGTACAAGGCATCAAGTAGGCGAATAAAGGGGAAGGCCCAGTCCTAATAAGAAACACAAATCGAAGGAAACAGCTAAACATCCTGGCGCAGCAACACGGTGTCTTCAGGAAGAGCTGAAAAGGCAACTTACGGTCCGTCCCAGCACACCTGAAGCAAAGGGACAGGGTGCGAATGAGAGAGAAAGCCTCCCGCGGGGTCAAAGCGGGGGCTTCTGCTAAGGGACAGCCAGGAATAAAACTGCTAGGAAAGGGTGAGATCAAGATTAAAGAACCTCAAAAGCCAGGCTGCACAGCGGAATTTTATTTAATAGGGAATGGGCCCTGATATGGACATAAATTTCTGGAAAACACAGTGACAAAATTAGTGTTTCCAGAAGCCAAATCTGGGAGCCGCACTTGAACCAAAATTCCCATCTGAGCCCAATTAGTACAATCCAGACGCAAAGCCAAAAAGCCCGGAATAAAGGTGACTGGGAATACAGGAAGGACTTCTCGTTGAGCCAAACTCGACCAAAATTCTTCTGAGACCAAACACCTGGTGAACTATTTCAAAATTTATCTACTTTTATTTTTTAAAAAGATTTTATTGATTTATTTGACAGAGAGAGACCCAGCGAGAGCGGGAACACAAGCAGGGGGAGCGGGAGAGGGAGAAGCAGGTTTCCCGCTGCTGAGCAGGGAGCCCGATGCGGGGCTCGATCCCATGACCCTGGGACCACGACCGGAGCCGAAGGCAGCCGCTTAACGACTGAGCCACCCCGGCGCCCCAATTTATCTACTTTTTAAAAGAGCAACTACACTTACTTTTAATTATTTAGGGTTTTGAATACATCACACTTCCACATGATCCAAGCAACAAAAAGTGGATGGATAGTAAAATCTCTCCCTCCCACCTCTTCCCCCGTCCACTTAATCCCCATTTCCCTAACATATAACCATTGCTGTTATTTGATTTCTACTTCCCAGAGACTGTTTTAGAAATACAGTCCAATACAAATATATACTCTGATTCTTCCTCCATTTTACAAAAATGGCATCGTTCAGCACACACTGTTCTGTACCCTGGCTTGCTTCACTTAACAAACCTTGGAGAACTTTCCCTATCAGGACCCAGAGCACTTCCGAATTCCACTTCACAGCTGTGCCACCTTCCCTTGCACAGATGTGTCACACTGTGTCTCCCTCCTGGTTCACATTTGTAACCAGTTTTTTGCTCTTACAAACAACACTGAAATAACCACGTAGATACATCACTTTGTACACGTGGAAGTATATTCACCCGTGGGATTAATTCATGGAGGTGGACAGCTCGGTTAGAGCAGGTGTCATTTTGATAGACAGTCTCAGACTGACTCCAAGAGGGGTCAATCCTCATAAGCACAAAATGGTATCAAGTTTATAGATTCTTACCAATATAATAAGTATACAGCATAGTTTCTTTCTTCTCTTTTTCTTTCTTTTTTACAGTGTAGTTTTAATTTGCATTTCTCCACCAAATAACACCTAAGCTCCACAGGGCAAAGTTTTTCTTTTTTGGCCAGTGCTCTATTCTCTACTGCCTAGGGGCACTTAGAGAACTGTGATATGTATTTACTGAATGGGACAGTGAATAAGTTACAAATGAAGTGGAATATCTTGTCACCTATTTCAAAGCCATTTCTATTTGAACAACACATTCAAATCCTTTACCTTTCTTTTTGTGTATTGTTGGTCTTCTTATCAATTTGCAGGTCCTCTTTACATATTAGGGAGATTAGCTCTTGATCTGTGACATGAATTGCAAATACTTTTTTCCCACTTGATTATACTGTCTTTAGACTTGGTATTTTTTCCAAGAATAATTTCTGTGTTTGAAATTCTCAGAAGTTTGTCTACTTTTAATATAAGCCTTGCCCCACCCAAACACAGCTCTACACAGTTCTAGATGGCCACAGTATTATTTCCTAAAAAACAAAACATATTATATGTACTCAAGAAAAAGTTAGAAGGAAATACCTACCTCATACCCGTACTGCAGAACAGAAGAAGCTAGGCATGCTCCCAAAATATTGCCCACCGAAGCACAGGCGCTCCAGAGACCAAAAACAACTCCTCGTCTAAGACAGAGAACAGTGACAAACAGAAGACAACAGAATCGGAATGAATTCTGGTGCAGTTCAAATACAAAATGGACAAAACCGTGAAAGTTCACATTCCAAAGAATCAACATTCTATCTTAAGATTTTTTTAAATTATACCCAAATGACAAAACATCAGGTCACTTTAAGATAGCATTAAACTAGGGGTGCCTGGGTGGCTCAGTGGTTGGTTAAGTGTCTGCGTTAGGCTCAGGTCATGATCCCAGGGTCCCAGGGAGTCTGCCTCTCCCTCTCCCCATCCCTGCTCCTGCTTTCTCTCTCTCACTCTCTCTCATGTGCATACTCTCTAATAAGTAAATAAAATCTTTAAAAAAAAAAATAATATTACACTAAAGTTCAATTTCGGGCGCATCACAAGACACTGTTAAGAGAATTTTGAAAGTACGCCACAGAGTAGGAGGAAATATTTGCATATCGCTTATCTAATAAAAGATTCACATCTGGAATATAAAGAACTCTCAAAACTCAGTAATACAAAAACAATCCAGTGGCGCTGGCTGGCTCAGTAGGTGGAGCGTGCAACTCTTGATCTTGGGGTTGTAAGTTCAAGCCCCATGTTGGGTGTAGAGATCACTTTAAAAAAATTAAATCTCGGGGCGCCTGGGTGGCTCAGTCGTTAAGTGTCTGCCTTTGGCTCATGTCATGATCCCAGGGTCCTGGGATCCAGCCCCGAATCGGGCTCCCTGCTCAGTGAGAAGTCTGCTTCTCCCTCTCCCACTCCCTCTGCTTGTGTTCCCTCTCTCGCTGTGTCTCTCTATATCAAATAAATTTTAAAAAAATCTTTAAAAATAAATAATTAAATCTTAAAAAAATCCAATAAAATGTTAAATAGTATGAATGTACAATCATCTCAAGATAAAAAGTTTTTTTAAAAAAAGAAAGTTTTTGAAAAAGAGGCTTCATGCACACAAAAACATGATGCAAATAAACACATAAAAAGGTGTTCAACATCACCAAACATTAGGAAAATGCAAATTAAAACCACAATGCTGTACTACATACCTACTAGGATAGCTAAAAGAGAAAAGACCACATGTATGTGTTGGCAAGAGACACAGCAACTAGAGCCCTTACACTCTGCTGAAGAGAATGTAAAATGGTAAAAACCACTTTGGAAGAGTCCGCCGGTTTCTTTCTTTCTTTTTTTTTTTTAAAGATCTTATTTGAGTCAGAGAGAGAGCACAAGCAGGGGGAGTGACAGGCAGAGAGAGAAGCAGGCTCCCCGCCAAGCAGGGAGCCCGACATGGGACTCAATCCCCGGACCCCGGGATCATGACCCGGGCCGAAGGCAGATGCTTAACCGACTGAGCCACCCAGGCATCCCAACCGAGGTTTCTTAAAAAGATAAACACACACCTACCATATGACCCAGCCATTCCACTTTGACATATTCATCCAAGGAAAATGAAAGCATATGTTCATACAAGGATTTGTACACAAACATTCACAGGGGCTTTATTTGTAATAGCCAAAAACTGACAACAACCCAAATGTTCACCAACAGGTGAAAAGATAAATTGTGATACAATCGATTACTGTTCAGCTATAGAAAGGAATGAACTATCGATGCACACAACATGACTGGGTCTCAGAATAATTACACTGAATGAAAGTAGACAAGAAACAGTATATACTGTCTGATTCTATTTATATAAAATTTGAGAAAATGCAAATTAACCTAAAGTGACAGAAAGCTGATCAACAGTTACCTGGAGATGGCAATGGGAGGGAGGGAGAAGGTAACAGGAAGAGGGAGGAGAGGAACTACCAAAGGGCATGAGGAAACTCTTGGGGGTGATGCATATGCCCATTTTCTTAACTGTGATGGTGGTTTTAAGGATGTATGCAGGCTGAACTTCATCAAATGGTACGTCTTAAATATGTGCAGCTTATTACATATCTTAATAAATCCATTTAAAAAAGAGGGGGGAAGGTAAAGAATCGAGTGGAAGGAAAACTAGCTATTACAACAGTCCTGGAGAAAAATGATTAGTTCTGAACACAGGCAATGGCAGTAGGGCTGGTAAAAGAAAGATGAGTTAATTTGTTTTTTAAAGATTTTATTTTTAAATAATCTCTACACCCAACATGGGGCTCAAACTCACGACCTTGAAATCAAGAGTCACATGCTCTTCCGACTGAGTAAGCCAGGTGCCCCAAATTAATTTTTTTAACATCAAAATTTGTATTTTATTCTATTTGATACATATATATTTATTTTTTAAATGTTTTATTTATTTATTCATGAGAGTCAGAGAGAGAGAGAGAGAGAGGCACAGGCAGAGGGAGAGGGAGAAGCAGGCTCCCCGCAGAGCAGGGAGCCTGATGCGGGACTCGATCCCAGGACTCCGGGATCATGACCTGAGCCGAAGGCAGACGCTTAACCATCTGAGCCACCCAGGCGCCCTGATACATATATTTTTAAATGTGTTTTTTTTTTTATAAGGAATTTCTATACCCCACATGGGGCTCAAACTCATGACCCCGGGATCAAGAGTGACATGCTTTTCTGACAGAGCCAGCCAGGTGCCCCTCTATTAATATCACACTATGTTAAGTCTAGATTATTTAGCTTTTTTTTTTTAAAGATTTTATGTATTTATTTGACAGAGAAAGAGACAGCGAGAAAGGGAACACAAGCAGGGGGAGTAGGAGAGGGAGAAGCAGGCTTCCCGCTGAGCAGGGAGCCCGATGTGGGGCTCGATCCCAGGACCCTGGGACCATGACCTGAGCCGAAGGCAGATGCCCAACGACTGAGCCACCCAGGCACCCCTAGATTTCTTCGCTCCTTAAACATTTTTATAACCTCACTGAGACAGAAGGCGTCTTAGAAGCGAACAGGAAGACAACACAGCAGAGTGAAAAATAGTTTGTTCAGAAGTCCTAGCTCTGCTGCTTCTAGCTGTGCGATCTCAAGCGGGTCACGGCCAGTGTTCTCAACTAGAACATGCTATGCTCCTCACAGCACTGAGCTCAGTGCTATGTGCAAAAGGGGTTGGTACTGCACGAGTGTACATGTTAGTTTGACAAGCCTAAATCTGCTTAAAAACTATGACCCTGGGGGCGCCTGGCTGGCTCAGTCAGCACAGTGTGAGACTCTTGATCTCAGGGTTGTGAGTTTGAGACCCACAATGGGTGTACAGATTATGTACGAATAAAATCTTCTTTAAAAAATAAAAACTATGACCCTGATAAAGGGGCATGATTCATCCGAAGTTAACAGCTTTTTAAGGCAATGTCTTCAACAGATCACTTAATTCCCTGGGGTCCCAACTTTTTCTACCTAGAAAACAAATAATTTGAACTAGATAATCTCTATGTTCTCCCCAGTGTTCAAACGCCCTGCCCTGGTCCTCTAAAATATATAAAACCTAGCAAGAGGGTCCTGGAGGAAAGTGTCAGAAGGTCAGGCTCTGAATAACACTGGCTAACCAAAGACATGATTTGAGAAGAAACTAGTTGAGGGGCACCTGGGTGGTTCATTTGGTTGAGCAGCTGACTATTGATTTTGGCTCAGGTCGTGATCATGGGGTCCTGGGATTGAGCCCCAGGTTGGGCTCCATGCTCAGCAGGGAGTCTGCCATGGAGCCTGCTTCTCCCTCTCCTTTTGCCTCTCCCCTGGCTCATGCTTTCTCTCTCATATAAATAAATAAAATCTTTAAAAAAAAAACGAGGGCCGCCTGCGTGGCTCATCCTGTTAAGCATCTGCCTTCGGCTCAGGTCATGATCCCAGGGTCCTGGGATTGAGCCCCACATCGGGCTCCCTGCTCGGCGGGAAACCTGCTTCTCCCTCTCGCACTCCCTTTGCCTGTGTTCCTGCTCTTGCTGTCTCTGTCAAATAAATAAATAAAATCTTAAAAAAAAAGAAGTCACTAGCACACTGAAGTATAGTCAGAGTATTCTCATTAAGTGGCACTTATTCCACCCGCAAGAAAGTTCACAGGTAAACTTTCATGATGTTACAGATCCTTAGCCAGCAGGCATCATGACTCCCATCATGAAACTAGGGAGGCTGGAAACCCAAGGGAAGCCAGGCAGAGCATGCACTGATCACTTGGTGGGTGGATAATGTCTGTTGCATACACTGGCCTATGGTAAAAGAGTAAACAAAAAAGACCAAGCCATAGATGAAATAAATGTGTATCTCACAATATATAAATATTTATCCAGGAAAAATGAAAGAAATCCAAATTAATAATATTCCTGAAATCAGAACGTCACCAAAAAGGCAAACAACAAAGCCAAGTCTTTGAGTATCTCAAGTTATTTTCCATCCTGTAAATGAAATATAGCTCTTCTTCCTGGTAGCATGGAAAATACTCTAGCAGATGCCCACCCTCATGCCGTGGCCTGCATCACACATAAACTCATACACCATCTGACAACTACTTGAAGGTTTAGGGGAAAAAATGTCCAATTTGGGCTTTTAAGTCCCAAATTTTGGCATTCTTCATCCGCATCTTATTAGAGTCTTCGTTATGTGATCTTAGGCAAATCCCATAGGTAATTTTTGGCCTCAGTTTCCTCACCTTTATTTATTTATTTTTTTTAAAGATTTTATTTATTTGACAGAGAGAGACACAGTTTGAGAGGGAACACAAGCAGGGGGAGTGGGAGAGGGAGAAGCAGGCTTCCCGCTGAGCAAGGAGCCTGACGCAGGGCTCAATCCCAGGACCCTGGGATCATGACCTGAGCCGAAGGCAGACACTTAACGACTGACCCACCCAGGTGCCCCAGTTTCTTCACCTCTAATGTAAGAAGGTAAAACTAGACCAGTGAGTCTCAAAAAAGAGAAGGGAAGGCAAAACCCACAGGAAGACACATGATGGGATGGCATGTGAGATTTATTTTATCATGTTATGTTACTTATGTTCTGTAAAGGGAAGATTTTTTATTAAAAATTGAGATGTAATGCCTTAGCCACGCTCAAAATCTGACCATGGCCAGTGAAGTATTAAGAAGTGCCTCACTGGGATGCCTGGGTGGCTCAGTTGGTTAAACATCCAACTCTTGATTTCAGCTCACGGTTGTAAGATCGAGCCCCATGTCAGGCTCCATGCTGGGTGTGGAGCCTGCTTAAGATTCTCTCTTTCCCTCTGCCCCTCCGCCTGCTCGCGTGCATTTGCGCCTTCTCTCTCTCTCTCAAAAAATAAAGAAAAAGAACGTGACTCACTGGGCTACGCCATCCCCCAAGTCCACACCATTTCCTGTAATGCACTCCAACATGAAAGCTTCTCTCTCTCAACTAGTCTAACTTTCTAAAACAGAGAAAAGATGCGGGCAGTGTCGAAAAGATCGACTGAAATGATGACAAGTCTGAGTAATCTCAAATTAAAACCACTTAAAAAGAGAAATTAAAGAGGAAGGGAGAGGCATACCCAGCTTTCCCAAACCAGTTGCCCATAACAGCAACCACGCAGGGCCAACCAGTGGACTGCAGCAGGCCATTTACAATCCACAGACAGCAGTAGAACCCCTTGTTGTAGAAATGCAGCCATTCTGTGACTGTGCCAAAGACGAACACCTGAGAGACGAAGGGAAGAAAAGGGAACATGTGACATCCACACAGACACCTTTAGGGACTCCCAACTGCCTACCACGCTTACGTTTGTGCGTGAAGAGACACATTCAAAGGTCTAGGTCCTAAGAGACCTGTGCCGACTCTTCAGATGCTCCTGTTCAGAGCAGCACCGAGTGAGTGAGACACCCACCAAACCACCACCACTGACCAGAGACGTCAAACACGATGCTCGTTAATGATTACCCTTGTCTGACTTGTGTCTGAAGCTCTAAGAAGTTCAATCCTCGTTGTTCAACTTCATTAGACAACGCTTTCTGTTTTCTCGTCCCCAGGTGCATGTGTGTGGAGGACTATTATAGGGACTGACTGAGGTCACATATGTGTGGTCAGGGCAGTGCCATGCACACTGTGGGGACCAGGACGCGCCAGCTACGGTCCTTACTGCAACCGTTAAGAGAACCAGTGTAACCTGTGATCTGCACAGTAATTCAGGAGCATTCTCCAAGTCACTGACTTTCTTTTGGCATTTTGCTAAAGTGGATGTTTTATCAGTAGTCAAAGTTTCTTTTGGAATATTATGCATGGGCTAAAAACTAGTATGTACAATACTGTAGGATTCCATTCTGGAAAAAGCACAACTGTAAGGACAGAAAAATGGTCAGTGGTTGCCAGAGGCTGGGGGAGAGGTCGGGGAGAGAGTGGTGGTGACACAACTATGCTCGTTTGTCAAAACTCAGAACTACACACCAAGAAGGGTGAGTTTATGCACATACTTCAATTTTTCAAAAACTGTGAAAAAGCAAAACAAAATGTACACAGGTTTTAAAACAATATGTATATACATGTGGGTCAGCAGGCCATGAATAAGTGAAGTGTGTCAATCTCTCAAACAGCAGATACTGGAAAGCAATAATAAAATTGGGTCTAATCTAACTCCATGCTTTCATTCAACCAACAAAAATTCCTCACTAGGAGCTAGGAAACAAAAAAAAGATGCATCAAACGTGGATCTTGGCCTCTCTGGCACTTCATTAGCCAGGCGTTGTTCACAAGCCTCACACACAGAAACCCATATAACTGTCCCTACGAGCCTGGCAGGAGGTACTCAAACGAGAAGGCTGAAGCACACAGCAATCACACCTGGGAGAGGGCAGATGAGGGACAGACACCCAGGGAGTCCAGGTCTTGGGAAATCTGTGACCTCAACCACCGTGCCACAGACTCCTGGGGAAAGCAAGAATGATACAGAAATCAGTGGACTACCTCGTCGACAACCTCAGTGCCTTCAAAGAAACACAGGAGGGGGAGCACAGAAGAGGAACCGATTACTTTTAAGAATGAATGAGGTCAGTAAAGGAAGACATTGTGAAGGAAGTGCCATTTGGCCAATAACTTGCTGGTGACATTGAGTGAGACTATGGAGAGCTGAAAAGAGCCATTCAAGGCAGGAAGAAGAGCAAGTGCAAACGTAGTGAGGCAGAAAGGCACAGGATACGTAAGGACCATAGAAAATAGTTTGGCCAGAGCCAAGTGGTGAAGTGCAGTGACAGACATGACTGTCAAGACGGGCCATGACCCGGTTCTCAAGAGCACCAAATGCCGTGCTATTTATGCTTGGCTCTTGTGCTCATTTTGGCAGCACGTATACTATTTATGTGTGGCTCTGGTGCCGAGCCATGGAAGGGGCCTGATCCAAATCTCACTTTAAAAAGACTCCCCTGGGGGCACCTGGGTGGCTCAGTCGTTAAGCGTCTGCCTTCAGCTCGGGTCATGATCCCAGGGTCCTGGGACCGAGCCCCGCATCAGGCTCCCTGCTCCGTGGGAAGCCTGCTTCTCCCTCTCCCACTCCCCCTGCTTGTGTTCCCTCTCTCGCTATGTCTCTGTCAAATAAATAAATAAAATCTTTAAAAATAAATAAAAATAAAAAAACCTGAAGATTAATTTTACTTTTCTATTCTACATATAGAAATAGGGGGGGTACTTGGATTCTAAAATACCCAACCAAGATGATGATATTGATGATGATGATGATGATGATGATACCTTTTCAACTTACCACTAGCGCAGAAGAGCACATGCCAAAAGACAGAACCCATCGTAAATTAAGCCGATCTCCAACAATTCCACTGATGAAAAGGCCCTAAAAATAAAGCATTTTATTTTACAGCTCTTAATAACAGCACAGCCTGACAAAAGGAAGATGTTTTGCCAAGCAAGTAGGGAAATAAAACACTAACATGACTCAAAATTAGGCTTCATTCTTATGCCCAGACTAGCTGTCTCCATCAGTTTCACAAACGTTTCATGAAATGACAGTGCACTTCTGCACATTATACTATAAACCAACTCACGCACCAAAATATTGTAATCCAGTGTGAACTTTGATTCTACCAAAAGCAGATCCCCCTCACTGCCTAAAAGGAGACTGGAAAAATAAAAATAAAAACAAAATGGAACAAAACTAGGAATACTAATAAAACAAGCACACAAATATATTTCATTTTCTAGAACAGATCAACTCTTAAAGATCAGTTATCTGCATTCCCAGAGGCTGCTCTTAGCCATCTGCATTCTGAATCAAGATATGTTACAACATGTCCTGCACCACAGAAGCTTCTGGGGCACAGGCACTGCCTGTTTAATCTGACCTTTGGGTTTCATGACCTCACGAGGCGGGGAGAGTCGGGACGCCAAGACAGTAATTAGTTGAGGATAAGTACAAATGTTCTGCCTTCTGCTCTCCTCCCACTAAGTGGCCGGAAATAAAAACCTGGGTCATGGTAGCAAGGCAAACTAAAAAGCCCAGGGCAATACACTTAAGTTTCTTCCATAAATATGTAAAATGAATAAACACCCTGACTGAAAACCTAAATCCAGATACAAGTGTTTCTGATCAACTGACATCTACATGAGAGAAAATTTACATGATGTGTCTCATTATGGTCAACCTGTCACAACCTCAAAAGAGGCACCTGTAAGCTTTCGATTCTGTGCTCTATAGCTGCCACTCACATGTCTTATGCTAAATATAGTAAAGGGTGTGAAGAAAATCTCTCAGTGTTTCAGATTAGGGATTCAATTCATTCTGTGTTGTTCCAAATGCCTGCATGACGCCTGGAAGCTACAGAAGGACATGCAGCTTGATATAAAGAAGTATGATCACTGACGTTTCATGGTACCTTTTATCTCCTAAATCTATTTAATCCTAGGGATAGGTATTATCACAACTCTATAGAAGAGGAAACTAAAGATCAAAAGAAGGTTAAATTCCATTTCAAAAAAGTTTCACACAGCTAGTTGACAGTGGTAGAGCTGGTCTTTGCACTAGACTACACCGCTTCTTAAAATACTCCATAAAAGGCTCAAAGAGAAGCACCCCTGGGAGTGCTCCAGCCAAAGCCGGATGACCCTATACTGGCATTTCATACAGAAAACGCCCAGGGTAGGGAGCATGGCTACATGATCTAAGGCCTGCTCCAATTGTTTCTACAAGTTTCCTCTTTGAAGAAGACATTCCAATAACTGCCCAAATAAATATTCAGAGAGTACTTTAGGACTTTCACCGGGTATTTCACATCACTTGGACATTCGTAATTAAAAGGCTTTTTATGGGGCACCTGGGTGACTCAGTCTGTAAGTGTCTGATTCTTGATTTCGGCTCAGGTCATGGTTTTGGGGTTGTGGGATTGAGCCCCATGTAGCTTGACAGGGAGTCTGCTTGGGATTCTCTCTCTCTCTCTCTCTCTCTCTCCCTCTCTGCCCCTCCCCCTGCTTGCATGTGCACACATGCTCTCACTCAGAGAAGTAAACCTTTAAAGAAAAAAGGCTTTTGTATAACTGTACACATTTTCAAAAGAGGAAATCAGACACTGGGAAGAAAGGAGGACCACGCATGGTGCGTGGGTCCAGTGGCTACCACCACTTCCCACAGCCTTAATTCAGCAACCACCAGACTTGCTCCCTACAACCACAGAGAGATCCCAGCTGCCCCAACCAAGACCACGACCTCAAGACAGGGAACTAGCCCCTGCCCTGCTGGTATGGCTGCCGGGACACCACCATCCCACAGTTCTCCTCCTTGACTGCTCCACCTCAGCCCTGCTCACCCATTCCTCATGTCCCCTGCCTCTAAGTACAGAAAGCCCTATTCCTCTTCTCTATCCTCACCCGTTCCCTTGATGATTTCATCCAAACTTGTAACTGAAAATTATCTAGATGCCAAGGACTCTCAAATTTGTACCACCAGCCTGAACCTCTACCTTGAACTCCAGATTCACATAATCTAGTGTCTATTCTTCATCCTTTGGGCAACAATAGGTATCTCCCACATAACATGTCCAAAAGACATTTCCCCAACAGCCTACCCTCCCCATCGTCTTCCACTCTGTCGTGATATTTCCTCCCTAGAGTCCTTCTCAACACCTCTCTTTCTCTTATATTTCACATTCAACAAAAAAAAGAATTATTGGTTCTACCTTCAAAACACAGTTAAAACCAACTCTTCCAACCTCTGTTACTCCCACCCTGGATCTAAGCCACCATCATCCTTCACCTCAAAATTGGAATAGCCTAACCTGTCTCCTTATTTCTGTCTCTGCCCTTTGGTCTAGTCTCCCAGGGCAGCAAGTGCGCCTGTCCAAACACAGGGCAGATCCTGGTACTCCTCTGTGCAAAACCTTCCAGGGCTCCCATCTCACTCAAGATTAAAGCCAAAGCCCTAAAAGTCTGAGCCCCATACCTTCTCTGGCCTCACTTCCTGTCACTCTGTTCCAGTCAACCTGACCTCACTTACCCACGTCAGGTCTTTGCTCAAATACCCCCCCCCAACCTGAGGTCTTCCCCAGCCATCCTACTTAAATTACAACTCCCACCCACGGCTATTTATTCCCCTTTTCCTGCTTTTTTCTCCACAGCACCTACCCCCTTCAACCATACTCTCTATTTGCTTATGTATAGCACTGTATTACTGTTTGTTTTCCTTAGATCCCACTTCAAGAATGTAAGTTTTACAAAGCTAGGGATTATTCCTGTGTTGCTCACTGATGAACTCCCACAGACCTGGCACGTGCTAGGTGCTCAGTAAATTATTTGTCAAATGGATGAATAAATGAATGGACGGGTGGGTGGGTGGGTGGGTGGGTGGATGGATGGATGGTTGGATGGGACACAGAATATAAACTTCAGCGATGCTGAACTCTCCTCAGTCAGCAAATTCTAGAATTCCTTACAAACTTAATAAGGTTGGGCGTCATTTCCATTTACATCTTTCCTCAACCTAAAACCCCCAAATTCTAAAACTTACCACAGCATAAGAGAAGAGGAAAATAGTATCCAGTGTCCCGAGGAAAAGAGTGGCTTCCTCTGCGCTGGGAAACAAATGGTTGCTGCTCCAAATCTAGAGCAACACAACAAGAACCACGTCAGTCCCCACTGGTACCTGTCAGTCCTTCCTCTTTCTCAAAGCACCTTCATCTACAGCCTCTGCCCACCCTCACAGAATCCTGGGGAGGTTTAATAGAGGAAACCTGCTGAAAGGTCTGCAAGGTCAAAGCTATTTGCGTAACACTGAAATGTTATCTGCTTTTGTCCTTTAACTTTTCCCTTGATGGTGCAAACGCAGTGGGGGGTAAAACTCCTGTGGGTCAGCAGGAGACAAGGCAGTTATACTAAACCATACCATTAACCACTATATCAAAAAAATAATAATAATCGCTATATTTACTGCCACGGTCACAGTTTAAAAAAAAAAAAAGCCAACTTCACTTAAGAACATCCTTGGTGGGGCGCCTGGGTGGCTCAGTTGGTTGGGCGTCTGCCTTCGGCTCAGGTCATGATCCTGGAGTCCCGGGATCGAGTCCCGCATCGGGCTCCCTGCTCGGCGGGGAGTCTGCTTCTCCCTCCGACCCTCTTCCCTCTCGTGCTCTCTATCTCTCATTCTCTCTCTCTCACATAAATAAATAAAATCTTTAAAAAAAAAAAAAAAAAGAACATCCTTGGTACATGCTAAATGCTCGATAAATACTTGTGGAGTAGTGGGGCCCCTGGGTGGCTCGGTCGGTTGAGCGCTGGACTCTTGATGTCAGCTCAGGTCATGATCTCAGGGTCGTGAGATCGAGCCCCACGGGCTCCGTGCTCAGCGCAGAGTCTGCTTGTCGCTCTCCCTCTATTCCACCCCCTCACACATGCTCTCTCTGTCAAATAAATAAAAATCTTAAAAAAAATTTTTTGTTGTTGAGCAGTAAGAAATGTTAATTTTATTAAATCTGGCCCCTGAGTACACTTATTTTTAACACCCTGTATGCCGGAGTGGAGAGTGTGTAGCAGCACTGGGCACAGCAAAGTACTGGGGCTGTGCTGAGGGAAAGCACTTGGCAGCTGTGTGAGGTGCAAGCGAGGAGACTGTTTTTTTACTTGAAAGAATGACTGACAGACAAGCTATAGTTACTCAGATTTGGGTATTTGGCAGATATTTCCTCAAAAAAGAACGATAAAGCCTGTCACTTCAGAATCCATTCAAGGTAAAGACAGACAAATGGATCTTAATGTAAGGGTATAAAAAGTTAATTCATACAGTTTCAGATTCCACATGGCAACTAACCTCTAAGAAACTGCCACTTGTCAAATTCTGGTGTAGTATCAAAGATGAATGCCCACAATTAACTGAAAAGGCTATTAAAATACTTCTCCCCTTCCCACTATGTATCTGTCAAAGGTCAAAATCTCTTCGTATAGTTCAAAGGATCATGTTGCAAGAGACTGAATTCAAAAGCAGACGTGAAAGTCTACTATCTTTTATTAAGCCAGACATGATGAAATCTGCAAAAATGTAAATCAATGCCACTCTCCTCATTAAGTGATTTTGTTTCAAAAAATCATTTTTCATAAAAAGTTATTTATGTTAACACATTATGAGTTTATTTAATTCACTTAAAAATAACTAAAAAACCAATGTATTTTTTAAAGATTTTACTTATTATTTATTTTAGAGGTCGGGGGAGAGGCAGAGGGAGATGGAGAGAGAGAATCTCAAGTAGACTCTGTGCTGAGTATGGAACCTGACGTGGGGCTTGACCCCAAGACCCTGAGATCACAACCTGAGCCAAAATCAAGAGTCAGATGCTTAACCAACTGAGCCACCCAGGCAAGCCTCCCCTTTTTATTATTGAAAACCAATATATTTTTTTTTCAATTTTTAGTTTTAGTTTCTAAAACACTAAGTATCTAAAAATATGAACCCAGGGGCGCCTGGGTGGCTCAGTTGGTTAAGCGACTGCCTTCAGCTCAGGTCATGATCCTGGAGTCCTGGGATCGAGTCCCACGTCGGGCTCCCTGCTCAGCGGGGAGCCTGCTTCTCCCTCTGACCCTCCTCCCTCTCATGTACTCTCTCTCTCTCTCTCTCATTCTCGCTCTCTCAAATAAATAAATCTTTAAAAAAAAATAAAATAAAATAAAAAAATAAAAATAAAAATATGAACCCACATAACCAAAAGCTCTTTGGGATCCTCAGAGCAAAAATTTAGAGAACTACAGGAATAAATGATTTCTGAGATGGGTTGTCACAGAAAAGAAATTCTGACTTTAGAATATTAAGAAGAAAAATCACAATCAGCAAAAAAAAAAATCTTTAAAACAAAGTAAAATTACAAAATATATAAAGTGTGATTCTAAAGGATTGGGACTCACTTCTGTGTGGCTTATGGCACCGGTCTTGCTCCTTTAACACCACCTCACACTGCTGCCATGACAGAGAAGAGCCTACAAAGCTAAGATCCAGCAGTGTGCTAAGCGGGGCCCTAAAGTTCTCCAGTTAGACTTATTTTGCCACATTTTCCCTCAGACTTTGACCCTGATGTTCATCAGGACCCAGGACTAGGCCCTGTTGGGCATACACCAATGTGAGCTAGAGACCACGGCCTCAAGCAACTGCTCGAAGATTCTGGAGTTTTTCTTTATTCTCTCAAGAGGTCACCAAAACTCCCTGCAGGTGTGGCTTTCACAAGAACTGACAGACTTGAAACAGCTTTCTTCTGCTTCACTGCCAGAATTCAGCTGAAATATACGTTTGATGGCTTACTTAACAAATAGAACACAAAACCAAACCAAAAACTAAAAAAAACAAGTAGGACTAACACAAAGATACAGAAAATAGGATAACAGAAAAAGCCTAGAAAAGAAAGTTTACTTCAATCACAGAAGTCAAAATCAAGACACATACTAGTTAGTGAGAAATGGTCCGTGTAAACAGAGTGAATCATCCAATGTTTCATGAAAGTCACTGACAAAATGACTTTACCATGCTGAAACCCCCACACGCTTCAGTGGTTTAAACTGGCCTGCGTGTATGTACAATTATCACGTGAACCCACCGGCCTGTATGAATGTGGGGGTTTCCTGTGTCTGGTGGGGAGGGTTTGCACGAATCTATGAGAACAGCTGCATGCTGAGGCACTTCCTGGAAACACGAAATTGTGTGCTTATACCAACAGTGACAGTGTGGGTTTCCTAAGCGAGAATGTTCAAGTGAGGGCGAGGCATGGTATGGGGACCTACTGACAAGAGCTTCCAGCAGTGGTGAGCAGAGGATGAGCTCATGATGACCTGCGTCCGGGGTCTGTTCTCTGCCTACAGTGAGTGGTATCAGTTGACGTGAGGTTCTTCAGGGGAAGAGTGGCTGTGGATGAGCTTGAGATGGAAAGCTGAGGACACCCTGAATCCCGCTTCCCTCTCCTGGACAGTGGAGGCTCCCCACACTATTCTCATGAAAGGACTGTACTGTCTGGAGAGGTAAGGCTTTTTAATTTAGTGAACAAAATTCTGTTTACAATTTCCCGTCAAGTTGTCTGACTTGTCAAATTTAACCATTACCTCCTTATTATCTCTAAACATAGATATTATGTTATGTTCACTGGCTGTTTTCAATGTTTGTGCAAATCAGCGGGATCCATTATAGATTCTCAAGGAAAAGACACTGTATGTGCTTAATTATTTTTGTAAAGCACCTAAGATAGCTATGCATAAAAATGAAAGCTATCATAAGTAATTTTTGACGATGCTGACACTTAAGAAAGTATTTTTCAGAATAATTCCACATAAACTTCCAGTTCTAAGAACGCTTCCCACTTTGGACAAGAAAGGAGGTCTCAAAGGAAAGCCAGGGTTGACAGTTACAGACCCAGAAGCACAGGAAGAGTGAAAGGCACAGATGGCCCCAGCAGCTCCACTCCCAGCAGTGGGCTTCAGGAAGGAAAAAAAACCAGACCTTAAGGTCTAAAGAAAGGAACGGAAGGTCAGCACTGCTGTCCATGACAGCAGAGACGGAATTACAAACATCTCCAGGATCAGTCGGAACTTGACTTCTATATAACCAATCCATCCAAACTACTTAATCCATAGTTCTGAAAAACCAGAATGGTGAAACCTATTTTAGCAGCAATTAGAGTAAATAAACAGCTAAGCAGAAAAGTTAATGCAAGTCCCATAAGAGCTAATAATGTGACATAGTAACTGGCAGGAAAGAGTTAACACGGCAGACTTGGGGGGAGGAGGAGTTGGTTAGCCTGGTGATGGGTATTAAGGAGGGCACATACTGCATGGAGCACTGGGTGTTATACGAAAACAATGGATCGTGGATCACCACATCAAAAACTAATGATGTGATGTATGGTGACTAACATAACATAATAAAATTTTTAAAAATTCAAAAAAAAAAAAAACAAACAAAAAACACGGCAGGCCTGAGACTATTCTCCTCAAAAGGGCCTACTTGTGGGCGCCTGGGTGGCTCAGTTGTTAAGCGTCTGCCTTTGGCTCAGGTCATGATCCCAGGGTCCTGGGATCAAGCCCCGCATCGGGCTCCCTGCTCGGCGGGAAGCCTGCTTCTCCCTCTCCCACTCCCCCTGCTTGTGTTCCCTCTCTCGCTGTGTCTCTCTCTGTCAAATAAATAAATAAAATCTTAAAAAAAAAAAAAAAAGGGCCTACTTGTGAAGTGAGCCCCTTGGCTGGCATCTGGGAACTGGGATTTTGGGAGGGTTCCCATCCATCCTTGCTAAGAGTGGTTCACTGTACCTAAACTGTTTGTACAAACAATGTGGTTTATGCTGAACCTGCTTTCCTTCTGAGAGTCTAGAATTGTTGTGCATGCCAGGCACAGGGTGCCTACATGACCAATCCCAATAAAAACACTGGGCACTGAGTCTCTAATAACCTTCCCTGGTAGACAAGATTCCACCAGTGTTGTCACAACTTGTTGCTAGAAGAATTACATCCATCCCATGCACTCCACTGAAAAAACACTCTTGGAAACTTGCACCTGGCTTCCTCTAGACCTCAGCCCATTGAGGTTTTCTTTGAATATTCAGCAGGCTGTCATGTAGCGGAAATCGACTACTATGCGTGGCTCAGAAGAAAACCCAAGATCAAAATTAAACAGCAGAATAGTTTTCCCTCAATACAAGAAAGAACTTCCTCAAAGTATTAAAGCAGAAGGTGAGTGAGCATCTTTCAATAATGACAAAGGAAGATTCCATTCTGGCTGAGCGGTCAGAGCACACAACCCCTCTAAGGCCACTCTGTTCTGAAGGTTTATGACAAGTCACTTGATCATTTAGACATACTCACTGTGCACACAACACTAGTCAAGACTCAGTGTGAAATCTAGTCCTCTAGAAATCGAAATCAAAACCTCAATGAGATATCACCTCACGCCAGTCAGAATGGCTAAAATTAACAAGTCAGGAAACGACAGATGTTGGTGAGGATGCAGAGAAAGGGGAACCCTCCTACACTGTTGGTGGGAATGCAAGCTGGTGCAGCCACTCTGGAAAACAGTATGGAGGTTCCTCAAAAAGTTGAAAATAGAGCTACCATATGACCCAGCAATTGCACTACTGAGTATTTACCCCAAAGATACAAATGTAGGGATCCGAAGGGGTACGTGCACCCCAATGTTTATAGCAGCAATGTCCACAATAGCCAAACTGTGGAAAGAGCCAAGATGTTCATCGACAGATGAATGGATAAAGAAGATGTGGTAGATATATACAATGGAATATTATGCAGCCATCAAAAAGAATGAAATTTTGCCATTTGCAACGACATGGATGGAACTGGAGAGTATTATGCTGAGCGAAATAAGTCAATGAGGATTGATATGAAGACATCAATATGATATCAACTGATATGAGGAATTCTTAATCTCAGGAAACAAACTGAGGGTTGCTGGAGTGGTGGGGGGTGACAGACACTGGGGAGGGTATGTGCTATGGTGAGCGCTGTGAAGCGTGCAAGACTGTTGAATCACAGATCTGTACCCCTGAAGCAAATAATACATTCTATGTTTTAACATTCTATGTTAAAAAAAAAAGAAGAAGAAGAAGATAGCAGGAGGGGAAGAATGAAGCGGGGGAAATCAGAGGGGGAGACGAACCATGAGAGACGATGGACTCTGAAAAACAAACTGAGGGTTCCAGAGGGGAGGGGGGTGGGGGGATGGGTTAGCCTGGTGATGGGTATTGAAGAGGGCACGTTCTGCATGGAGCACTGGGTGTTATATGCAAACAATGAATCATGGAACACTACATCAAAAACTAATGAGGTAATGTATGATGATTAACATAACAATAATAAAAAAAAAATCTAGCCCTCTATTCTTAACATCTTTTCTTTTAAAAGTTCCTAATAACTTAGGGCGCCTGGGTGGCTCAGTTGGTTAAGCAACTGCTTTCGGCTCAGGTCATGATCCTGGAGTCTCAGAATCGAGTCCCGCATCAGGCTCCCCGCTCAGCAGGGAGTCTTCTTCTCCCTCTGGCCCTTCCCCCTCTCATGTGCTTTCTCTCTCATTCTCTCTCTCTCAAATAAATAAATAAATAAAATTTAAAAAAATTTAAAAAAAAGTTCCTAATAACTTAAATTCAAGAAAAATTGTACAAGAGGGTTGCCTGGCTGGCTCAATTGGAAGAGCAGGCAACTCTCGATCTCGGAGTCATTAGTCCGAGCCCCATGTTGGGTGTAGAGATTACTAAAAAAACAAAAAACAAAAAACTTTTTTTTAAAAGATTTTTTATTTATTTTTGCGAGGGAGAGCACGTGCGCACACCACAGAGCAAGCTTGAGCAGGAGGGAGGGGCAAAGGGAGAAGCAGACTTCCTGCTGAGCAGGGAGCCCAATGCAGGGCTCAAACCCAGGACCCCGAGATCATGAACTGAGCCACCTAGGCACCCAAAAATAAACTTTAAATAAAGGGGGGTGGGGAAGAAAAATCGTACAAGAGCATCTTCAACAGAACATCAGTTCTGTGAGGACAGGCTCTTTTTTTTCCCTTTTAATCCTTTCTCTAGGTTTTTTTTGGGGGGGTAATCCTCACTGCCTAGAACAGTGTTTATGCAAGACAGACCCTCAATAAGAAATTGACTGAGTAACTTAATCACATTGAGGGGATAGTCCTATAACCTTCAGATCTCTATCAACTTTTAATTGATCCAAATAGGGGAAAAATATTTTAAGAACTCAGACATGCTGGGGCACCTGGGTGGCTCAGCTGGTTAAGCATATGACTTTGGCTCAGGTCATGATCCCAGGGTCCTGGGATCAAGCTCCGGTTGGGCTTCCCACTCAGCGGGGAGTCGGCTTCCCCTCTCTCTCTGCCCCACCCCTCCCCTAGCTTGTCCTCTCTGTCTCTCTCTAAAATAAAAAAAAAAAACTTTAAAAAAAAAAAAAAGACATGCCAAGAATATTAATATGTACGTATAATCCCACATAAGTAGAACTCAAGGAATGTGGTAAAGAATGAGGGGAGTGGACTTGTGTATTGACTAAGGATATTGTAAAGAATAGCATCTCCATTCCAAACTGGGATTCACCTGATCCGTAATGAATTCAAGGAAGTGGAGACATACTCCCTAACTTCTAGACTTTTTTTTTTTAAAGATTTTATTCATTTATTTGAAAGAGAGAATGAGAGAGAGAGAGCATGAGAGAGGGAAGGGTCAGAGGGAGAAGCAGACTCCCCGCTGAGCAGGGAGCCCGATGCAGGACTCGATCCCAGAACTCCGGATCATGACCCGAGTCGAAGGCAGTCGCTTAACCAACTGAGCCACTCAGGTTGCCTGACTTCTAGACTCTTTTTTTTTTTTTTTAAGATTTTATTTATTTATTTATTTGACAGAGAGATAGCGAGAGCAGGAACACAAGCAGGGGGAGTGGGAGAGGAAGAAGCAAACTCTCACTAAGCAAGGAGCCCGCTGCGGGGCTCGATCCCAGGACCCTGGGATCATGACCTGAGCTGAAGGCAGACGCTTAACAACGGAGCCACCCAGGCGCCCCCTGACTTCTGGACTCTTAAGCAAGATACAAACAAATGAAACAATTAGAAAGTATGTAAATACTGAGACATTAAACTATGTAACACATGGTGTACACCTTTCAGAAGGGGAAAAAAATCAGTGGAAGGTGGGAAGAAACTTGAGAGAAAAAGTGGCAATTTTGGGGCGCCTGGCTGGCTCAGTCAGTAGAGCATAAGCCTCTTGGTCTCAGGGTCGTGAGTTCGAGCCCCATGTTGGGTGTAGAGATGACTTAAAAAAAAGAAAAAGTGGCATTTTATCTTGCCACAAAGGAAAAATCAAGATTTAGATGGGTGGGAAGAAAGCAAAAGAGCATACAAAAGAATATGAGCAAAATCTCAAAGGCAGAAATGAATACAGGTACTTGTGAAATTCAATTAAAAAACCACCTCAACAGAAATGTGTCACTTCAAAACAGTGAGAAGGAAGCTGGATGCAAGGGTAAATAAAACAAGGCCTGAGTCAGGGCAAGCTAAGAAACTGGGCAGAATAGTTTGGGTTTTATGCCATAGGAAACAGCCATTTCAGAGTCCTAGGCAGATGAACGAAACAAAGTAGAAGAATTTGAAAGGAATTTAGGGGTGGGCACGGCTCCCTTCCTAAACCCATCCCAACATTTGCTCTGCTTACCTCTACAGGCAGTCTAACTGACTTGTTGAAAGCACTTGGGGTCCACTGCTTAGAGATACTGACTTTGACATTGCTAAAAGTTTTCCTTGATGCATGGAGCAACGAATAACTGCAAAAGAGAAAAGAAATACGACTGAATTAATAGCAAAGAAAACGGCATTCAATAAAATCTCGGATATAGTCCCATTTGTTTTAATTTTAGAATTTTTCTCTTAAAAAAAAAAAAAAGAAGTACTGCTTTATGAGAACTATCAATTGAACAGTCTCTGCCAAGCAAAAGAAAAAATTAATTACTCTTCTTCATTACGAGCCCGTGTTCACTCATAACTTACCCCTCCACCTAGAAGATAGATGCATGACTGATCCCAACCCACTCTAAATCATGGTGGCAGTTCTGTAAAGAATTTTAAGTCTTTAACAACCGTTGGCCCCTTGATGCATTAGCCATTAAGTAGCTTTCTCTGGAGTCCTGTCTTTTCCTCTCATTGGTGTCTCCTCTCACGCCTCACAAATGGATATCCCTAACGCAAGCATCCAAAATTACCTGTCAACTCTTACACAGAGAACCATTTCCTAGTTTCTGCCTTAAAACAAACAAATAAATCACATCATTTGTGGTGACTTCAATAAAGATTAGTAACAAATAAAATCTGCCCAGAAGAAATAATCAAAATAGCTGAGTCTCAGGGTTATAAGTAACATGGCTCCTAAAACCAAACAGCCTGATTTATGGCATCTATGGACCACCCAAGAGAGCCACTGAGGGCCAAAGAATCATAAACATGGATGATCCTTCTGTCATGCTAACACTCAGGATCTCACAGGAGTTTCTAGAGCTCCTCACAATTGTCTCGTACCATCTTTACTGCTCAAGGATGCACAGGGCATTCCCTGAATATTTGCACTCTTTGTTCTGAAGCTCCTGGTTTTAAGTGTATATTAAACCAGGGTTTCTCAACCATGGCACTAGTGACATTTTGGGCCCCCCAAATTCTCTACTGTGGGAAGCTAGCCTATGCGTTGTAGGATCTACAGCAGCAACCCTGGTCTCTACCCACTGCAAGTGGCACCCTTTTGGTGACAACCAAAAATGCCTCCAGACATTGCCAAACATGGGCAAAATGGTCCTTGAAAACTACTCAGAGGTACCAAAAAGCACAGCAGAAAGAATAACCAGCCTATTTCGTAAGCCCATGCCAATCACTGCACTAAACACTTGCTGTGCCAGTAACCAGCTCCCTCAAGCAAACAAAACCAAAAAACCCAAGGGCACAGTTTGAGCAACGAACATACCTGAAGAAGGTGAGCAGGAACACAACAACATGATGATGGCTGAACCGTGAGAACAGAGTTCCTCTTCGAAAAATATTTGGCCAGGCCATAGTCTTCCTGACCTTCCTTCTCACTTCTGACCTTAAAGTTTGGATAGTGAATTATTTACATCATTTCTTCTTTCTGGAAAGGGAAAATGCATTATCAACATTACTTAAAATAGGCAAAACTGTATTGTTTAGACTTATAATAGTATATTATCAGGGGGCGCCTGGGTGGCTCAGTCATTAAGCGTCTGCCTTCGGCTCAGGTCACGATCCCAGGGTCCTGGGATCGAGCCCCGCATCGGGCTCCCTGCCCAGCGGGAAGCCTGCTTCTCCCTCTCCCATTCCCCCTGCTTGTGCTCTCTCTCTCTCGCTGTGTCTTTCTGTCAAATAAATAAATAAAATCTTAAAAAAAAAATTTTAATAGTATATTATCAGACCTTGAAAAAAATCATATGGGCTAGCTGACACCAGAAAACTGACACCAGATAATTGTGTTTATAACAAGTCCCTAAAAAGAAAAAAAAATTTTTTAAGATTTTTTTTTAAATTTATTCATTGAGACACACACAGAGAGAGGGAGAGAGAGAGAGACAGCACGAGCAGGGGGAGAGGCAGAGGGAGAGGGAGAAGCAGGCTCCCCGCTGAGTCAGGAACCAGATGTGGGGCTCGATCCCAGGACGCTGGGATCGTGACCTGAGCCGAAGGCAGACGCTTCACCATCTGAGCCACCCAGGCGCCCCAAAGGAAAAATTCTTGACAAAAGATTACATCCTAATAGAAAGAACTCTCATTGAACCGTGAAAGACTGTGGACTCTGAGAAACAAACTGAGGGTTCTAGAGGGGAGGGGGTGGGAGGATGGGTTAGCCTGGTGATGGGTATTAAAGAGGGCACGTTCTGCGTGGAGCACTGGGTGTTATACACAATGAATCATGGAACACTACACCAAAAAAAATAAATTAAAAAAAAAAGAACTCTTATACAAACTGATAAGAAAATCACTAATTCAGGGGTGCCTGGCTGGTTCAGACAGAACATATGACTCTTGATCTCGGGGTTGTGAGTTTGAGCCCCATGCTGGGTGTAGAGAATACTTAAAAAGAAAATCTTTTTCTTTTTAAGATTTTATTTATTTATTTGAGAGAGAGTGAATGAGAGAGAGAGCATAAGCGGGGGTGGGGGGCAGAGGGAAAGGGAGAAGCAGACTCCCTGTTGAGCAAGGAGCCCGATGTGGGGTTCGATCCCAGCACCCTGGGATCATGACCTGAGCTGAAGGCAGATGCTTAACTGACTGAGCCACCCAGGTGCCCCTTAAAAATAAAATCTTAAAAAAAAAAAGAAAGAAAGAGGCGCCTGGGTGGCTCAGTCGTTGGGCGTCTGCCTTCAGCTCGGGTCATGATCCCGGGGTCCTGGGATCGAGCCCCGCATCGGGCTCCCTGCTCAGCAGCGGGAAACCTGCTTCTCCCTCCCCCACTCCCCCTGCTTGTGTTCCCTCTCTCACTATGTCTCTCTCTGTCAAATAAATAAATAAAATCTTTAAAAAAAGAAAAGAAAACACTAATTCTGACAGAAAAATGAGGAAAGGAAATGAATAGGAAATTCAGAAAAAATGAAATGGCTATTAAGCTTATCAAAAGCTCCAATCTTACAGTAACACAAGAAATGCTAAGAAAGGCAAGAAAACGTTTGCACAGTTAAGAAAGATGTGCCCAATGTAGTTCAAGGTCTAATGACTCCTGAACTCTCATATTCTGCCGAGGGAGGTGAAACACAGTATTAGAGGAAGATAATCGACCATGTTCATCAAGAGCCTTTGACACAAAAATTCAATTTCCAGGGATCTACTCCTAAAGAAATACAAGATGCATTCAGGTCTATAAACAAAGGTAGTTTTCATAACGTGTCAAAGGAGCTTTTTTATATTAAAAAAATGAACTTTGTGTCAGTCATAAGGAAATGGGGAAAGAGGCAGGGCCACTCCCCTCCGTCTGTCTCCACTACTTCCCTTCACTGCTCCTTGGTCCTCTCTGAAAGCTGCAGCATGCTCTGACAAAGTAAGCATCTAAACATAATGCCTCCAGTTATTCGTCTGCAGAAACAACCTACACGTGCAATTAAAAGGGTAATGATTAAATGAATTATGGTAGTGCCATACGGCTGAATATTTTATAATCATTTGACATGATGAATTAAAGCTTTTTAATGACATGAGAAAATGTCACGTAAAAACAGTAAAAAATGGGGCACCTGGCTGGCTCAGTCAGGAGAGCATGGGACTCTTGATCTCGGGGTCATGAGTTCAACACCCACATTGGGCATAGATTACTTACCAAAAAAAAAAAAAAAAAAAGATATGACTTATAATCAACTCAACTCTATGTTTACATAACATTTACAAATAAATAGGGAA
The DNA here is from genome assembly GCF_003265705.2 of Callorhinus ursinus. NCBI lineage: Eukaryota > Metazoa > Chordata > Mammalia > Carnivora > Otariidae > Callorhinus > Callorhinus ursinus. The sequence continues at coordinate 77,661,264 of NW_027397074.1, forward strand.
TGTACTAGTTCTCTCTGGCAGAAGCATTATGGGTAACTAATTTTCTATATCCTTTCCTAAAAATTTTACAATAAAGGTATATATTACTTCTACAATCAGAATGGAAAACATCCACAGCATTGGAAAAGTCCTATAATCTACCTGCATATTAGGAAAAAAATAAATTAACAAAATGATCTGTATGCTACATACTACAGTAGTCCAGGTAGGAGACAAACTTGAGAACTTCCAATACTGAAACTGGCAAGTCACAGGGCTTTGCTTTCAAGGCTGTGCTCCTTGTAACTGCTGTTACATTCATGTTTCCACTAGCCAGGGCTTGGTGGATGTAGCCAAACCTTACCAGCCGAAAGACCCAGCCACGAGGCCATTCCTGAAACTTTTGTATAAAAGGTACAAAGTTGAGGTGATTAAAATTATATAAACATTACAGCTGTTTCACTTACTGGCTGTAAGCCCTTGGACAAGCCAATCATTTTTGTTTTTTTTTTATATTTTATTTATTTGAGAGAGAGAGAGAGAGAGCGAACACAAGCAGGGGGAGCAGCAGAGGGAGAGGGAGAAACAGGCTCCCCGCTGAGCAGGGGACCCAATGCGGGGCCCAATCCCAGGACCCTGAGATCATGACCTGAGCTGAAGGCAGACGTTCAACGATCTGAGCCACCCAGGTGCCCCTGGACAAGCCAATCTTTATGAATCACAGATGGTCATCTATAAAATGGCCTATCTCTTCTGAGAGTTAGGAGACTAAAATAAACAATGTATGTAAGGTATTAAGATAATTATTTTAGCCACTGACCTGCCCAGGATTAATCAATCCCACATCGGTAGAATGTAGCTAATTTCATTTCATCTTTCTGCCTGAAAAATGTTCACAAAATAATGAGACAAGTAGGATTTTGAAAAATTCCACTTACAAGATGTAACAAATAAACTTTGTTTGTAATTCCAGAAAGTTACAAACCAAAAAGCTATTAGTGTCACTGCTAAATTTACCTTCACCCCCTAAATTAAACATGAGACCCCAGTGGAACAACTCAAGAGTTTTATGTAAATTGTAACTATATGAATTGAACACATTCACACCTCGAAACAGAGTACTGAGTACTTCAGGAAAGGATATGATTTATGAAGTTCAACAATTTATCAGGTAAAATAATAATTCCAAAAATGTACGCTCTACCAGATTGGGATTACATTGCTTTGGCAATAATGGTTGTATATTTCAAGGTTGTGCAGTTACATTAATAACTTTACATGACTACCAAGCTGTTTGAGACCATCTGGATTTCATTTCTAAATAAACCACTTTTTCCTTAGCTACAGTGACAGGAGAGAAAGGGCTTAATAAGTACACCGGAAAAATGGTTTTAAGTGTTCACCTGCTGTTGGCAGAATGCCATTTAAAATGAATACTATTATAGCATTTGGTCTTAAGTAATTACAGTAATTAATAATAATAATACCTTGCACTTATATTCCCTACATCACAGAAGTAATTTCTAATCATCTGTGAGCTCTGCGACCCTGGGGAAGTGCCGAGAGTTTCTGCCAAGCCTGAATCCACCAAGCACATCCTGTTTTCTGAAGACCATTTTCTTTCTTGCTCTAAATACTGACCGAACAAATGTCTAACATTTTTCAAGTGTATGTAAATGCTGTTAAAATTAATAAAACCAAAATTCATTTAAGTATTTCTAAATTCATAAGAGCTTACCATCTAGCATTTTCTCAATTAATGGATACTGAATATACAACTATCATATGAGAAAAAGAATTCACTTTTAAAAACAAAACTTATTAAAAATAAGATCCTTGGGGCGCCTGGGTGGTCAGTCGTTAAGCATCTGCCTTCGGCTCAGGTCATGATCCCAGGGTCCTGGGATGGAGCCCTGCATCGAGCTCCCTGCCCAGCGGGAGGCCTGCTTCTCCCTCTCCCACTCCCCCTGCTTGTGTTCCCTCTCTCGCTATGTATCTCTCTGTCAAATAAATAAATAAAATATTTTTTAAAAAACATAAATAATAAAAAAATAAATAAAAATAAGATTCTCACCATCAAAAAGGATCCAGAACCATTGAGCCATGTGCTACTTTTCAAAACAAGCTGATAATCATTAACTCATCTGATTCATAATGAAGCTTTTTTGAGTCCTAGAAGATCACCCATACAAGGTATTTTCCAGGATGGAGCTCTCCACATTGCGCGATCAATGTTACATAAAAGATGGCTTCACATGTAACATGTCCAGATAGAAGGCAATCTCCCCTTTATAAAACAATGCCTTGGAATATAAAGCATACCAAAACTGCCACTTTCTATAGATACTCAGAGACCATTCCAACCCCCCATCAGTAAGGTTTCAGGCTATTGTGTATTAGGAACGCCGTGGGGGACACCGACTAGAAAGTGGACGGGGTGGAAGGCTGGCAGGAAAGCAGACGGCACGCGTAAAGCGTCTCGCCCCCACGCCCGTGTCACCTGACCCAATCTTCACCCCACAACCTTCTTATCTTGCTCTCTGGAAACCTAGACATGCAGCGAATGAACTTCTCCACATGGTCACCCTCCTCGGAGAGTTCTTTGCCTCAGACTCCTGCCTTCCCCCAGATGACCTGCCCCCTCTGAGGTCACTCTTCCTCCTCACAAGACCCCCGCTTCTCTGCACTCAGGCTGGCGTCGGTGGGGGGGCCTCTAGTGTCTACTGCCCCGCTGCCTTGTCACCTCCTGACCTCCCAGCGCCCCGCTCTCGCTGCAGACAGCCCCTTTGCCTCATTTCCTTCCGCCACCGCTTCCGTCCCAGCGCAACAGCCGGGGGGCTCAACTCTCCCTCCCCTGTCCTCGTCACCACCCATCTTTTCCTCTGCCCCACACCGAAGACCCACTCCAGGGGCAAAACCCAGGCCAGCACCTACAAGACCTCCCCAACCTAGGCTGCCGACACCCTACATTCTTTGCCTCTCCCACTTCCCACTCTTGCCTCAGCAAGGCTCCCGATTTGGTCACCGCTCCACTTTCCCACTAAGCATTACCTATTTCCTCCTTTACTAACTTAGAATCTAACCAACTCCCTTGGGGGGCCCCCCTTTTTTTTTTTGCTTGCCTCTGTCCTTCCCTGCACCCAAGGAGTTGAGTTTTGCCAGAGAAAATCACACAAGCAGGCAGATTTCACTTTTTAGATTCAAACCACAAACCTCAAAGAACATGCAACACTGCCCAGCATGTCTACACTTTCCTCATTATTTTGCTTCCTCAACCTCTAAGACAACAATTTCACACTTCACTCTTTAAAGTTCCAGCATCCTTCTCTCTCCTTCACCCAGGACGACAGCTTTCTGCCAACGACTCCCCAGAACCAGGGCTCAAACGTGGACCCTCCAGAGCTCCCAACAGTACAGCCAACCGTCTACTTGATATGCCTCCATGGATCTGACACAAGATTCTTCATTTCCTCCCTCCAAACCTATTCCTCCCCCAATATTTCCCACCTCATAAATGATACCACCATGCTCCAAGTTGCCCAAGGTAACCAGGACTTATCCTTCACTTTTCCTGTTCTCTCTCAGCTTTCACACCCATCCCACTTCTAATTACCTCCCAAAATACATCCCAAATCTACCCACCGCTCTCCATCCCCACTGCCACCCCCAAGATTAACCACCCGTATCTCCACCAAGCCTACCCCAACAGCCTTCTGCAGGCTTTCACTATTTCTACATCTACCCTGCCCCCAACTCATTCTCCACACATCAGCCAGAAATAGATTTTTTTTTTAATATTTTATTTATTTGAGAGTGAGAGAGAGCAAGAGCAGAGGGGAGCAGAGGGAGAGGGAGAAGCACGCTCCCCGCTGAGCAGGGAGCCTGACGTGAGGCTCGATCACAGGACTCTGGGACCATGACCTGAGCTGAAGGCAGATGCTTGACTGAGCCACCCAGGCGCCCCAAGAAATAGATCTTAAAACATAAATCAGGTCTCGTTCCTCTGCTCAAAACACACTGATGGCTTCCCAAGACTCAGATAAAAATATGAAACTCTTTGCCATGGCCTTCAAAGCCTGAATACCCCAGTCCTCCATAGTAAAATAGGAAGGTTAAGGTGGGGGAGAGCCGTGGAGTTGACAGCTGTGGTTGGCAAAAGGAGGCTAGCAATGAAGAAGGGGACTGCCTGAGGCAATGCTTTTTGAGAGGTTGGGTTTTTTTTTTATTGTTTTATTGATTTTCAATAGGTTATACATGCATAAGGCAGAAAAATCAAAAGACATCTAAGGGTACACACAGTGATGTCTCCCTCTGTGATCTCATCACCCTGTGCTCCTACATCCTCACAGAATCTATGCCTGTGCACGCACACACTCCAGGTAGAGCCCCTCATACACACCCACAAAAGAGCCTATCACATGCACTATTCTGCACCTTTTTCTTTTTTTTTCTTTCAAAGATTTTATTTATTTATTTGACAGAGAGAGAAAACACAAGGAGGGGGAGCGGGAGAGGGAGAAGCAGACTCTCTGCTGAGCAGGGAGCCCGAAACAGGGCTGGATCCCAGGACCCTGGGATTATGACACGAGCCGAAGGCAGACGCTTAACCAACGGAGCCACCCAGGCGCCACTTTCTTTTCTTCACTTATCAGAAGTTAGAGATCTGTCCTGATCCACACCTAGAGAGTGACCACATTCCAATCTCCTACCAGACATGTGTGTGGTTCCCAAGCCTTTGCCAGGATGGAGCCAGCCATACTATGACACAGTGAGGAGCTAGCCCCGTTTCCTTCCTCCTCTTTGCCCACCTTCCTCCCCACCCTCGCCAGTACCACGCCTCCTCGCTCACGGCAACCACCCCACACCTAATTCTTTTCTTGTCCCTGAGCCCTTTCTTGCTTTTGGCCTTGCATTTGCTGTTCCACTGCCTGAAATGCTTCTCTCCTGGTTCTTTGCAAGTGGCTTGCTCTTTCCTTTTCTTGGCTCATCCTCAAGTCATCTCCCTCAGTGTGTGCCCTGACGGCCCTATCTACAATGCTTGGGGCAGTTACTCAGTGACCTCTCTCATCTCTGTCTGTTTCTTCCCTTCATAGCATTACTCCCAATCGAATTACTCTGGTTTAACTGTTTACATGTGGATTGTTCATCTGTAAGCTCCCAAAAGCAGTGGCCTCATCTGTCTTAAGTCCATGGCTATTTTCTCCAGCACCTAGCAGAGCATTTAGCACCATCGATAAAGATTTTGTGGGGCACCTGGGTGGCTCAGATGGTTATGCGTCTGCCTTCGGCTCAGGTCATGATCCCAGGGTCCTGGGATCGAGTCCCGCGTCGGGCTCCCTGCTCCTTGGGAGCCCGCTTCTCCCTCTGCCTCTCATGAATAAATAAAGAAAAATCTTTAATAAATAAATAAATAAATACATTTTGTGAATGAATTAATTCTTTGACCATAACCAACACCGTATACTTTCAAAGTGCCAGGCACTGTGCTAGGTACTTGCCCTGAACTACTGCATTTAGTTCTCACATCTTAGAGATGAGAAAACCGATTTTACAAAGTAGTATCTCCTAACAGATGAAGCAAGCATTCAAACCCAGACCTGACCCTAGTCCCTATGCTATACTGTATAAGAAAAAAAGGTTAAAAATATCCCAAGTCGAGTAAAACATAGTAATTAGAAATATCTCACCGGAGGCTTAGAGGTATAAATTCAGAATGGAAAACAAAATAAAACAAAACAAAAACCCACACCCACTAGTAACAGTGTAACTACAATTACTCAGGGAGTAGGGCATTAAATGGGCAATGACTTCACGGGTCAAACTTCAGTTTTTACATTTGCAAAGGAAAAAGATCATGTGTACTGAAATATAAAAAGGCAGCCGGAAGAGTATTAAATGCATAGTTGAGCTGAGCTATTTTGACAGTATTGTCTATGTTGTAATTTAGCACCTCAATGCTTGACACTTATGCAAATATCCTTTTCATACTACCTTATCTCATCTGATGCCATTTACTTGTACTACCTGAACCCTTCTACTCAAAACCGAAGTCTTCTGTAATTTTTCTCTCTTCTTAAATTGATGCATTACCAGAGATGTAAAGTACTTAGCACTTATCTGTAAAATTTTCCTGTCTTATTCCAGGGTTCCTAAAACCACATTCTTCCTACCTATTTTAAACATATTCCAAAGACAAGGAGGTTTCAAGATACAAATCTTTCCCTCTTGGGGCACTTGGCCGGTTCAGGAGGTGGAGCATGCAACCCTTGATCTTGGGGTCTGGGTTTAAGCCCCACACTGGGGGACAGATTGTACTTTAAAAGAAAAAAAATCTGGGTGGCTCAGTTGGTTAAGCATCTGCCTTCAGCTCAGGTCATGATCCCAGGGTCCTGGGATGGAGCCCTGCATCTGGCCCCCTGCACAGCAGGGTGTCTGCTTCTCCCCATCTGCACCTCCCCCTGCTCATGCTCTTGCACGCTCTCTCTCAAATAAATCAATAAAATCTTAAAAAAAAAAAAAAAAAGGTTAATGGAAGAATGATGCTAGGTGACGCCATGTGTGGCCCACAGAGGCATTAAAGTTAAGAGTTGTAACCACAGACCTCCACTTAAAGTCTCTGAGCCTCAATTCCCTCATTTAAGAATTAATTTCGAGATTTTAGAGAGTTCCTAGTATAGAGCCTGGCACACAGTATACATCCAACAAATGGCAAAGAATTCAGCACCAAGACACTGAAGAAAGGTGGCAATTAAGATTCAGATTTCGTTCACCCCAGGAACATACTCTTCTCCCTATAAACATTCAGTAATAAGTTACTATGAGATCACCTACAATCTTACATTTCAAGAAACACCAAAAACCCTGCGGACACATTCCCATTATCCCCTGCCAAAAGTGAGACTAAACAGACCACATTCTGCAAATAAGAATACCGAGGGAATGACGAATAAGTAATTTGACCAAATTCCTTGACTGAGGCCACAGTAGCTGCCAGAACACAAAACTCAGTTATTCCATTAAGACCCCTCTAGCCCCTCCGGCCTCAGTGCATCACCTTTTTTTCCAAAAGCCTTCCTTCCCACCCCACCTGAAAAGCGCCCCTTCACCGGGTCTGAACGACAGCCCCGCTCCTGGCCAAGAGCCCTCGTGGCGCGGCCCGGCCCGGCCCCGACTCTTCCCCAGGGCCCTCCGCGACCCTCCCGCTCTCCTGCCGCTGCGGTCCTCGCCGACCCCGCGCGGCCCCGCACACTGGGCACCGAGGAGCCGGACCCGGGGCGGAGGGGAGCGCCTGCCGGTCCTTCCAGCCCACCGCGCCACACCCACCGGCCGCCACCCGCCGCATCTCCGCGTCGTCGCCGTCCCGTCCCATGGAAGCCCCCCGGACCGCCCTCGCGCCCCACACCTCACCCCAAGCAGGGCTCCGGCCCTTTCGCGGTCGGACCCCACGCGCCGCGGCTAGCGCACCCGAGACCCGCCGTCGCGGCCGTGCTGCGGCCCACCGCCCCGCTCGCTCCGCTGCGCTGCCCGCAGCCCCTAGCCCGATGCCGCCACCTCACCCGCGGCTCGGCGGCCAGGGTTTCCGGACGCTCACGTGACCCGCCCGTGCCCGAGGCATGCTGGGAGTTGTAGTCCAACCGCGGCTGCACCGGCAGGCCGCCAGGATGGCAGGGGGAGGCGGAGGGAGAGGGAGGATGGAGGCCTCGGTGAACCTGGCTGCTGGGCTGGGGGAGGGGACGATGGCCAGGAATGTAAACTGGAAAAAGGCAGTGCGAGAGACGTAAAATATAATCTGGGGAGAAATGCTATCTAAGTCCTCTTTTTTCAGAAAAGCTTTATTCTGCTCTTTCTTTTTACAAAAAGCAACACGCTGCTAAGTTTGCTACTGAGCAGCCAGCCATAAGGGCATAAGATTTAGATTTTTGTTTAAATTAATTCAATGCACCTGCAGGCGGCCAGTAATCTGCCGCTATCGTTCACCGTTCCGCACTCCACCCCCCGACCCAGTCAAATAGATGAACCTTGAGATCCTGACAGCCTCTCGAAAAATTTAAAGGCCTTAGGACACAGGACTTGCAAGTAGAATCTGCTGCCCTCCTGGGCTCTCTTTCAACTGTTGGGGAAATACAACTTTAAAAAGAAATCTCCCAACCCAGAAAACCTCTCCACAAAGAGAGCAGAGAAAGAAAACATTTACTGGGCGCCTGGGTGGCTCGGTCGTTGGGCGTCTGCTTCGGCTCAGGTCATGATTCCGGGGTCCTGGGATCGAGTCCCGCATCGGGTTCCCTGCTCTGCGGGAAGCCTGCTTCTCCCTCTCCCGCTCCCCTTGTGTTCCCTCTCTCGCGGTATCTCTGTCAAATAAATAAAATCTTAAAAAAGAAAAAGAAAACAGATTTACTATTGGATAAACATTAAACCAGAAGGTGATGCTCATTGTGAACAATGAACTAACAGCTTGCAAAAAGACAGAAAGGAATCTCCCGCATATACAGCCAAGCAGACACAACCCCTTACATGCATGTTCTCGGGATAAACAATCACCAGTCCTCGAACGAGAAGACTTGACAGGACATTTTGTCACAAATAGTTTGGTCCTTACTTTATCATGGTAATTGGGGAGACTGCCTATGTTGGCTTATTCAAAGGAGAAACAAACTTCTCATATCTTTAGGACAAGAGATAGTGTTGCAAGTTGGAGCAAGGCGCCCACAGATGTTAGGCTTGGGAACTAGGGGCCTGGAGCACACCCCGGATGTTTATTTCAAAAGCTGGCTCCCGGGTCCTGGAAAGGTTCCTGATAGGAGACTGGCAAGAGGTTATTTAGCCATTACGAAGCTATTCATCTATTTGAAAGGGACAAAGAAAGAAATTTTGAAAGAAAAAGAAAGAAAAGGGCAGGGGTGGAGGTGGGAGTTCTTCCTTAGTTTCTCCCTTCCCTTATTTCTCTCTCTCTCTTTTTTTTTTAAGACTTATTTATTTATTTGACGGAGAGAGACACAGCAAGAGAGGGAACACAAGCAGGGGGAGTGGGAGAGGGAGAGGGAGAAGCAAGCTTCCTGCGGAGCAGGGAGCCTGATGCAGGGTTCCATCCCAGGACCCTGGGATCATGACCTGAGCTGACGAAGGCAGACCCTTAACCACAGAGCCACCCAGGCGCCCCTCCCTTCCCTTCCCTTATTTCTAAGGGAGAATTAAGCCTCTTATTTTCAATTTGTATTTGCCATGTGATGTCAGGGTGAGCAACACCAAATCAGCCAAATGGTTCACTTTTCTTTTAAAAAATATAATGTGGAGGGGTTCCTGGCTGGCTCGGTTGGTGAAGTGTGCAACTCTTGATCTTGGGGTGGTGAGTTCGAGCCCCATATTGGGTGTAGAGATTACTTAATAAAATCCCTACACATGCATATATGGAATATTATTCAGCCTTTAAAAGGAATGATATTCTGACACACACTACAACATAGATGAACCTGGAGAGCATTATGCTCAATGAAATAAGCCAGTCACAATAGGACAAATATTGTATGATTCCATTTACATGAAGTACCTAGAGTAATCAAAACCATAGGGAGTGAAAGTAGGATCATGGTTAGTAGAAATGGGAGTTATTGTTTAATGGATAGAGTTTCAGTTGGGGATGATGCAAAAGTTCTGGAGATGGATAGTAGTGATGGTTGCACAACAATGTGAATGTATTTAATGCCATTGAACAGAATCCTTAAAAATGGCTAAAATGGGGGCACCTGGGTGGCTCAGTTGGTTAAGCATCCAACTCTTGATTTCAGTTCAGGTCATGATCTCAGGGTCGTGAGATCGAGCCTTTTGTTGGGTTCCACACTCAGCACAGAGTCTGCTTAAGATTCTCTCCCTTGGGCGCCTGGGTGGCTCAGTTGGTTAAGCGACTGCCTTCGGCTCAGGTCATGATCCTGGAGTCCCGGGATCGAGTCCCGCATCGGGCTCCCTGCTCGGCAGGGAGTCTGTTTCTCCCTCTGACCCTCTTCCCTCTTGTGCTCTCTATCTCTCATTCTCTCTATCTCAAATAAATAAATAAAATCTTTAAAAAAAAAAAAAAGATTCTCTCCCTCTCCCTCTGCCCCTCCCCACCCCGGCTCGCACTCTCTCTCTCTCAAAAAAAAAAAAAAAAAAAGCTAAAATGGTAAAGTGTACATATTGTGAAACATATGTGTGTGCATGTACATATGTCTATGTATGCATGTGTGGAGAAGAATAAAATAAGTATAGGGCGCCTGGGTGGCTCAGTCAGTTAAGTGTCTGCCTTCAGCTCAGGTCATGATCCCAGGGTCTCCTTGCTCAGTGGGGAGTCTGCTCCTCCCTCTCCCTCTGCCCTCCCCTGGTTTGTGCTCTCTCTCTCAGGCTCACTCTCTCTCAAATAAATAAATAAAATCTTTAAATAAATAAATAAATAAAATAAGTATATAACCTGTCACTACCACCCAGGTCAAGAAGCCCACACCACACTCTCTGTGCTCATAGTCATGTTGGCAGAAAGGGTCTGGTGGAGAAAGTCAGAATGGGGGAGGCAGAATCTCTCTCCCTCCTTAACTTCCATAACCATCTAGGCATTTTACTATTTGATTTTTTTTTAAGATTTTATTTATTTATTTGCGAGGGAGAGAGAGACAGAGAACATGGGGGGAGGACAGAGGGAGAAGCAGGCTCCCCGCTGAGCAGGGAACCTGCCCACAGGGCTCGATCCCAGGACCCTGAGATCATGACCTGAGCTGAAGGCAGTCGCTTAACCAACTGAACCTCCCAGGCGCCCTAGACTTTTTACTATTTGATTTCTACTTCTAGATGTTCTCCAAGTACCGGGGCTGAGTCAGCTGACTTTTTTTTTTTCTTCCCCAGTCACCATTACCAGAAGAAGAAACCATTTTGACACGTAGCCTCCCTGACATGCACATCTAACAGGTGTTATTTCCTGTCTCCCGCCCATACAGGGTGCTGGGTCTTGAACTATATGTCATTTTCAGTGCACAGACGTCTGCCTGTGACTCCCCAAGTGACAACGTGCCCCAGCAGCACTCGGCAGTGCCTTTGTTTTCTTGCTCTACCTGCCAGCACCGGGTTTATGACTCAAGAGAGGTTCCTGAAAAGTGATGTGTAAATGGAATATGGGGTAAGATAAATTATAACTTATAGGTTTTCTGAAGGAATTACAGAAAGAAATGCTCTTGGAAAGTGAATAAACCCTCCTCTATTTCAGTGCTTCTTGATCTTTTTAGACCTCAACCCACAGTAAGAGATACATTTTATATCACCTGAGTACATCCATGCATGGACAAAACTGACCCAAACAGGGTACAACGCAGTACTTAGCCTTACTGCATGACATACATTCTGAAATTCTGTCCTACTTTCTTCTGTAAAAATGCTGGTCGCAGGCCACCTGGCTGGCTCAGTCGGCAGAGCACAATGACTCTCAGTCTCGGGGTCGTGAACTGAAGGCGCATGTTGGGCATGGAGCCTTCTTTAAAAAAAAAAAAAAAGTGCTCGTTGCCACCCACAAAAAAATGGATTTCATGACTCACTAATAGGTCTCAACCCACAGTTTGAAAACACTATGCCAATTTAAATATTTAAATATTTTAATATTTTAAATATTTTATCAATCTGATGTTTCCGTTTTGCGCATGGTATACTGCCTACACCTTACATTCTACATTCTGGAGAAAATCTAATCCTGAAGATATGACAAGCGGTGACTCTTCCAGACTCTGTGAGGGAAAAACTTAAGTATTATGCTTTTACTGCTAGTAGGAGACTGATTAATTCTAGGTTTTCTCAGACCTAGAAATCAACCTTCGTTCTGTGGTAGATTTTTTGAGGAAAGAAAACAAATGTTTTTCAGCTCTTTCTTCCCATGCAAGTTCAGAGTTGTTTTGGTTTTGTTTTTGGTTTTTTTTTTTAATCTTCTCTTTGGGTCGCCTCCTTTCTCTCCGTGGCTCCTCAGAAAGAGTTATTCAAGTCCACAAAACAGCCAAATGACTCAAGACCTAGATCTGTATTCTCCTTGACCTTGCCCCCCACTCAACTAGCCGCCCCCCACCCCAGCCAAACGAGAGACCCCAGGAAAAACCAGGGGGCAAGGACAGCTAAAGAGAAGGTGAGTAGAAGGAAGGAACAGGGTGGCTGAATAGTTAAGGGCTAGTCCTTGTCGTCTGGCTCTGCTAGGTGCCGAATGTCGGGAGGGCAAGCTGACTGCATGGGGAGCACTGGCCAGCGCCTCACCCTGTGCTTTGTACCCAACGGCAGCTGAGGCCGGGGCGGTGGGAGGGCTCGCGCTTTCCTTTCACTTTCTCAGGTCGCCAAGCCCGACACCTGGGGACCGAGCACCAGCTCCCACCACTCTGGCCAGGCCCGGCGGGAGAAAGAAAGGCGCGGAGGGCCAGGAAGGAAAACTAGGAGAATAAAATAAACATTACCTGCCAGCAGAGGTGAGAGAGCGAGCCAGGTAAGCAACAGGTGAACCAGGAAGGTAAAGGCTACAGGATGCGGGATGGAGGGCATCTGGCACCAGCGGGTGGGCACTGCTCATTTCTCCTTGCAGGGGGCGCCGGCTAAGGTAAAGAGGGCTTTTGTGGAAACAAACCTGGAGGACTTGCTTGGGGCAGGGGGGAAGGTGGAAGTAAGGTCCCTCCCTGCTCAAGTTAGTGATATGACACCGGAAGTGGAATGGCCTTCTTTATTTGAAAAGCCAGAAGGAAAAAAGTGGTTTCATTGTGTCTTTTGTCTGCTGCATCATTTGCCAGAGGTGATTTTCAGAGGCGTCCAAGAGAGGGATGGGAGCCTTCTTCATCTGTTTAAAGCTCAGGGTTTTCATGTACAGATTATGAGTCTGTGTGCTTTCTAATTTGTGTGATACAGACCTGTCCTTTTCTGACTTTAAAGAAAACCAAAAAATAAAACTGGAAGAAATGGAGGAGGGTGTCATAAGGCAGGAGCAACGTGAAGCATGTCAAATTTAATCACCGAATGGGATAAGTTTTCATGTATTTTTATGAAACATTGGATGAGGAGACCCAACACAACATCATGTGAAGAACGGTTGAAAGGCCCAGGGATATTTGCCTTGAGGGGATATGTTTGCTGCCTCAGATTTCTGATGGGCTGTCATGTGGAATCAGAATCTGCCAAGTCCTGGCACAGCCCGGGGGCAACAGATGGAAACCACAGGGAGATAGAGTTCAACCCCATGTAAGTTAGAGTTGGACATGCCAAGTGGATTCTTGCAGAAGGTAGTAAGTTCCCTGTGATCAAAGATATCAAAGTACAGGTAGATATTGAGGCAGAAATGCTGAGGTGGGAATAAAGTTTCAGGTGAGTGATTCTGTTGATCAGTGCTCCCCAAACCTGGATGGTCATCAGAATCACCTGGGAAGTGTGTGCCTGTGTGTGTGTGTGTGTGTGTGTGTGTGTGTCTTTAAATATATTTGGCAGATCTCGAATGGGCTGTAGCAATCTATCTTTCTAAGTATCTCTTTCAGATAGTTGTGACATAATCAGTTTGGGAAACACCGTCATTAGAAACTTTAAGTTATTTCCCAGCCCATAGTAAAATATGCCATAAACATTTGAAAACCATAGTTTTCATTTTGGGGTTTTTTTTTTTTAAGTTTATTTTTTAAGTGATTTCTACACCCAACATGGGGCTTGAACTCACCACGCTGAGACCAAGAGTCATGTGCTCTACCGACTGAGCCAGCCAGGTGCTCCACATAGTTTTCATCTTGAATATTCTCGAAATCGTAATTTCCTGGTCAAGAAAACCAGAAGAAAAAGGCCATGTCCCTCTTCCCCAAACTGACTTCTCTGCCACATCTTGTCGGTCCTTGTTGCTGGTTGCCTGGACAGTCTGTCTTCTGTAGTTGGGAGTTTTCCTCCCCGTGACAAGTGAAGCTAGGATGACAGCAAGGCATGTCCTCCAGCTGATGAATGGCAGGTGGGACACTCCCGTAGGCATCTCCCCTGCCGTCCTCCTGCTCTGGGTGCTCGACAGAGCATGGGGTACTTCCTTGCCTCGGTGACTAAGATTTCAGTCGATGTTGTCATCTGAGAGTGTCGCTTGTGTGCTGGGCCCCACAGAGAATGGCAGTTAAACCTCTTCATTTTATTTTTTATTTTTTTAAAGATTTTATTTATTTGAGAGAGAGAATGAGAGCGAGAGAGAACATGAGAGGGGGGAGGGTCAGAGGGAGAAGCAGACTCCCCTGCAGAGCAGGGAGCCCGATGTGGGACTCGATCCCCGAACTCTAGGATCATGACCTGAGCCGCAGGCAGTTGCTCAACCAACTGAGCCACCCAGGTGCCCCAAACCTCTTCATTTTAAAGTAATGCCAACCCACGGAGGCCAGGTGTGGGCATGTGGGGACAGCTCCCTTGTACCTGACCAGGAATTAATATCCGTCTCCCACAAGAATGCGAGTGCTATGAATGAACAACCTCCCTTTCTCCTGTCCTACATCCCGAGTGCCTAGAACAGTGCCTGGCGCCTGATGGAACAGTGTCTAGTTCACTAAAGAGATGCTGGATTCCTTCTTTTCTTCCTAGGTCCATTCTAGGTGGCAAGGAGCCATGCAATTCTCCAGCTCATCCAGGGCAGCAGATGAGAATTTTGACTATTTGTTCAAGATTATCCTCATTGGGGATTCCAATGTGGGGAAGACGTGTGTGGTACAGCATTTCAAATCTGGGGTCTACACAGAGACACAGCAGAACACGATTGGGGTGGACTTCACTGTGCGCTCCCTTGAGATCGATGGCAAGAAAGTGAAGGTCAGAAAGGCACGGGGTTGGCTCCTCCCTTAGCTAGAGTTCTTTTTTTTTTTTTAAGATTTTATTTATTTATTTGAGAGAGAGCATGAGCAGGGGCGAGGGGTAGAGGGAGAAGCAGATTCCCTACTGAGCAAGGAGCCAACGTGGGGCTTCATCCCAGGACCCTGGGATCATGACCTGAGCCGAAGGCAGATGCCCAACTGACTGAGCCACCCAGGGGCCCCTTAGCTAGAGTTCATTTTTTTTTTTTAAGATTTTATTTATTTGACAGCGAGAGAGACAGCGAAAGAGGGAACACAAGCAGGGGGAGTGAGAGAGGGAGAAGCAGGCTTCCCGCTGAGCAGGGAGCCCGATGTGGGGCTCAATCCCAGGACCCCGGGATCATGACCTGAGCTGAAGGCAGATGCTTAACGACTGAGCCACCCAGGCGCCCCTTAGCTAGAGTTCTTAACACCAAAACACATGCCTGAGGAATAAAAGATTTAAATATAAAACATGAAATCATAAGAATACCAGAAAAAAAGATCATTGACATATTTATCTTTATCATTGTGGAATGGGGAAATCAGCCTTTTTTTTTAAGATTTTATTTATTTGAGAGAAAGATTGAGAGAATGAGTGGGAGGAGGGGCAGAGGGAGAAGCCGACTCCCCGCGAGCAGGGAGCCTGATGCAGGGCTCGATCCCAGGACCCTGAGATCATGACCTGAGCCAAAGGCAGATGCTTAACTGACTGAGCCACCAAGGCGCCCAGCAGCCTTTTTTTTTTTTTTAAGATTTTATGTATTTATTTGAAAGAGAGAGAGAGAGCACAAGCGTGGGGGAGGGGTATGAGGAAGCAGAGAGAGAGGGAGAGGGACAAGCAGACTCCCTGCTGAGCGCAGAGCCCAATGCAGAGCTGATCCCAGGACCCCAAGATCATGACCCAAGCCGAAATCAGACGCTTAACTGACTGAGCCACCCAGGCGCCCCGGGGAAATCAGCCTTTTAAGACAAGAACCCAGAAGCCATAAAGGAAAAGATTGCTCAATCATAACTACCTAAAGGCCGAGTTTATATATCTCTATATAATGATATAAAGGTCAAATTTCTACATCCACAAAAATACCATAAACAAAGTCAAAAGATGAATGACAAACTGGAAAGAAATATTTGCAAATATGGAACTGACAAAAGGCTAATTTCTTTAACGTGAAATGAGCCCCAATAAATATCTAAGAAAAAGACTAACAACCAAATACAAAAAGTAGGCAATCCACAGATTGGACACAATTGCTATTTCATAAATTCGATAAGAACTAGCTCAGAAATTCATGTCAAGATATAAAGGTGTCCATCCTCACTCATGATTTGAAAAGTGCAAATTTGAATCAAAAACTAGTGATGTAATGTGTGGTGATTAACATAACATAATAAAATTTAAAAAATAAAAATAAAAGTGCAAATTCGAATAATAGTGAGAGACTCTTACCCATTTGGTTAGAAAAGATCAGAAAGTGTTGGTGAAAATGTAAAGCATGTAAAGCTTGGGATCTTTATTAAATAAAAACAACAGTAAAAAGACATTTTGGAGACAATCAAGAAAATTTTAACATATTAGATGATACCAAGGAGTTACTGGAAAGCTGATTAGCAGTGATTATGGCATTGTGCTTCTGTATGAAAATGTCTACTTTTGACACAAATGAAATGACATGACGTCTGAGATTCACCCAGGTCAGTACCCCCTCAGGGGCGCCTGGGTAGCTCAGTGGTAGAGTGTCTGCCTTCGGCCCAGGTCATGATCTCAGGGTCCTGGGATCGAGCCCCGCATCGGGCTCCCTGCTCAGCGGGAAGCCTGCTTCTCCCTCTCCCACTCCTCCTGCTTGTGTTCCCTCTCTCGGTGTGTCTGTCAATAAGTAAATAAAATCTTTAATAAAAAATAAATAAAATAAAATTACACCTCAAAGAAATCAACAGAAGGGGCTAGATGAAGCAAGAGTGGTGAAATCTTGATAATTACTGAGTCTGGATATTGGCTATATGAGAGTTCCTTGCTTTATTCTCTCTAGTTTGGGGTATGTTTGCATCTTTCTTTAAAAAATACATTTTATAGGGGTGCCTGGCTGGCTCAGTAGGTAGAGCATGCGACTCTTGATCTCAGGGTCATGAGTACAAGCCCCACGTTGGGTGCCGAGTTTACTTAATGAAATAATTAATTAATTAGTATATTTTATAAATAGTGTGAGAGAGTGAACAAACGGGTACCCTCAGACACGGTGGAAGGGTGGACAAACGGGTGCCCCGGTGTGGGATGGTCACTGAGGAGGTATTATCATAAGGACACTCCTAAACAGACACAGCTGAGTGGTCCTTTAAAATCAGAACGGTTCAGCCAGTGTTATCAGCTTGAGTGGGATCAACGAGCAGGTTCCAAATGTTAACCCCAAAATCTAGACAAAGGGATGGTGGAGGTAAAACGGTCAAGAACACCAGACCCAAGACACTGGGTCCACCTCTCCGACTAAAGTGTCCCTTAGGTGGTGGCTCCCAAACCTGAAAGCACATCCAAATCACCCTGAGGAGCAAAAGGAAACACGGATCCCTGGGCCCCTCTCCCGACCTACTGAGTATCTCCAAGTGAGAGCCAGGAAACTGCCTTTTTCAGACGACGTAGGTGAGCAAGCTCCCATCAGGCGCAGGAACTCCTGATGCGGACCCCCCTTTCCTGCCCTCTTCCAGATGCAAGTGTGGGACACGGCGGGCCAGGAGCGGTTCCGGACCATCACTCAGAGCTACTACCGCAGTGCCCACGCTGCCATCATTGCCTACGACCTCACCCGACGGTCCACCTTCGAGTCTGTTCCTCACTGGATCCACGAGATAGAAAAATACGGAGCGGCGAACTTGGTCATTATGCTGATTGGTATGGTGTTTTCAAAGCATTTGGCTTTTCTTTCCTGGGCCCCTCTGCAGATGCACAGCTTTTTGTGTGTTTCTGATGGCAAGGGAACATGAAATCATAAAAGTGCAGGTGGTGGACAGGACCTCACAAAGTGTTTGGTCCCCAAACTCGCATCAGATTCACTTGAGAATGTGGGTGGTGGGGTGTGAACTTGTTAATAATACGGATTCCAAGGCCCCACCCTAGAGTGTCTAGTCCCAGAGACCTGGGATGGGGCCCAGGCTACTCAATGAAGGCATCATACCCCAAATGATTTGATGCAAATGTGTGTAGACCACACAGGAAATCCCCTGGAGGCTGAGGTTCACAATATCAGACGGCTCCAAATCCCCAAGGGAGCCACTCACAGGCCTGGGACCGCACCCCTGAATGACTCCTTTATACCTGCTAGGATCCTAAGCAAATCTTAATGACAAACCACCATCAAAATTAACAGCAACTTCAACTGCACAAAGGAAATGGCCGGCTTAACGTGAGCAGTCCTACTGTACATTCAGAAGGTGTACATTTCCATCCCTTCTCTGTAGTATGAGTTTTGCAAACAGAGCTGCCTTTTTCTTCCTCCTATGAACACGACTATTAACCAAGTGGCTGCTTCATTTTGGCAAGATGGTTTAGGCCCTTGCTACTCAAAGTGTGGTCTGTGGGCCAACAGTTACCTGCTGGAGTTTGTGAAAAGTGCAAGATCTTAGGCCACATCCCACACTTCCTGAATCAGAATCTTCATTTTAAGAGGATCCTAAGGAGATTCATAGGCAAATGGAAGTTTACACAGAACAAGTCTAGACAGCTAGCTATGAGACTGAGAAAGAGCTAAACACACCGTGTTTAATGGCTGATTCATCCTCTGACAAGCATGTCCTAGCTCTGTGGCCAGTCACCCTCTGAGCCTTAGTTCCTGATCTGTAAGATGTGATTAATACTTAATGGGATGTGGTAAAACTTTAATGAGATACTGTATATAAATTGCTTAGCAGTGCCTGGCACCAAGTAAGTGTTTAATAGACCGTAGGATGTGTTCTAGAAAGTTTGTTTGAGGAACTCTCTCATCTATGTTCCAAATAATTCAGGGCTTAGAGGGGAGGGTAGCAAGTTCCTAGGATCTAGGAAAAACCAGCAATCAAGCCCCAGCCAGAGCAGGAGACACAGTGGAGCCAGCCTGCTTCTCCCCCCCCCCCCACCCCCCACCCCCCCACCCCCCCCCCACCCCCGCCACCACCAACAGGCAGGACCTGTGCATCCTCCTTTCAGGGCTGGGCTCTGGGAACCAGCCCCCCTGTGCTGTATTGTGCACCTGTTCCCTCTCTCTCAGAGCTGCTTCCCACGCCTTACTCATGGAATCCCTCAAAACATCATCTCCGACCTGCTCCCGCCACAGACCTCATTCTCTCAGTATCTGCTTACTCACAAGGCAATCCCCGTTCCTTCTTTTCATGGCAAAGCATGATCCAGGCTGCTGGCCAACCCAAAGACGGGCGGGTGTGGGGCAAGGTGCCTACCTGAGACCAAGAGCTGGGCCCTGATGGTGAAGGCAGTCACAGGATGCAAAGCCTGGCCATGGGCGGGCCCTAGAAGAGGTCATTGGCACGTGTTCTGAGCCCATCTAGCCCATTCGTTATCACTGCCATGATTCCAGAAAGGGTGTTTTGATTCATAGTTCGGCTCCTGTCATATGCACAGACTTGAAGGGAGCTCATGCCGTTCCTCTAACTTGAGAAACAAAGTCATTCCAAGAGCCTAGAGTGCGCTCCCTCCTTCCTGCTACCTCAGATCCAAAGCCCCAGATTCCACAGTCTGCTGCCAAGGTAGATGCCCCTCACCTTCTGTTCTCTCGTTTTCTCTGAGGAGCTTGTCCCACATGGCAGAAAGCAGGGGGGAGAGATTAGTGAGGCTTCCCCACGGAGGGCACCTCGTCTCTCTGGGAGGAGCAAGATGCCTCTCTGCTGTAGCTTCCCACCCAAAGGCCCCCTTTGGGACCAGAAACTTCTGTAATTTGACTTCTGGTATAAAGGACACTTCTACAAGCAGAGTTCAGAGTTCGACGAATAAGCACTGACCCCAAAAGAGCCATATTTCTTCCCCAACAACCACTTCTGGGAACAACGAAGGAGGATGTTCACGAGGCGTCCTGCATCCTTCAGGATAGCAGGGCCCCGCCCTTGGGGTGTGAGGACCAGGGGGTGTGCTAGGGAGATGCTGGTGACAGGCGACACTAAATGCTTAGCCGATCCAGGTACAATTCTGAGCCCTCTGAGTCACTGCATTTAACTGGACTTTGGAGTCAGACAGATTGGGGTTCAGAGCTCCTTCTCTGCCTTCCCCTCTGAACTTGGGCTCGTTGCTCTCTCTAAATTTCTATTTCCTCATCTATGAAACGGATACCTGCTTCAGGTGTGCTGTTGAGTTGAATGGATATATCTGAAGCACTTAGCGTAGTGCTAAGACCTCAGTAAGGGGAAGCCATTATTTCCTGGTGGAGCAAAGATGAGGCTCTGCTGTGCTAGATCGAGGGGCTCAGAGGCCCCCCTGGGTGGAGAGCGGAGCCGACGGGGAGAAGGAAACCCCACCAGGGGGAGCTCCCAGAGAAGGGATCGCAAGGGTGGAAAATGTGCATCTCACTAAGGGGAATGAAGACGTTCTGATCACACTTGAAGTTTTCCCAGGAAGGTGGACTGGATCTCTTTTCCATTAAATTCCTGTGCTCCCAACAATGACGTAGTTGTTCCTCAGGGCCTGGAAGCCTGCAAGGCAAAGCTGCATGCCCCCAGGACCCCTTCCCTTCTGAGCTATATTTGGAAGACAAAGCCCTTTCTCCAACGTCCTGGGCCTCCCTCGCTGGCTCTCCCCCCAGCACTCTCCTTAACTGCCGATTCCTCTGCAGCAGACACAGATGGGGCAGAGGAGGGGGTAACA
Organism: Callorhinus ursinus; assembly: GCF_003265705.2. Taxonomy (NCBI): domain Eukaryota; kingdom Metazoa; phylum Chordata; class Mammalia; order Carnivora; family Otariidae; genus Callorhinus; species Callorhinus ursinus. Next base: position 77,681,892 of record NW_027397074.1, read on the forward strand.
AATGCTAAGTTGGGGGCGCCTGGGGGGCTCAGTCGGTGAAGCATCTGCTTTCAGTTCAGGTCATGATCCTGGGGTCCTGGGATGGAGCCCCACATCGGGCTCCCTGCTCAGTGGAGAGCCTGCTTCTCCCTCTCCCTCTGCCCCTCCCTCTGCTTGTGTTCTCTCTCTCTCTCTCTCTCTCTCTCTCTCTCTCTCTCGCTCTCTCCCTCTCGATCGCTCGATCGCAAATAAAATAAATAAAATCTTTTAAAGAATGCTAAAATGTTGCCGGATTCCCAGGAATCTCACGGCTGTTGTGGTATCTATACCCTAGTCTGTCATTCTTCACAGCCATCTCTGCCTCACTTTACGATTGGTTCTAGAAATGCCCCCGAAGATGATCATCAGGATGTGTCAGTTTAGGACGCAGACTTTCACACAAGTGTCAGAGAGCTGATAGTGCACCGATTTGTACTGCTCCTTCTCTCCGGCCATTTACCGGAAGACCCTTGGTAGTGTCCCTGTGTTTAAAATCCTTGGTGGACCCCCATTGCCCTCAAGATAGCATACAAATTCCTGAGCACAGCCTACAAGCACCCCGCTTTCCTCCTCAAGAAGGTTGGCTCTTATCTTTTCCTCATCCCTGCTGCTGTTTGTGGCCTCCCAGCTCTTAGTACCCCCATCAGAGGGAGGGGTCAGGAGCCAACTTCCTTTATAGGTTATATAGGATGTTCTCCTGACTTTCCCTCGGCGCCTGCTCTCTGTCCCCTTAGGATTTCAGGCAAACCTTCCACTTCAACTGCTGCTATATTTCCAAGTCCACGTTCTCTCAGCAAAAACTCTTCGTGCCTAAGAGTTCAGCCTTCAGAATCCGTCAGATCTTAGAAGAATGCCTTCTATGTTACGTAACACCCTCAGTAGGTCTGGGCCAACACCCCAAGGTCAAATGCCTTCTTAGGCAGTGCAGTGAAATGTGTGACATAGGCCTACAAACCAGGTTGAATAAAAACCTCAAATGCCAGTTTAGGGCAGATGTTACCGTCAGAGGAATTGCCAAATACACTTAGGGGTTTCCGAGGTTTTTGGGTTTGGGAAATGTGGACAAGGGATTACACACCTGTACTACTAACAACTGTTACCATTCACCTGGTCCTTGGCCTATATTATTTTGTGGCCTGTCTCGGATCAGAAAATTCCTATACAGTTGTTGAATTGCCTGTGTGTCTGTCTTGTCTCCTTAACAAGATGAGGCACTCCTTCCTTCGGGGCAGGAACATCTCTGGGTGCCCAACACACAGCCCTTACTTAGCAAGCAAGGATTTGAACTGCGAGGGGCAAACACACGGTTTCTTTCCCTTCCACCAGGTGTCCCGGCTCATCGTGAGGTGTGTGGAGGGTCTGGGCACTGGGCAGACAGTGCTGCTGACCTGCCATAGCAATGGGGCAGGTTGGCGGAGCAGGCCATAAAAGGCAGAACCAGTGCCACTGAGCCCAGCACCTACAGCTCAAAGTGAGGGATGCAAGGAGCAGACCCGACTCCCAGTTCAGGAACTCCCATTCCTACAGCATCCCTCCCTGCCGCCCCCCTAGAGGCTCTCACCCCTGTCTTCCAGAAGTAGAGCAGTGCCCTGAGCTTCGGCCTCCAGGGCTATAAATATGCATGCAGCTGTCTTGAAGAGATGTGCCTGAGTTCGTTTCCAGAGGCTGCTGTGACAAATTACCACACACCGAGCAGCTTAAAATCGTGGGAAGGTGTTCTCTCTCAATTCTGGAGGCCAGAAATCTGAACTCAGTATCACTGGGCCAAAATCAAGGCATTCGCAGGGCCACACAGCTCCCGGGGCTCCAGGGGAGCATCTGTTCTTTGCCTCTTTCCATTTCTGGTGGCTGCCAGCATTCTGTGCTGTGGCCGCAACATCTAGTGTGTACGTCCCTCTTCATCTTCCTCCTGTGTGTGTGACATGTCCCCCCCCAGCCCACTCATCAGGGTACATGTGGCTGTATTGGGGCCCATCCAGCTAATCCAGGATCCTCTCCCCATCTCGAGATTCTTAATAACATCTGCAAAGACCTGTCTTCCAAATAAGGTGGCATTCAGTTTCCAGGGATTAGAACCCCGTATCTTTGGGAGTCAGTTTTCAGCCCAGCCCAGTAGGTAGGTGGTGTCTCAGACTGAACACAGTTGTAAGAAAGGTTCCTTCAGCCCTGAGCCAACATTGCCTGGGGGATGGAGTCCTGCAGCCTGCAGCCTCGGTCTGCATTAGCAAGCCCTACTTTAGCCTACTTAAAATATATATATGTATACACATATATATATATTTTAAAGATTTTATTTATTTGAGAGAGAGAGAATGAGAGATAGAGAGCACGAGAGGGAAGAGGGTCAGAGGGAGAAGCATACTCCCCGCTGAGCAGGGAGCCCGATGTGGGACTCGATCCCGGGACTCCAGGATCATGACCTGAGCCGAAGGCAGTCACTTAACCAACTGAGCCACCCAGGCACCCCAACATATATATATATATATATTTTTTAGGTAATCTCTACACCCAACGTGCAGCTCAAATTTATGATCCTGAGAACAAGAGTCCCATGCTCTATCACCTGAGCCAGCCAAGCGCCCCTGAATAGACATTTTTTAAAAAAGATTATGTTTATTTGTTTGAGAGAGAGAGCGAGAGCATGAGTGAGGGGGAGGAGCAGAGGGACAAGCAGACTCCACGCCAAGCATAGAGCCTGACATGGGGCCTAATCCCACACCCCGAGACCATGACCCGAGTTGAAATCAAGAGTTGGCCGCTGGGGTGCCTGGCTGGCTCTGTCGGTTAAGTGGCTGCCTTCGGCTCAGGTCATGATCCCAAGGTCCTGGGATCGAGCCCCACATTGGGCTCCCTGCTCTGCAGGAAGCCTGATTCTCCCTCTCCCACTCCCCCTGCTTGTGTTCCCTCTCTCGCTGTCTTTCTCTCTGTCAAATAAAATCTTAAAAAAAAAAAAAAGTTGGCTGCTTAACCAGCTGAGCCACCCAGACACCCCCTAAATAGATATTTTTTAAAATTTCAATATATGTCAATCCATCAATCTTTCCTCAGTGATACGGTGCACTCCTTTGCATGCACACACATGCAAAGGAGTGCACCGTATCACTGGGGAAATCTGAATAAGCTCTATGGGATGTACCAAAGGTAATTTCCTGGTTTTGACATCAGACTATCATTCCCCAAGAGGTTACCAGTGGGGAAACTGCATGAACGGTACGCTAGACCTCCCTGAAAGACCTCCTTCAACAACCTGGGAGTCTATCATTGTTTCAAAATGAAAAGTTTTAAAGGTTTTCATGGTGGGGAGGGTTAATTATGGGGGGAAAGGGTCTCAGAAGGCTCCTTTATGAGAAAAAACAAGTTGAGAAACACTGGTCTGGCCCGTCTTAATTACAGTAGCTTTGTAATAAATCCTGATGTCTGGTAGAACAAATCCTGCAGGAAAACAATTTTACCTTTAGATTCCTGCCTCAGAGAAATCAAAGTCCAAAGACTGGATGCACGTAGGGTTGAAGTGGAAAAGCAAAAGTGATGGGTCACTCTTCCTTCTATAACCAGTCCTGGGGGCCATGCTCACAAAACCCTTCACTGAACTTTCTGGGGTAATAGGGAATGTTCTATATCCTGAGGGGAATGATGGTTACAGAGCATATACGTTTGTCAGAATTCATGAACTGCACACTTAAAATCTGCCTATTATATTTAAGTTGTAGCTAAATCCTGCATTATTCATTTCATACCTTCAATCCAGCAAATCCTCATCACAAGCTCCTCAGCTAGCCCAGGCCCCATCCCACGGTATCCAACCCTTTGTGGTTTGGAAAAGAGAGCAGAAAGAGAAACAAGATTTGAAGGAATAACAGAGAAGGTCGAAACACCCCCTCCAGCATAGTCTTTACCTAGTTGGACTTAGAAGGAAGGAATGACTGTCCCTCCGTAGAATGTAGAGGCTCCACCTGTCCCTGCCAATAAAACACACACCTCCGGCCCATTTCTCACAGCTCCTCAGGATCTCATTTGACAGTGAATTAAGACAGTGGCTCTTTTTCCACCAGTGGTTTCATTTTCAGTAAATCTGCCCACAATGGCTGTTTAGGAATGAATCACGCTTGAGTACTGGTGAACTAAAATGTTTCTATTAAAGGTTTATTTAAAAAAAACAAAAACAAAAACAAAACCAGATTCAGTTTGTCCATGGAATATTTGCTTCTTTCTCGCTCCCAGGGAACAAATGTGACCTGTGGGAAAAACGCAATGTCCTGTTTGAGGATGCCTGCACACTGGCTGAGAAGCATGGCCTCCTTGCTGTTTTAGAAACATCTGCCAAGGAGTCTAAGAACATAGACGAGGTCTTCATGCTGATGGCCAGGGAGCTGATCACCCGCAACAGCCTGCACTTATTTGGGGAGAGCACGCTGAACAGCCTGGCCCCGGATTCTAGGCCGGTCCTTGTGGCCCAGGGTCCGAAGGAGAAGACCCACTGCATGTGCTGAAGACATTCACGAGGCCAGTTGCAGCCACCGGATGCCACGTCTGATGCTGAAGGTAGCGGGATACCCGGTTGTCTGCCACGTAGCATCTCAGACCAAAGGACAGACTTGCCGCTGGTCCTTAACCCTTCCCTCCAGGATGGGGAGCACTTTGCCTGGATTCACACCAGAGGCCAGGCCTGCTGACCCTGAGTAAAGCCACACCACTGTTTCTCTTGGTTCCACTTCAGACTTGAGGCACAGGGGTAGGAGGACAAGGTCTGCTCTTCTTTACCCTTCCATTTGGTCTCCCCAACCCTTCCAACCAGCTTCTACTGAATTTTGCTTCTCGCTTGAAGAAGAGGGTAGTGAAAAAAGAATAAAGGAGGGATATCAAGAGAGGGGAGAGGATGTTTAGAACATTCCAGAGCTGTTTAAAACAGCTCAGGTGTGTGTGGGGGGGGGGGGTTGCAGAAAGAAAAAAAGCCTGCAGTGATAAACCAGAACGCTGTTAACTTTTGCTTCCTGACGTTCACACCTCAGGTCTTTAGTTTGGGGAGCAAACCCTTTGACATCAAGACCATAAATACTGTCTTGCCAAATGGTCAAGAGCCATGTGATGGAGACAGAATTGGATCTCACTCTATCCTAGCAGGGCTGATGTGACCACCTTCCTAGAATGTGGGAGATGCTGACAATTTCCTTCTAAAATACCAGATTATCTGCTGGATAAAAACTCGCTTGTGAATTGAAATTCAGTTGGCTCACAGATGAATGTCAAGCCAATATTGACCTTGCTGTGTGGCCCCCATGTGTGCCGTGTACCTTCCAGAACCTGTCGATAATAAACATTGTTTTTTCAAAGTTCCCTGAACTTTGTTGTTGTTGCTGGGGCACATCTTGTAATCATAGTAAGAACCACAAGGACTGAGGGGTGCCTGGGTGGCTCAGTCGTTAAGCGTCTGCCTTCAGCTCAGGTCATGATCCCAGGGTCCTGGGATCGAGCCACACAGCCGCCTCCCTGCTCAGTGGGAAGTCTGCTTCTCCCTCTACCGCTCTCCCTGCTTGTGTTCCCTCTCTCGCTATGTCTTTCTCTGTCAAATAAATAAATAAAATCTTTTTAAAAAAAGAAGAACCACAAGGGCTGGTCCAGCCACAACAATGGCTCTGAACCAGGAAAGGTCTGTGGGGACTCACCTCAGCACTAACCATAGGCTGAGACCAGCACAAAACAGATAGCCACTAACTACGTGTAGCTTGAGTACTTGAAATGTGGCTAATTCGAATTTGAGATGAGCTCTAAGTGCAAAATACACACCAGATTTTGAACACTTAGTACAAAAAAAAAAGAGTATAAAGAATTTACAATAATTTTATATTGATTATATTTTGAAATGATATTTTAGATACACTAGGTTAAATAAACATTTTATTAATGTTTCACCTGGTTTTTTACTTTTAAAATGTGATTACTTCTCTATGATCTTCCTCCTAACCCCTCCAACCTCTATACAGTACATATTTGAAAGTTTCAGTGTGGGGAAGAATCACCCGGCAAGCTTGGGTGAATGTGGATTTCTGAAAAGATTCTGATTCCGTCAGTCACAGGGCTCAAGGATCGGTAACATCCCCTGGCCACTCTCACACGTTTGGCTGGTGAACTACACTTTGAGGGGCAATGCTTTATTGTACTGTCTGATAGATGCATGGTGTGAACCACATATGTAATTTAAATTTTTCTAGTAGCCACATTTAAAAATCATTTCACAATATATTGGTTGGACCTACCTTTAGGAAGCATGAGGTAAATCTAGTCCCATGCCAGAGAGAATACATGCATCAGAGCAGATCGACCTCTTTCATCTTCATGTTATTGTTCTGAAGGAAGGGTTGGGCACAGCAGAATCTCACAGGCAGATCAGGAATATATCCATACTAAAGCCACCGCATGATTTTCCGAGGAGGCAAGAAGCAGACAGTCGTTGGGGTAAGGAAAAGTGAGTAGGTCAGGGGAGAGAGTGAGCAAAGAAGAGAGAGGCTGAGCAAGACATGAGAATAATGTCTCACACAAATCTTTCTTCATTTCTGTGCACATCAACCTCAATACTCTGAAGAGCTCATCAGCTTCTCGGGTTATGCACTCCAGGGATCAGATGGAATTAAAATATTCCTACCAGCAGGGTACACATGGAAGAACAAGGCCACCTGAAATTAACCAGCCTGGGCTTCTGCGAAATTATAGTCCTTCGACAGAAACCCGCAAGTCCCCTTGCAAGGGTATCCAGCATGGAGTGGCGGCGTCACTGACTGGGGGGGGGGCCAATTCCCAGGGCTCAGGGCAGTCTTATAACCCACGCTGTGAAGCCAGCTCGGCAGGCTCCCCTTGAGAGCCATGCTCCGGCAAGGAATGCTGCCTACTATCTTCTGAAGTGGGTACTATTTATAACTCCTATTTTAAAATGACGATATAAAACACTTGAGGGATTAAGATCACACAGTTAATAAGTGGCAAAGCCAGGATTCAAACCCAAACAATCTGGTTCCAGAGCCACTCTTGGCAATGAGGCTCTACTCCCCCACCAGATGACCAGTATCGGATTTGGGTTCCGACCTATTAACCCCTCATCATCACCCACACACACCACACACACACCACACACACGGAGACACCACACACACACGCACCACACACACACCACACACACCACACACACGGCACACACACACATACCACACACACACACCAGCACACCACACACACAGACACCACACACACACACCACACACACCACACACACACCACACACAGAGACACCACACACACCACACACCACACACACCCACCCCACACACACGCACCACACACACACCACAGACACCACACACCCACACCACACACACCGCACACACACACATACCACACACACACCAGCACACCGCACACACACACATACCACACACACACCAGCACACCACACACACACCACACACGCGCACACACACACACAGAGATATACTCATCCTAAGATATACTCTCAAAACATACATTTCAATATCCTTCAAAGTCAAGCAGCTCCCTCTAAAAGAAGCCTGGGGGTGGGAGGGGCGGGAGGAGGCAGTGTGGGAGGGGCCGGGGTGGAGGAAGGTAGCCCGTTGGGTGGATTAGGCTTGTTCTATCTAACCACAGGGGAATTATGGAGGAGCTGTGGCTGGCCCAGGCCCAGCCCAAGCCCACCTTCTCTTGAACAGGGATGATGTGGAAACTCCACTTTGCTCATATGCAAGGTCATCTGGGTGACCCAAGGCCAACCAGGCTGAGTTCTACCCCAGTACAAGGGTTAAATGGGGAGGATGGAGAAGCAAGCATACATCAATGCTCCCTGCAGGTTGCCTACAAGCCTCCAGATAATGCAAAAGAGATTCTGGGGATTCACATCATCAAAGGCAATAGTGCTTGCTTCTTGCTTCAACTTTTCATTTTCAAAAAATATCAATATTGGGCGCCTTGGTGGCTCAGAAGGTTAAGCATCTGCCTTCGGCTCAGGTCATGATCCCAGGACTCTGGGATTGAGTCCCGCATCGGCCTCCCTCCTCCTTGTGCCTGCTTCTCCCTCTGCCTGTCTGTCTCTCATGAATAAATAAATAAAATCTAAAAAAAAAATTCAGTATCTGCTCAAGAGCCTGTGATCAAGCATTGAGCAAACATGTACAAGTGCTTGCAAGATTCACTTAGTTGGTTTACCATTCATTGGAATCGTGATTGCTGCTAAGGTGGTTTTGATATCAGTTTCTTTTGCTTTTTTTTTTTTAAGATTTTATTTATTTGACAGAGAGATAGCGAGAGAGGAAACACAAGCAGGGGGAGAGAGGGAGAAGCAGGCTTCCCGCCGAGCAGGGAGCCTGATGTGGGGCTCGATCCCAGGACCCTGGGATCATGACCTGTGCCGAAGGCAGTCGCTTAACGACTGAGCCACCCAGGCGCCCCTCTTTTGCATTTACTCTTACACACACATTGTTTCATCTATACCCAAAAACAATCGGAGACATGAGAATAATGTCTCACACAAATCTTTCTTCATTTCTGTGCACATCAACCTCAATACTCTGAAGAGCTCATCAGCTTCTTGGGTTATGCACTCCAGGGATCAGATGGAATTAAAATATTCCATATTCCACACAAAACTCTGTGTTGAGCACAGAGTAGGTGATAATTCTGCAAAATCATCCAAAGATCGCTCATCTGACATCTTATTTACTTATTACTTAATTTTAATCATTTTTTAAGATTTTTCTTTTTTTAAGACTGTATTTTTATTCATTCATTCATTCATTTTTTTAAGTAGGTTCCGCACCCAGTGAGGAGCCCAATGCAGGGCTCAAACACATGACTCCAAGATCAAAGGTCACACACTCCACCAACTGAGCCAGACAGGTGCCCCTAAATTTACTTACTCTTATATAGTATATTAGGATGTCTCTAGAACTTGACAAGTCAATGTTTAAAAACAAAAACAAAAAACGATCAAAAGGGACCACAGAGTGATGATTATATTCAACTAGTGTTTTCATTTACTGGGAATAAAAATTATCCACACATTAGGTGTTAATTTTT
>NW_027397074.1:77691087-77850674 GCF_003265705.2 Callorhinus ursinus
ACATTCAACATGGCGTTCCATCTCAAAACCCTGAGATCCGGAGTCACATGCTATGCCGACTGAACCATCCAGGTGCTCAAAAAAAATTGTATTTTAAATAAATTTTAATACAAACTTTAAAGGACACCTTGGTGGCTCAGTCAGTTGGGCATCTGCCTTCAGCTCAGGTCATGATCCCAGGGTCCTGGGATGGAGCCGAAGTCAGGGTCCCCACTCAGTGGGGAATCCACTTCCCCCTCCCCCTGCTCATGCTTTTTCTCAAATAAAATCTTAAAAAAAATACAACTTTAATAATTTGTCAGCCAGAAGAATTTTTCACTTTAACTATTATGTACCATGTAGAAACATTAAAACTATTTTTTAAATCCCTAAGGGAGTTACTAAGATTACATATTACTCAGAAACAACCGAGAAAGGAATCTGTCATTTGAGGGGAAAAGAAAAAGTTTAAGTACACTAGCTTTAGAAAAGCTGATTATTTTTTCAATGTAGCTTTTTTTTTGGTATGCTGCATACTGAAGAAAAAGTTTAAATTACAGAAAATCACAAGCACCTGGGATCCCATGCAGAACGACTTTCTCAATTTGATATTTCTTCTAAACATTTACTTTCTTCTGTAACATTTCAGCATGCACAGGATGTAGCTATTACTAAGGTAGGCCCTCAAGAGGTATATATTCTGGCCTGGCTTCTTACAATATGAACCTGGCAACTCATTACCACTTTGGGGGGTTTTAATATTCTCAACTGGAACAGGGGAGTCTGAACCACAGCATGGGTAAGTATCCTGGCTGTGCTTCCAACGGGCCAAAGTCCTTGCTGAACATGCAGATCCCCAGGCCCCAGCCCTGGAGCTATGCTTCAGCAGGTCTGGACAAGCATACATCATCTGTACTTTTTCAAGGCTCAAGGTGACTCTCACAAGCCAAACGGACTGAGCATCAAAGACTAGAACCGATCTGTTTGTCCTACAGCTCTCTGAGCATCCAAAGCCTTAGTGGCCAGTTGACCACAGAGACTGAAGGCAGACGCAGAGGTGCAAAGAAGCCCACTGTCCTCTTGGAGTTTTGCTACTCAAACATAGGATGTTTACCATGAGCTCAATTTAAGGGTTGCTATATACTTGGGGCACCTGGGTGGCTCAGTTGTTAAGCGTCTGCCTTCAGCTCAGGTCATGATCTCAGGGTCCTGGGATCGAGCCCCACAGGAAGCCTGCTTCTCCCTCTCCCACTCCCCCTGCTTCTGTTCCCTCTCTCGCGGTCTCTGTCAAATAAAATCTTAAAAAAAAAAAGTTGCTATATACTTTGTTCTAGAGGATGTGGGAGTTAAAATAGTATCAGAATTTCCCAGGCGCCTGGGTGGCACAGTTGGTTAAGCATCTGCTTTCAGCTCAGGTCATGATCCCGGGATTCTGGGATCAAGTCCCAAAGATGTTTATTTCAGAGAGAGCATGTGGGAATAGGGAGAGCATGCACGCGTGAGCGGGGGGAGGAGCAGAGGGAGAGAATCTTCAGAGCTTGGAGCATGACTCAGGGCTTGATGTCATGACCCTGAGATCATGACCTGAGCTGAAACCAACAAGAGTTGGATGCTTAGCTGAAGAACCCAGCCAGGAACCACCCTCCCATTTCATTCTTGTAACAATTCATTTTTATTATTATATCACGAAAGTATTGGTCCATGATGGATTAAAAGGTAAAAAGATACAAAGGTAAAAAAATAAAAGATAACTAGTCTTTTACCATGAACAATTTGAGAAACATAGGTGAAAACAACATTAAAGACTGGAGAAAACAGGGGCACTTGGCTGGCTCAGTCAAGTAGAGTATGCAACTCTTGACCTCAGGGTTGAAAGTACTAGCCCCACTTTGGGTGTAGAGATTACTTAACATCTTTAAAAATTGGGGAAAAATAGTGTTCAGCTCTACCAACTGCTCTGAGAAGCCAAAGAAAAGGTTTCCCCAATTTCTGAACTTGGCAGGACCATCATCCATGACCTTCGGCAATGTACTTTTGGGGGACTGATGAGGGCGAAGTCCATTGCATGAGGCAGTCTACTTGAGTCTGGCCTCTCATCTGAAGGACCTAAGTTGAAGCCTACCTCACAGCTTACCCACTGTGAAACCACAGGCAAATGACTTTAATCTACATTTCCGTTTCATGGTTAAATCACAGATGACACTTTCCTCAAATTGCTACAAGCATTAAATGAGAACTTAATGAAATTTTAAACATTTTATATAATAGAAAGAGAACACGAGTGGGGGGAGAGGCAGGAGAAGCAGCAGCAGATTCCCCACTGAGCAGGGAGCCCGATGCGGGGCTGGATCCCAGGACCCTGAGATCAGGAGCTGAGTGGAAGTCAGATGCTTAATGGGCTCGGCCACCCAGGTGACATTAAGAGTATTCTAAAATCACCGTTATCTCTTGTTCAAGAACTTTCTCAGTGAAAAGTAGCAAAACAGTTGTTACCTAGAAACAAGCAAAGGCTTTTTTAATACTAGAATACTAAGTATTTAGGCTCCGGAATTCCTCAGAGATTGTGTGAGACGGTATTGCTAGTAATGAAAACCTGAAAATAATCTAACAATAGGGGTTAAGTCCTATACAACATTTATTTTTTTAAAGGTTTTATTTGACAGAGAGATAGCGAGAGAGGCAACACAAACAGGGGGAGTGGGAGAGGGAAAAGCAGGCTTCCTGCTCAGCAGGAAGCCGGATTTGGGGCTCGATTCCAGGACCCTGGGATCATGACCTGAGCTGAAGGCAGATACTTAATGGCTGAGCCACCCAGACGTCCCACAACTTTTATGTAAACTCTATACCAACGTGGGGCTGGAACCCATGACCTGGAGATCAAGAATCCTATGCTCTACCAACTGTACCAGCCAGGAGCCCCAAATTCTATGTAACTTAAAGGTGTAGTAAAATTTTTCAATGGGGTGGAAAATGTCCACCATTACAATAATATTAAAGTTAATTCCATTGCACACACAAAAAAGCATGTATGTAGGGATGCCTGGGTCACAGACGATTTTCTTTTGCGTTATGAAACGTAATCATGGGAGCGAGATCTCATGTCAATATTCACAAGTTCAACCCATAATCAAAGGGGAGGATATTCTATCCAGATGAGGGCCATGGGGATCATCCCAGAATTCTGCCTAAAACACTGGATTCTTTGGGTTATAGAATGTTTTCTTATGCCTGTTACATTTTTAAGATTTGACAGAGGGAAAGCACAAATGGGAGAAGCAGGCTCTCTGCTGAGCAAGGAGCCCCAAGCAGAACTCCCAGGGTCCTGGGATCATGTCTTGAGCCTAAGGCAGAGGCTTAGCCACCCAGATGTCCCAGATTGTTACATTTCCACAATATAAAATGCTAATAAAAATGTGAAGTCACAATATAAATGAGCACTGCCCCTTGATTTCAGTGCCCATGCTTGCCTTTCTGTAATTCTGTTGGTACCAAAACTTATATAATCAAGCTGCAGTCCATAGATTTCTAGGTCTCTGTAGAAACGTATTTCAGTGTCCCTAAGAGTAACTGAAACGTTCTCCAAACTTTGACTATCATTCACATTAAGAAAACACATTCTCAAATGCCGTTTTGTGGCCCAGTAAAATTGTTTTCCTAATGCATGCATGGGTCACCAGCCGCAGTGACCACCACCGCTCTGTAAGGGAGGTTCCAGGTTTCTACCGCTCATTGGTACATATTAGCAGTATGATTAGCAAACAAGCCACTTCAATGCATTGATGGTCTCAGACTAAACTACAAGTATTTATGTTTTGGCTATTTTTATAATCTGCAGGATTTAAAGAATATACTCCTTAAGAAACTAAATTTTCTTAATTTCAATCTTAGAGCAAATAAACTTCATAATTAAAAACAAAGATAAATCATTCCCCCAAGCCTAAGTCTTGAGGCTTGGGACACGCCCAGGTAAAGAGAAGGATGGCTGATGAAGGGGAGAGTGTGAAGAATGTAATTGTTTTCAAACAAAAGGTCTCACATATTACTGAACCAACCTACTGGTGCATAGCATAGTAACAGAAAAATCATTTTTCCTATACACAGGTATACTTTGGGAACGACTGGGTGGGTCAGTTGGTTAAGCATCTGCCTTTGGCTCATATATCTCAGGGTCCCAGAATCTAGTCCCTCATCAGGTGTCCTGCTCAGTGGGAAGTCAGCTCCCCCCTCTCCTTTTGCCCATCCTCCCCCTGCTCATGCTCTCTCTCAAATAAGTAATCTTAGAACATGTCTATTCGTGCAGGTGGTAGTGATGTTGACAAGGATGCGAACACATGACCTTCATGCAGCGTAAATGTGTGTGCCATCCCTTATAGACCCAGCTTGCTTCTGCTCCAATGCCTACTCTTGGGAGTTGTACCTGATATATTACCAATTTTCATGCTTTTGCTTCTTGGGCAGGAATCATTTGTTCTTCAAAGTCTTGTGAGAAGACATGGCGAGAAACAAGTCAACCACCAAGCATGTAAATAGTATTACAGGTCACCCAGGAAAAGTGAGCTACGTCCAGAAAGGAAGCAAACAGCAGATCTGTGTGGAGATGGAGATGTGGAGTCCAAAGCCATGTCTATCATGGACACACTACCTGCCTGCCACTGGGCTAGTAACTTCTGCACCTTGGTGTCTTCATTTGCAAAATGAGAAATACTGGCCTTAAATACTTTAAAAACTGATGAGGATCAATTAAGACCAAGCAAGGGGCACCTGGATAGCTCAGTTGTTAAGCATCTGCCATCGGTTCAGGTCAGGGTCCCAGGGTCCCGGGATCGAGCCCCGCATCGGGGTCCCTGCTCAGCGGGAAGCCTGCTTCTCCCTCTCCCACGGCCTCTGCTTGTGTTCCCCCCATCAAATAAATAAAATCTCAAAAAAAAAAAAATAAAAAAAAAACACCATCTGAGTGTTTTATAAAGCATTACATGAGTCATCAAGGCTGTGTTATAGCTAGGTGACAAGGCTTCAAATTGTGGCACCGGTGAGGGCTTTAGAACAGTGAGGGCTAAGGTCTCTTGGGGACAGGATTCTGGGGGTGCAGTGGCTTCAAGGGAAGGTTAAGTTTCAGTTAGGCCAGGACCAGAGGGAAAAAAATGGCACAACTAAAACCATGAGATATGACTGCATGCCTACTAGAGTAGCTGAAACTTAAGCAGTAACAAGTGTTGGTGAGGATGTGAAGAAACTGGAATCCATTCTCAGGGTGTGCCACTTTGGAAAAGTGGTTCCTCAAAATGTTAAACACAGAATCATCATTATGACCAAGGAAGTATACTTTTAGGTATATGTAGCAGAGAAACGAAAACATGTCCACTCAAGAACTTGTGCATGAGTGTTCACTGAAGAGCCAGGAATGGGAACCCAAGTATCTAGCCATATACTGGAATATTCTTCAACCAGAAAAAGGAATGAATTACTGATACATGCTACCAATAAACCGTGAGAACATTATGCGAAGGCAAAGCCAGTCACAGAAGGCCACATAGGATTCCATTTATATGAAGTGCTCAGCACAGGCAAATCCAGAAACGGCAAACCTCTCTGATGTGAATGTCACAGGCCAGTGGTTGCTTGGGGGTTAAGGGGAAAGAGGAAAGGGAGTGACTAATGGGAATCTAGTTTCTTTGGGGAGGATGAAAATGGTCTGAAACCATACAGTGATAAGGACGGCACAATGCTGTATTGGATAAACCACTGAATTGTACACTTTAAAGACATCCTGATGTTTAAAAAAAAGTGAATAATGGCCATGAGAAATGGGTCAAGGATTTTCTCATAGGTGGTCTACAGGTGTGATAGGAGGCCATAAACAGCACTGCCAGGGAGGGGAGGAGAAATGGGATGGGAGAGAAGCACAGGCGTTGCCCCCAGCAGCAGGTACGTGTGCCAAAGGGGCTGGCATTGGAAGCAAAAAGGAGGCAGTGCTAGAAATGTTGAGTCCACAAGATGCCAAAACTCACTGAGCAGGATGAACCAGAGGAAGAGCAGGTTCCTTAAGGATCTGTTAGAACACAGCCTGGGTGGCTCAGTCCGTTACAGGGTCCTACTCTTGATCTCAGCTCAGGTCCCATCTCCAGGGCTGAGTTCAAGCCCTGCGTTGGGCTCCGTGCTCAGTGTGGATCCTAGTAAAAAAAGGATCTGCTAGAATGTAAATCTTGGGAGGGAGGGATCTACCAATCTGTTCCTTCTTATACACCAAGTACCTAAAAAAAAA
This sequence comes from Callorhinus ursinus, assembly GCF_003265705.2. Classification (NCBI taxonomy): domain Eukaryota; kingdom Metazoa; phylum Chordata; class Mammalia; order Carnivora; family Otariidae; genus Callorhinus; species Callorhinus ursinus. The sequence continues at coordinate 77,697,329 of NW_027397074.1, forward strand.
TCTGATGAATTAAGGTTAAAAGTTAGAAGTACAGTATATATTTAACTGGACTTGGACTCTTCCTCCCAAGATGATTATCAGAACAGTGGGAGAAATTTGTAAATCAATGCATTGCCATGATATACCCTGATACTTGTATTGGGGTTGCAGAGCAAAAAACAGGTACTTGACTTAAGTACTTAGGGGTGTCAAGCCTACAATATTCTCAAATGAATCAGCACGGTCAAAGACATACAGAATGAAAAATCAAATGTGGCAAACGTTAATAAATGGTGAATTGCAGTTTTTCTGTAAGGTTGAAATTTGACCAGAAAAAGGCTCGGGAACCCATATCTGCGCACGCACACACACACACACACACACACACACACACAGTTGAGCTGTATAATAGATCATTAAAACTTCCAACCTATAAAAACAGAGTATTTGGGCCAACCATACATTCCAATGAGCTTTCCTAATTGCACATCCCTTCAAATCCTCTTCAAATAGGATTCCCCAATGTGTTCCTAGTTAAGAAGTTAAATCCAAAAAAAGCTAAATCAAAACCCCACCACATTCCCATGGCCAGTTAGATTTTTTCTACATCACATGGTTTAAAAAGGGAATTCACAAAAAACCAAGCAGTGAAGACACAGAATTAGCCTGTAGATTGCTTTCCCAAATGCAAGCGGGGCCAACAGCCTTGTCCTGCCTGCTGTAGGGACTTACACTTGGGTCAACATCTCAGGCTCCCACAAGCGGTCCCAGACCAGCAGGACAGGAATCCCCCACTCCGGAACTGCTGCTTCACAGGCTGCTTCTAACAAGATCCCCATCCCGCCCCTTAGTTAGCAAACTGAAGTCTGAGAAGCTCTGCTTGAGAAACTGGTTCCAACTGCAGGTCAGAACATCATTTACTGAAATTCTAAAACTTAACGGATGAAGGCAATCCAGCCTGTAGTGTGTTACTGACACTTGCCAGATCCGAGGCGCCATCCGCTGCCATGGATTGCAGTGGGCTGCATGGTCCGCCTTTGCCCACTGCAGGGCTTCCGCGTGGCTGTTCCTTCTGAAGGATGCCCTTTCACCCCTTCAGATCTAAGCTCAGATGAGCTTTCCCTGCCCAGAGAGTAGCCAGACCTCTTATTAAAAGCTCTCATTTTAGGAGCACCTGGGTGGCTCAGTCCGTTTAAGCACCTTGATTTCAGCTAAGGTCACAATCTCAATTCCTCCAGCAGGCTATGCTCAGTGGGAGGCCTGCTGGAGATTCCTTCGCCCTATGCCGCTGTGTCTGCCCACACAGATCATCTTTAAAAAAAAAAAAAAAAAAAGGCAAGCTCTCATTTTAATCTACGCCTTTAATCAAATTATCATCGAAAAATAACCACTGTTAATCACTGTTATACACCTAAAAATCACACAGCTATGTTAACTTCATGAAGCTCACAACTATTGTATTAGGGTATTTCATGCCAGGGTACATTAACAAAAAAAAACACCAAACCCCCACCCCAAAAAGCTCCCACATCTCAATGCAGGATTTGGGGTGGAGGGGCTTTCCTCTCTCCTGTGACTTAGGGATCCAGGATAACATCTCCATGACATCAAAAGGGATGGTTGCCTGCAGCAGGTGGTCTAAGGGAGTTACACGGCACCAAGTGAACTGCAAAGAAGTCTGGAATGTGGAGGGATCACATGGACTGTTCTGATGGGTTTCTGCCACTGTTAACTCCAGTGCTGGCCCAATGCGTGGCAGGGACTATCTGTAAAACAAATGGTTACCTTCCTCAACACCAAAGCAAGTGCCACGGGAGAAACTAGGTTAGTGGACCTGCATCTACGTAAGTAAAAGCAAGCCCTTTTGAAGAAGTTTAAGTAAACATATCAGAAAAGAGTCTTGAGGGCAATAAGCTTTTGATTAAAGGGAAACTAGGCACACCAACTGGACCGAAAAATTCTTGTGTTTTTCTATGCACAGCTGCGGAGGTATAATGAAGGCCTGGTTAGTTCTGCTGGAGATCTTTGGTATTTTTCATTATCAACAATGATCTCTTCCTGTCATTTTTTAAAGATTTTGAGAGAGAGACAGTGTAAGAGGAGAGAGGGTTAGAGGGAGCAGCAGAATCCAGTGAGCTGGGAACCCGATACGGGACTCTGGGATTATGACCTTAGCCGAAGACAGTCACTTAACCAACTGAGCCACCCAAGTGCCCCTCTTCCTGTCATTTAACCCGAAGAAATAAAAACCTTGCTTTAAGTTATTTACTACAGAGTACTTCTTTTATCTATAAAATGGAAGCCTGTTTGGGGCATGTGGGTGGCTCGGTTGGTTAAGCGTCTGCCTTTGGCTCAGTCATGATCTCAAGGTCCTGAAATCAAGCCCTGCATCGGGTTCCCTGCTCAGTGGGGAGTCTGCTTCTCTCCCTCTGCCCACTCAAAATCTTAAAATTCCACCTGCTGCTCAAGCCTATGAAAACTCTCAAACTGCTTCTAGTGTTTGAAGGATACTTAAACTACCCTGTTTACAAGTTTTTTTTTTAACTGAGCTCAACGTCCAATGTGGGGCTTGAACCCATGACCCTAAGATCTACAGTTGCACGCTCTACTGATTGAGCCAGCAGTAATTTAAAATAAACGACATTTCAAAAACTACCAGTCTCCTGGGGTACCTGGTGGCTCTGGTGGTTAAGCATCCACTTTCAATACAGGTCATGATCCAGGGTCCTGGGATCTAGCCCCACATAAGACTCCCTTGCTCAAAGGGGAGCCTGCTTCTCCCTCTCCTGCTGCCACTCCCCCTGCTTGTGCTGACAAAAATTTTTTAAAAAATTGGAAAAACACACTACCAGTCACCTTCTAAAATTACATTTCCATTAGTAACATTTATTACCAATGGGTAAGACAAGAAAGCAAGAACAGTTTGTAATATTCCACTAGTATCTATATACCAAATACCAATTTTAAACCACACAAGTTTGTGTTGGTTCATCAAGACAATTTACTTGATCTTATAATTGGCGAATTTAGTTTTTACTTTATTACCTTGAGTAAGATGCCTTAAAAAAACATTCCTAACATAACTGAGTATTTTAAAAACAAAAGTACCTTATTTAGTTTTCCTTATAAAATGATGGTTTCTTTCAACCTGGGACAGGCTGTTATGCTCTGACAACAAAGACACCTTTCTCCATATCCTGCACCTTCTCCATCTCAAGTCTTGGGTAGTTACAGTTATTTGCTTCATCTCAATCTGTGGGAGCTCACAGGAGCTAGAGATGGAAACAGCACTTACTGTGTGTAGCGGCAGGGCAGAGATTGAGATCAGTTTTGTGCAGACGAGAAGTGAGAATTTCACTTACAACAGGCGGGCACACAGAGCGCACGTGCAATGCACAAACAGGACAGCAGCACACATTATGATTGGCGGATACACGAACTTCCCCTGCCTTTTCTAAGATGCAAAGGGAGCTGCTCCCAACACAAACCTACCTAAATTCCAGTAAGCTATTGTCACTGCCTCCGTAGACCATTCTCCCGACCATAGACTCAAATATGCCAACAGGGCAGCTACTGATGAAACTCTTCCTACTTTCCAGACACCAAAAGGTAGATTTTAAGTCTCTCTTTCCCACTCAGAGCCCCAACACTTCTACCTTGCCTCGGAGGCTCTCCATCACTCTGGGGGGTGCATGTGAACCCCAGCACGACCTGGTCAGTAGCAGCTGAAGGCAGACTTTCAACACTTCTGGGAGAAAGCAGTGGATACATGAGCTCACAGAAACAGAATACTCCTGGACCTACAGCTGTTACCATGACTATACCAAGTCACAATATATGCAATTCCTAGAAATGGAAACACCGTTAATTCCTAATCCAAATGTTTTAACGAAGCACCAGTTTTTTTTAAAAGATTCCACTTACTAAGAGTGACAGCAAGCACAAACAAGATGAGGGGCAGAGGAAGAGGGAGAAGCAGGCTCCCCGATGAGCAGGGAGTGGGGATCATGACCTGAGCCGAGAACAGACTGAGCCCCCCAGGCACCCCTAAGCAGCAGTATTTTTACAAATAAGCAATGCAAAAAGGTCACCAAAGAATGGTTTTTATTAGAAGTATGATAGAATAGTTGGAGAGAAGAAAAGTACCCTTTCAAACCACATCATTATGTTGTGACCTACCTGCTATTTGTGGCTAGGAAGCAAGTTCAACCACAAGCGGATGGCAGTGCTTTTGGCCACTCAAGGCGGCCTGGGAGTTAGTCTTGCAAATTCTACAGTACAAAATAGTGTGATGACCCCAGCTGGTAAGGTCTCGCTCAAACATTTCTCAGCAGGCCAGGTCTAGGGAAGCTATATCACTTTTCTCAATGAACCGTATCCACAGAACTACTGATGAACTGATCGGAGTCAAGAAACAAATGCTATGCTTTTGACACCTACATGGTTCAGAACAGCTCATTACACAAAACGGAAAGCCAATTTGGGTTTTTTTTTATTGTTTTATTTGGGAAAAGTGCTTCTTACAAAAGGGCAGCTGCAAAATACAGAGACCTCTGCAACAATTACTTGTTTTTTCTTAAGAGTGAAAGAATGGGTGGGATCCAAGGAATGAATCAAAGCAGTAGATGGACAAATGAGCATCTCCAAGTTATTTTAGGAACTAGAGTGACAAAACTCAAAGCTTAAGTTTCCAATCTTCTTCTAACAACTTTAGCTCGCCTCATGGATTACCACCCCCGCCCCCCTTTAGTGGAAAAGCATGACTTATCCTGCCAACCAATGACCCCACTACAAGAAACACCTTCAACTAAGTTCTGAATCACATCTGTCTACCTGCAAAGCTCAGGGATGGAATGAGGCAAATACCCACAAAAACAAACACAAAAAACCTGACAACAAAACCTCAAACGAGGACAAATATTTGTCCAAAAGTGCCTGGGCTGCAGAGGCTGGGAGACCCTAAAATATTAAATACAACTGTGTATCCGAGCCCTGGTTTGTGTTACTGACTGGGACCAGCAGACAGGTGACCCTTGTGGCTAAGCCCGTTTCTCTAGAGCTAGAGTACCGATCTACTGACAGCTACAATATCCTGCTTTGCCCTTCACACTCTATGTGCCATACAGGGCTGAAACCGCTAAACCAAAGCTTTTCCACTAAGGCTAAGAACACAGCATCTATGCAGGGATGAGAAGCTTTTCACACACTCACACACACCAAGTCCATCAGCCCCCGGGAGTCCGCTTCCAGCTTGGCTGTTCACGTGGCCACTGCATCTGTTGTACGTGTTCCTTCTCAACTTTCCTATCGTGCTAAACACAGTAAAAACCTCAATGCATTTGCACCTGGTTCTGGTTACCCAGTAGTATGACTTGTGCGCAATTCAACAAGAGACCAAACCACAGAACAGGTGCACAGTGGGGGTTTTGGGGTAAGGAACAAATTTAAAAACACAGATGTGCAGAGTTCACCAGAAACCTCGGGTATCCACCTCGTAAGTCTGTGGCAGGCTACGTGCCACAGTGCAGATCCGTCACCATCACCTCTATCTTGTACCCCAAAGCAGGGCCAATGCTGTTCTTGAACCTGGGGTCCCCCGGTAAGTGTGGAGAGTCCATCAACGCTACCCTAGAATGGTGTCAATCTGGTGGAAAACAGATGACGCAACAGACCTACGCTAACTGTCTGACAGTTAAATTCATGTTACAAAAAAACTAGCTTTAAGATTTATTTTTGTAACTTTTTTTTTTTAACAGAGAAAAAAAACACACTCCTTGGGAAAAGGTGAGGGATTGAGACAGGCCCTGGGTAAGTAGGATCACGACAGCACCTGGAGTTGATCGGCCTGCCTAGGAGAGAAACTCGGGCACTGCCACCCCACCTCAGGGGACAGCTACTGTCTGAGGCTCAGCAGACCAGTTCACCCGCCACGTCAAGCTGCTATAGATCCAAGTCATAAAAATCTTCCAGCTCATCCTGAAACAAGTCCCACTCGTCTTCAGAGTCTGTCAGGTCGTCGTCCCCACCTGCGGCCAAAAGCATAAGCAACATCTCGCCCAGCTCAAAGGTGACAACCTCCTCTTCTTCGTTGTCAAAGGGGTTGCTGTTCTCTCTTTCCTCAATGAGCTCCCAGAAGTGGTTCCTTCGTTGGGCCTGTAAAAAACAAGGCCATGATAGGGATGGCACTGTCGAGTAGTATCTTCTATTGTTGTTTCTAAGGCAAAACGTCCAGCACACCAGAGGGCATGACGAACCAGACTTCTTATTTAGGGTTGACTTTACCAATTCCTCCCCTCTGGTTACTTGAGGCAAACCGCTTACTTAGAGCTTTAAGAGCTAGCTTTTCCTCACCTCTCCCTCCCAGTTTCCTGAGGTTGCCGTTCTTTCATCCGCCAGTCTCACTCCCAGACCTGAGTGTTAATCTCCTTCCCCGGCCCCAATCTGTGTGGGACTCAACTGATAGCGTGGCATTTCCCCTCCTTTAAAAAAACAGCGAGAGTTACCCGGTATCTGCTTGATGTTCCCACTTTCTGTCTCTGTGGCTCCTCTCTACGGCCATCAGGGTACGCATGCTTGTAAAAACAGTTCCCTCCAAATGGGCAGCTCCCACGTCCTTCATCAAAATACCTGCACGCCTTGTTGCTGGAAAGGAAAATATCGCAACCCTTATTCACAGTGGATTTCAGGTCTGTATTTGACTATCATCCGGTATTTCCTTAAACAGGTAGTACAGGTAGTGACAGAACTACCATGACTGTTTCCAGCCCGCCCCAAGGTGTGTTCTTAAACATGTGTGTACTAATGCATGAAGCACCAACTACAGAAAGATACTTTGTTCAAGTCTGTGCTGTTCGTAACAGCTCCAGTCCCGCAGATCCAGCAGAGAGAGAAATCTTCTAGAAGCCCACACACAAGCACACAGGACAACTGCAACATGGACTCAGAATGAGGTTGGAACCCACTCATGGGGCTTCAGCTATTAGAGCAGACTTCGTTATAACCCAGTCTCTGGGCATGCACCCCAAGGACTGCGTTATAGCAAGGTACACAACGGGTAAGTGTTATCAGGGGTGACAAAAAGAAACTGTACTGGGAAGGCAAAGAAAGGGTAGGAAGGAGGTAGGAGTATATAATGCAGCACTGTTCTTTTCAAAGAGAACCCAAGCTACGTTGGGATCTTAGCCTGAGAAAAGGCTGCAGTGCTCATACCTCATTGCTTCCTTGTATTTCTGAATGAGTTTCTGCTTCTCTTCTTTCTCCTCCACCCAGTACTCACTTGGAATGACAAAGTTAGATGTGATCCGGCATTCTGGGCAGGACCTGGGAAACAATGAACAGGCTGCAATGCACATCCCCCGTGACAGGCCCACTCTTCAAGGACACACCCTGGTGCGTCACCTCCATACTTAAAAAGACTTAACTGAAAGCCAAGTGGGCATTTCCTGAAAGGGTTCCACACACTGTCACACAACTGACCATTTCTTTTGAAGCAAGACAAACTCCTTAAACCAACTCAATGGCTAGCCAGTTCACTCAAAAAGAGTTAACTTCTGTTAAAAAAACAAAACAAAAAAACAAAAAACAAAAACAGAACAAAAGAAGACATTTCACACGGACTCCTTTTTCTTTCGTTTAAATAAATTTATTTCTTGTAACTTTGCTCTGTTTAGATTATATGTAGTTTTTGTTCAGTTATGAGAACAATCTTTAAAGGATGGTGGATTATTGGCTAGCTTAATGGATGGAATAGGAAAGTGGAAAATGTAAAACGTCAGGAAACATACATTCAGAGCTAGATTAAGTTTGTTCACTGAGCCTAAACTGGCTAATCCATTAAACAGTCTCCTCAGAAAAAGCACGAAGATTCTACTAACTGATACACAGGGTTTCCTCATTCAAATAAAAGTAGATATACCAACTAACCTAGAAGCTAGCTGAAATACAAAGAAGAAATTCCAATTAGAATACCCCCGTTTCAAGATAAAATGCATGCATTTAAATGCGGTCCATCTGGTTGAAAGTTGGCACAAGATACTAAAATTCTTCCCCAAAATAGAAAGCACAAACGAAGATTGGGGAGGAGTCTCACTTTATGATCTTGCTCTCAAATTGCTTAGCACTCCTCCACTTGCGAATACACTTGAGACAGTAAGTGTGGTTGCAGTTGGAGAGAATCCCAAAGCGGCGCTCACTGGGGTTGGCTTTTTCATAGACCACCTCCATGCAGATGCCACACACCATGTCCTTACTGCGCTGGACAGCAAATGAGAGCTCCATGTCCTTCTCATGGGCCTCAATGCAAGACTAGAAAAGGTGGAGAGATAAGAAGCGTAATCAAGTCACTGAATAATGAAAGACTTCAACTTGACAGTTAATGACTGAGTTCAAAGAATCAATAGTTAACTGAAAAGATGTTCCCAATTGACTGGAAAAGCGGCTTTGTTCACAAATATAGGTGGACAGACATTCTACATATTTACATCTATCACTAGAGTCAAACTAAGACCTCAACTTCAGAAATGGGGGGAGGGGGAATCACCCAATCTTCGCTACCCTCCATGTTATGATCCATGTTAGGATAGACAGATTTTCATACTAAGCTTGTTGATCTTCTGGTTTCTAAATGGAAAATGTAATTAAGATTAAGGTCTTAATTTACAATGTGTCAAGTGAGGGTGAAGGAAGCTAACATTTATTAGTGAACACCTAATTTTTACATTAAAAAAAAAAACAGCTTTGAGATACTTCATATACCATAGGATTCATTCCTTTAAAGGGTACAATTAAATGGTCTTTGTAGATGCAGTCATGCAACCATCAAACCAGTCAGTGTTAGAATGTGTTCACATACCCCAAGAACCACCCCATACAAACAAGCAAGGAAATCACTTCACCGGAAACCGACCCCTCCCCCACTTCATTGTCAGCTACTAATCTGCGGCTCTTCTTTAAGATTTTATTTATTAGAGACAGCGAGAGAGGAACACAAGCAGGGGAGTGGGAGAGGGAGAAGCAGGCTTCTTGCTGAGCAAGGAGCCCGATGCGAGGCTCAATCCCAGGACCCTGGGATCATGAGCTGAGGCGAAGGCAGATGCTCAACGACTGAGCCACCCAGGCGCCCCTAATCTGTGGCTATTCTTATTCAGGGCATTTCATATTAAATGTGTCCTTTTGTGACAGGCTTTGTTCACTTAGCATATTTTCAAAGTTATCTAAACTGTAGAAGGTATCAGTATTTTATTTTTTATTGCTGAGTAATATTCCATCACAGGGACAGACCACTATTTATCCATTCATCGGGTGATGGACATTTTGTTGTTTCCACTTTGGGGCTATTAAGAATTATGGGGGCACCTTGCCTACTCAGAAGAGCATGTAACCCTTGATTTCGGGGTTGTGGGTCTAAGCCCAATGTTGGGTATAGAGATTAAACTTAAGAGGTTGGATGGCTTGGTGGATTTTGGCTGAGGTTCTGGTCTCAGGGTTCTGAAATTGAGCACCATGTGTGACACTGCACTTAAGCAGGGAGTCTGCTTAAGATGCTTTCTCCCCCTGCCTCCTCTCTCAAATCTGTAAAAAGAGGGGTGTACTGGTCAGTCAGTGAAGCGTGCAGCTCTTGATCTCATAGGTGTGGGTTCAAGCCCCACACTGGACATCAAGTCTCCTTAAAAGTGAGGTTGAACTCTGGCAAACAGTATGGAGGTTCCTCAAAAAGTTGAAAATAGAGCTACCATACGATCCAGCAATTGCACTACTGGGTATTTACCCCAAAGATACAAATGTAGGGATCCGAAGGGGTACGTGCACCTGGATGTTTGTAGCAGCAATGTCCACAATAGCCAAACTGTGGAAAGAGCAAAGATGTCCATCGACAGATGGATAAAGATGTGGTATATATACACAGTGGAATATTGTGCAGCCATAAAAAGGATTGAGATCTTGCCATTTGCAACGACATGGATGGAACTGGAGGGTGTTATGCTGAGTGAAATAAGTCAGAGAAAGACATGTATCCTATGACCTCGCTGATACAAGGAATTTTTAACCTCAGGAAACAGGGTTGCTGGAGTGGTGGGGGTGGGAGGGATGGGGTGGCTGGGGGATAGACATTGGGGAGGGTATGTGCTATGGTGAGCGCTGTGAATTGTGCAGGGCTGTTGAATCACAGATCTGTAAAACTGAGGGTTCTAGAGGGGAGGGGGTGGGGGGATGGGTTAGTCTGGTGATGGGTATTCAAGAGGGCACGTTCTGCGTGGAGCACTGGGTGTTATGCACAATGAATCATGAACACTACATCAAAAACTAATGATATAATGTATGTTGATTAACATAATAAAAACTTTTAAAAAGCGAGGTTGAATGACATAACACACACTTTTTAAATTTAAACATGCTAATTATAAGGAAAAAAAAGTCACCCATAGTTACACTAACTACAATATTTTAATATTTTATTTTCTGAAAGCTCTTACATTCCTTAAGAGACACTACTAAAAAGGGGAAAAAAAAAAAAAGACACCACTTCTGCCAATACCCAATATATAGCTGAAAGACTTACAGGGATTTAACCTGCTCCAATTCATGTAGCCAACATGTCGTGAAGGTAGGATTCAATCATGTCTCTTATATTATGCTTCACCCAACAACCCACTAATTTTTTTACGTAATTTAGAAGCAAAATTTGTTGCTCCAGTAAATATAAAATTTGTATATAAAAAAAGTGTCTCAAAAAACATACTGCAAATGGGCTTAAAAACCATAATTTGGGGGTGTCTGGGTGGCTCAGTGGGTTAGGGGGTCTCCCTTCGGCTCAGGCCATGATACAGGTCCTTGCTGCTCAGCAGGGAGCCTGCTTCTCCCTCTCCCTCCCTCCTGCTCCTATTCTCACCTGCAAGAACCATAGTCTGAAATCCTCATCCACCGTGATTGGGGAAGTGAAATGGTGTACTCACTGTGCAAGAAGTCTGGCATTGCTCAAAATGTTAAGCACTGAGTTACCAGATGACCCAGCAACTCTACTCTCTAACTTAAAACATGCCCACAAAAACTTACATATGAATGCTCATGGCATTATTCCCAAAAGCCACTGGGTGAAACAATCCCTAAGTCCTTCAATTGATGAAATGGAAAAACAAAATGTGGTGTAGCTATACAGTGCATTATTATTCAGCGAAAAAAAGGAAGTACTGATACACACTACAACACAAATAAACCTCGAAAACATTATGCTAATGTTTAAGACAGTCACAAAAGGCTACATAGGATTCCATTCATATGCAATCTCCACAACAGGCCAGTCCAGCGATCAGATTAGTTGTTGCCAGGGAACTGCAGGGAAGGGCAGAACAAACAGTAATGGAGCTAAGGGGCATGAAGTTTTTCAGGGGAACTGTGGTAATGGCTGCACAAGTATGTTAATATATTAATACCAATCAGACGTGCATCTCTCGAAGAAGTCTCACATGGATTAACAGAATACTTCCCTGAAGACTTACTTTTATATGTTGCGATCTCTGGGCGGCATCAGTCGGATGGAGGACCTGCAGCCCACACATGTCGCAGGAGTCTCCGTGGAGATACACACAGTTCTCCCCGTACCGGCACTCTCCGACCGTAGCATAGGGGCAAAGCTGCTGCTTGGTTTCTGCTGCTGTTTGCTCTTTCTCCAATTCTTCCTTGGTCACTGAGCCCTGCGGGGATGCTTCAGTGCAGGAAGGGGCAGCTGAAAGTGTTTAAGAGGGTAGTAAAGGTCCAAAATGGGTAAAGCAGATATATGAACCAAGGTAACTGAGAACCTAACTGAATAGAAAAAAATGAGAAGAACTTCAATTAAACTCCAAGTCTATTGAACTAATCCCTTCACTCTTCAAAGATCAATTTTCTAATGCTGCTTGTTTGGGGAAAAATAAAAACTTATGATTTCTTGTGCGATTGCACTGATTAAAAGAGGCTTCGGTATTTTTCGAAACATTCTAAATTCATTGGGATTCAAAAAGTTTCTTTCACTCCATCGGTAAGTCTTAGGTAATCCAATTTAGAGTATTAACTCAGGCTAAATATGAAGAGTGGAAGCAGGAAGGTTGTGAAAACCTGCTCACTGGTAGGCTATGGCCCAGCACCCTAAGTTGTTTTTAGTCTTCAAAATACTCACTACGGCCACAGTAGGGCTGCCCAGGAACAAACTCAATGGCATTCACCCAGTCTTCTGAACCTGCTCCTACAGTTGCAAAGTTTGAATTTCTTGACTCGGCTTCGCCCGTATTCATTTCAACAACTGGTCCAACGCCTGATGAGAGACTTGAGGAAGCAGCAAGGGATGATTTTGCAGTTAGATCTACAGCAGTCACTTCGTCCTGTTTCAAAGGCTTGCTATGTTCATACCTAAAAAAAAATTCGAAGTCAGCAGTCACTGTCTAGCCAGCAGCCCCAATTGGGGTATGAATTCCCTGATCCTGTCCTTGGGTTGTTTTCAAAATGTCATGCCTATGAATCACCTGGGAATTGTTAAAAGGCAGATCTGGAATTTCTAAGTCTGGAGCAGAGCCCATGATTCTGCATGTCTATCAAGCCCCCACAGGAAATACTGCTGGCCCAAGGACTCTTGACTAGCAAGGTCATAGACCAGGAGTCGGCAAACTAGAGTCTTCAGCCAGGTTTGGCCTAGAGGCCATGTTTGCCCACCCCTGCAGATGACCATCTATCATCCCTTAAATTCCACTCGAATCTGGAGTCTCACGGTTTCCATGGCAACTCTGCTAAAGAGACCCTGCACCGAAGATTGATCAAAGCAAGGCTGACCCTCAAACTCAAGTAGGAAACGTAGAACACTTTAACACGTTATGTTAAAATGTTCACAATATTAAACAGGAGACTGTATTTACAATATACGATATGTATTCTTTTCCTGTATCGAGTCATTGACCTGATAACTTTTCAAATCTTTACCCTATATTTTCATTCCTTTTCATATGTAAAATTATTAAAACACATCTCCAGCTATTCCCTTCAAGAACCAACTTCCCGCCCAACAAAATACACACAATTCAGACATTCATTCAGACACAATAAATTAATGATACATGATACAGTCAGTCTGAACTGGCATAACCTACAGTACACATTATCTAGCAGGTCTTGCAAATTGATTAATTGGGCCATCCTAACCATGGGCCAGCTGTGTTACCAGTGTATGTATTTCCATCTAAAATAAAGGCTAACTACACACCATCCCTTAGATTACTGCAAACATTTGCTTATATTTACCCTTGTATTCTACCATCTCAAACCTTCATATTCCTACTCTTAAGCTTTAGGGAACCTACTTTCCCTTGCCGTCCAAGTAACTGCTATCAGCTATAAAACCCAGTGTGTTTTATTCCAGACTGGAATCCTGAATCATGCAAGCTGACAGCAGAAACCACTGGGAGTATGCACTTGCACCACACCTTATTTCGTTGTCAAAAAATTGTCAAGTGGTGGGCGCCTGAGCGACTCAGTCGTTAAGTGTCTGCCTTTGCCTCAGGTCATGATCCCAGGGTCCTGGGATCGAGTCCCACATCGGGCTCCCTGCTCAGCGGGGAAGCCTGCTTCTCCCTCTCCCACTCTCCCTGCTTGTGTTCCCTCTCTCGCTGTTAAAAAATAAAACCTTAAAAAAAATTGTCAAGTGGTGTTCTAATGTGACTCTAAGCTTCTCTGTATGACAGGAACCAATGACCACATAGCTATTTATACTTAAATGTACAACCAGTTTGTTGGTCCCAGCACTAGTCTTATTTTCAAGTGTTCAAGTGGCACAGGTATAGTTACTGTATTAGACAGCATTTTTAAAGATTTTACTGGGGGGAGAGAGAGAAGCAGACTCCCCGTTGGATCCCAGGACCCTCGGATCATGACCTGAGCCAAAGACAGACACTTAACTGAGCAGGGTTAACTTAACTGAGCAGGGAGCCCGAGCCACCCGGGGAACCAAACAGTTCAATTTTTTGAGCAACATCTAGTAATAAACACATGCCATGCATTAAGAACTGTATCATCTGGGGTGCCTAGGTGGCTCAGTCAGTTCAAGTCATGATCTTGGGGGTCGTGAGATAAGAGCCCGCCTTGGGCTCCAGGCTGGGTGTGGAGCCTGCTTCGATTCTTCTCTCCCTCTCCCTGATCCCCAAGGCTTGCTCTCAAAATAAATAAATCTTTAAAAAAAAAAAAAAAAACTACTGAGGGGTCAAATTTAATGAATAAAACCGGGTCCTTGAATACAAATGATAATCTATTTTGAGTATTAACTTTTAGGGATGCCTGGGTGGCTGAGTGGGTTAAGCATCTGCCTGCATCTGACTTCTCCTTGGCTCAGCAGGGAGCCTGCTTCTCCCCTTGCCTCCCGTTCCACCAGTTGTGCTAAGAAAAAAAAATGACTATTAACTTTTAAAATCAATCTGCCTAGGGCGCCTAGGTGGCTCAGTTGGTTAAGCAACTGCCTTCGGGTCAGGTCATGATCCTGGAGTCCTGGGATCGAGTCCCGCCATCGAGCTCCCTGCTCAGCAGGGAGTCTGCTTCTCCCTCTGACCCTCTTCCCTCTCGTGCTCTCTACCATTCTCTCTCTCAAATAAAATCTTTTAAAAAAAATAAAATCAATCTGCCTATTTAGCCTAAGTTAATCCTTTAGTGCAGAATAGATCTATAAAAATGATTCTGAAGTGAAGATTTGTCCATAGGTACTAGGAAAGATAAAGTCCATTTAAGAAAAAAATCCTAACAAAGCAAGGATGCAAGATGCATTTTGAAAGGTGCTTACTAGGGGCACCTGGGTGGCTCAGTCATGATCCCAGGGTCCTGGGACTGAGCCCCACATCAGGTTCTCTGCTCAGCAGGGAGCCCTCTCCCTCTCCCTGCCACTCTGTCAACTTGTGTGCTCGTTCTTGTCTTTTATATACTATTTGAGTGAGAGAGAAACCAAAAGGTGCTTACTAGAAATATGGTTCAATGAAGCATGGACCTTCTTAAGAATAGGGATCAATCCAGCCTATGACCCTCAGGCCAAACCCAGAGCTAGAGCTAAAAATGGTTTTGATACTGAGCAAGCCAGCCAGGCTCCCCATTGACAATTTCTTTTACAGGCCATTTCTGTGGGCAATTTTAACTGTGTAATTCAGGAGACAGCAACGGACTTGTATTCTTGGTTTCAGT
This sequence comes from Callorhinus ursinus, assembly GCF_003265705.2. NCBI lineage: Eukaryota > Metazoa > Chordata > Mammalia > Carnivora > Otariidae > Callorhinus > Callorhinus ursinus. The sequence continues at coordinate 77,712,488 of NW_027397074.1, forward strand.
ATTTTTAAATGGTTGAAAAATGAACTCAAATTTTAGCGTCTCAATGAAGTTTCATGGGAACACACCACATCCATCAGCTTATCTACAGCTGCTATTGCACCAAGAACAGTATGGCCTCCATAGCCAAAATATTCATTATCTGGCCCTGTACAAACGAAGCCTGCCAATTCCTACTTAAGAGGACTAACATCTACTGGATTCAGAGTCCATAATGATTGTGTTTGTAATGATTAAATTAATTCTTTTAAGATTTAGATCACAGAATTGGTGATCCTTTTAATCAAAGTGTTAAGCAATACTGAGACAACACTGAAACCAATATTGGGCTTTTCTTTTTTTTTTTTTAAAGATTTTATTTATTTGAGAGAGAGAGCACATGGGGGGGGAGGGTCAGAAGGAGAAGCAGACTCCCCGCTGAGCAGGGAGCCCGATGCGGGACTCGATCCAGGGACTCCAGGATCATGACCTGAGCCGAGGGCAGTCGCTTAACCAACTGAGCCACCCAGGCGCCCTGGGCTTTTCTTTCACATCTTTGCAGATACTCTGTATAGTATTAATTTCTATGTAAGGAAACTGAAATCACTTTTTCTTCCATCTTTGAGAGTAGATAGATGCTTTCCCCTCTGGTTGGCTACTTCCGACCCCCAATCATTCCAAGGTCTGGTACCGGTCTTTAAAAAAAATTTTTTTTTAAGATTTTATTTATTCATTCATGAGAGACAGAGGGAGAGAGAGTGAGAAACAGAGGGAGAAGCAGGCTCCCAAGGAGCAGGGAGCCCGATGCGGGACTCAATCCCAGGATTCCGGGATCATGACTGAGCCAAAGGCAGATGCCTAACCATCTGAGCCACCCAGGCGCTCTGTCTTTAAAATTTTAACTTATGGGGTACCGGGGGTGGCTCAATAGGTTTAGCATCTGACTCTTTAACGGTTTCGGCTCAGGTCATGGTCTTGGGTTTCCTAGGATCTCCTGGGCAGAGTGCTTATGTGCTCTTTCAAATAAATAAATCTAAATACGTTAATTTACGGGATTCAGTGGGTCCAGAGGGAAAGAGCCCTCCACAGGAAACAAGACCTACCATAGCAATGGTTGTCAACCAAGGCAATACTCTTTCTCCACTGGGTGTTCATCAACAATGAGGGCATTCTTATGGCACTGAGTAAGTGGGGGCAAAGGATGTTAGAGGTCATGCAATGTGTTTAACAGTTCTGAGTAATGAAGAACTGGCCTAAGTTAACAGTGCCACCTTCATGAAGCATGGATGCAGTAACATTTGTGAACTGTTGGCATTAGGACATCATCTTTCATTGAAGAAACTATTACCTCTATGAGGCGTTCAATATTTGAAATCTCTGGGCAGTGGCCAATTTGTATAAAAAGATCCCTACACAGTTAAGAGTGAAAAAGTAGGTGTAAATCTTCCAGCCTGTCTGTCCCAATTACCACCAAAGCTTCCCTTCAGGCCAACTATTAATAATAGGTTTCCCTAATTCCTTTCATTTCAACCTGAGAGATCTAAACCTAGCTCAAATCAGATCACTGGCCAAAGAGGGAGCTGCATCTTTAAAGAAAAAAAGCAGTTATCAGGTGACTTGAAACCGCCTCAATGTCAGGGCCTCACCAAAACAGGGCACCCACCTCACTCCCTGGCCTTCGACCTCGGTCTCCCACAAGTAAGTCCACTGATTACAGGGTTATGTTGAGGATGCGCTTCCATACTTATTCCCAAGGAGAATATGGAATGCCTAAATGCCATTTAGGGCTGGGGAAGTAACCTGAAAAGTAAGCTAACACATACGGCCTCAGCCTTAGCTTGGGTTTCTTACAGTTATTTTTCACTCTTCCCACCTATATGGTCCAATCAGATGAGTCCCTCTTCTGAAGAGGAAGCCGATTGTTACCCAGCCATACTTTGCCCCCTCCTATCACACAGCATACTCTCCACTTCTCTCTGCTGGACACCCTAGTTTCCCCTCCCACTCCTGACATTTGTTTCTTCTCTCCCTGCACATAGTGTACAAAGACTCTCGGCTGATTGTTTAGGCAAAGAACCAGGCTCCCCTACAATTAAGCTGGCCTAGAAAACCTGCAAGAGACCATACAGTAGGATGGCGTTCTACCAACCCCCCCTTTCATACTGTGACTGATAAGCCTGGCAGTCGAGTTTTTTGGGGTTTGTCATTTTCCCCTTCCCAGTAATACTGCAATGAAAAAAATTAGCTGAGAGCAAAAGGACTTAAACTCAGAGGTTCCATTTCTGAGCTCTTAAAAGTCACATGAAGAAAAATCTATTTTTCTCTATCCTTACTAGATTTCCTAATAAAATGAATGTGGGATGACTGAACATTTATATCCCACCCATCAATAATTTCCTAGCCTTTTGAATTCTAAGCATATGGCGTAGAATGCTAAAACTGGCTGACATTCCCCAAATGTCTTACCTAATATGATGGTTTAAAGTATGTCCTCAGTTCTTTGACAAGCCTCCCTTCAAAAGGTGGGGCCCAATCTCTCTCCCCTTGAACACTTCAACATGGGCTGGATTTAGTGACTTGCTTGTAATGAAGAGTATAGCGGGAAGTGAGTGCAGGGCTTCTGAGACTAGGTCATAAAAGGCACTGTGGATGTGTCCTTGCTGGCGCTCTCCAATCATCTGCTCTGGGGAAAGATAGCAACCAAGTAGGACACTAAAGCAGCCCTAAGGAGAGGTCCAACTGGTAAAAAACTAAGGTCTCTCTCCACCTTAGGAGTGATCCTCCAAGCCCCTGAGGGAGAGGTCAGATAATGGCAGCCCTGCCCAAATTCCTGACTGCAACCTCTAGAATCTTGGAGCTAAAACCACCCAGCTAAACAAGACCCCCAGAAACTGGGAGATGTTTTATCATTTCTAAGCTGCTAAATCTCGGGGTAATTTGTTCAACATCAACAGGTAACTATTTTTTAATTGGTTATTTGACAGAGAGAGAACAAGCATGGGGAACGGCAGACAGCGAGGAAGAAGCAGGCTCCCTGCTAAGCAGAGAGCCCAATGTGGGGCTACATCCCAGGACCCTGGGATCATGACCTAAGCAAGGCACCTTACTTAACCAACTGAGCCACCCAGGCTGCCCCAATCAACAGGTAACTAGAACACTTCTTTTCCGACTTGGAAAGATAAATAAAACCTCCACCTATTTCTAAGCACAAGCCACGGCTGCTGAATCGCCACGTAACAAGATTAGGGTGCCAATTCAATTAATAATGATAGAGATTAAAGAATGAATCCCTTTTAGTTCTTAACATTCTGATGGTTACTAGACACATTCCTGAGTATTTCCTCTAAATCTAAGCTTAGTTGCAAGCTGAAGGGTTTCAGGAAAGTTGACACTGAATGATAAGCAATGAGAAGCTCTCTAGGTAGTAACCTAATACACTATTCCAAATGCCTACGATGCCCTTTTCTCTCCTATTTCATTATTAAGAGATATGCACATCATTCTTAGTCCTAAAAAGGAAATGCGATATACAGACATACTTTCTCCACACCTTATCCCTAGGTTTGCAGAAAGGGCTCCTCGAATTACTGCATTACAAACTCATTTTTTAAAAAAAAAGTATTAATACATACCCTCTAAGTTAGAGATTTGTAAGTGTACTAACACTAAGGAGTACTTTTTCAAAGCATTTATCTTAAACCTATTTATAAAGCTATTGGAATTATGTATTTTACTCTTCTTCTCACCCTCTTCCACTCCACCTCTCAACAAACTCATCTGTGAACAATTCTTACCTGCAGCGGTCTCCGTAAATACAGTATCCTCGCTGAAAATACTTGCACACTACACCGTAAGGACTGTCAGAGAGGTCATGTGAGTAGCGACAGTTATCTCCTTCCTTACAAACTCCGTGCATGAAATACCTGTGAGAAAAAGAACCACAAAGTTCAAGACAGTCCTAAAAGAATTCATGACCAATGTACTCCACCACTAACACACCAATAGTAGGAATATCCTAGTGCTGTATAGTAATATACCCAATATATGCTATTCTACCCAAACATGTGAAATGAACACAACAGCAAGCAGTGTAAGACTGTATGAGGAGATTAGCCGTTATGGTACCACAGGAAGACTGCCTATACATATGTGCACCAAATTAGATTTCAACTCTGAGGTCATCTAATCTGGTCTCTACAGGGTTAAGTTTGACCACAGTTCTCATTCCACAGTCCTAGGGAGGTAGTAATGTTAGCCATAATGGCAGCTCTTTCTGTAAAAAAAAAAAAAAAAAAAAAAAAGATAAAGAAGCAAGAAACAATTTAGACCAGAATGGGTAAGACTACTGCATGTTTCACTACTTCACGAAACCATTTTAGGGGTGCCTGGGTTGCTCAGTCAGTTAAGGGTCTGCCTTATCGGCTTAGGTCATCATGATCTCAGGGTCCTGGCACTGGGCCCCATGTTGGGCTCCCTGTTCGGCAGGGAGCCTGCTTCTCCCTCTGCCTCTGCCCCCGATTCTTGCCTGCTCTCTTGCGCTCCCTATATAGTGCTCTCTCAAAGGTTTTAAAAAAATAGTTTTATTTATTCATCTGACAGAGACACAGTAAGAGAGGGAACACAAGAAGGGGGAGTGGGAGAGGTCGAGAAGCAGGCTTCCTGACAGAGCAGGGAGTCCAATGTGGGGCTCAATCCCAGGACCCTAGGATCATGACCTGAGCCTAAGGCAGATGCTTTAACAACTGAGCCACCTAGGCCTGCTCGGCGGGAAGCCTGCTTTTCCCCTCCCACCCCCCGCTTGTGTTCCCTCTCTGTGTCTCAAATAAATAAAATCTTTAAAAAAAAAAAAGAAAAAATTTTTAAAGATTATTTGACAGAGAGAGACACAGTGAGAGGGAACACAAGTGGGGGTAGTAGGAGAGGGAGAAGCAGGCTCCCTGACCTGAACCAAAGGCAGACACTTAACTGGAGCCGCTCAGGTACCCCTAAATAAAATCTTAAAAAAGAAACCATTTTAATGCTTGAAAAGCCACGCGAAGGGTACCTGAGTGGCTCAGCTCCTTAAGCAACTCTTGATCTCTCCATCTCAGGGTTTTGAGTTCAAGCCCCACACTGGACTCCAAACTGGGCATGGAGTCCTCTTAAAACTTGATGTAAAATCCACATGTGAAAATATAACCAAATTTGCTGCAAACATAGAGGCAAAGAGAAATCACCGTATGTTCTTTGGTTAGCAGACTACTGCTCCTCAGCCTTAGAGGATTACAGGTGTACCTAACTAGCAGTTTCCTAAGCAAGTATCAAGAGTATGCCTTAGTAGGACCTGGAATAGCACCATTAGCACCATTTGGGAATTTGCTAGAAATAAACACCTCATACCTACTAAAATCAGGAAGTGGGGATGGAGGGGGATGAGTAGAGCAAGCAGCAATCTACATTTAGGTTAGAAGTGATAGTCATTTTTTGATCGCATAGAGTAGAACCACCACGACCATCCTCCATCTTCCCATCACTGACTTCTGTCAGGGTTCTTTTTTACCCCCTCCCCAAGATTTTATTTTTAAGTAAACTCTATGCCCAATGTGGGGCTTGAACCCTCAACCAGAGATCAAGAATCACATGCTCTAGTAGTGACTGAGCCAGCCAGGCAGGGCACCCCAGGGTTTTTTAATTCTTTGGTCCTTTACTGGTCTCTTTCTTGAGCAGAGAGAAATGAAGGTTTATTTTTGGCAGGCCACAACTAGCCACATAGGCACCTGAAGGAAAAAGTACATATTTCCTAAGTGTGGCTGATGACATCACTATATCCAAGAGTGTCACCATTATCTAGAGTAACTGTATACTCCACTTGCCCACTGATCTGAATATGTAGAAAATATCTTTATTTACCTAAGGAACCTGGAAGAAGGCTGCCCAAAATTGAATATGAAAGCTTCTGTTCAAAGAAGGGAAAACTTCTGCATGACAGTACATCACTTGAAAAGACTAACATGTTGGTGGAAATAGTTAAAATGACCAATATCCTAAAGTGCCCTGGACTTGTAGTCCGTAACAAAATCTAAGAATATACTAGGAAGAGAACTATAGTTGACCTAATTTAATTTCAACTGTTATTTTAAGTTTACCATGATGTAACCCAGGCGTCAACTTCTGCTCAACTACAGGGCAACTTTGAGTTAAACCACTTGTTTATCAATAGGTAATTTTGGGGGCACTGGGTGGCTCGTCGCTTAAGCGTCTCACTTCGGCTCAGGTCTGATCCTGGGATCAAGCCCTGCAATGGGCTCCCCACTCAATGGGGAGTCTACTTGATCCTCTCCCTCTGCTCCTCCCCGCTTGTGCTCTCCCTGTGTCTTAAAAAAAAAAAAAAAAAAAGCTCATTTGACTGCATAAATGAAGACATCAACACAGACACCCCCTAACTATAAACAAGCCAATGAAAATTACATTGTAATCACTGCAGCAGTAAAATCTTGCTTCAAAGTACATAGAAGTATCCAGGGGCACCTGGGTGGCTCAGCTCGTTAAGGTGTCTGCCTTCGGCTCAGGTCATGATCCTTGAGATGCAGGATTGAACCCCCTTTCCAGCTCCCTGCACAATGGGGAGTCTGCTTCTCCCTCTGCCTCTCACCCTGTGCTTTCTTGCACTCAAGTAAATAAGTAAGGAAAGTATCCAGTTGGTAATAGGTTAGTTATCCTTTTGAAACAGTATCAGTGCTCAAACACAATAGTTTACTGTCTTATCCCCAGTGGGAACTGTTCCTTTTTAAACACAAGAGTGTCTATACCTTCAGTATTTCTTTGGGATCATTTAAGTCACATACAGATACTGAGGGGCGCCTGGGTGGCTCAGTCATTAAGCGTCTGCCTTCGGCTCAGGTTCAGGTCATGATCCCAGGGTCCTGGGATTGAGTCCCACATCGGGCTCCCTGCTCAGTGGGGAGCCTGGTTCTCCTCCTGCTCCCCCTGCTTGTGCATTCTCTGACAAATAGAATCTTAAACAAAAAGAACTGGGGAGACTTTTAAATTCCAGCTTTGTCAATTAGAAGCTATGTGACCTTCAGCAGGTTTCAGCAATCTTTTAGAATTAAGGTAAGTCAGTAACTACATAGTCTTTGTGCTATGTCCTTCCACATCTTTACTCTGCCCTGCCAGACCACATTTATTCACTATATTGATTTATGACCAGCCTAGCAAGAGGTACACAGGAACATATCAAGTTGAGAGGAAGTCAACTGGTGCCTGGGTTGCTCAGTCACCTGCCTTTGGCTTAGGTCATGATCCCAGGGTCCTGGGATCAGGCCAGCATCGGGCTCCCTGCTCAGTGGGGAGCCTGCTTCTCCCTCTCCCACTCCCCCGGCTTGTGTTCCCTCTCTCGCTGTGTCTGTCAAATAAATAAATCCAAAAAGAGTAAGTCAAACCATTAAGGCAAGACACCCATGCCACAAGGTTTTTTTTTTTTTTTTTTTTTTTAAAGATTTTATTTATTTGAGAGAGAGAGAATGACAGATAGAAAGCACGAGAGGGTAGAGGGTCAGAGGGAGAAGCAGACTCCCCACTGAGCAGGGAGCCCGATGTGGGACTCGATCCCGGGACTCCAGGATCATGACCTGAGCCGAAGGCAGTCGCTCAACCAACTGAGCCACCCAGGCGCCCGCCACAAGGTTTTTAATCAACTGTAGTTAATATAGCCAGAATACAAACAACCTTTTCAGGCACTATTCCTGACAAAGTCAATATATGCAGAAAGCTACATCATGTATCTATCTGGCTCAACATGAAGCCAGAGAAGAATTACCCAGCAATGAGATAGGTTCCTGAGGTCCAGAACCAGTAACACTGAAGGAATTCAAGTAGACACAAAAATCACCTGATACTTCAGGATCAACAGAAATGCTAGAATACAGGAGGGGCGCCTGGGTGGCTCAGTAAAGCGTCTTCCTTCGGCTCAGGTCATGATCCCAGGGTCCTGGGATTGAGCCCCACATCGGGCTCCCTGCTCGGCAGGAAGCCGGCTTCTCCCTCTCCCACTCCCCCTGCTTGTGTTCCCTCTCTCGCTGTGTCTCTGTGTCAAATAAATAAAAGCTTTAAAGAAGAAATGCTAGAATACAAGCCCTAATTAGTTACTGCCAAATACTAAACATAAATGGTTGTTTGGTATGCATGGTCTGGGTTTTCAGCTTATTTTTTTGGCCTTTTATCCCTCAGTGATATGAACACTATTGGTATATCGAGAATTAAATACAATTCTCAGTGAAATCCCTCCTCACCAACCCATCTCTAAGAGATTATGATTGTGAAAAGTGTTGCGCTGTAACAAGTAGAAAAAAAAGGCAAACCTCTCCCAATAAGTTTCTCTCCCCAAAATGAAACCAAGGGCTTATTTTGTTTTTTTTTTTAAGATTGAGGCCATTTATTTATTTATTTAGTGGGATTGTGACCTGACTGAGCCACCCAGGCACCCCCTCGAAGTTTTGTTTTTAAAATGCCACCACCAAGCCTCCCCAGACTAAAGCTTCCTTTGGAGAAAAGGCTGGGCCATTATGACTTTTTAAAAATTCATTTATTTTAGAGAGAGGAATGGGGGGTAAGAGAAAGAATCTCAAGCAGACTCTTCCACTGAGCTTGGATGGGTACGGGGCTCCATCCCTCCACTGGGATCATGACCTCTGACCCTCCCTCCTGCTCCTGCTTTCACTGCAATGTCACTCCAGACATTGTCCAGTTAAGACAAATAAAATAGACTAGAAATCTCCCTACTGCTGTACCTCCTGGAAACCTAAGCACGTTTGCCAAAATAATTACAAAACACTCCAACAATAGCTTCTAGGGTACACAGAACCGAATACCCTCAAAGTACCTCTAGGCATCGCAACAACCTGCCTGTGGGTTGACAGAAGAAATTACAGAATGCTACCTAATTCAGCATTTACCACTTCATTGGCTATGGCATTTTTTAACTTGGGATACTTAATCTGAGGAGTGCACGTACCATTTTTCAGACTAGACTGCAAATTCCTGGTGGCTGAGGACCATGGTTTACTCTGCTTTTTTTTATCTCTTTGTCTTTACAAATAATACTTACCAGTTACATATTTAATAAAAACTGTAGGTGTCATCGCAAATCGACATGTCAGTAGCAAATTAATTCTTCTTAATGAATGGGCTGGTTAACTTTTTCAATGCCACCCCTTCAAAAAAGCCTGTACTAGATAGTTTCCAAGTAATAAACTTCACTATGGGTATGACTGCAATTTGAAAGAGACTTTCTGGAATTATTTCCTTTATTTTTTACACTCAAAATGAAGACACTTGGTTTTGGGATATTATTTCAAATGCCAGAACAGTCATCTACCACTGTAGAACTCCCATAAAGCAGTGTCTAAATCCAAAATTATAGCTTGCAAGTTATGACAGTATTTTATTTTTTAAAATTTATTGTTATGTTAACCATACATTATATCATCAGTTTTTGATATAGTGTTCCAAAGTATTATTTTAACCCTATACTCTCAAAGCTAAAAGCAATAGCGTATTTCATAATATTCCTCCAATAAAAAAATATGAAAAATGGCCTGGTGGGGGCAGCATGATACAGTTCCTTGGGAAAGGTGTAGGTTTTTCTTAAGCCGCAGACATCAAACACAATGAGGTAGAATTGAGAAATAAATAGTAACCAGTAAGAAAATCAATTGAGCAATTTAAAAAAAGTCCTCCAAAGAACTAACTTCTTAGAGGACTATGCCCTAAGTAAATAGCCTTAAACAAACTGCTAGATGGAAGAAAATAAGCAGAAACACTAAAGTGTATCACTTAAATCTTAATTCTCCTCTAGGGAGATTTAGCAAACAATGAAAATATAATACAATGCATTTTTGCATTCCCTTGAACATCTAGGGCATCGTCTCTTGTTGTAGGCACTAATACTTATTTAATGAATAACTGAATAAGGTAGTCCCCAAAAGATAACTCAATTTAGGATAAACAAAATAGGGCCCCTGCTCAAAGCTCAAGGTCCACAATAAATGAAGATCTCATATTCACTATCCAAAGAGAATTTTAGTTAGATGTTCGTACCTAGAAAACAATGTCAAATATTAAAATCCAAGATATACTAGCCTGTACTTTTGAAAAATAACTTTCAAGTAAAAACTAGTTCGTCTAAGCCTGTTATCTTTTACATAATGCCTTTCCAAAATACTAGATTACTGAGCTATGTAAATTTTTTTAAATACATATAAATCTATTGGTTCATGGGCAATGAATTCCCAGTCAAGAACAATCTACAATACTGCATTTAACTCAAAGATCCTAAAGGCAAGCAAAGAGGAATGCAGTCTGGTAAGCTATTCTGAATTCTGGTTATATATACTGTTGAGGACTAGAAAAGGAGAAGTTAAGAACAGGGCCAAGTGTCCAACAGAGAAGAAAGTGTGAAAGTGACAATCAATTCTGTGCACTGCTGTAAAGTTGGGTTCAAGTTACAGCTGCCAAGATAAAAATGAGGTAAGTATGGTAATGCCAGGTTGGTGATGGGTGTTAAAAGCTAGACTATATTGAGATTGGAAATGATAGGTTAAAACCAAGGCTTTGTATGGAGTTCCTGTTAAGAACTCACATATTCAAGCAACATATTTTCAGTATATAGAGGTAGATCGGGACTGCAGAGTGAAGGGCTAAAAATTCAGGTATATCAAGGTTACACTAGTTTTATTTTTAAAGGAACCAACTAGCACATATACATCAACTGCAGCACTGCAGAAGAGAAATTGTAAATAGGGACTTAACTGTTTCATGAACAAGAATTTTAAAATTCTCATTCTTCAAGATACTGCACTCGATTCCATTCTTAAGATCTACAAACGTCTGGTAAGAGAAGTGACCTAAAATAGCTTTTATGCTTCTTCAACCCACTACTGAAAATAAGCTTATATTCATGCCTTACATGTATATAAACAGAGAATGCTCTTTAATATCACTGTTAGCACCAGGACAGTGAGTTCTGTATAGGTAAGAATCCTTACGTATTGCATAGAAATTATCCCACCCCCCCCCCCGGTGAAAACTGGCGTTCCAGTTGGATTTTTTCAACTGCTAGAAAAACGCTTCCAGTCGCTAATGATCACTTCTATAGGAATCCAAGTAAAACATTCAATTAAATGCACAGAAGTGCACTCATCCTGTATGTACAGCTCGATCAATTTCTACACGCGTACACACGTACCTATTACCGCCATCCACTTATTTTTTCAAATACTTACATCTATCTGAGACATACCAAACCCAAACAAAACCGCTCTCCTGCATTTCCCCCCCTTCAGAAGTAAGATGCGTGTATTTCAAAAGAACATTTTCACCGCGGGAGGGGAATGGCAGCTCGTGTAATTTAAGGCGGAGGAGACGACCTCAGCCCGGCACTCGGTTCTAAAACAAAAGCTCAGAACCGCCAACCTCGATAAACATACAAAGAAGAAATAACAAAAGCTACTTCTCGGGTGCGGCGGGGGCGGAGAGAGACGCGAGCAGACATTACCAACGGATGACACCGCGCCGAGGCCGGGCAGCAGGGCCACCTCGTCCCGGCCCGCGGCCGCGCTCCCCAGCCCCGCAGGCCAGCAGGGAGGCCGGCTGCAGGCTAGAACACGCACCCCCTTCCGTTTGAACCTGAGGAGGAACTGCAAGCAGGGGCTGCAGATCTGGCGACAATGAAAAGGAGGAGGAGTCTGCCCACCTTTCTCTCTACGCGGCGCGCCGCTCCGCCAGCGCTAGGAGGGCGGCGGGCGGTGCGGCGGGCAGTGCGGCGGGCAGTGCGGCAGCCTCGCAGCAGAGCTGCGCGCGCCCGGCACCGCGGCGGCCGGCGGGGGTTGACGCAGCGCGGGCGCGGAAGCCGCGGCGGCCAAACGCCGCTCTGCTCCCTCCTCCGCCCGCCCCCGGCCGCCCGCCCGCCCGCCCCTTCCTCTGCGCCCTCTCCGCGGCCTCGGCCCCCTCCCCGCGCCAGCGCCCGGCTGCGCAGCGCCTCACCTGCAGGTGACCTGTTTAGTCCAGCCGCCGCCGCTGCCGTCGCTGCCTCCCCCTCCCCCCGCCCCCGAGGACGGGGAGGTGACTGTGGGGATAGGGGTGGGGGAGGCTGCTGCCACCGCCGCCGCTGCCGCTCCTGCTCCTGATGTTGTGGCTGTTGTTCCGGGAGCTGCAGCCTCCGCCATTACTGTTTATCCCACACAGCAGTGGCACCGGAACTTCCGGGATCACATAGTTCCGGTCCGGCTGCGGGAGAAGGCGGCGAGGCGAGGGGAGGGGAAGGAGACTGGGGCGCCCGCTCGCTCCTCTTGGCTCCGCTTAGGGTCTCCGAGCGCTCTAGCCGCTCGGACTGCGGGCTGGAGCCGCAGCGCCCGCGGCCCGCCCCTCGACCCCGGCGCCCAGCATCCTGATTGGCGGACGAGACAGCCCCGCCTGCGGGGGCGGGGCAGGGGCCGGGCGCAGCCGGCTGCACCCACCCTCACTGCTCCCCCGCCCCCCCCACACTGGGCGGCACATCTAGGGAACTTTATAAAAAGTCCACATTTCAAGAGTGCTAACCCAGAGGAATACCTGGGTAGCAGAGGCAGATACAGTGGAGGACGGGAATAGAGGACCTGGGTTGGAATCCAGACTTTCCCATTTACTGACTGTACCAATGGTCAGCTGAAGGAACCGGGGATACATACCCATTCTGAGCCGGTTCCTCATCTCCAATGGGATGATAGTAGGCCCTCCCTCACAGGGTTGCTGTGAGGATTATGGGACATGCGATCACTGAGGTTAGTGCCTGGTACATCGTAAACACTTAATGTTCTCTTATTCCTCCAATCGGTGTAATCTCTAAACCCCGGAGACTAGCATGGTAGCCCAGCACAGGTTCTGGAGTCAGCTTGTCTCCCTCACCTCCCGCTTTCTCCCATTCCTAGCTATGTGCCTTTGAGCAAGCTAATTTACTTTTTAGTGCTCCTGCTTTCTCTCTCTGTAACAGTAAGTCTATGGAAAGCACTGTTCTTTCACACAATACTGAACAGATAATAACATAAGGTGTCTGAAATATCCCAGCTTGAGTCATTTGTAAAACTATGAAAATTAAAATGTATATAATCCTATTTCCCTATTAATGTCCACTGTCCTGACGGGCTGCCTATTAAATTATGATTTTCCATAGGCAGTTTTTCATAAGCCCTTCATTTGCTTTTCAAGTCCACCTTGAGAGTGAAAATCGTCCCCACTGGCGATCAGACCATCGTGTACCTAACAGACACAAGTAAGGACAGTGACAAAGCCAACAGGAAACAGTGTTTCTCCCAAGGCCACGCCACGGCTGCAAAAAGACTAACAATCCCTTTTCTTCAGTGACAGCTGGAGTCTTCCCAGTCCCACTTCATTGCTCCCTCCAACCTCCCAAACAAGCATCATTGAGATGCCCAGTTCCTCAACTGCCCCACCTCATGACAGTACCTAATCCAGAGCTGGTTCCTCTTCTGCTGGTCTCTCCCAAGCCAGCTTAGACCCCGTAAGAGGCCCCGCCCCTCCCTACTGCCCTTCCATGTTGCCCCACTATTTCTTAGCTGCAGTCTCCCCTGCTGCAATAAGTTCATCAATTTAACTTCGTGGGACTGCAGGTATAGTCAAGTCTTGTTGAGTTTTACCTTACCAAGTCAAGTAATAATGTGATTTTTTTAAGAGATTTTGTCAGAGCGAGAGCACACAAGCAGGGGGAGAGTGGAGGGAGAGGGAGAAGCAGGCTCCCCACCAGCAGGGAGCCCGGATGCGGGGCTCAATCCCAGGGTCCTGGGATCATGACTGGAGCCAAACGCAGTTGCTTAACCATCTGAGCTGCCCAATGTGATTTTTAAAAAGGGAAGTGGGGGAGGGGCACCGGCTGGCTCACTAGAGAAGGTAGCACTTGATCTACAGGTCCTTAGTTCCACATTGAGCAGAAGAGATTGCATTAAAAATGGGGGAGGTAGGTGCGCCTGGGTGGCTCAGTTGGTTGAGCGACTGCCTTCGGCTCAGGTCATGATCCTGGAGTCCCAGGATCGAGTCCTGCATCGGGCTCCCTGCTCAGCAGGGAGTCTGCTTTTCCCTCTGACCCTCTTCCCTCTCATGCTTTCTCTCTCATTCTAAGTAAATAAAATCTTTAATAAAAAAAAAAATGGGGGAGGTAGGGGAAGCAAGCACTTCATCTTTAAGAGGGTCACTTGGGCTCCTGTTCCCAGGTCAGGGTGGAGTTTGCTTGTCCCTCTCTCTAAAATATTAAAGAAAAAAAGGGCTACTTCAACTAAAGCATTCCTCTATTTTAGGAACATTCTCTTGTATATTATGGATTCATTTTGTCTCCATATTGCTGCCCTTACCCGGAAAGCATTGGCACCCAGCTCAGAGCCCTCAGTGGTATCATGAGATCATAAAAGATCTGAGCCTCAGTAACACCTGGAAAGGCCCTGGGCATGAACTTCAGAATAATCCAGACCTAGTCCAAAGATGGGGGGAGGATGGGACCCAGGACTGTCCAAGGTCACATGTGCCCACCCAAGCTTAGTTCTCAATTTCTGAGCTCCCTGCTCAACCCTTCAGCCAGAGTGAAGGTGTCACTCTCTGCTCAAAGTCCTCCAAATAGGGTTTCAATCAGAGTTAAGTCCTTGGCAATGAATGAAAGAATTCTCTCATGTTATAAAACTCACTATGCCTTGGCTCACCATCCATACCAACAGGAATAATGTTTTGTTTCAGGAAACGAACTATAGAGTCATCTGTTGATTCCTGGGAGGAAAGTTCAGCACAAGGGCAGTTCATGCATTTCTTCCCTCAAAAAATATTAGTGACTCTGCTATATACCAAAAAGCCAGGTTCTTTATTGTAGGAGCCAAGAGCCTCCTGTGTGGTGTGATGTGAGGGTACCAAGAACCTTCTCAGATTATCAATTTCTTAGATGCCAAGGTCCAGATGGGGACGACCACAGGCTGGGGAGGACTCCCATGGGAGCACTCACTTTATTCCCCTCCACTGACTGGGCATCAAGGCCAGTTTAAGAACCCTCGGCAGACACAAGGGAAGGAGAGAAAGAATTCCCAATGAAGGGCATGGTGGGCATTCTCCTTCACAATTTTGCGAAGAAAAGCTATAGTCAAGCTGTAGTCCTCAAGTATAGTGACCTTATTTATTGAAACAAAAATG
The DNA here is from genome assembly GCF_003265705.2 of Callorhinus ursinus. Lineage (NCBI taxonomy): Eukaryota > Metazoa > Chordata > Mammalia > Carnivora > Otariidae > Callorhinus > Callorhinus ursinus. The sequence goes on from NW_027397074.1 coordinate 77,727,662, forward strand.
TTCCATGACCTGACAGGGTGCAGTGGACTGGTCTGAAAAACAGGAAGCTTGAAGTCAGGGTTGTGCAGAAAACCCAGGTGACCTAGGAATCAGAACTTCAATGCCTGAACCTAGTTGTTTGACAGAGCAAGTTATTGCCCGTTTCCTCACTGGTGAAATACCTCCCTCGTTAAGTATTCAGTGTGTTAATATACAGGACCGTCACTGGCCTATTAAGGGCTAGGGAAGTATTTGCTCGTTTCCACTGATGTTGGCATAGGATGTTTTTGCTTTAAGATTTTGAAGACAGAGCACACATGCACAGCAGGGGAGGGGGCAGAGGGAGAGGGAGAAGCAGAGCTGGATGAGGGCTCCATCTCAGGACCCTGAGATCATGACCTGAGCAGAAGGCAGATGCTTAACCGAGCCATCCAGGCACCCCGGCATGGGATAGTAAAATAGTTTTGTCAAATTTGGCAAATAAAAATACAGGATGCCCAGTTGTATCTGAATCTCACCAAAAAAAAAGTATTTTTAGTAAGCTCTATGCCCAATGTGGGGCTTTAACTCAGGACCCTGAGAGCAAGTTACATGCTCTGCTGACTGAGCAAGACAGGCGCTCCTACATCTGAATTTCGGATAAACAAACTGGTTTTTTTAAGATTTTATTTATTTTGACAAGATAGCGAGAGGTAGCAAGCAGGGAGAGTGGGAGAGGGAGAGGGAGAAGCAGGCTTCCCGCTGAGCAGGGAGCCCAATGTGGGGCTCGATCCCAGGACCCTGGGATCATGACCTGAGCCGAAGGCAGACGCTTAACGACTTAGCCACCCAGGTGCCCCAACAAACTGGTTTTTCATGTAAGTATATCCCCAATATTGCATGGCTCAGGTCATGGTCCCAGCGTCCTGGGATGGGGCTCCCTGCTCGGCGGGAAGCCTGCTTCTCCTTCTCCCACTCCCCCTGCTTGTGTTCCCTCTCTCGCTGTGTCTTTGTCAAATAAAATCTGTGTAAAAAAAAAAAAGTGATTTCACTGTCTGAACTTCAAATGTAATGCCTCCTCTGCTTTACCTAGCAACCTTACGTTACAACCAGTTTTCATGATGCTGAAAGGCCAGGTTGAGAACCTGGAGAGGGGGGCCCCATGGGGCTAGCCAAGAGGGCCCTTACCTTCATGTAGGGTGGAAATCAAATGTGAGCCAGAAGGAAGTGACAACAAAGTTTAGTGAATGAGACACGCAGGGACAGAGCATCTGAGAATTAGGAAAGTAACCTGAGTCTCGTCTCTGCTTGGGGTCCAGGGTTCTTATTGGCGATTTTGCTCTGATGGACATGTCCTCTTAGGCATCTGGGAACTGGTCAGAATAAGGACAGGGTCCAGGTGTCCTTCAATCCCTGAAGCCAGGGTTCTTGGCAGCAAGGTGTTTGGAGTCAAGTGGTCCTGGAGAATGTCCCCAGATATTATCTAATGTACAGGAAACCTCCAAGGATATCACTACCTCTTTGTCCCTTTCAAGGGAGAGGTATGCCATTTGCATTTACAAGGCATGTGTAGCATGGGGCTGAGGGTGCAGGCCAAAGCAAGAACAGAAGCTAGAAAAGGAGTTGGGGGTACCTGGGAGGCTCACTAGGTTAAGTCCCTGCCTTTGGCTTGGGTCATGATCCAGAGTCATCACGCTCCTTGCTCAGTGGGGATCTGCTTCTCCCTCTGCCCCTCACCCTGCTCATGCTCTCTCAAATAAATGTTAAAAGAAAAAAGTCTGGAAAAGGAGCAAAAGGGGGAAAAAACTGGTTTTCTTCCATGGTCTCAAAAAATTTTCACCTACCTTACCTACTTTGAGCCTCCCAACAGGCCTTTGCAGTAGGGCAAGCACAAACGACTGTGCCTCTTTACATCTGTAAGATAAGGTCGAGACAGGCAGGGATACTATATACGCAGGATCACACAGCAATTCCCCCGCCCCCCAACCCGGAGTGACAGAGCAGCGCTTCAAGCTTGAGGAATTTGAAGTCTGGTGCTCCTTCCCCAGCACGTGCTGGAAGTCAGGCCAGGCCCTGCCTTAAGGGAGGTTTTCATTGGAAACGGGGACCTGCAGACCAAACACAATCATGCTTGTCCCTCTGTGCAGAGTGCTACAGAATTGAAGTATAAGATAGGCCTGGCATCCTGCCATGGCATCTTGGGAGGATACACTGTGTACAAGTTTAGTCTGTACTCTGGCACCAACTTTGAAAATTTTAGCCTGGCAGTAAACAGTGCTACTAGTCTATGCTATTTTTCTCAAAAGGAGATTTAAATTTTTTGAGAAAGCGCGTGCAAGCCTAAGTCTGGGGAGGGTTAGAGGGAGAGAATCTCTAGCAGACCCCCGCCCACTGAGTGGGGAGCTAGCTCCAGGGGAATCCATCTCCTGACCCTGAGACCATGACCGGAGCCAAAACCCAGAGCCAATTAACCACAGAGCCACCCAGGCGCCCCTCCCAAGGGGATCTGAATAACGATTTGGTCCCTGTAAAAAAGTTTGTATTCTCAGGTCAGTGGCTTCCCCTGACTTGTATCATCTCCCACAATTTTTAAGTTATTTTGTAGCAAGTACTGTGTTAATTTGTGGTTTGCATAAATTTTGTAACAATGCGGTCACCTAACTCAAGTATTTGTAAAACTAGAAAAGGCATGACGAAGATTCTCTTCCACCAAATACTCAAGCTCCCCTGAACTTCTCCAGTAGCCCTCAATTTTTTAACTTCCATTTTCATCTCTGCATTGTCTGATTTTAGCCAGAACCCTCCACTCTCCATATCTGATCAGGCTCACCTTACACCATCCCTCAGGTTGAAAGGACTTCAACCACCTCCATTTTGACCTTAGTCTGTACTTACTCAATGATTAAGTTCTCCCTTCCAGCTTATCTCTAACTCAGGGAAAAGACCCTGCGGGTAAAGCATTCCCTGATGGGAACTGAAACTGCCCCCCTCAAGCAATAAGGACTGCCCTGAGCCGGTGAGACCCCGCATGATTGACCCCAAGATAATGATCAGCCTGACCTTTACTGCCCACCTGCGGGTACCCACCCTCCTCTGTCCTGCATTTTTTATAAATCTGGAAGTGGGGCATCTGGCTGGCTCAGTGGGTAGAGCGTGAGACTCGTAATCTTAGGGTTGGGTTCAAGCCCCACATTGGAAGCCCCCTATTTAAAAAACAAACTCCCCGAGTATTTCCAGGACTCTGAGCCTGATTGAGATTGTCAATCTGCTGTCTTCCCATTGTTGCCCTCACTGAAATAAATCGTTTGTTTCACCACCACTGTCTCCTCTAACTTTGGGTTTTGGCAGCAGTGAGTGGCTGAACCCAGTCTGTTTGGGACCCCCAGAGCCAGGTGTTTGGTCACCCCTGCCCCCTGCCTACAAGGTGAGGTCTGATCACCCTGGCTTGCCTTAAAGAGTCCTGTTAGGTCGGTTTAGCCGAAGTGCCCCCTTACCCTGTTTTTTCCTTAATTTTCCATCCACTGAATCACCCCCCACCCCCGCTTTGCTCCTTGGCTGTATATTTCAACTTGCCCAAGCTATATTTGAAGTAGAGCCCAATCTCGCCCTGCTCTAAGTGACCCCCCCAGTTCCTATACCTCCTGGGATGGCTCCCCTTAATATTTTAAGTTTTCATAGTCAACTTATTAAGTTGGCCTTGCCATGCTTTCCCAAACGCCATTGCAGTTAGAATGTTGTTTTCTTTTCATAGGTATGGAGTGAAAACGTCACCAGCTAGGCCCCAAGACCTGGCCTTTACTGCCAGCCTGCTTGAACTCACTAACCTTTGTCTTACATCTTCCCTAAGCTCTTCTTTCCGGCTTTCCCCTTAATGCAGGCAAATGAAACCCAAAACCATCCCCCAGGTGATGGGACAGCCTGGGCCAAATCTCCTGCTGGTCCAGACCACCCAGCCTGAGCGAAACCTCACTCGCGCCTGCGCAGATGGATCTTGGAGTGACCTCATTATACTACTAAGATCTCTACTCAGAGAGGAGCCTCAGTCGCTTACAGAGCACACTAAGTATGTATAGGCCAAGTTCCCTTAAATGTGCGACCCTCACGCCCGCCTCTACCTACGATGACCAGCCTCCCCCATCTAAATATTCATCCTAACCCTAAACAAAAGGAATCTATTCACCCTCTCAGGGTGTCACATCTCTGGAGGCCATTCCCCATGATCTCATTATTTGCCGAAAGTAGTAAGAACTTTGTGGCCACAACCTGGTCGTTTGACTCACCAAGCAATGAACTCACAAAAGTTGTCCCTCCCCCTACCCCGTTCCTTTCTCCCGGCCACCCAGCTCATACCCCATGGCCAACTACCACTTTTCATTGTTTGTATATCCTTCCGGAGAGATCTTGTGCACATTCAGATGAATGTCTATGTACTTTTTCCTCCCTTTGGAAATTAGTGGCAGGTTGGACACCTGGTCCCCACCCCCCCATCTAACAAACAAAATATATTTAAAGCTCTTTCCATATCAGAACCTGAAGGGAATCTTCATTCTTTATACTCGCATAGTTCTCTGCTGGGTCATTTATATGACCAGTCCTCCTATTAGGGACAACTGGTGTTGTTTTCAGTCTTGTCATACTAAACAGTGCTTCAATTAATCACGTTTTTATGATATCCTGCACATGGGGGATTAGGTCTGCAAGATAAACGGATTGCTAGGTTAAAGAGTATGGACATTTGCCATGTTAACAGATTTTATGAAAACGTCCCCCATACAGGCTGTTCCCCTTTATAGTCCCACCAGCAATTGCAAACAACCTCACCAATCCCACAGGCAACCCAATTTTTGGCTATCTGCCAACCCAAGGTGGGGGGATAACATTCTGAAATGTTACCTTTCCCAAAACTATTTGTAAAAATCATCTCTACACCCAGCATGAGGCTCGAACTCAACCCGTCGATCAAGAGTTGCATGATTTACTGACTTGAGGTACTAGGTGCCCCTTTTTTTTTCAGGAATGTTCTTTTATGTATGAACTTTAGAATCTGAGTGTCTTAACTTTCAAATCCTGTTATTTTTATTTTTAACATCAAACATTTTGGGAGGGACCTTCCTACCCCCATCTGAACACAATGCTTGGAGCTCTTTCTCCTCAGCATTTTAGGTCAATGCCTAACTCAGATTAGGGGACCAAAATATTTGTCCAAGTAAACAAATGGATAGATAGATAATGAACATGGGCATGGACATGGGCAAGGATGAGGCAAATTTAGATTTGTGGGGCCTTACCTTACGTTCAAGGTTTCCCTCCTGCTTTTGATGTTGTTTGTCGTGGTGGGGTTCGGAGCCGACGGCCAAGAAAATTCTTTGAGATGTGTTCGGTGCCAAAAACCGTGGTCTTATCAAAGCACAGGGACAAAAAAAAAAAAAAGGACTCGCGAGCAGAAAAGGTTGTGGCTCCAGGATGCTGAGGAGCAACTGATTATATACTGTGGAGTTGGGTGGAGGTAAAGACAAAGGGAAGTTTCCAGAAGGACTTTCATATGCTAAAGAAGACTCTTCAGATCCTGGAGGCCTGCCTATTGTCAAGCTAAGGTTGTTTTTCCCTCTAGCAAAGCATTAACATTAAGACAATTGGGAGTTTCCTGGAGGAATGTTATAGTCTGCCTGCCTCAAGTACTTGTCAGGGCACAGCAGGTTATAAGGACATTTAATTTTACCTACATTTCCTCTGCCTTTGTTCCCCACATCACTTTGACAGAACGGGAACTAAGGTTTTAGGAAAAGAATAAGGAAAATTTAGGGATAACTCAGCACCTCCTCTTTAAACTGCTGGCTGTTTCAGCTCCTCCACTTCTAACCTGGTGTTTGTTGCTTGAGGGCATTCTCTTAGGGAGGGGCAAAACGTGCTAATAGGTTTCCAGCTTCCATTCTTGCCTCTGCTACTTGTAGGAGCTGAAAACGATTGATAATCTCAAAAAAGAACAGTACCGGGGGGGGGGGGGCCACCTGTGAGTAGGAAAAAGGTAAACTAGATTCTAGGAAAGGGCTCAGAGTAGCCTTTTAAAATACAGAGACTTTAGAGTTAGAAAAAAATCCTGTCTGCTTTAAAAACCTTTACTTTCTTGCTTTGGTGGAGGGTGGGGGAAGTGGAGTGGGGGCGGGGAAGTGGTTAGAAGTTGCAAATGAAACTGCCAGAAGCCCTGAGACCCAGTGGGCAGCCTAATCGGCCTTGGAAATGTTCCATTTCGGAGAATTCTGGAGTCCCGACTGAGAACTAGAAGCTGAGAATGAGTTTGAGAATTTCCCAGTCTTCTTTGGTTAAAACACCAGATTTTGTCTTTTTAAGAAAAAGCCTCTTCCAGCTTCAGCCTAAAGGCGCTGCAGTTAGGGGATGATGGCGTCAGGGAATGCATTCACTCATGCGTTCACTCAGGTGCCTCTGGGACGTCTTTGCTGACATAATCGCACAGAGACCTAAAGGATTAGATCTTTTTAAAAAATAGATTTTATTTATTTACTCATGAGAGACAGAGAGGCAGAGGGAGAAGCGGGCTCCCAAGGAGCAGGGAGCCCGATGTGGGACTCGATCCCAAGACTCCGGGATCGTGACCTGAGCCGAAGGCAGACGCTTAACCATCTGAGCCACCCAGGCGCCTGAGACCTAAAGGATTAGAAAGAAGAAGGCATGTAAAGGTCCAAGGGGATCGTAGACAGGACAGAGGGATCAGCAGGTGTAGAAGCTGAGCGTTGGGGCCTTGGCTGATGTGATCCAGGAACGGCTCGTGCCTGTGTGGCTGGAGCCCAGGGACCGAGAGCGTGGGCAGAGACAGGCAGGCTGGCTCGAGAGCCCTGGGGAGAGATGGTGGGAGCTAGTGCCCTGGGGAGCAGACTCCTCCCGACACCTCAGCTCACAGCATAGTTCCAGGGAGCAGGGGTGCAAGAGCACCTGGCTGTGGGGGGTGGGGGCACAAACAGACCAGGTTTGGCCAAAATCCAAAGGCAGAGAGACAGGCGGTGGTGAAACAAGAAAGGATTTTGTTTCAGCGAGGTCCACACTGGAAAGACAGTAGACTAGGATCTCAAAGGCTGTCTCCAAGCGCTAAAACTACTTCCAGGTTTATGGAAGGAAAATGCGGGACAAAGATGAGTGGATCCCGGCAGGTGGGCTGTACAGGTCAGGTTGATCCCAGTCTTGGGGTCAATCATGGGTGGGGTCTTGCTGGCTCCAGGCAGTTCTTATCACTCGAGGGGGCAGTTTCGGTTCTCAGCAGGGGATGCTTTGCCTGCAGGGTCTTTTGCCTGAGTCAAAAGATAAGTTGGAAAGAACTTAATCAGTAAGAAAGTACAAACTGAGGTGAAAATGGAGGTGGTTGAGGGGTGCCTGGGTGGCTCAGTTGGTTAAGCATCTGCCTTCAGCTCGGGTCATGATCTCGGGTCTTGGGATCGAGTCCCACATCGGGCTCCCTGCTCAGCGGAGATTCTCCCTCTCCCTCTGCCCCCACCCCATGCTCTCTCTCAAATAAATAAAATCTTAAAAGAAAAATGGCGGTAGTTAAAGTCCTCTTTCCCTTGGTGTTATCAGGTGTGACTCTACCAGCTAAGCAGAAGTTACCAAACCCAGTGAGACTGTGCTGGGGCAGTGGGCGCATTGGGGGGGGGGGGGCCTACTTGAAGGGAGGAGGCAAAGGGAGTGACAGGTGACGCGTGGGGGCGCGTGGGCGAGCACACTAGGAAGGCTCCTACATGAGTTGTGTCCTTCCACCAAGTCAGCTTTATTCAATCAGAAAGCAAGGTTAGCGTAATTGTGAAGCCGGTTTGGGATTTCCGAAATCAATGTCATTTCCCTGCACCACTTGGCTTCACACACGTCACAGGGGAGAGTACAAACAAGACACACGGGGGGTAAGAAGTTAACAAACCAAACTCGAAGTCAGCCCGTGAGTAAGCAGCTGAGATGACTGTCTGGCCCAGGTGAGCTTCTTAGGGTCAAACAGTGTCAGATCACTCTGATGTTTAGAGATCAATCACACAGAGCCTTTGGTGGCAGCCACCTTTTTAATGAGGTCAGATGCGGAAGGGTCAGCATCTGCAGAGTCGGACACTGCTGCAGAAATCCCCCCTTTTTAAAGGGGTTTGTTCAGTCTTTATGAAGAGGGAGCAGAAGGCTAGCTGAGGACAGGCAGAAGCTGACTCCCCACAACCCGCCCTCCCGTGGGATATGTGTGACATGCCTCAGGCACTCCAGGCTGCCCTAAAGGAAACACAAATAGTTAATTTATAGAGATTACAGTCCTGCAAGACGTGAGTCTCCCTTGGTTTGCAAAAGTCTTGGCAATTTACAAGAACAAAGCATTTCTATCAATGGCCTAGCTTCCAGAAAGGAATGTAGATACAATTAAATGTCCTTGTAATCTGCAGCCCTTTCTTTGACAGATACTTCAAGTGAGCAGAGTGTAATGTTCCTCCAGGAAGCTCCCCAATATCTTACTGTTAATGCCTGCCTTACTAGAAGGAAAGACAACCCTAACTTGACAATGGCCAGGCCTCCGTATCCTGTGAGTCTTCTTTAACATACAAATGTCCTTTTGAGGGCACCTGGGTGGCTCAGTTGGTTAAGGGAGGGCCTTCGGCTCGGGTCATGATCCTGGAGTCCCGCATCGAGTCCCCGCATCGGGCTTCCTGCTCGGCGGGGAGTCTGCTTCTCCCTCTGACCCTCTTCCCTCTCGTGCTCTCTGTCTCTCATTCTCTCTCTCTCTCAAATAAATAAATAAAATCTTAAAAACAAAACAAAACAAATATCCTTTTGAAGCCTCTCTTTTCCTTACCTCCCCAACTCCCAAGCATATAATCAGCCACACCTCACAAACCTGCGGCAGCAGCTCTTTCGGCCCATAGATCCTGTTCCTATGCTTTAATAAACCACCATTTTCCACCAGAGATGTCTCAAGAATTCTTTCTCGGTCGTCGGCTCTAGACCTCACCCCACCAAACCTCACCTATATTTTAAAACCGCATCATTTAGCCTTGCAGACCTCTTCTGGTTATAGTGGTTATCAGTTCTCAGCTCTTCCAGGCTCTCTTGCTGGTTATCGGTTCTGGATGCCACCAGTATGTTCTGGTTTTAACGATAATCTAGTCTCAGTTCATCGCCCCTTGGCTGCCTTCCTGATTCATTATGTCATTGCTTGGCATGAGTCACTGCTTGACTTGAGTGACTCCATCTTGCTCTCTACAAGGCAACAGAGACCCCCCTCTTTTTCACCCTTGGGTGATCACAGATGCAGAGTATCTATTCAGCTTTCTCTCTGCTTCTGCTCCTGGCTTCATACTTATCAGGGAGCTTTGATCTGAAGGATTACAGCAATGCCTTCTGGATTTGGTAGTTATTACAGAGGAAGAAAAAACTTTGCCTCTACCCTGTTAGGTTCAGTAACTGGGGCTTGTGAATCAAATTGACAAAAGCCATTAATAGGAGAAAAGAGTTTATTTCATAAGCATAAGGGGAGCCATCAAAAGAAGTAACTGGCTCCTGGGGTGCCTGGCTGGCTCAGTTGGAAGAGCATACGACTCTTGGTCTTGGTCTTGGGGTTGTAAGTTCGAGCCCCAGTTTGGGTGTAGAGATTACTATAAATAAATAAACAAACAAACAAACAAACAAACAAACTTTAACAAAAGTAGCTGGCTCTTAAATGGTTAAAGTTAAAGGCTTATATATCTAACTTAGCAAGGAAACAGGAGTGGGGAGAAAAGGCTACTATGGGAAAAACCAGTCTTCTTTAGGAAAGACAAACGGGTTTCTAGAACAGATGAGAGATAAAAGTTTGGGATAATGTTTGTATACACAGTTATGCATGGTCTTTTTGTCCTCTTAAGGGCCATAAAGGGGATTTATGATAGCCTCCCTTTCCAGAAGTTGTTGCTTTTAGTCAGTAAGCAAAGCACTGAAAGGGCTTTTTTTTCTTCATCTTTTGAATCTCAAATGTCTTCAGCTTAAAATAATTGTGATATCAACTCTGGTCTTCTGAGTGGGTCCCCCGTTATCAAGGTGTATCTATCTCCCAGCATCTTGTGCCTGTTGTCCCCAAACTGAAAATGCACGTGTAACTGATGGATGAAACCAATGCTCTTGGATAAGAGAGCTGGGCAGAGAATGCTTGGATTTTCGTGTGCTAGTAGGACAGGGATCTCAGCTGCCAGAGCTGCCCCCTCTAAAGAGCAGTAGCAGGCCCCCGGCCCCTCAGCCTGTAGGGGAGACTTCACACCTCGCCTACCCCACCTCAGCCCAGTGCCCACAGAACCCCTGCTGCCTCTCACAGTGCTGGCCCAGCTCCCAGAGCTCCAATTCCCCATACAGGCACCACCTGCAAGGCCCAGAGGCTGCCTGCCTATGCCTCCCCCCCCCCCGCCTCTCTCTCTCTCCCCACAGCAACCCTGGGCCAAGTCGGGGTCTTTTCACCGCTGAAATCCACCTCCAATGTGCCCGCTTCCCTCACCGCCACCACCACTACCCTAAGCCAAGGCACTGTTGCTACTTGCTGGCCTATTTCAGTGGCCTCATAAGTGGTCTGTGGGCATCCACTCTGGTCCTTTCCATTCCATGCCCAACATTGCAGACAGTGATCTTCTAAATCTAAAGATGCTGATCTCATGGGTGCCTGGCTGGCTCACTCGGTGAAGCATGCAGCTCTGGATCTCGGGGTCATGGATTTGAGCCCCAAGCTGGGTGTAGAGATGATGTAAAAATAAAATTTTTATTAAATAAATAAAAATAAAGGTGCATATGTCATTCTCTTGCTTAAAACTTTTTATAGTTTCAGGTGCCTGGGTGGCTCAGTTGGTTAAGCGACTGCCTTCGGCTCAGGTCATGATCCTGGAGTCCCGGGATCAAGTCCCACATCGGGCTCCCTGCTCGGCGGGGAGTCTGCTTCTCCCTCTGACCCTCGCCCCATCTCATGTGCTTTCTCTCTCATTCTCTCTGTCTCTCAAATAAATAAAATCTTTAAAAAAAACTTTTTATAGTTTCTAGTAACTTTTAGAATAAAAATTTTCACTATTAACAGGATCTATAGAGCCTTATGAAGTTTGGCCCTATTATAGACTGGATTGTACCCCTCTCTCCAATTCTTATGTTGCAGCCCTAACCCTCCCTACCTCAGAATGTGACTGTATTTGGAGATAGAGCCTTTAAGGAGGGAATTAAGGTTAAGTGAGGTCATTGGGGTGGCCCCTAATCCAGTGACCGGTCTCCTTATGAGAAGAGGAGTTTAGGTCACAGACATGTACAGAGGACAGAATTTGTGAAGACACAGAAAAGATAGTCCGCAAGCCAAGGAGAGACGCCTCTGAAGAAACCAACCGTTGGCCTTCTGCCTCTGGAGCTGGGAGACAATACATTTCTGTGACGTTACCTAGTCTGGAGTACTTTGCGATGACAGCCCTAGCAAACCAACACAACCCCTACTCACCTCTCCAGGTCCCAGTCTCTACAAAGCTCCATTTTCTCGGTTTCTAGAACTTGCTTTAATCCCTCCCACCAAGTGGCTATTCCAAGCCATTTTCCAACCTTCTCTCCTTTGCCCATTCCGACTACAGGAGCCAAATACCCACTGGCTTTCTCAGCATCCCTTGTAGCAAAAGATAGCTGTGTGGTCAGCTCTGGCCAATGAGCTGGGAGAGCCGGCTGCCGGAGGCTTCTGGGAAAAGTCCCCTGGATTTCATGGATAAGAGGCGAGCTCCCATTTGGTCCTCCTGCATCCTGCCTTTGGAAACCATCTCAATCTCTGGAGCTGGGCTGAGGAGGGGACAAGCCTGAGACCAAGCCCTAATGCATGAAAAATGGCAAGCAGAAAGAGGCTGGCTCCGTAAGGACAGTGTGCAGCAACTGGACCAGCGCCAACAGCCACCACCTCCATACTTCTCCTTGTGCGAAGAAAGAAACTCCACTGGTGTAAGCCACCCGCTGTCCGATTTTGTGTTTCTTGGAGCCCAAAGCATTTCTAACCAACACATGATTCAAGGCTTTGCACACGCTATTCCCTCTTTCTAGAATGCTGTTTCCTGCTCTCCTCAACTTTCAGATCTCTGACAAGTGCCACTTTCTTGGGGAAGTGTTCTCTAGACTCCTAACCAAGTCCAACCCCCTGTGATCTACTCTCACACTCCAGTTCCCCATCCTTCTTAACACCTTGCATGATGGCGACATTTTGTTTGCTTGTGCGTGATTATATGAGTGTCTTTCTTATCCCCCAGAAGCTCTTGAGATCAGGGACCGTATCTATATTTGTTTACCATTGTACCTCCAATGTCTACCACACTCAGTCTGTGTCAAATGAATGAATAAATGAACGAGTGTCAGGAAGGACCAACGTCAAGACACGCATTCGTTCAAACTAGAATAGTATTTGGCACATCATTGTAGTTCAGGAAATACATGTCTAATGAGTAAATGAATGAATGGACAGGGGGATAGAAAGATGAAAAGCAATGGCACTTGTCTTGGGGGAGCTTAGACCGGAAGAGGCGAAGAGGACCCCAAAGCAGGGCCTTTTACTGGGGAATGTGCATATGCCATAAGGTGCTATCAGAACTCAGAGAAGCAGCCTGTAAGTTGGACCTGATTAGGAGCGAGGGTCGCAGGGAAGGTGCAACATGAGTTGAATTCTAAGTGAGCTGAGCTAGCGCACGCGCCCTAGCTGCAAGATTGCACGAAGCTGACGGACAGGATGGTGTGGGAGGGAGGCCGGGAGCAGCTCGGCGTTCGCTGTTGGAGCATGAAGTCCTATGCCGGCAGGGGCAGCCTGCAGCCTGCGGCGCGTGGCGGGAGGGCCAGGGAGGACTTGGATTTGGTCTTGCCAGTCACGGGAGCCCTGCAAGGTTTCGGGCAGGCGGCTGGCCTGGCTGGTCAGATCACATTCTGGCAGTGGAAGAAACGTAGCCCTGAGTCCTCAAGCTGCCAACTTTGCTGTTGCTCCCAGCCCTTCTAACTGGGGTGTTTCCAAGGGCAGGCAAGGTTTCCAAACACAGGTTGTTCCAAAAAACACATCTACCCTGTTGACTGAGTCAAGTAAACAGGTTCTGACCATTCACCTGGGACCTGGGCACCCGCCCTGCCCTGCAGTCTCTCTACTCCAAGCCAGATCAAAATACTGGGTATCTTAAAACCCACAGGGACCACTTTGACCCCTGGCGTTCCACACCCTCATCCTCAACGGCCTGCTTTCTCTCCCGCCCTCCCTCTCTTCCTTCCTTCCTCCATTCCTCCCTTCCTTCCCTCCTTCCCTTCTTTCTTTCTGTGCCCCAGTTACCGTGTCTTCAGCCCCTGTACCTGCTTCACCTCCTATCCATTGCCCTTGCAGCCCATCCTCTGACCACAACCCACATCGCCTCTCCGAAACGCTGCATCATCTGGTAGGGCTTTCACAGACAATCATCTCGTGAGCCCAGGACCCCCAAGAAATGCAATTTGTCAGCAAAATTGTCTTTCTTGGTCACCAGACCCTCCCCTAAATCAATGAGAGGCTACAGGCTTTAAGTAGAAAGCTGGCTGATTCCACTAGACCATCAGCAGGGATTCTGTTCCAACACTGCATTTGAAAGGTAAAAATGCATGGCGTGACCCCAATGCCCATTGACAGGTAAATGGATAAACAAAACATGGCATATACATATACTGGAATGAATATTGTTTAGACTTAAAATGGAATGGAATTCCAGGCTCCAACATGGATGAACCTTAAGGACATTATGCTAAGGGCAGATACTGCATGACTCCACCTTCGTGAGGTACCTAGACTAGTCAAATTCCTAGAGGCAGGAAGTAGAATAGAATTTGTCAGGAGTGGGGGTGATGGTAAGGGAGCAGGGGGAGTCTTATTCAATGGGTCCACAGTTCCAGTTGGGGATGGGGAAAAAGTTCTCAAGATGGATGGCGGTGACAGGTGCACAATAAAGTGAATATACTTAACACTGCTAACCCTACACTTAGAAATGGTTAAGATGGCAAATTTTATGTTTATATATACTTTAACGCAATTAAAACAACATTTTAAAAAGATTTTATTTCTAAGTAATCTCTACACCCAACGTGGGGCTCGAACTTACAGCCCTGAGATCAAGAGTCACATGTGGGGCACCTGGGGGGCTCAGCCGTTAAGCGTCTGCCTCGGGCTTGGGTCATGATCCCAGGGTCCTGTGATCAAGCCCGGCATGGGGCTCCCTGCTCAGCGGGAAGCCTGCTTCTCCCTCTCCCACTCCCCCTGCTTGTGTTCCTGCTCTTGCTATCTGTCTCTCTGTCAAATAAATAAATAAAATCTTAAAAAAAAAAAATAAAGTATGCCACCTGAAAATATGCCATTTTGATATAAAGATACTTTGAGCTGAAGGCAATCAAGAATCAACAGATAGGGGTGCCTGGGTGGCTCAGTTGTTAAGCGTCTGCCTTCGGCTCAGGTCATGATCCCAGGGTCCTGGGATCGAGCCCCACATCGGGCTCCCTGCTCAGTGGGGAGTCTGCTTCTCCCTCTCCCACTCCCCTGCTTGTGTTCCATCTCTCGCTGTGTCTCTCCCTGTAAAATAAATAAATAAAGTCTTTAAAAAAAAAAAAGTTTAAAAAAAAAAAAAGAATCAACAGATAAAAACAAAGTCTTTATTTTTTAAAGTAAGCTCTAGGCCCAACGTGGGGCTTGAACTCACGACCTCGAGACCAAGAGTCACAGGTTCTACCGACTGAGTCAGCCGGAGCCCCTCCTCCTGAATTTTATTACCATAGATTAATTTTCTTCTGTGTTGTTTTGTTGGATGTGTGTAGAAAGAGAATGCTGCAGTATGTTTCATTCTACACGTTGGTGGTGAGGCTCGTCATGTTAGTGCTCCATTATAACAGTGTTCCAAGACTCCTCAGGGCTCTTCTCCTGTGTGAAGTCCTTATTTTTACTATATTCAGATTTATCAGTGTTTTGCTTTATTTTTATTTATTTAAAGATTTTATTTATTTATTTGACAGAGAGAGACAGAAAGAACACAAGCAGGGGGAGTGGGAGAGGGAGAAGCAGACTTCCGGCAGAGCAGGGAGCTGGATGCAGGGACTCGATCCCAGGACCCTGAGGTCATGACCTGAGCCCAAGGCAGCCACTTAACCAACTGAGCCACCCAGGCGCCCCAGTGTTTTGCTTTATAGTTTGCCCGCTCCATGTCTTGTCAGAGAACTCACCCACCTTGAGGTCAGAAAGACTTTCTCCCATATTGGCTTCTGAAATGTTAGATCTAGCTTTTTACATTTTGGTTTGTTTTAACAAGCTGTTAGATGGTGCTTACCAAGTTCCAAACCTTAAAAATATTAACTAATTTAAACCTCATAAAAGCCCCATTTATTATTTTAATCTTCTAGATGAGGGAATTGAGAGAGATGTTCGGTAAGTCACTCCGAGTCCCACAGCTAGTGAGGGCAAGCCAGAATTCAAACCCACAGTTTCCAGAATCTGGAACTAATACTTGGCACACTTTGGTGGATACCTGGAATTAATTTGTAAGCATGGGCAGAGGTAGGGGGCCACTTTTCTTCTTTCTCCATATGGAAAACCACCAGCACCAGATAACAGTGTGATTCAGGGATACATTTTTTTTTTTTTTAAGATTTTATTTATCTCAGAGATAGAGAGCAGGGCAAAGGGCAGAGGGAGAGGGACAAGCAGCCCCGACATGGGACTCGATTCCACGACCCTGAAATTATGATGGGAGCTAAAACCAAGAGTCGGATGCTCAACTGACTGAACCACCCAGGCGCCCATTCATTCAGGGACTCTTTGAAGCCGCTTCAGAGCAAATCACTGTTGTTTCAGCCTTAAAAAAAAAAAAAAAGAAAGAAAGAAAGAAAAGGAAGAAAGGCCAAGTTCCTTCCTTAAGTACCTTGTCCTTCCTTCCCTTGGTCCTGCAGGTCTTCAAGGACAGTAGGGAGCCTCTCTCATGCCTTGGGTCCTGGTCTTGCCTTTCCAAATGGTGCAAACACCCCAAAATGTCCTTCCCCAGAAACAGAGCACTTAGTGTGGGAACACGTGTGACAAAAACATTCCGGCCTTCTAGGGCTCTTTCAGAAGAAGGAGGCTGATCTGCCATCCCCGTCTCCTCTGTAGAGGGCATTGTCCACGGTGCACTGGTATGACACTGGCAATCACGGCCCAGTGTGGGGATGGCGAGGGGCTGGGGATGTGGGGAGCCCGCAAAGGAAGGGAGGGTACGGCCCTGGACAGAACATTTGAGCTGTTCCCAGGGTTCAGGGGCCGGAAGCAATGCCAAGATTCAGGGAGATGTTTGACGCAGCCCCTGGATGTGTCCCTGGGAAGAGGACTAATCAGGGAGACGCCTGTGTGTCCAGAACATGCAGTAATCTCATGGGTGGGGAGTGGATGGTCGCTTGGGAGGATGCCATCAGCCGCTGCAGAGGACACAGGCTTCTGTAAGGAGCACGGTGTTTACCAATTGTGAGAGAAGTGTAGTGCACGTTCGTGGGGGCCCTTAGTCTCCGGGGTTGCTGTGACAGTAGCCCCAACCCCACGGCGGGGCGTCCACTGTCCTGATGCTGGCCTGGGAGCTGCTGCTTCCTTCTGCAGGAGCTTTGGTCCCGTGACCCCGGCAGCTATAAGGTGGGCTTATCCCAGACGCCCAGCTTTCCTTCCCCTGGAGCCCCAGAGGCAGGTCTCCACTCGTAGAAATAGAACTCACACACCCTAAAGTTCACCCTTTAAAAGTGTACAGCTCGGTGGTTTCTAGTGTGGTCACGAGTGTGACCATCAGCACTCGCTAATCCCAGAATATTCTCATCCCCGCACAGGGATCTTGCCTCTTTTTACCGGCTGTGGGTGGCCCATGGGGCCACCCCCGGGGTGGAGGGGCAGTGGCTTGGGGACCTCGGTTCTTTTTCTACATGCTGCTTAAAGTGGAGAGGTTTCGATGTTTCCCTGAAGGTCACCATGCACGTGTGTGTGTGCATGTGCGCGTGGGGGGGGGCAGGGCACGCCGTGTTGCCTCAGATGGCGGAGGGTTTGGGCTGCAGGGAACCTGTGGGTAGTAGGCAGGTCCAGTCATGGAGGGGATGGCAAGTCAAGGAGAACATTCAGGACAGCGGCAACCCCCTGCCGCCCCCCCGTCTCTAGGTGAGGGGAGGGTGCCTTTTTTTATGATAATCACCTGTGACCAACAAAGAATAACCAGACCCTACAAAGGAAGTAAACCACTGAAGGTGTTATCACTAGTTCCTGCTCAATGGTGCTATCAATAGAGATGTTAAAAGGATTTAAGCTCCCTGGTTAGCTTTCTATAAAAGACCGATGCTGAAGGCCCTTGTTGGCAATCCTGTCGGGACCCCTCTCACTCTTGAGAGCTTTTTCCGTATTTTCACTCAATAAACTTCTGTCGCTTTACTGCGAGGTTCATTCTCCGTGAGACAAGAACCTCGCTCTCCTGCTTCATTTGGAGGCAATTGCATAGAGGAAGTTGGTGTTTATCTCATAGAAATGTATGTGTGGACGATAAATGGCCAGAGTTAAAATAATTTTCCCAGAATATAAATGCCCTGCAACATTATTGCTGTGGGTTCGTGTGTGTGTGTGTGTGTGTGTGTGTGTGTGTGTGTGTGTGTCTCGGAGGGGGTTTAACAGGTACACAACGTAAAATGTATCATTTTCACCCTTTTAAAACTATACAGCTCAGTGGCATTAAGTATATTCATGTTGTACAGCGATCACCTGGGTTTTGTTTTTATTTGTTTTTTTTTTAAAGATTTTATTTATTTATTTGGGGAAGAGAGGGCAGGGAGCACGAGCAAGGGGAGGGGGAGGGGCAGAGGGAGAAGCAGGCTTCCCGCCAAGCAGGGAGCCCCATGCGGGACTCAATCCCAGGACCCCGGGATCATGACCTGAGCCGAAGGCAGATGCTTAACGACTGAGCCACAGGTGCCCCTGGTTTTTGTTTTTTAAGCACAATATTTTGTCACGGCTAGAAGTGCAGGATGGTGACAGTCGGGCTTGGTGTAGCCCGAACCCCATGGCTCCCCCGGAAGGCGGATGCCCCATCCCTGGAGGCTTTCAGCTTCCCTCTGCCTCCATAGCACCATGACCTGACTCAGCAGGGGCTTGGCTAGGCCAGAGGGAGGGGCCCCGGAACCAAGGACATGCGGCTAGTGGACCCACGCTGCTGGGAAGGGCCCTGACCCACCTGCCCCTGAGTCGCCCTAGTGGCTGACACTCCCCCCCCCCCCGCCCGCCCCCCCGCTTGGGTGCAGTCTGCTGTGCCAGCTCCTGCTCAGGGCTTTCCCCAGGCCGGATAAACCAGCGCAGTGAGGGCAGAAGAGCAACCTGTGCCCCAGGCCAAACTCCAGGTCCAGGGGCTCGGGTCCGCCGGCCAGGCCTCCCGGAGCTGCCACCCAGAGATCTGCCCACTGGATCAGCCCTTTCGCACCTGCCTGAGAGAGTGATGCGTGAGTCCCCGGGAATCTGGAGTCCTCTGCCCAAAAGACAGCTCGGTCCACATTCCGCCCATGCGGGTGAGGGAATTAACAACCCGTGGTGAGGTTTGGGTGCAGGACTGGACTGGGTGCTCTTAGCAAGACGGTTGGGGTGGGGCGGGTGATGGTTGCAGGCAGAGGAGGGCAAGAGGGGCAGCTGAGGAGCCCCGGGTTGACCAAAGGTGAGGCTGTTGTGCTTTTTGGCTCATCGCCGCGGAAGCTGGCAACAGGCCTCCGTCAATTGTAACCAAAAAGGAGTCAGAGGTTGGCAGCTGCGCCCCACCCAAGACCTGGGTGAGGGCGAGGTGTGGTCACCCGACAAGCCAGGGAGTGAAGTTAATTGGCCGTCACAGGTGCGCGCAGTCCAGTGACCCCTCTCACCTGCCCCTGGCTTTTCTTACTCACCTCTGCTCGGGCCAGAATCTCCCTTTCCTCCTCTGCCTGTTTCAGCCCCTCCTGTCCACCCGAGTCCGGCTCTGAGCTCAGCTCACATGGTGAAGTCTGAGCCCCCTCCCCCGCCCCTGCTCTCACCCACCCTGCCCTCCTCTGAGCTCATCCCCACAGCAATCCGTCCTCGGGATTTTTGGGGGCCTAGCATGTACTGCCTTGGGTTTGTCTTCAAGCCTGCGCAAGGTAACTTGAGTAATGGGACCTTTTTTAAAAAACCGAATTCACCAGGTTTGATATCTCAGATGAGTGTGGGTGGCCCCGTGCAAGCGTATACCCATTTCATTTCTGTTTTTATTTTGCAGAGCATTTTAGGGGCTCTTAGGTAATGCTGAACGCAGGACATACAGGCGGAGGTCTCATTTCCAAAACTTGGCCCTAAGATTACTGTCAGTGAAACATAAAGGAGAATTTGCTTACAAGGGAGGAGATCAGCCACCTGAGGAGGTGAGTCGCCTAAGACAGAGTCCTGTAAATGTGTGAAGACATCGGGGGAACTCCTGGCCAATGAAGGGTTCTAGGGCTTTAGCTCCAGGTAGATTAAGGTGGATCCCAGGAATCTGCATTTCAAACTAGTATCCCATCAAACTGACGCAGGAGGTGCCAATCACCCCTGAGAAGCTTGGGGTCCTCTCTGAGAGGTGTGGCTGGAAGGTGATGGATATAGCTGCGCAAGCTGGAACCGGTCTGAAGAAAGGAAGGAAGCATCAAAAGGTGAGGTGCCCTCAGACGTTGTGGGTGGGAATGAAAAACAGTGCCACCACTGTGGAAATCAGTCGGATGGTCCCCCCCCAATTGAAAGGTAGACATTTCTATAGGACCCAGCAATTCCACTCCTAGGTACATCTACTCAAAGAAACTGAAAACAGGTACTGCGCATGTTTGCAGCAGTACTGTTCTCAGTGGTCAAAAGGTGGAAATAAACCGAGTGTCCACGGATGGAAGAATGGGTAAACAATATGTGTGCCAACCATACCCTGCATATCATTCAGCCATAAGCAGGAATGAAGTACTGTTGGGTGATACAGCGTGGATGCACCTTGAAAACATTATACTCAGTGAAAGCAACCAGACGCAAAAGGTGACATATCGTGATCCCACTTGTATAAAATACCCAGAGGAGATAAACCCATGGAGATGGCAAGAAGAGTGGTGGTTGCCAGGGGCTGGGGGTGAGGAGGGCCTGGGAGTAACTGCTTAATGCGTACAGGGTTTTCTTTTAGGGTGATGAAAATGTCTTTTGGTTGTTGCTAACATTGTGAGTGTACTAAATGCCACTGAATTGTTCACTTTATTTATTTATTTAAAAAAGGTTTTATTTATTTATTTGACAGAGAGAGACAGCGAGGGAACCCAAGCAGGGGGAGTGGGAGAGGGAGAAGCAGGCTTCCCGCTGAGCAGGGAGCCCGATGCGGGGCTCGATCCCAGGACCCCAGGATCATCACCTGAGCCAAAGGCAGACGCTTAATGACTGAGCCACCCAGGCGCCCCTGAATTGTTCACTTTAAAACGATTGATTGTATGTTCTGTGAATTTCACCCCAATATAAGAAAAAGGGGGAAAAAGACAAGGTGGTTAGGAGGGAAAGTGCCCAGGATCAAGGAGGCGGCAGGATTCTCCAGCACTGCCTGGGGGAAACGAGTCATGTGATTCACCGCGAACTGAAACCCTGTGCTTCTAAACACACACACATACACATTCTTCATGGAAAATGTATGCCTTTTTGTTGGCATTAGAGGACTGGGTTCTTGGATAAATGCTCCGTGTGCAGCAAGACACAGAAGCTGGGGGCACCTGGGTGGCTCAGTTGGTTAAGCAACTGCCTTCGGCTCAGGTCATGGTCCTGGAGTCCAGGGATCGAGTCCCGCATCGGGCTCCCTGCTCGGCGGGGAGTCTGCTCCTCCCTCTGACCCTCCCCCCTCTCATGCTCTCTCTGTCTCTCTCTCTAATAAATAAATAAATAAATCTTAAAAAAAAAAAAACCCTGGAAATAGCTTGCATGCATAAGAGTAGAGGATTGGTAAACTAATTTCTAATACATCTATAAAACAGAATGTTACACAGTCATTAGAAATGTTGACAAAGATGTATATTTATTCACTTGGAGGTGTTAAGTAAACAATATGAAATAAGTTAGAAAAGAAGGTATATTCCAAAATATTAAAAGTGATCATCTCTGGGCAGAATACTGGTATTCATAAAATTAACTACTCTGAGGGGCTTGTAAGTTACAAATTCCTGAGCCCCCACCACTCAAGAGATTCGCCAGAGATTCCCCAGAGATTCCCCTTCCGTCTCCCCCACTCGACCCCAAACACACGTACCCACCTAGGCTAATTGTGATGCATAGCCTGGTTCCAACCTTGGACCCCTTTGAGAATCTGATATAAACCGTAGATCCTCTCTTAAAACACAAATGGACATCGCTTCTCGGCCTTTTGGCTAAGATCAAGTGAAAACACAAATGGACACACCAAGTCTTGGCTATAACTTGTGGATGGAAGGGGGTCATCCATGACTCCAGTTAAGAACCTCTAATGTAGAATGACAGAGATCAACCACTTCATTTTCCTCTTCTTTTTTTCCTTATTAGACCGCCTGTTCCCAACTCCCTAAGTGAGAATCTCTGCCAAGTGGCACAGGTCCTTGGGCCACTGCCAAGGTCAGAGCACATCCCTTTTGTGTGTTTTTGTCGGGACCACTGGTGCCATCCAGAGGGGGTCCGCTCGTGCGATGTGCAAGCAGCGGGTCGGCCCCCTGGTGTTCCTGAGGCCTGCTTGAGAACTTGCCTGTGCTGCCTGCCTTCTCTTCCTGCATCCTCACTGTGATCTTTGCAGGACAGGACTTGGGGTGCAAGCTTTACCCCCACCTCTCTGCTTCTGGTCCTGAGAAGGCAAGCCGCCTAGCTGGCGCATGAGTCTGATGAAGCTAGCCCCAGAGTTTTGATGACCCCTCTTGTAAACATCAACACCACAAGCCCCTCCATGTATGCTGATCTGGGTCCCTACAATGAGATGGGAAACATTCCCTACAATATAAATGGAAATACGGTCAAAGCTGTGGATTACATGTTTTAAGGTCCCCAAGAATATTTTATTAACAGATCTCATGAGGAGAGCTCTTTTTCTGTGTCCCTCTGAAAGTCATGGACTGCTTGGGCAGTGGATGGTCCCATGGCTTCGAAGAGAAAAAAGGCCATCGGGAAGTGTCAGGTCCATTCGGGCCCAGAGGAGTGGGGAGCACGACCAACGGCCTCGGCCACCAGGTGGCGTCCCTGGCCGGCCTTGGACGTGCAGCTCAGCCCAGGAAGCCAAATGTCTGTGGTGCTTGCGCTCCTTCCTTCAGGCCTCAGAAAGCACGTAACACACACTGGCCAATCCTTTCCCCAAGAGGACACCTGTCACCTGTGAGCACGAGTGCCCTGCGATCTCCACTGCCCTCCCCCCCTACCACCTGCCTCTGTGCCCAGCCCCCACCCAGAGGGGCGCCTTGTTTCCCAGCCCCTGGTCACCGCTCCTGCCCTCCCCTTCCTCCTCTCCTCTGGGGTTTAGAGCGCAGCCACCAGGCAGGATGAACCAGGGCACCATGGCGTAGGGCACGAGAGAGTTTTCTTAGCCCTGGCATAATAAAAAGAAAACCCAAACACTTTTCTTTCTTTTAATACCTAAGAGTAAAAAAT
This sequence comes from Callorhinus ursinus, assembly GCF_003265705.2. NCBI lineage: Eukaryota > Metazoa > Chordata > Mammalia > Carnivora > Otariidae > Callorhinus > Callorhinus ursinus. The sequence continues at coordinate 77,750,244 of NW_027397074.1, forward strand.
AGAAAAAATCCCAAACCCAACAACCCAAACAATCCATTTGAAAGTTGCTGCCATGCCTGGTCTCAGGTCCCCTTTCCAGGGCTGTTCTGCAGGAGCAGCACCTGCTGGGCCCTGGGTCCTGGGGAGGCCCTGGGGCAGCCGGAAACCATCCGGCCTTTATCCCATACAACCAGGACCCAGCGTTTCAGAAAGGCCACCAGGACTGTTTTTTAAAAAATGTGGTTGCAACCACGAGGAAGTTTTCCCTTGAGGCTGAGCTGAAGGTTATTTCTTGTGGAGAAACTTCATTTTGTTGCCTAAAAAAAAGAAAATGAGAACATGTCACCAGGCAGACAAAAGTGAAATCCTACCCTTTTCAACCCGGACATGGTGGGGGTGACTGCGGCCTCCCAGGCCACCTCTGGAGCCTCTCCTCATGCAACCTCCCCAACGCAAAGGGATCTTGCTCGGACGTGGGCAGTTTTGAAAGGAAGCGTGTCAGAGCTGTAGAGGAGTGTTTGCTCCTGAAACGGTGACAAAGGGAGCACTGAATGTAACATGTCCCTGAGGAGCCACATGAGGAGAAAACCCCCAGCAGCACGGGCGGGTAGGAGGGCCTCCCCAGGAAACCAGCCGTCCTGCGGAAGGCACGGTATTGGCCCACTTGCACCTCCCCCTGGGCGCCTCATCACCCTCGATTAAACCGAAGCCCTAATTCTTTTGGTTTTTGTTTTTTAATTTTTATTTATTTTTTTAAGTAATCTCTACACCTGGGCGCCTGGGTGGCTCAGTTGGTTAAGCGACTGCCTTCGGCTCAGGTCATGGTCCTGGAGTCCGGGGATCAAGTCCCACGTCGGGCTCCCTGCTCAGCAGGGAGTCTGCTTCTCCCTCTGACCCTCCCCCGTCTCATGCTCTCTCTCTCTCTCTCATTCTCTCTCTCTCAAATAAATAAAATCTTTAAAAAAAAAAAAGTAATCTCTACACCTAACATGGGGCTTGAACTCACAACCCCTGAGATCAAGAGTGGCGCGTTCCATGGACCGAGCCAGCTTGGCGCCCGAACGTCCTCATAATTCTTACATTTCCACTAATTTGTTTTTTTTTTAAAGATTTTATTTATTTATTTATTTGAGAGAGCGAGAATGAGAGAGAGAGAGAGAGAGCGCGCGCACATGAGAGGGGGAGGGTCAGAGGGAGAAGCAGACTCCCCGCCGAGCAGGGAGCCCGATGCGGGACTCGATCCTGGGACTCCAGGATCATGACCTGAGCCGAAGGCAGTCGCTTAACCAACTGAGCCACCCAGGCGCCCCATTTCCACTAATTTGGAGGCTGCTCCAGGTCTTCACTACCAGACACCCTTCTTCGGTTCCCCTCATGCTTCCTAAGTTCAATTGCCCAGAAGGCTGAAGAGTGTGGGAGAGAAGAGTGAGGAATAGAGCAGGGCGGCCCGGGGGCCGGTGAGGCAGGGAGGGGTGCTTTGTTTCCCTTGTCTATCCTCTGGGGCCGGATCAGAACAGGAGCCTACAAGGCCGCAGTGCACTGAGCATTATTTGGCACCTGCCCCAGTGGAGGGAACCGAACGAGACTCGAGACCCGGGGGAACCAGAGGCTGGTGATGGGGACCGAGACCGCCGGGCCTTACCGAGTCCCTTCAGGAACTTATTGACGCCGCTGTGTTCTCCACTGGGGAGTGTTTCTAGGTACTCTTGGGCTCGGACCTCAAACAGACCTGTCAGCAAGAGAAATCCCAGCCATTTTAGTTCCTTCTCTCTCTCTTCTTAACATATCCATTTCCTTACTGCCATAAAAAAGAAACCTTGCTTCTGAGACGAGCTGCTCCTATAAACATGCTCTGAATCATAAGGTTTATAAGGGTTTTTATTGCCCTTATAATTGCCCGACCTTGTGCAATAACTATCTTCGGGAGGCTGTAAAGCTAGATCATACATGAAATCCTATTTTTATTCAACAAACACCTTCCAAGTGTCTATACTGTGCCAGGCACGTGGTTTCAAAGATGAACCAGACCGCCCTGGCTTTCAGACTCCTGTAGTCTCCCCTTTCCTCATATTCTCCCCTAAGAGGAATGCCGGCCAAGTGGTTTAGCTTCCAGGGAATCTGTCTGCCATCTGTCGGCTCAGGAAGGCCAGACAGGGCACCGCAAAGGGGCCTTCGCCTCTAGCCTCAAGGTGTGAGCTTCAGGCATTGTCTTCCTCCTCTCACTGATCTTCCCTGGACAGAGGACGCCTCCCATGCCACTTTTAAGCTTTTGTGTCTCGACCTTTCTATCAAATAGTGATCTGTAAGCAGATGATCTGGTTAGCAGAGCTTCTATTTCAAGGAATCCTGTCGTCAGGAGTGTGACTCCGACACTAATCAATTTCCTTGTGTCTCTTCAGATACCATTCATCAGAATACCTGATGTGTGGCCATTCTGTCTCTACTTTGCAAAGAGCTCCAGGCATGTGGGGCTTTGGTTCCTTCACCCAGGCTGGGCCATCACAGCACCAGAGGACACGGAGGCCTGGGGCCAGAGGCTGTTCCAGGGCCCTCGCTGCCCTCCGTCTTCACTGGCCCGGCTTCTCCGTGGTGTCTCTCCCCCACCCAGGTCTAATTCCCGTCAGTGACTGTCTTTGCCAACATTGCTAGCTTTCCGATTCCCAAAAGGACTTACTATGATGCAAGAAAGAGAGGGGAGTGATTTGATCCTCCCTCACATGCTCCCCCTCCTAAGCCCTGGAAGTGTGATGGAACCCAGCCAGAGGGGACAGGGAAAGGGAGGAGAGAGAGTGCAGGAGGCCAGGCTCCATGGTGAGATGACCCACAAGCTCCCCAAGTTGGGGAGTCTCTGCGGTCCTACCTCCGGTGCTGCGGCCGATCAGGCTGAATGTGAGGAGGTGCTCACACAAAGTGGGGGGCACGGCCAGCCTCTTTCCCCCTGTCCCCCGCCAGCCGGCTCCTGCCTGCTGGTGCCACACCTCGGGGGACTGGGAGGGAAGAAGGGCAGAAGGAAGGAGAGGCCTGAAGAAGAGGAGAGGAGGGGCCGGCGAGAGACAGGAAAGCATGTTCTGGAGAGTTTCATCAAGTGGGAAAGATGGAACCCAAGGAAAACCTGCTGCCCGAACCTGGAACGTGGTTCTGGGAGAGGCTGTGAGCGGGGACGAGATGGCCAGAGCAGACAGGCCGACTCTGGGGCAGTGTGACCAGCTCCGAGGCGCCAAGATGGAGCGTCCCCGGAGGAGGCCACACAGTCCCTCCCACCCGTGCCCTGGCCCCACGACCTTCCTCCCCACTCCTCTGCCTCTGCCGGCCTGGGCGTCTCTAGCTGCCTCGGCCCCCGGCACGGAAGGTGCCCCCTAACCTCTGGCATCCTGCCGGCGCAGCTCCCGCTCCTGGATGAAGCCCCGAAAGGTCTGGGTCTCCATGAAAACCTCCAGGAAGCGGCGGAGGCTCTTGGAGGAGACGGCTTTGCGGAAGGCCTCTCGCTGCAGGGTCCTCTCCTCGCGCTCGCCCGCCGTCAGGAACAGGGAGTAGTGGCCCACGATCTCCACGAAGAAGCGGACGAAGGCTTCGGACACCACCTCGTTCAAGGGGCTGGACTGGGGGCCTGAGCAAAGTGGGGACGGGGCCGGCACCAGTGAGGGCGGGGGCAGAGCCCGAAACAGCCCCGCGGGCGCAAGTAAGGACTAGAGCCGATCATCATTCTCCGAGACCAAGGTTACCCGGAGGGACGAAGTCATTTCTTTCTCCCCTTTAATTGGGTATTTTAGGGCCAAACTGGGGGAGGTGGGAAAAATTTTCTCACAATTCATTGTTAGCATGAGATCCAGATCAAGGGGTTACACACCCAGTTTCTCTCTTTGCATGCCCCTCTGGCCACTTTTCCTACTTAACTCAATGCCACGTGGAAGGGCTGGTCACCTGCCCACTCGCTGCCCGACTCTAATGATGGAAGAGGGAGATGGAGGTGGCTGAGCTCTTACCATGCTTGCAGTCTGGGGGCCCTTCATCCTGGTCACTAGCCAGGTCATTCCTCTGCTCCAGAATGTGCTCCAGGGCCACCTGAAGCTTCCTGGGGAGGATGGAATCCTCGTCATCCATCTGTAAAGCAGAGACAGCAGGTGGGCTGGTGCCCCAGTGCCTCTGGGGATGAGAGCGGCATCCTGGCCCGCAGGTGACACTGGATACACTGCAGGGCAATCCTGGCACAGTTTTTGGATTAGTGGAAGAAACATGATTTATTTTCTCATTTTTATTTTTTTTAAAGATTTTATTTATACATTTGACAGACAGAGAGAGCAAGCACAAATAGGGTGAGTGGCAGAGGGAGAGGGAGAAGCAGGCTCCCCACTGAGCTGGGAGCCCGATGCGGGGCTCAATCCCAGGACCTGGGATCATGACCTGAGCCAAAGGCAGAGGCTCAACCGACTGAGCCACCCAGGTGCCCCAAGAAACATGATTTAGAGATAGAGATCTGAGGTTTGAATCTTGATTCCATGTGGTTTTTTTTTAAAGTTTTATTTATTTAATTAACCTCTACACCCCACCGGGAGCTCAAACTCCCAACCCTGAGATTAAGAATTGCATGCTTTTCCAACTGAGCCAGCCAGGTGCTCCTCTTGATTCCACTTTTTACAAGCGATATGAGCCTCAGTTTCCCCACTTGTAAAATGGGGGTACCAATCAATATCTACTTCATTGTGAAGATTAAATGGGCTATAGAAGACATGGATGAAAGAATTTGAAAGAGATATAAAGAAATGGAAAGGTATTCTGTATTCACAGATTGGAAAAATCAATATTGTTAACATGTCCATTTTACCCAAAGCCATCTATAGATTCAGTGCAATCCCTACCAAGACTGCAATGGCATTTTTTATAGAAATAGAAAAAACAATCCTAAAATTCACATGGAACCACAAAAGACACTGAATAGCCAAAGCAATCCTGAGAAAAAAGAACAAAGCTGGAGGCATCACAATTCCTGATTTCAAGCTTTATTAACAAAGCTGTAGTAATCAAAGCAGTCTGGTAGTGGCATGAAAACAGACACACAGACCAATGAATGGAACAGAATCAAGAGCCCAGAAATCAACCCATGCATATATGGTCAACTAATATTTGACAAAGGAGCTAAGAATTCAATGGGGGAGGGGCGCCTGGGTGGCTCAGTTGGTTAAGCGACTGCCTTCGGCTCAGGTCATGATCCTGGAGTCCTGGAATCGAGTCCCGCATCAGGTTCCCTGCTCAGCAGGGAGTCTGCTTCTCCCTCTGATCCTTCCCCTTCTCATGCTCTCTCTCTCTATCTCATTCTCTCTCTCAAATAAATAAATAAAATCTTTAAAAAAAAAAAAGAATTCAATGGGGGAAATGATGGCCTTTTCAATAAATGGTGCCAGGAAATTCATGCAAAGGTATGACATTGGACCCCTATCTTACACCACTCACAAAAATTAACATGAAATGGATTAAAGACTTAAAGATTAGACCTGAAATTAAAACTACTAGAAATAAATAGGGAAAAAGCTCCTTGACATTGGTCTTGGCAATGCTTTTTGGATATGACACCAAAAGCTACAAGCAACAAGAGCAAAAATAAGCATGGACTACATCACACTAAAAAGCTTCCGTACAGTGAAAAAAATGAACAGTAATAGTTGTACACTTACGCACTGCTGGTGGGAATGTGAATTAGTGCAGCTGCAATGGAAAACAGTATGGAGGTTCATCTACCATATGATTCAGTAATTCCACTTCTGGGTATATGTCTGAAGGAAATGAAGTCACCATCTTTCCTTTTTTTGCTTTTTAGAGAAAGAGCATGAGCGTGAGCAGGGGGGAAGGGCAGAGGGAGAGGGAGAGAATCTTAAGCAGGCTCCATGCCAGGCTCGGAGCCTGACGTGGGGCTTGATCTCACAACCCTGAGATCAGGACCTGAGCCGAAATCAAGAGTTGGACACCTACCCGACTGAGCCACCCCTGAAATCACTATCTTGAAGAGATATCTGCACCCCCTTGCTCATTGCAGCACTATTCACAAAGGCCAAGACATATAAACAACCTAAGTGTTCATTCACGGGTGAACGAATAAAGAAAATAAGATTTTGTGTGTGTGTGTGTGTGTGTGTGTACATACACACAATGGAATGTATATACACGTATAATGGAATATTAGTCAGTTATAAAAGAGAAGGAAATCCTGCCTTTTATGACAACATGGATGGACCCTGAGGGCATTATGCTTAGTGAAATGAGTCAGAGAAATACAAATGCTGTATGTTCTCACTTATATGTGAAATCTAAAAAAAGCTGGATTCACAGAATTAGAGTAGAATGGTGGTTGCCAGGAGCTAGGAGGTGGGGGAAATGGGTAAGTGTGGTCAAAGTGTGCAAACTTCAGGTTATAAGATAAATGGGTTCTGGGAATCTAACGCACAGCATGGTGACTATAGTTAACAATACTCTATTGTATACTTGAAAGTTGTTAAAAGAGTAGGTCTCAAATGCTATCAGCACACACACAAAAAAGGTAATTAATTATCTGAGGGGATAGAAGTGTCAACTAATCTTATTGTGATAATCATTTCACAGTACATCATCATGTTGTACATCGTAAACTCATATATATGTCAGTAATATTTCAATAAAGCTGGGTGGAAAAATTAAAAATGCAGTACAATTACTTTGTAAAAGTGCTTGGCACCTAGTGGATTGTCAACAAATGTCCCCCACGGCCCCCACCCCGTAAGATGGCTAGTGTTAAGCAGGGACTCTGGTCAGGGCAGATGACCAGTGTGATCATGGACTTCGGAGCAGGAGGGCCCTGGGGAAGGGCAAGTAGACAGAAGTAATGATTCAAAAGAGAACAAAACATTAACATGACAGAACTTTTCAGCAGTATGGCAACTCCAAGTTTAAAAGCAATCCATGGGAATACCTGGAAAACCTTTCTGTAATGAATTTTTCCAAGATCTGTTAGGACTTAGCCCTCTTTGGCAAGTGATAACGAGAAAATAAATGTGTAGGGGCGCCTGGGTGGTTCAGTCTTTAAGTGTCTGCCTTCGGTTCAGGTCATGATCCCGGGGTCCTGGGATCGAGCCCCGCACTGGCCTCCCTGCTCTGCGGGAAGCCTGCTTCTCCCTCTCCCGCTCCCCCTGCTTGTGTTCCCTCTCTTGCTATGTCTCTGTCAAATAAATAAATAAAATCTTAAAAAAAAAAAAAAAGAAAAGAAATGTGTAGGGCACCTGGGTGGCTCAGCTGGTTAAGCATCTGCCTTTGGCTCAGGTCATGGTCCCGGGGTCCTGCTGGGCGGGGTGTCTGCTTCTCCCTCTGCCCCTTCCTCTTGCTTGCTTGCACACATGAACCTGCTCTCTCCCTCTCTCTCTCTCTCTCTCATGTTCTCTCTCACTCTCTCTCTCTCTCAAATAATAAAATCTTTTAAAGATTTTACTTATTTGACAGAGAGAGACATAGCAAGAGAGGGAACACAAGCAGGGGGAGTGGGAGAGGGAGAAGCAGGCTTCCCACCGAGCAGGGAGCCCCATGCGGGGCTCAATCCCAGGACCCTGGGATCATGACCTGAGCCAAAGGCAGACGCTTAATGACTGAGCCACCCAGGAGTCCGACCTTTCAACTTTTTTTAGAGGCGCACGCACGCACACACACACATGCTGACCCTAAAACAACACAGATTTGAACTGTGCAGGGCCAGTTATAGGCAGATTTTTTTTCAATAAGTCCACTACAGTCCTATAAGTGTATTTTCTCTTCCTTATGATTTTCTTTTCTCCAGCTTAACTTATTGTAAGAATATGGCACATAATACCTATAACATACAAAATATGTGTTAATTGACTGTCAACAATAATGCTTTTGACCAACAGTAGGGCTATTGGTAACTAAGTTGCTGGTGAGTCAAAAATTACGCACAGACTTTTAACTACGAAGGGGGTGGGCACCCCTAACCCCTGCGCTGTTTAAGGGCCAACTGTGTTTCTTTCTTTCTCTTTCTCCTTTTAATAAGAAAAAAAAAGATCAGGACAATAATGTATATAATCTTGTGTCCTGATTTTTTCCACTTGATTTTATATTCTGAACTTTGTTAACAGTTATTTTTTGAAAACATTTAAAAAAGACAAGTGTTTATAGTTATAACCTATACAAAGCTTCTAATTGTTAGAAAAGCATATTGTGATAAAACACATGGGACGCAATGCTTTGCCAAACCTTTGCTCTTTGGCCCCTGCCTTCTCTCCTGTTCTCAGTCCAGGCCTGGCCGGGGATCGCCCAAGCCCACTGACCTGTTTCGCAATCCCAGGCCCACCAAAGAGCCTTTCCAGGCCTGGAAAGCTGTGTTTCCAACAACGGAGAGGTGAAGACAGAGAAGCGGGTTGTTGCCTTTTTACTCACCTGTCTGAGGAACCGATTGTTGACGAGGTCGACCACAAGGACCTGCAAGATGAGGGAAAGGGACGATTCCTGTCACCAGAGCTTCCGGGATATAGTGATAGACTCTTAGCCTTCCTCGTCCTTGGCATCCAGACAGGCAGCTGGGGTGGGGGTGGCGTGGCCCATTTGTGGTTTCCTGACGTTGCCACTCTAGCCACAAATGATGAAGGGGGGAGTAGGGGGTGGGGAAGGGCTTTCCAGAATTGCATGCTTTCAACACCGAAACCACAGGCTGGGACATGTGTATACCACAGACTGGACTCCCTGCCCTGTTCCGAGACTGACGCAGAGCCTCTGGGACAGACTTTTAGTGTGTGGGTTGGTGGGTGAAAGAGGCTGGAGGACCCCTCCTTGTTTCCATTCCATTCAAGTCTGCATTCCCCACTCCCAGGGCTCTCTCTCCTCCCAGCTACCCACTTGGCCTTGCCATTTCTCTTAATGGGATAGGAGGAGAGAAATCCAGAAGAGTAGATCCAACTGGAGAATGAGTCAAGCTGCAGGTGCTGGGCTTTCATTAATCGAAGTTTTTAGGATAAGCACCTTCCCCTTCTCTCCTCAGAGTGGGGCTGAGACCCAGGGCCAGATGTAGGGGGAGGCAAGTGAGCTGCCTAGGGCACATGGTCAGGAAAATGCTGGGTGTCTGCCCGCATGACCCTGGCCAGCATGGGCCCACTGGCTGTGATGGAGGAAGAGCATGGGCCTGCATGGCCACCATGTTTTCACCAACAGCTGGAAACACAGGCATCCACATAATACATCCCAGAGACCCTGCCCAGGAGCTGAGGGGGCTCTCTTCTTCCTTCTCAAACACACGTATGGGGTCGAACTGAGCCATTTCGGGGATCACAGGGTACCCAGACAAATTCCTTGAGGTTTGAAACCTACACTCAAAGACCTGTGTGTGCTGGTGAATACTTCACGGGACTTCAGGCCTCTCTGGGCAATTAAAGGAGCCACATCTGGGGGCCTGGGATGAATTTCAGGGACAGGCGTTCCCCTGGGGGTTCAGAAGTGAGTGGTATCATTTAGGCCCCCCCAGTTTCCTCACTGACGGCTGGGAGCAATCAGTACAGGGGACAGAGATTATTTAGAGGCAGGGACTGGGGCTAAAGACCCACCGAAATGCCAGGGAGGACTCTCCCTACTTGGGGGCAAACCTGAAAACCCAGAAGTGCATCACTGAGAACATTTTGGTGGTTGTCTTTTTAACTGATGTGAAAAAGGACCTGTTTGCAGGAGCACAGCCTTGTCAGCTCTGTTATTAGTCATGATATAAATTCCAGCTCTTGTTAGTTCCTGTGTGCTTTCTTCCTCGGTGCTGGAGAGAGGGAGGAGGGAAGGATAGGGTGGGTGGCTACTTATGGATCAAGTGTTTTAGCATCTGGCAAAATTGTAGATCGCTGCCCTTCAGGCCAGTGGGTTCATTTAGAGAAAACCGAATTTGCAGTCACCAAGGGCCTACTGAGGCAGGCTGGGGGTTTGTATCTAATAGACAAAACTGCAGGGTCCCCCACCCCTCGACGTTGCACGCTTGCAGTGCCTCAGCCAGGACCTCCCCTCTGTCCTCTGGCCCCCCACAGGGAGGAAACAGGGACGTCCCCAGTGCTTACCTCTTCCAGTGGCAGCTCCCGGAGCAGCGGCAGCGAGCTGGTGAGCAGCCCGATGAGGAAGGGGGTTGGTGAGCACACGATGTCGATCATGGCGGGCGGCAGCACAGGGATGTAGGTGTGCTGCCAGGTGAAGGGGTAGATGACAGCCACCATGGCGTGGCAGCACTTGGACAGCGTGCTGCAGCAGAAGGGGGAGAAGGGGAGAAGGGGCAGATTCAGGGGCTCTGGACTGGGCCTGCTCAGGCTCACAGGGTGGGCAGCCTCCATGGAGGAGGCTGGAGAGAAACGCAGACACTCCATCCCAAGGGCGTGTTGGTCAGAAAAGGCGTCACGCACCTATTAGGCACACTGTGTAACAGTCTGAACACAGATTATACCAGGCACGTGGGGCCTGTGTGAGGCTTTGAGACACAGCTAGAAGGATGAATTTAATGCCTCAGATAATTTTTGCTAGTGTGCCTTCACATGCGAGTTACATTCTCGTAAGGTCTTGACCAAATCATTCAATTCCACCCCTCTTCCCCAAACGCTTCCGAGTCAACGAAAGCCTCTTTCCTCATGGATGCTCACGAATTTCTCATACTGAAGATGCTTTTATATTTCTAAACTAGCTTTCTCTTTGTTCTCTTCCACACACTCGCTCAGCCAAGCACGAATACCTAGGTGCAATCACGGGAAACAGGGTAACTCCTCTGGTATTCACGTGGTCAGCAGTCAGCTCCCAGGCTCTGTTGTGTAAACATGAAACTCGTGTACAGTTGCCCCTTACCCAGAATTCAAAACTTGAAAAAAAAAAACAAAAAACACTGGGAGTCTCCCTTAAAGAACTGTGATCATGGTACAGCCTTTATCGGCAAGCCCTGAGCTCCGGTGATCACTGTTCCCAGGGCTCTGTGCAGAGCCTGAGTTCATGAGTGGATGAATGGGGGGATTACCCGGGACTATCATCTGGGATACCAGCCCCACCGTGCTGCAGACAGGGGTGCCCGGCAGCCTCCCACAGTGAGCAAGAGCCAACCTTCTCTTCTTCCCTGCAGTTTCTTCTTTCTTCACCAGCCTGCTGGTGAGCAGACCCTCTCTGCTCTCATTCTACTGTGCTGTTTCCAAAATGCCATGGGATTCGAAACTTCAGAAGCTTGTTAGAAATACATGTAATGTAAGAATAAAATAAAAGTGAGGGCCCATGGTTTCTCCCGTGAACGTACTGCATCCTCCTCAGGGCACAGGCCCTGTAACCAGCAATGCCTTTGTTAGGCCACCTTCTGAATATTTGCCCTGGCTCTCAGCTGTGCTCTGTTAGGCATAGTTTAAGGAAGCTGAGTTCTCCATAGATGAATGCTCCCTTACTGGATTCCCACTGATGTCAGGCACCTATGCAGGCATACTTTGGAGTTCTGTACCAGACCACCACAATCAAGCAAATGTCTCAAAAAAAGGCAGTCAAATGAATTTTTTTGTTTCCCAGTGCATATAAAAATTATGTTTATACTATACTGTATGCAAGTGTGCAATAGCATTATGTCTAAAAAAATAATGTACATAATTTAATTAAAAAGTAGTTTATGCTAAAAAATGCTAACCATCATCTGAGCTTTCAGTGAGTCATAATCACCAGTCACAGATGACCATAACATAATAATAATGAAAAATATTGTGAGACATTACCAAAATGGGACACAGAGCCACAAAGTGAGCAAGTGCTGGTGGAAAAACAGAGCTGATGAAATTGCCTGACGCAGGGTTGCCACAAACCTTCAATTTTTTTTGTTAAGATTTTATTTTTTGACAGAGAGACAGCAAGAGAGGGAATACAAGCAGGAGGAGTGGGAAAGGGAGAAGCAGGCTTCCTGCCAAGCAGGGAGCCTGATGCGGGGCTTGATCCTCAAGACCCTGGGATCATGACCTGAGCCGAAGGCGGACGCTTAACGACTGGGCCACCCAGGCACCCCAAACCTTCAATTTGTAAAAAAACAAAAACAAAAAATGCAGTATCTGCAAAGTGCAACAGACCGAGGTCTGCCTGCAACCTCACTCTCATAAAACTTCCCTGAGCCCGTTTTAATAGGATCACTTAGCTCTGGCTTCCTTAAGAAGAAAAGAGGTGAACTAAAAGATATTGGCTAGCAAGTGAAATAAGCCAGAGAGAAAAAGGCAAATACTGGACAATTCCACTTATACATGAGGGACTTAGAACAGGCAAATTCATAGAGACCAGGGGCTGGGGGAGGGAGAATGGGGAGCTGTTGCCTAGAGCGGACAGACTTTCAGTTTGAGATGATGAAAAATTCTGGAAATGGACAGTGCTAACGGTCACAAACACTGTGAATGTCCTTAATGCTGCCACTGAACTGTGTACTTAAAAATGATTAAAATAGTAAACTTTATGTTATGTATATTTTATCACAATAAAAAAAAAGCCAAGAAAAAATTACTTACCTGCGAAAGGAATTCCTCTGAATCGGGTATCCCTGAACATCCTTAAAATACATACTAGCCCCCTTTCCCATCCCACCTGCATTTGGGGGCCCCTGAGCCAAACGAGAGTAATGTTGAATCCTGTTCATTTATCAGCATGACCCTCCTGACCTTCCTGTTTCCTGTCTTTGCAAATTATCTCTCTGAACACTCAGTGGAGTCCTAAAATGCTTCTTAGGAGCATGGCACCCACATGTCCCACTATTCGGTCCTGGTCTTTTCTTGCAAGTGATTACCCCCAAAACAAGAAAGATACTACCCCAAGATTTCATTATCATAATGCCCATAATATCTTCTTCATAAGAGGGAGGGATACAAGCTATATAATACCTTCTTTATAATACCTTCCTTATACCTATTGAGTAATAGTGAGACAGAATAATTGTTAGGACTTACACCGAGAAGAACAGCAGTAATTCACCCGGCAGGTTGGTGACCTCAAAGAATTTTCTCTCAAAGCAGAGAAACATTTTTCCTCAGGCAACCCTTTCTCTCAGATATTCCGGAATGTAAATACTGTTGGTGAGTTGCTCACCCTTTGTGTTTAATTTCCTTGATGACTGAATGTGTTGAATTTACTTTGTTCTACAATTTTAAAATTTTAGGACCAACCTGTACCAGTGTGTGACCAGTCTGCAAAGCTGGTCTGCTCACGTACTACATTGTGAGAACACGACTGAGAACACCAGGACGTTAAAATATAAATGTGGATAGCTGGGTCTAGAGCAGGTCTTTTCAGACTACAGTTTGCAGCCCATCATTGGGTCCTGAAATAATTTCAGTGGGCTGTGATCAGTCTTAGAAACAACAAAAAGAACAGACTAGAAGAGAGTGTGCTGCATTCTGTTCCAGTCGTAAGTAATGATCTGTGGGCCTGTGTGTGGCATACGCGTTGGGTCTGAACGTGAACGGCATTGCTCATTAGGGCCTGCAGTAAAAAGGGTCTGAAGTCAATGATTTGGACCAAAGAACTGGAGGCCGGAGGCAGACAGACAGTAATGGTCCAGTTGGAATTCGGGTATGTTCCATGTTTTCCTGGGATGTTGGCTTTCATTCCCAAGTGACTAGAGGGACCTTAAAAGAGACGGTGAGAAAGAATTCCCTGAAGGAAGCCTCGCGTATGAAACCTGTCTCTTTGGACAGCACGTTTGTTGGAAGCTCCCGAATGTGTCTTGGAGGAAGAGTGGCTCCTGGGTGGGCCTCGGCGGTGGGAGCGGTCATGCGGGGCCCACTTCACAGCTGGCTCTGAAGCTTTTCACTTCTGTCCGCTTACTAGCAGAGAATAAAAATGCAGTGCTCACGCTGAAGAGTTCTTTCACATTTTCAGAGTTGTGGTTTAAGCACTTTTGACCCCAGGGAGGTTATAGAATCACAGAATTTTAGACCTGGAGTCACCTTAGAGATGGAGTTCATCTTCTTTTGAATCTTTTTTTTTTTTTTTTTTTTTTTTTGCTAAGCCTCACACCCAACGTGGGGCTTGGACTCACGACGCTGAGATCAAGAACCGCGTGCTCTACCGACTGAACTGGCCAGGCGCCCCTTCTTTTGCATTTTAAGAGCTAAAGGGACCGAGGCCAAGGCTGACCTCTGCATTCAGGGTGGGCAGTGAAGCGCGTGGAGGAGGGGAAGACATACAGAGCGGGGAGTGGAGGCACAAAGAGACACAGTGAGAAGGCTTTGTGGTTTCCTCAGTCACTGCAGTAGAAAAATAAATGTGTTTAAGGTTTTTTTTTTTCCAACTCAAAGAAAAGGCCTTCTGCCCTTTTGCTTTCTTGCGGCCTCATCCCTGCACTGAGAACGTGTAATGAGTTGCTGGCTTCTCTCTGCCGCTAGAGCATCCTGTGGCTCCTAGGGGAAGCCTAAGGGGCCCTGCAGTGCCGGGGACCCCCCACACCCCCCCAACGTTCAGCTGCAGAGCGTGAACCAGCTGGATGGGGAAGGCAGTTGGAATGGGTCAGGAAAAATGATAAGCAACGCCAGCTCTAGCCAGATACATACAGTGGGTGAATAAATGTTCCGGAGAGAAAGATCAAATTCATCCATGCCACTGGAATGCCCAGAACTAAAGGACAGCTGAATTCAATTTTGACAGGGACCAATGATGACAACTCAGCCGGGTACCCTGCTCGCCATGGAGGTAGGTGCGGGCCCCTGCTATCTCTCCTAACAAGGGTTTTTTGGTTGCTTGTTTTTAAATCATCTGATGTGCTGTTGCAGCAGGAGCCAAATGTTCCCGCACCTGGCTGTCATTAGCACCTCGCTGGCAGGCGCATATGGAGCGCAGGGTGCTCAGGACAACAGGTGGGCAGTGTTTGAGGAGTAGCTCATTCATTCCTCTTGCTCACCAGCCCACATCAGTATGCTGGGAGAAAAAAAAAACCAACAACTTCTCTCTCTTGAAACACTAGAAGGAAAGGTCGAATTCTGCAGAGTGCAGTTAGTGACAACTTTGTCCCCAAAATAAATGGTAGAGGAGAGAGGAATTATTTTGAGTATAGCTTGTGTTTTTCTAGGTCTCTGCTGCAAGTGCTAATGAAATTTTATTCCCAGGCACATGAAGGCTAGAGGAGCCTTCCACGGGGGGTGGAGGGGTGGGCACTGCTAGGATGGGTGGTGTCTTAGGAATATGCAAAGAACAGGGTTTGGTTTGGGCAACAATGAGGATGACTTTTCAAGTAAGCTTGCCATACAGCCTTCCTGAGCATCTGCTGGTTGGAGGAGAGGCAGTGTTTCGGAGGAAGTCCTAGGAAGACAGCCCTCGCAGCTGGCTCTTGTTACCGTGGGGGTGGAGGAAAGCACACCAGCCTTCAGCTGTGATCGATTTGTACAAAAGCAGAGGAGGGAGGTGATGCCCACGTGGGAGGCTGACTGGGCCACAGGGCTTCAAGATGAGCACAGGGGAGAGGGTCCCAGAATGCTTTGCTATTTGGCGGTACTTTGTGAGGGTTGAAGCATTAGTCTGGAGAAATCAGGATGCACTTGTGCGTAATCAAGTTCTCCTGGAGAAGACACTTTGGTTCTGGTTGCTACCAAGCCCCTGTCACCATATGTGGGGTTACTATGCTCAGCAACCTTCCAACTCATCTAGGAACCAGTAAGAACTGAACACAGAGCCTTCTCTAAAATGCTACCAGAACAGTAAACAATGAGTTTCCTGAGTTAGACAGACTCCCCAGGAATTTGAAGAATGATCCTATCAGCATCCGTTAGTATCCCAAGCAAAGTATCTCTCCTAGTGTATCATTCCCAGGAACATGAGCGAAAGGCAAACTTCAGTCTGGGCTGGTACCTGGAGGGACCTAGAGGGAGGTGGGTGCCACCATGCCCTGGCTGCCATATTTCCATGACTGTACTTTCAAACCTGGAAGTAACATGTTGCCAAATTAAAAAAAAAAAAATTAGGCTGGGCCTCAAGAAAACTGGCTTTGCTACTCCCTGTATGATCTTAGGTGAAAGCCTTGAACTTCCTTATCTGTAGAGTAAGTCAAGTGGACTAGATAATTTCTAACTTCCTTCCAGCTTTAATGTTTCCAAACTATAAATCTATGTGCGCGAGAGAAAACCAGGTGCTGGAAATAGCTGGAAAGTGAAAAGAACCACGGCTTGTCATCGGGAGATAATCCTAGGGCTCATTAGTGGAGACAGGACAGAAGAGCTGGGGTGACATCGCATGGGACAAACTAATAGAACAAAGTAGTGGAGAGGTTTTGAGTCCCTGCAGTAAGCGCCACATGAAGGTGGCAACACAAATAAGCACGGCCTGAGAGCATCTGACCCCTGATGGATGAACCGGAATAAGTCTTCAGCCCAAGATTTTGCTAGTGATGGGTTTGACGTAGAAGACAATTTTGGTCATGCTAGTCTCCAAATCTTGCTCTTGGTGTTCATATGCAAAAACAGGTAGTTGATACTTAATATTTCATCAGACTGATGCCATTATGTTACTAAAGTTGTATTTTTCATAGGCTTTTGCTGAATGAAATTTATGTACCTCTAAGACTGGCAGGTCTTGGTGTTCTTGGTGTTCATATGCAAAAACAGGTAGTTGATACTTAATATTTCATCAGACTGATGCCATTATGTTACTAAAGTTGTATTTCTCATAGGCTTTTGCTGAATGAAATTTATGTACCTCTAAGACTGGCAGCCACTCTGGGGACCTCTGAAGTAGTATTCTGAATGCCAGATCACCAAGGTGGCAGCTACTGATCCTGCAGGTGGGCCTCGGGCAAGCTCATCTGCCCAGAGAGGGCACGCTCACAAACCCTACCTTTTTCTGAGATGGCAAACATTGCCGAGCATAACCGATTCTAGACAGGACAGGGGGGTCCCCATTTAGGCTTACAGAGACTGATAAAAAAAACCAACAACCAAAAGGAGAACACAAAAGGACGAAGGTGCATAGCTACTTAGGAACCGATCTGTGCAGTTACTCATGGGCAAAGCCAAGGTGCAAACACCAGTATTTACCAAGATTTGACCACCTTGGGGTGCCTCGGTGGCTCAGTCAGTTAAGCGTCTGCCTTCGGCTCAAGTCATAATCCCAGGGTCCTGGGATCAAGCCCCGCTTCGGGCTCCCTGCTCAGTGGGGAGTCTGCTTCTCCCTCTCCCTCTGCTGGTAGTGTGTGTGTGTGTGTGTGTGTGTGTCAAATAAATGAATAAATAAATTAAAAAAAAAAAAGATTTGACCACCTAATCCTAAGTAGGCATTTGGCTTTATAGTCTTCCAGTACCCCAAAAGGATAACAAGGAAATTTCTCAAATATTAAAAACTTTGTCCCATCTAAAACTTTTGAACAAATCTGTTTATGTGCAACTCTGATTTTATGGTTCAGCTGGGTCTGTAGATTAGTTAAAATGTTGGGAATTGAAATTAATAAACTAAAAAACAAATGTTTATCATTGGGGAAATGAAGAAAGGGGTATAAGAAAATATTTATTTGGGTTGCTACGACAACAGAACAAGCCATCACAACAACATTCTCTCTTTTCCATCTGTCAAACTTGGGCTTGACAGAGCCTTAAGAAACACTCAGTGTCCACCCTGAAGATGAAATGGAGCAAAAATATTATTCTAAATTTGACAGATTTTTGGCTCGACTTAAAACTCTTTTATAACTCATTTAGTATTTGCCACAAGTCCTGGCTACTTCCTGTTGCAGTGGGTAGACTCACTAGCAGTGAAAAGTAAGTACATTGTGTGTGTGTGTGTGTGTGTATGGTGGGGGGATGGCAGCATGAGTATAGGCCGAATTCAGGCTCACGTCCACCCCGAGATGCCATGCGGCCACTCACTGAGCTCGTGGCGTGTCCTGCTCTCTTGTGCTGTTCTGGGGTCTCACAAAGATTGGGGGGAATCAGAAGAATGAGGAGGCTTGCTTCCACCTCTAGCTGAACGGGCCGGAAATGGGACCACATGTGGCGTGTGGAGTACTGTGCCCAGTGGTGATGAGCATGAAAGACCCCACGGGAGCTTATGCTGAAGGCTCTCCTCATAGACTTTCCCAGGTCAGACGATTTGCAGCCAGCCACTGTCCTCAAAGCCCTAGTTTGTCAGGGCCTGGCCAAAGAACTCTTCAGGTCTTATGGCTCTTTGTCCATAAATCAGGCAGCATTAGGTGGAGGCAGAGTCCTCCTGGGGGGATACCCAGTAAGCAGAGCAGGCCGGAGAAGGGAAGATGGGTTCTAGCTTTTTCACTGAGCAACTTCACACACAGGATGTTCTTGGGTGGATTTTCTGTGTTTTAATCATTAGCTATCTTTCTTTCTTCCTTCCTTCCTTCCTTCCTTCCTTCCTTCCTTCCTTCCCTCCTTCCTTCCTTCCTTCCTCCCTCTCTCCCTCCCTCCCTCCTTCTCTTTCTTTTTTTTCTTAAGATTTTATTTTTAAGTAATCTCTACACCAATGTGGGATTCAAACTTACAACCCTAAGATCAAGAGTTGCAGGCTCCACTGACTGAGCCAGCCAGGAGCCCCAGGAGCCCCAGCTGTGTCACCTTCTTACAGGTGAGCCAGACTTCCCTGCACTGGCTCAGTTGGCCTGTTAGGGAAGGGGTCACAACGGAGGGTCAGAGAGACCTGACACCGAGGTCTCCAGAAGTAGACAGTGTAAGCTGCAAAAGAGGTGCAGAGACGCCCCGACTTCTGAGCACAGTCTAGAGCAGAGGCCTAGGCATCCTGGAGAGGACCCACAACACGATGTGTATTTAACTCTAACCCAAGAACGTTAAGAAGGGCATTAAATGAGCATACACAGTTACTTGGGCTTCACACAGCTCTGAAGTGTCAGGGATTGGAATCGCTCTAAGAAGGCCGCAGTAGCTACCCAGGTGATTTCTACTGAATCAGATGAAGCCGGGAGAGGAGTGAGCCTCTGGAGCTCAGGGAGAGGTGGGGTGTTGGGGCTGACTTTCCCTCAGCAGCATGTTCATAGAAGCACATAGCATTCGAGCCGGAGGGGTCCTGCAGGCATTAGATAGTCCTCTCCCCCACTGCACAGCTGGGCACATAAGGTGGTCGTCCCCTGGGACACTCTGGCAAGCACAGGACGCCTGAGGAGGTGGGGTCAGGTATAGGACCCTTAGCAGGTTCTGGGCCAGGATCAAAGGGAAGGCAAGGCATGAAGGAGCACGGTTCCAGGAGGTCCCAAGCACTCTGGCCTGTGGAGTGAGAGAATTTCAGAGCGAGGAGAGACTGTGGGGTTGCCCGGTCCCACGCGCCTCACTGGGCCCCAGCTGAAGGCCACAGGGAGGGAGGGCTTGGGGAGAAAAGCACAGAAGTCTTAGCTTCTTCAGTACACAATTCTAGCCTGATGCCAAGCACACAGGGGGTCTCAACGGTGTGTTTTAAAAAAGACTTTCCTTATATATTTCTGTAGATGGGGTCACAGACGCTGCCCTTACCCCCACCAGACCACATGGCGTGCTCCTCCTCCTCCCTTCTCATTTTCTCCGGAGCCAGGCTGCCTGCGTCCCAGCCCTCCCACTAACCACTGGCTTGCTTGAGCAAAGTGACTTAACCTCTGTGTGCTTCTTAGTTTCCTAATAATAGAAGCTATCTGACTGAGTTGTCAGGAGCCTGAAAGAGTACAGGTCAACCCCTTCCAAGAGCCGGGCCCAGAGGCGACATTCCAGTGTTCTTTGTGGTGGCGGTGTTGTTCCTGTCATCAGGCTTGCTCATGCTGCGATTCCTTCTTTTCCGGCCTCAGCTCTATGGGCCTTTATTTATTTATTTTTCCAACCCTTCAGGTCTGCCTGGAACGGGCACTGGACGGAAAGATAATTTATGGGGCAAGAGAGAGAATACTTTGAGGCATTTGTAACAGGAAAAGCACGGGCTGGCTGCCTTTGGGGACAACATGACGTGGGGGCTGTCACAAGTCGCAGTGATGAGGGGCCTGGGTGCAGATGAGCCCCGGTTTCATAAATGAGGAGGCCCAGGGCCCACAGCTGAGGATGCTCAGGCTTCCTCCCTCCTCCGGGGAGCACCCCCGGGCCCTGCATCCTGTGTGATGAGAGACAGATGTGCAAGTCTGAAAGCTCTAAAGGGTCTATAAAGGTAATTAAGGTGTTTTACACACACACACAGTGGTTAACTGCGCCGTGGCCTGGCTCTGGACCCTGTCCCTGCAGCAGCCATAGCTGGCATTTTACCCCCTCTGCCCTCTCATGGCGGTTTGCTGTTCGAAGGGACTCCGTCTCTAAGGGCAGAACACCAGGCATCATGGAAAGTGGGGCGAGGAGAGACACTCTGAAGTCCCCTCCAATCCGACCACATCGGTGACCTGTCCCCGCAGTAAAGCTGAACAGGAGGGGAGGAGCTGGGAGAAGCAACCCAGATGCAACCACGGGGCAGGGTCCATTCTCAGGGATGGAGTCCCTTCACTTTCCTTTGTCTCTTGTTAGAGCGGCTCTGGGGGAGGGGCTTCAGTCTGTCAATCCAGAAATCTGTCCAGGCTGGAGGGAGAGGTGGGCAAGTCCCCTCCAGACATCTTCGTCAAAGCATTTCCAGGGGTCTTCATACCCTAAGCCTGACTCATCCCCTCTGCTGTCCTTCAGGGATGCATCTGTCTCTGACCCTTTCTATTCCCACCCTCTCTCTCATTGTACCTCTCTCTCTCTCATGTTCTCCTTTGTTGGGGAGGGAAGCCTGGGGAGGGCATGCTCCTGTCCAGCCATGCCTGTCTTCCCAGACATTTTCTCAGGCGGCACCTTCCTGAGCCTACCATCTTCAACCCGGCAGGAAGCTCCTGAAGGGGCTGCCTGACCCCATCTCCAGTCTGGGTGGGCAGCAGGTTTGCTGGGCTGGCCTTCACTTCTTGCCTCCGCCTTCCTGAGAGCCATCACTTTCCCCTCCCCCACGGTGGAGCCTGAGAATTCTACTTCCGGGGACAGAGCGGGGCTTCCAGAGAAGACAGACAGCTACTCGATAAAACCGGACCCTGGTCACTGAAGGGTTATTACTCATCTTTTGCTTCCAGAGCCCCAACCTTAGAACTCTCCCGCCTGAATTCCCCAGTGCCCAGTGAGCTCGGAGAGCTGCCCACTCCCAGCACCAGCTGCAGGCTGAGAGCCGGCCTGCTTCCTGCGCGGACCCCAGGGCACGGGGAGTGCAAGAAGCATGACAGCTAACAGTGAAGAGCTCGCTAAAACCCCGGGGCGGGGGGCGAAGGCTGGGAATAGCTAAGTGGCTGCTGTCCAAAGAGGAGCATCACCAAGATGACCAGATGGGCCGCAGTGGGAGGAGAGGACTGGATTCCATTTCCTTCCCCGTTCCTGATGAGCTCCACATTCATTCCTTCTGTCCTTTCCGTTCTTCCTCCTCCCTTTTGTTTTCCAGATTTGGGAGTCCTCCTTCCTCTCCAAGCCGCAGTTCTTTGATTTGTGTGTTTTTGGCATTTCTTCTTTCTGGCTGGACTCCTCGGTTGGCCTCATCTGCTTTCCCTGCTTGGCTGGCCCATCTCAGCCCTTCCTGGTGGGGCGGTCACCACCGGTGCTGCTGTGCCCTCAGTTCCGAAGCAGAGAAGGCTCTGATTCAGTGTTCTGAAGTGATGAAAATGCCAGGAATTCTTTTTTTTTTTTTTTTAATCCAAAATTCACTCAAATCCCTATCTGCGTCTCCTCTGGCTCTTCTTTGATTTGTGACTTGGGCTTTGCAAATCACTGAACATGTCCCTTAGGACACGGGGGGCATCCTACCATGCAGTGAGCAGGTGTGGGTGATTCTGTGTCATTTACCCACCGTGCGGATCCATCTGTGTTTATCATGGCCGGGCAGGCCTCTGTGAACCTTGGCCCCTTGCCCCCACTCCGCCTTCCTCTGTCTGCTTAGCTGCGGTGAACCGCTTTACAAGTTCGGGAAGGTGACACGCTCGGCCCACTGTCTCCTTGCCTTTGTCTACAGAGCGATAGCTCCTTTAGCCTGGAATGTGCTCTCTACTTGCTCTGAGTCTCAGGACTCAGCCAGAACTGGCCTCCCCTGAGCGTGAGTGCCCTCCTTGGCGTCCAGAACATGCCGCTCCGATAAGCCTTGATGGCACGGTCCCAGGGGCTCTGCTCACGCCTCCGTGCCCCGCCCCGCCCGGACTGAAAACCGGGAGTACAGCTCTGAGCTTTTACCCTTGTGCCTTTAGCCCACAGCAGAGTGCCCAGCACCCCGCAGAGGTAGGCTGAGTATCAGGTAAGTAGCACAGAGAAGCGCAGGCTCACGTTGTTTTACAGAACCAGTGTGCCTTATAAACCTCCCACCCTCGCGGCCCACTGGTCTGCACTCTTCCCTCCGAGGTGCTTCCTCTGCAGTCCTGGGCAGTCACCTGCCTCCCCCACTCCAACTCCAGACAGTCCTCCGACTGTCATTCAGATACTTTAGTAGAAATGGCCACGGCGGGTACCTGAGCTTGTCTGCGATGAAGATGATCCTTCTTTCCAGAAGCAGGGAGGCAAACACACAGAGCAGGTGGCGGACGCTGAGAGAGGAGAAGAGAGACTCAAAGTCTACGTGCTCGAGCCGGGAGTCCAGTGGGCGGCACAGTTCAATCACCTGCCGGGGAACAGAGCAGCCATGAGGAGGTCCTCAGCAGGGGTGAGCCATTTGCAGAGGAAGAGGGAAAAAAAAACGAGGAAGGCAAAAGTGACCGGTAAAAGAAAGATCCTAGGACACTGAGGGAGCAGCTACACTTGGTACGAACTCTGTCTCACAGTTGAGTGTGAGGAACGTTCAGATGGAGGTGGGGACACTGGATGGCAGAATCAATGGCCTGTGGCCCCAAATGCTTGGAGGCTCTGCCTGACAGTGACATGTCTGGACCATGCCCCTCCCCGGGAGTTCCATGACTGTTGATGTCCTATCACTTAGAGTCCCACAGGAAAGTGTCTCTGCCTCACGAGGGAATATCACCTGCTGGAATGGAGTCACAGGCTCACGCAGAAGGACCAACAGATCCAAGCAGCACTTTCCAGACTCACCTCCTCTGGAAGGCATTTCTCAATAAACCCAACCCCATACCGATCCCCTCCTTACGATGTGTCTTACAGCTTGTATGCTTAGTGGGCACATCTTCTCATTCTGTACTCATTGAAATGTTCCCAAATTCATCTCAAGTCACTGCTCATGTGTGTTTTTCCCTTTAAATAGATGACTCCTTCACAGTGAGCAGAGACTAGTGTTTTACTCTGAGCATGGCACCTGCCCAGTGCTGCCCCCATAGTAGGGCTCACTAATGTTAACATCCTTATGGCCGAGCCACCTGCATCTGGTATAGGATAGTACAGGGTTCTCCAGCAACACGGAGAATGCTTCCCTCTGTTCTGGGAAATTGAGTTGTTCCAGAATACCCTAGACCTATCCTTATCCCTCATCTGTATCCAGAGGTGACCTGCTTTTTCAAGGGCTTTTGGAACTAGAGACTCAAGGCTGAATGGAATCTGCCTAGTGATATCCACAGAGCCATATGAAGGGAATGGGAAGGATGAAAATAAAGTCCTGCATTAAATTCCAACCCAGCCAAGGAAAGGGACATACCTCAAAGTCCTAGACAGGTGAATAAAAAGTAGTATGTAAGCTTGTCTTACATAATCTGTTTTACATTATGAAGTTACAGAGGTGATGGAGACCAAAAATGTAAATAGGTTCAAATACAATCTATGAGTGTAACTGGCTAGTAAGAGAAGCTAAGGATGTTCGATGCAGTTCCCTCACCTGTAAGGCCAGTGTCATACAAAGAAACACCATGTGCTGCCATGGCACAGAGCTGGGGGTTGCCCTCTGGGACTAAATCCCAGAATGGAGGGACAGGGTGGATTAGGGTGGATTTTATGATGCCTGATGTCACATTCAGTGATGTAACAGACCACTGAAAGCCAGCCCTTTGGTCTGGGCCATTCTCTCCTCTAGGAGACAATAGGAATCTGATGACTTACCTCAGTTCCCGATCCTGGCAAGAAGTTCTTGACAACAATGGTTTTGCCCAGTGCTGGGAAAGGGGCTTCCATGACACTCCTCATGAGGGGCTGTACCAGGGCAGGAGAAATGCCTCGCCGTTTTTCCACCTCATCCAAGATCTGCAAGGGTCACAAAAGCAGCTTAGCTATCCTGAAGTCAGGGCACGAAGATATCACTCTGTTTTTGATGAAATGGGCCTGCCACCGCGACTAAAGAATTATGGGGAAGCCCTGCTGTCCTGATCAGGCCAAACTTAAAGTGTTTTCATCCCATATGTTATTGCCTCAAATCTCCTCTCTATGTACCCACTCCTTTGCCATGTGCCTTTGCAGTTCTTCTCACTAAAGTGGTAAAGTTCCTGGATCCCCTTGACTTTGGGTTTGGCCATGTAACTTATTGGCCTAATACATGCATTCTCACTGGGAGCAATATTGCCCCCAAGGGGATAAAAATTGGTTCTTGGGGGCTATGCTGAAAAAAACTTAGATATTATAATGGTTTGTAGCCCTTTAAAAGCCCACAGTACCTAAAAAGATCTACAGCGTATCTGTGGAGTTAAAATATCTCTGAGGCTAGCCATTATGGAAGTGCAAACCAAAACCACAAGATACCACTTCACACCCATTAGGATGGCTATAACCAAAAGATAGACAACAGCAAGTGTTGGTGAGGAAGTGGAGAAACTGGAACCCTCATGCACTGCTGGTGGGATTGTAAACTAGTGAAGCCCCTTTGCTAAGCCGTCTGGCAGTACCTTAAAAGGTTAAAGAGAGTGCTTCCATATGACTTAGCAATTACACTTCTGGATATTTACCAACAGAAATGAAAACATGTTCACACAAAAACTAGTACATTGGGCCGCCTGGGTGGCACAGTCAGTTAGGCGTCTGACTCTTGATTTCAGCTCAGATCATGATCTCAGGGTTGTGAAATCAAGCCCCATGTCGGCGAGCTCACAATCAGCAGAGTATGCTTGAGATTCTCTCTACCTCTCCCTCTGCCCCACCCCCGCGTGCTCTCTCTCTCTCTAAGATAAATAAATAAATCTTTAAAAAAAACAAAAACAAGAACTAGTGTATTAATGTTCATAGCAGAATTATTCATAATATTTCAAAAAGGGGAAGTAACCTAAATGTCCATCAACTGATGAATGGATAAACAAAATGTGATGTTCCATTATATGCCATTATCAGCCATAAAAAGGAATGAGATATTGATTCATGCTACAACATGGATGAACCTTGAAAAGATTAGGCTAAGTCAAAGACACCAGTCACAGAAGGCCACTTATTGTATGATTCCACTTGGATAAAATGTCCAGAACAGGCAAATCCATAGAGACTGAAAGCAGATTGGTCGTTACTAGGGTTGGAAAGTGACTGCTCGTGGCTACAGGTGTTGCTGGCTGGGGTGATAAAAATGTCCTATAAATGTGGTGATCATTATGTAACTGTGTGGATATGCTTTAAAAGCCACTGAATCCTAGATTTTAAATGGGCACATTTTATGTTTTACAAACTATATCTCAATAAAACTGTTACTTTATTTTATTTTTTTTAAGATTTTATTTATTTATTTGACACAGAGACACAGCGAGAGAGGGAACACAAGCAAGGGGAGTGGGAGAGGGAGAAGCGGGCTTCCCGCTGAGCAGGGAACCCGATGCAGGGCTCGATCCCAGGACCCTGGGATCATGACCTGAGCCGAAGGCAGACGCTTAACAACTGAGCCACCCAGGTGCCCCATCAATAAAACTGTTATTTTAAAAAAATCTAAATGCAAGACCCTCCATAATCTCGTTGTGGACCAAAGAGTTTAAATAAAAATACCATTTATATTAATACACATGTAGCCATTGAACCATTGAAATATGGCTAGTCTGAATCGAGGTGTGTTGTAAATGTAAAATCCTCAGTAGATTTCAGAATACAAAATTAAGGATGTAAAATATCAATGACCATATGGATTATATGTTGAAAAAATCATATTTTGGATATGTGGGTTAAATGAAATTTATTATTAAAATTAAAAAGATTCTATATATGGTAATTCTTCAAAAAATTAAACATAGAATTACCATAGGATCCAGTAATTCCACACTTATGGGTACATAGCCCAAAGATTTGAAAGCAGGGACTCAGATATCTGAATGGCTATGTTCATAGCAGCATAATTCACAATAACTAAAATGTGGAAACAACACAAATGTCCATCTACGGATAAACAGATAAAGAAAATGTGATATATACAAATAATAGACTGTTATTCAGCTCTAAAAAGGAAGGAAATTATGACATATGCTCCAATATTGATGAACCTTGAGGACACATGCTAAGTGAATATAAGTCAGTTACAAAAGGATAAATATATGATTCCATTTACATGAGATCCTGCAGTGATCAGATTCATAGAGACAGAAAGTAGAATGGTGGCTGCCAGGGCTAGGGAAAGAAGGGAATGGGGAGTTAGTGTTTAATGGTTGCAGAGTTTTGGTTCAGAGATATCAAAAAATTCTGGAGATGGATGATGGTGACAGTTATATACAATGTGAATGAACATAATGCTAATCAACTGTACACTTAAAAATGGCGAAAATAGGGGCATCTGGCTGGCTTAGTCGGTAGAGCATGCAACTCTTGATCTCAGGGTTGTGAGTTTGAGCCCCATGTTGGGTGTAGAGATTACTTAAAAATAAAACCTTTAAAAAATGGCTAAAATAGTAACCTTTATGTTATGTTTATTTTAGCATGTTAAAAAATAACATGACAAAAAATTAAAAAGAATCTTTTGGGGGCGGGGAGGCAATTCAGGGAAGAAAATCTTAAAAGGCTGGTTAGGGGGTAATAAAGAAAGGATGAGGAACACTGAGGCAGAAGTGACAGTGTACCAGTTCGAAGCCTGGGCCTTAGGAGGCCTGTCTTATGTGTTTCTGCTTGCCCTCTTGGGCCTCTGCCTCAGCCACAAGAACTGCACACCTGGGCCAGCTCCCTGTCTAAGGAGGATGACAGACATGTGGTCTAGGCCCAACCCCAGACTGGCAGCCGACAGCAGAGATCGGGCAGCCTGGGTCAGCCAACTCCCAGCCTACCCCCAACGCACGAGTGAGCCCAGTGGAGAAGAGCTGAGCTGAGCCCAGCTGCTCCGTGCGTCTATAAGAATAAATGACCGGTGCTTTAAGCCACTGTGGTTTGTTACTCAGCATGACTGTAGTGATACTTAATGGTATACTTTTCTTCAGAGATTTTGAGAGCTGTTCTTGAACAGGATTCCCCTTCCTTCCTTCTTTTTCCTTCCTTCCTTCCTTCCTTCCTTCCTTCCTTCCTTCCTTCCTTCCTTCCTTCCTTCCTTCCTTCCGTCTTCCCTTCGTTTTTTGTTTTTGTTTTTCAATGTGGGGCTTGAACTCACAACCCGGATTCCTTTCTCTGTACAACAGGACAATTTGTCATTTTAGTCATTCTCGTCCCTCACCTGGAAATAGCTCGAGTTTTAGAGATCAGTTTGCCAAAGCTCTGTTTCTGGTTCTATCCAGCATATTTACTGTTTGGTCTTTGGCATGGCATCACATCACACTCCCACAATATCCCTAGTCACAAAAATGCTACGAAAACACAGAACTGTGCATCACACACTGTGTTAGTATGTTGACTTGCTTGTCATCCCCCGTCCATGACAAAACAATGGAGCTCACGTGAATTCCAAAGGCACCACTGGAATGGTTAACTTCCACTGGGCTAACAGCTGGGCTAACCCAGCTGTTTTACTTCTACCTTCTGTAGCATTCTCACAACAGCAAAGACTACGACACAGCCTTATTTCCACATTTAAACAACCCCTTGGGAGAGACCTATGTGAGCAGTAATGCATAACTGTCCTAGAGCCTTTAAGTGACCAACTTCCGTGTAAAGGGCTTACCACCCCAGTGGAGGGAAGGCAGGAACGCAGATACATTGATACCATTCTTTATTTCTAACACACTTGCCCAGAAGTATAAGTTCTACCAAGGCAAGAGGTTACGCTAGATCAGTATAGGTCAGGCTTCCTCTGAAGGTAAGTGGAAGGTGACCCTCTCTGGGCCCTGACCTTCACTGGCTCTCACTGCAGGTACTAATGGTAAGAGAACAGAGGAGGTGATGGGGGGAGGAAGTGGGAAGGAAACTATGTGGGGATATGATTACAAAAGCACCAGGAGTCCAGGTGTTTCCTGTGTCTTCCCGGGCTCTGCCTTGCCTTCCCTTCCTCCCTCCTCTGAGGCCTCACCTTTGAAAAGAGACTGAAGCATCCCAGGCGGCTCACGATGCAGTAAACTTCAGGGAGACGCTTCCCTTTGCCACCAGGCTTTTGGTGTGAAACAAGGAAATCGTGAGTGTTACCATCTCAAAGTAGAGAACCCAAACATTTTTAAGTGCCTATCATGTGGCAGATGTGTTTCCCCACTGCAGCTTTTGAAAACTCATCAGGTAAGTAGTTACCAATACCCCATTTTATAGGTGGGAAGCACTTCTGGTCACACGGCATATATACTTATAGTCTCCTGAAGGGACCAAATCAAGGGTGTCATGCTCACAGTAGGTGCTCAATATGGCCTATGGAACCATAAAGTAAGGAGGCTTAGCTTGTTTACCCAAATCACTGTGGTCCCTCTTAAGGAGTTACCTTGAAACCAAATGTTGTTTATTATAATGGTAATTCCAAACCAGAAATCATTTCTGAACATCCTTTTTGGAACGTGCCTTTTAAACTAATTTTCCAACCAAAATGAAAATCTATGTCAAAGTAATTTCATCACCAAAACTTATTATCCACTTCACTTTTTAAATTGTTATCTATGCTTTTTCACTAATTCAACAAATATTTATTGAATACCTACTATGTGCTGTGCATTATCCTGACTCTAAATTATATCAACTTATTTCAAAGATTCAAATACACTGAGTGGAAAATGATTTGCTCCTATTAAAGATTTTCAAAAGAATGGGTCTCAAAAAGACAAACTCTAAAATGGGTTAGCATGATCATTTCATTGGAATACAATCCTCACTTCTAAAGGTGATTGTTCTGAAGAACACATTCTTGAATGATCTGTAGCATGAACAACAGAACTACCCTTCTTTGGCCCTTAGCAACCGTTATGAATGTGTGTGCTATAAGCTCTCTGGGTCTGTTTAGCATGTTTTATTAGAAAGAACATTTGGCTTAAGGACAGAAAGGTCTTTTATTTGGCAGGGAAAATAATGGAGGAAGTATTTTCTTTCTAAGGGAGATGGAGCTCTTGTTCCTTTCTACCACTAAGATTTCGATGAACCCCCAAATCTTTCATGTTTTTAACTCCGCTGATGAACCTGTCACACTTCCTGCCTCTTCTCTCATGGCACACGGTGAAGCCCCAGGACCCAGTGCTGCGCGGGGCTGCCCAGAGAGCTGGCAGACCAACAGAAGACTGTACTAACCAGCAGTCTTCGGCAGTAACCAAACCGTCTGCTCCCATCTTCTCCAGTTAAGACAAATGAGAAGGTTTCGCTGCATTTGGGGAAACAAAAGTACATTACATAGCAAAACAAAACAAAAGACACCTGGCAGAGAGCAATCGGGGGACATTCCAGAGGGGGCTGTCAAAAAGGGCGGCTCCCTGTCTTGCCTGTCCATCTCTGTGCGAGGACTCTGTGCGCCTGTAGTTTTGGGGTCGGTGTCAGGGAGAAGGAGACCTAAAGTGTCACTGCATCCTGAGAGGATGAGGTCCCATAGCGCTCTATCATCTGACCGCCCCGTTGCCCAAAGAACGGCAGTCACTTACAGAGCATCGATTGTGACTACGGCCCTCCGTGAGCTCCAGGGTGAGATGGCATCCGCTGTTCTAGGGATGTGACTCAGTGAAGGAGCAGCCGAAGAGGGGGACAGTTCTGTGTCCCTCTTGAAACTGCCCCTGGGGTGACCCTCCCTGAGACCTGTCTCTTCAGAGCCCCCTGAGGCTCAGACTGCCCTGAGACACTGCTGGGCCAACTTTGAGGAACATGGTGTGCCTCAAACACAGGCTATGCAGCCCTCTGAGTTTGGTCAACTGCTGAAACATCTGATAAAAAAAAATACTGGTACATAACAACATGGTTAAAGCAGAAACGTAAAGCTATCACAATCTGAGTTGACAGCTAGATGGGCTGCTATTAAATGAGTCCAGAGCACGGACAAGGAAGGGTGACAGACAATGTTCCTCTAGTTCCTCCTAGACGAAGAATTACTTTTGCCCTTCACAGAGGCTTATGAACCAAACATATGCCCAGATTGAGTGGGAGGCTGGGAATCTGCATATTTAGTCAGGTGGTTCTTATCTTCAGGGAAGTTTTAAAACACGGGTGGGGAAAGTCTCTAGCCTGGGGCCCATCAGGATCGCTGGCAGTAAGACCGAATTATGGCGTCTGTCCTCTCTGACCCCTCCCTGGTTCTTGCCGAGCCTTTGGGGGTGGGGAAGGGAAATGCCTGCACATACCTGGTAAACTGCTGGACAGGAGTCCAGTCCTTGGCATCAGGGAAACAGAACTGAGGGATAGCCTTCAGCTGGTCCTCAGACTCTCTCATGAACTTGAAAGACCTTTCCAACTGCAGCAAGAAGGGTGAGAGAAGGTTGGGGAATAAACCCCAGCTTGGGAGAGAAAGGCAGACCCTTGGCAAGACCACATCTTCCACCTGCCCACAGCTGAGAGCGCCACCTTAACCTAGGAAGGGTCTGCAGCTCAGTCTGCCGGGGCGTTTTTTTCCCAGGGTACTGTCAACTCTAGTCTTATGGGAGAAGTCAGGAGAAAACAAAATAGTGTGTTTTAGAGAAATATTCTTGCTGTCTAACATTCTGGAATATAACTGTTTTATTTATTTTATTTTTTGGACTATATTTGATTTTTTATTATTTTTTAAAAGATTTTATTTACTTATTTGACAGAGAGAGAGAGAGAGAGCGTGAGAGAGCACAGCAGGGGGAGCGGCAGAGAGAGAGGGAGAAGCAGGCTCCCCCCACTGAACAGGGAGCCCGACACGGGACTCAAGCCCAGGATTCTGGGCTCTGACCTGAGCTGAAGGCAGACGCTTAACCGACTGAGCCACCCAGGTGCCCCTGGACTATAACTATTTTAATCAATAAGGAAAAAGTGTCAAAGCAATCCCCTCCAAATAGGAGACTGAATCTGCAAGGCAGAGCCTTGAATCTGGTCTTCCAACCTCTGGGCCCCTGAAAGCTGCCCTTCCTCGATCCAGGCAAAGACATTTTGTAACACTTCTTAGTGAATACATGCAGTTAAATTACATTATACAGTAAACTTCAATGACATTAATGTCATTGTCCTTGAATGTTAGAACTGAAAGGAAATGAGACATCATCCAGTGTCACATTCTTATTTTAGAGATAAGGAAATAGCCTTGACATGTTAAGTGATATGTCCATGGTCACATAATTAGTGTGGAATCTAGCTAGGGATGGTTTTTCTTGTTTTGTTTTGTTTTTTAACTTTTACTGAGAGAGAGATTGCGGTGGGGAGGAGCAGAGGGAGAGGGACAAGAAGACTCTGCACCGAGTGTGTAGCTTGAAGGGGGGTTGATCCCACGACCCTGAGATCATGACCTGACCTAAAATCAAGAGTTGGATGCTCAAATGACTGAGCCACGCAGGTGCCCCTCTAGCTAGGAATCTTAATCTTTAGTCTCTCTCTCTCCCTGACTTATTTGACATCATAGGCTGAAGGAATATCCTCGTGTTAAAAAAACAGAACAGGGGCGCCTGGGTGGCTCAGGTGGTTAAGCGTCTGCCGTCGGCTCAGGTCATGATCCCGGAGTCCGAGGATTGAGCCCCACATCGGGCTTCCTGTTCAGCAGGGACTCTGCTTCTCCCTCTTCCTCTATTCCTCCCCGGCTCATGCTTGCTCTCTCAATCTCTCTCTCTCTCGCTCTTCTTTCTCAAATAAATACATAAAATCTTTAATGTCTGATTAAAAATTGTATTAAAGCCATGTGTTTACTTATTTGTGTATGAACAGGAGTCTGTGCTTTGCACCCCATTCTGCGGATCTGCTGAACAACAATGTGCGTGCAGTTGACAACACTGTTCTATATACTTGGAAATGTTGGGAGGGTGAATTTTATGTTGTGTGTGTGTGTGTGTGTGTGTGTGTGTGTTTTAAAGATTTTATTTATTTACGTGACAGAGAGAGATACAGTGAGAGAGGGAACACAAGCAGGGGGAGTGGGAGAGGGAGAAGCAGACTCCCCTCTGAGCAGGGAGCCCGATGTGGGGCTCAATCCCAGGACCCTGGGATCATGACATGAGCTGAAGGCAGATGCTTAATGACTGAGCCACCCAGGTGCCCCTATGTTGTATATCTTTGTGCCATGTTAAAAATGAAGCACGACAGGTTCAAGTTTAGGAAACAAAAAGGAATAATCAGTAATTAGCATATTTGTTTATAAATTTGTACTTCTAAAGTGTTGGGAAGAATGGCTGGCTTCTGTTGTTGTTATTGACACGTTTATACTTGTTAACTTTTCTTTATAAAGAGTTAAAGAAAAACATTATGCTCAAGTTACCTTCAGTAATTTGACGTACCAAATATTTGGAGTCTTCATTTCTGAAGTTAGAAAACTGTAATGTCTAACCTAAATTCTTTCTGTAACATTTTCCATCAATTTCTTATTTTGTCTCTCAGAGCTTGCCATTGACCTCCACCTCAAACCAGCTTTGCAGACAGCTTCTGAAGTCTGCAGACCACCAACACTGTTAAATGCTTCCCAGAGGATCCAGAAGCCTTCCCCAGGACACCAAATGTCAGAGAGGGGAGGTCTCTAAAGAGAGTATCCAAAGGAATACAGCACTGGGCTGATTTATTTTCAATTTTAAAACCTACTTCTCGTATGTTTTCCCTTAGGCTACAGCAAATAAAATTAAAGCTGCTATTAATATTAATGGTTGAGGGCGCCTGGGTGGCTCAGTTGGTTAAGCGACTGCCTTCGGCTCAGGTCATGATCCTGGAGTCCCGGGATCGAGTCCCACATCGGGCTCCCTGCTCAGCAGGGAGTCTGCTTCTCCCTCTGACCCTCCCCCCTCTCATGTGCTCTCTCTCTCTCTCTCATTCTTGCTCTCTCAAATAAATAAATAAAATCTTTAAAAAAAATATTAATGGTTGAGACAACTATCAATGAATGAAACACAGCCACCATTTATAGACTTAAAGCCAATTAGTAACTGTCTTTTGGTTTTCCTCCTTCAGAATCAGTAGTCACTGTCTCTTTTCTATATAATGATACTCTTTTCCCTCCATGACCCAGAAGATTCCAGCTGGTCCTGGAGCAGTTTTTAGCTCAGACTGTTGCCAAAGCAATAATTTTGACTATCCTTGGACAGTCTCACAGAGAAGCAAATACCGGCTGGGTGTAGTTGTTGGAAGGGGTCGTTAATCACCACAGAGGGAAGGGCCATCAACTATAAAGAATACAAAAGGAAAGAACAGGGACATTTCTCCACAGTGGAAACCATTAGAGAACTGCAGAGTAGGCCTTGTAGGGAGGCAAGTTCTAGCACTTTTTGACATGGCCCATCCATTTGGATATACCCGCCCTCAGATCACATGCACAATACACACAAATACATGTGAACACACATGTGCCTATACATGCTGTCATCAACATAGGAGTTATCAACCCATATGGGCACATATGTGCTCTTATATGCACATGCATTCATTTACAGGAAGTGAGACGTGGAGATGTCTCTCACAAATACAAGCAATCATAAATGGCTTGGAAAACTTCCCAGCCTCCATGAATTGTCATAAAGACAATTACACGATAGTGAGCATTTTAGTGGAACATGGCAGGCATGATCTCTAGTGTGCAAAGATGGAGGGTAAGTCTTGGTCAAGGTGACTATAGAAATGGGGGATAAAACTCATGAGAAAGAGTTAGAAAGGGGGAGAAAGAAGGAGGAAAAGGTACTTCTGACAGAGAACGAGAGCAAAGGCAAGAAGATATAAAATAGCCTGATCTGCAAAAAATGCATGTACAGAATGATCACATAACATTTAAAATATATATCTAAAGAAACACTGGCAATAAGATACATTTCCAACAGAAAGAGACTGGTTAAACAGATTAGGGCATACCCACATAACAGAGCTATATATAATTTTTAAAAAATGCTTTAGAATTTATATTAAATATGTTTCTAAATAATGATACGTTTACAAAACATGATGCAAAAATTATACAGTGTATAACACCAGTTTTGTCAGAAAATTACACTATGAGAAAAGTCTGGGAGAAAACATAATAAAATGCTAACATCAATTATCTCTGTGGAGTGGGATTATAGCTGACTTTTTCTTGATACATTTCCAGATTGGTCCCCTTTCCAATAACGACTATATAAGTTTCCACTCAAAGAAGTTTTTTTTTTTTTTTTAAGATTTTTTTATTTATTTGACAGAGAGAGAGAGAGACAGTGAGAGAGGGAACACAAGCAGGGGGAGTGGGAGAGGGAGAAGCAGGCTTCCCGCCGAGCAGGGAGCCCGACACGGGGCTTGATCCCAGGACCTGGGATCATGACCTGA
Source organism: Callorhinus ursinus (assembly GCF_003265705.2). Lineage (NCBI taxonomy): Eukaryota > Metazoa > Chordata > Mammalia > Carnivora > Otariidae > Callorhinus > Callorhinus ursinus. The sequence goes on from NW_027397074.1 coordinate 77,784,773, forward strand.
GCCGAAGGCAGACGCTTAACGACTGAGCCACCCAGGCGCCCCTCAAAGAAGTTTTAATGTGGATATCTAAGAGCCTGGGGATTCCAGGTTGGAAACTACAAGCATTCAATAGTTATGGTGATTCATTCATTCATTCATGAATTAATGCCTTTGTTCCTGAAATACTGATTAAATATTGCCATGTGTACAACATTCGGTGCTAGGCCCCGAGGGAAGTAAACAGGATAAAAACAGTCCTTCGTGCCTTGGTGCTCTCTCCGTGTGGGCCTCAACTAAATGTGGGCATACCTACAGGGCGCCTGGGTGGCTCAGTCAGTTAAGAGTCCAACTCTTGATTTCAGCTCAGGTCATGATCTCAGGGTTGTGCGAGCGAGTCTTGTGTTGTGCTCTGCTTTCAGCAGAGTCTGCTTGAGAGTCTCTCCCCTTCTCCCTCTGTAGCCCCCTCTCCTTCTCTCTCAAATAAATAAATAAAATATTTTAGGAACAAATAAATAAATGTGGGCATACCTATAGTATTGGGGTTTTCAGGGGATCATCCTTGGAGGTCAGCTAAAGGAAGGCGAATAGAGCCAGTTAGGAGGGCTAGTGCCCATGGCTTACTTCGATTATACAGTTTCCATCCACGGACAGGACTTGATTGCTGCACTGGACCACAGTGGGCAGGACAGAAGGAAGCTGGCCCAGGACAGGAGGAGACCTAGGCCTCCACAGATACTGGGAGTATGCATGGGTGGTGGCAGCAAAGGGAGGCCCCTGAGGGGACCAGGACGCATACACCCTCCCCGCCTCCTGCCTCTGAGTACCTTCATTGTATGAACTGTGCAGACAGTGCTACATTCTACCTCATGAGTCTTTGTATGCTTATCTTTTGCCTTCCTGTCAGAGTGTGAGCTTCTTGAGGACAGGAAACACATTTTGCTCATCTTTGTAATAATGGGGCCAAGCAGAAAACAGCTTGAATGTAATAGGGTCTCAGTAAATTCTGGTTGGACTGAATAGAGCCTCTTTAATACTGGTATCAAAGCCCAAGAATGTATAAATGTATACATTATTGGTCATGCCATTTCAGGCTTTGCTGAGGGCCATTTCATGAACCATGTTAGAACAGAACAGAAATCTAGTGCACACATCCAGGGGTACACGGTGCACGTACAGATATTCGGCATGGACACAAACATAGCCCTCCCTGGGGAGAGTTGTGTGGCTGATGGGAAAGACGCTTCTAGGACATCTTGGAAAGAGATGTGGCTGGATAAGGAGACGGGGAGCATGAAGAAGATGGCACAGTCACCACAGCAAGTTAAGTGTTTTTGTCTGTACTTTGAGTCTTCAAATCCCTCACCTCCTGGGACCTCCACAATTCTCCAGCGGCAGCTTTTTTCATTTGCTATACCCAAATGGGGACTCACGGTTCAAGATTCTAGACAGTGAGTGTTCCTCAGACTCCCGCACCTCCCGGAAACTGCGAGTCCCAACAAGATGTGGGCACGAGTGCTACAGTCCCCCTCGAAGGCTGCCGAGGCCGAGCCACCCTGTACCTTGAGAGGGAACTGCTGGGTGAGTTCTGGCACATACGCAGCCCCGGCCTGCTTCTTGTGTAGGGACACGACCACGAAGTACTCGAACAGCTGCCTCTGTTGGTACTCCATGAGCTCCCGGTCAAGGCATGGGTATCTGGGAGCATGCTTCAGGCGGGACTTCACATTGACCAGGCGCTGGCTGTGAGCTAAAGAGAGAGGGTGAGTGAGTGCCTGGGCGTCTCTCCTTCCAACGTGGAACCGCACAGAGCTGTGGTTCCTGGCTCAGAGTACTCCTTCCGATCCTACAAGTGTTCCCACCTTTAACAAATGAATACAGAACTCTTTGTTTGGGGTCCTTGCCAAACTTGGGGGAATCAACACTGGATTGGGGGTGCGGATGCCTGGAACGTGGGGCTTTGCTCTGCCATGGGTGGGCTGGGTGGACTCGGGCCAGCGGCTTGAGTCATTCTTGTGTACCTCTGTCAGTTGGGGTGGAGACACTGACTCTTCCCCTCACATATTTCCTTCATCTTTCAGTTTGTGGGATGTGACAAAATCCAGACCACAGAGCTTTGCAAACAGGAAACTGTCATCATCTGCGTGACAGGCCGGGCAGAGCCACGACTAAGTCAGGAGCTCCTGCCCGCCTTCCCTTCTGCCGCTGTTCTCTGTGATGGAAAGGGGCTTGTTTCATCCTAGAGGTGGGCCAGGGAGCACGGGGTGTGAGAGATGAATGAGGCAGGGCCGCTGACCAGACAGGTCCCCATCACCTCACTCAGCAGGTCCGGACTATGGCTTTCCTGGGCTTCCCCCTGGGGTCTGAGAAATTGTGGAAAACTCACTAAAGCCTAGACAAAAGTCACCGAATTTAGATCTACAGAGACCAATTATTTCAGTGACTTCATTTGATAGATGAGGAATTAGAGGCCCTGAGATCTTAAGTGATTTCCTTCTGGTCCTATAGCAATTGTCACAGGAGTGGGACAAGAGCCCAGGTGTCTGGAACCCCAGACCAGCTGCACTGTACATCCCAGGTGTGCAAAACAGCTATAACGGAACGGCACGGCAACGGGGCCACCGTAGATGTAGACACCCTGCATCTCTGGAGCCATAGACTCAGTGACCAAACAGGCCCATGCTGGTCACGCTCAGGACTGACCGGCCCCCACGCACCCTGTGGGTCCCCCATCCCCCCAGACGTTCACGCCTTGCCCAACAAGCTCGTGTAAGGACGCTCGGTCTCATCCCTCACATTAAGCAGGAAGGGCCACATTGGTAGCCCCCCAGCCCCCTGCCTGTGCCCTGCACAGCAGCTGGTCTTCTCACCTTTCAGCTTCTCTTCCGTGTCACTGTCAGACTCACTGTTTTCATCTGTCACTAGACAGAAAAACAAACAAACAAACAAACAAACAACATAAAAAATGGCAATAGGACGAAAGGTGCTTATGTGAGTTTTTCTAATAAGAAAACTTTTTGTATGAAGTGACACAAATCCAAGATTTCTACTTCAGAGGGGCTATTTTCTTTCTGGCGATTTAAATGTAATGGACAAACTAGGTCTTCGTCCAACTAAATATAATTTCCAAATTAATGTGGCTCTAGTTCAGATGGCACCTATATCCGATAATATAGCAGATACTGGCTCCTTGTATGCATGGGAAGCAAAGAAGGCAGCTCCCAGGGTGAGCCGGATGGACAGTGGAACAGGACCAGAGGATGCACCACCAGGCTGAGCTCATTCCTGGCTCTTGGCTGTCCCGCGATCCCAAGGACAACAGGAGATATATACAAAGCACCACCTTGTTCTCCTCTTTGGTGAGCCAACCCCAAACAACAGGATGCCTCTTGTAGGAAGACTCTTGTTTTCACATAGTTGGGGGAGGTGGGACGGTGGACGGTACCTTTTCCCGAGCCGCTCTCCGTGGACTGGGAGAGCCTCTTCACGCGTTTCTTCCCTCTCCGGGCCTCATAAATGGCATTGATTCGCAACACCAGCTGTCAGGCGCAGGGAGAAGAAAAGCCAGTGTTAGCAGCTGGGATTCCTCTATTGCTCGTTCTCTTCTGGGACGATCGAAGGCCCAGGGAAGGAGGGAGGAGCCGTTTCCCACTGGTCCACTGGCATCTTTCAACTACTCTTTTCTACCAGACAGGAACATGACTTTCGAGAACACTAAAGGAGGCTGCCAGCCTCACTGATGTGTGAACGCATGATGTCTAAATATACTAACGCAGGCAGCCGGGACACAGGGAGACAATTTCATTGGCTAATTGTGTGACGGCTGCTCCCCCTTCGATGCCTCGATGTCACTGTGCCTTGGGGGCAGCCTTTGCCCCCCACCCCCCGGGGTGGGGGGAAACAAGAAAAGGAAGAGACAGCAAAAATAAAAAGCCTCCCAGGCCGGGCCCCTTTTGTAGGAACGGTGCCAAAGACCGTCTGAGCGGCACTGGGCAGCAAGGGGGCAGCGATTACGGTGGTTTTGAGTTCTAGCTTGGGGCTGCGTGGTGGTGCCCTGCACCCAGCAGACCCAGCACACCCCCCTTCTTGCAGGGGAGCGCTCATCCACACTCATGGAGGCCTTTGGTGATCTCTCCTACTGCTCAGCAGGCACCACTACTCAGCAGCACATTTTCCACACCGACTCTAGCAGACCCATCTGGCCATGGAAAACCCGGGTCACTTCCCACCAGGCTTTACAGCACCGCCTGCAAATTTCAAGAGTGGAAGCTCCCTGGGCCCCACCTGACTGCGAGAAAGGGAAGTCTACCCATGCATAGTCAAGGCAAGCCAGTGATTTTAATTAATTAAATAATTAAAGTTTATTTTCTTTAGTAATTTCTACACCCAACGTGAGGCTCAAAACCATGACCCTGAGATCAAGAGCCACATGCTCCACCTAGTGAGCCCCCAACAGGTGATTTTAAAGGGAAGCTGTGTTTAAATAAAATCTTAGAAAAAAAACCAGTGGGGGGGCACCTGGGTGGCTCAGTCATTGGGCGTCTGCCTTCGGCTCAGGTCGTGATCCCAGGGTCCTGGGATCAAACCATGCATCGGGCTCCCTGCTCAGCGGGGAGTCTGCTTCTCCCTCTCCCTCTCCCCCTGCTTGTGTTCCCTCTCTCGCTGTGTCTCTCTCTGTCAAATAAATAAATAAAATCTTAAAAAAAAATAAAGGGGAACTGTGTGTGAAACCTGCCTTAAAAAGTTTTATATTCTTTTTGGCCTTGGAAGAACTGGAGAGAGGATGTGCTATAGTAAACTGGGTGATGGGCACACAGGTGGGTGCAGTGGGTTAGCTGATGCCAATCCCTGACTCTGCCCTCCACTTCCTCTGTCCCACTCCCTGAAGTAGCTCACCAGCTCCTCTCCACAAGCCAGAGCGCTGGACCGCCAGTGGAGGAAGGTGGCTCATCCTCCACGTCTCCTTGTGGTGGGCCTGGGCCCTGGTCCTCCAGCTCTGCAACTGGTAAGACACTGCCCTGCCATATCCTTGGACACCTACACACTCTGGGTCCTGACAGGTGGCCCAGCCCTGGCCTTGCCAGCTCTCTCTGTGAATTCCTTGTCCCCAACCCTGCGCTGGCTTTGCCTTATCTGAATGAGGTCTCTGCCTTCACCACCAAACCCCTCCCGTGCGGCAGTTATTTATATTTGTTCTTACGAACCAGCCATTTCCTTGAGAGCTCATAGTCCTGAACTGGCTCTCTTTTCTTTTTACACACGTCCTAACCATTGGAATATTAATGTTAACCCCATTTCCCACGGAAGAAGACAATGCATAAATGAGATGCTGGTATTATTCACAATAGTCAGGAAGTGAAAACATCCAAATGTCGATTAAAGGATGAATGGGTAAGCACAGTGTGGTACATACATACAGTGGCACATTAGTTAGCCTTCAAAAGGAAGGGAATTTGGACACATGCTCCAGCATAAATGAAACTTGAGGATGTTCTGCTAAGAGAAATAAGTCAGTCACAAAAGGACAAATATTATATGATTTCATTTATATGAGGTACCTGGAATAGGAAAATTCAAAGAGACAAAAAGTAGAATGATGGTTGCCAGAGGCTGGGGAGGAGGGTGGCATGGGAGTTAGGGTTTAACGGGGTGCAGAGTTTCCGTTTGGGGAGATGAAGAGTTCTGTAGATGGGGCTGGATCCCCTGACCATGAGATCATTGCTCAGTGGGGAGCATCTGTTGATGGTTGTATAACAGTGTAAATGTACTTAATGCTACTGAACTGTACACTTAAAAATGGTTAAAATGGCAATTTTTATGTTGTATATATTTACCACAATTTAAAAATATATAAATAAACAAATGAGTTACTAGGTCAAATTGTGGGGTTTTTTTTGGGGGGGGAGGATTTTTAAACCCATTCAGCCTCCTCTCACCCAACATCCAAAATTAACTAGAAAGAAGACAGCTACAATACAGTTAACATCCTTCCACTTATTAAAATATAGTGAACACTAGAATGTAAGTTTCATGCAGGTGGGGATCTTTGTCATTTTGGTTTGTTGCTGTAAAAGTACCTGTATGGGCTGGAACAGAGCCTGGCACCTGGTAGATACCCAACAAATATTTGTTGATAGTGAATTTGTTGGATGAATACTAAGCATCCCGTACAAGGGGTTTTGCTAGAAGCTGTGAGGGGTAAAAAGATATATGGAACATGGCATCTGTTCTCAGGAAGTTTATAAGCTAATCGCAAGGACCAAATGCATTCATAGCTATCATACAAGACAGTTCATGAGTGCTGTGTGAGTAGTATAAATGACATGACAGAGAAAGTTCTTCTCACTTTAAATCAGGTCGTGGAATAAGTGGAAGCCATAAATACTTCAGTCAACAAATCTCTGTTCCTTTTTATTTAAAGGATTATTCCCAGAGAGAAAAACTTTAAACATGCTCTCACATAATTATACTTTAACAGGAGTGAAGTTTTGTTGTTTTAAAAGTGTTCTGTACTAGGGGGCGCCTGGATGGCCCAGGCGGTTAAGTGTCAATTCTTTTTTTTTTTTTTAAGATTTTATTTATTTTGACAGAGAGAGAGAGCACGCGAGCCAGTACACAAGCACAGGGAGGGGCAGAGCCAGAGGGAGAAGGCGGCTCCCCAATGAGCAAGGAGCCCTATGTGGGACTTGATCTCAGGACCCTGGGATCATGACCTGAGCTGAAGGCACACGCTTAACCTACTGAGCCACCCAGGTGTCCCTAAGTGTCGATTATTGATTTCAGCTCAGGTCATGATCTCATGGTCATGGGATCCAGCCCCATGTTGGGCTCCATGCTCAGCAGGGAGTCTGCTTGAGATTCTCCTTCTCCCTCTGCCCTTCTTCCCACGTGCTTCCTCTCTCTCAAATAAATAAATAAAATCTTAAAAAAAAAAAAAGAATCATGTACTCAAACCTAGAGTTGTGTTAAAGCTCTTTTAACCCAACAGCTAATTCACCTGATCATCCCTGTTTAATTTGCTAAAATGATGGTGAGGCTGGCAGTATAGATGTTAATGGCCACTTTATTTTTATTTTTTTTAAAGATTTTATTTATTTATTTGACAGAGCGAGACACAGCGAGAGAGGGAACACAAGCAGGGGGAGTGGGAGAGGGAGAAGCAGGCTTCCCGCGGAGCAGGGAGCCGGATGCGGGGCTCATGACCTGAGCTGAAGGCAGATGCTTAACGACTGAGCCACCCAGGCACCCCAATGGCCACTTTAAATTATCCCACAATTGAGGATTTTGACATTACAGATACCTACGAATGTGCCAGAACAAGCAGAAGGGGAGTTAAGGGAGTGACTAGAGACGCCACACTTTGTGGGCCCCTGGGAGCAGCTACCACGATGGCACAGGACAGTGACTTTGGAGGACAGCCGAGGGGAGGCATGGGAGTGAATCTGTGCTGAAAGAGACTGGGGTCCAGGTGTTAGTGGAGCTCATTCAGCAAACATCAAATAATCAATATGCAACCTGCTCCACACCCTGGGCCCCAGGCCAGATGAGGCCGAACCTGGAGAGCCTGAAGGGGGAGGAGCCATGGCTCCTCTCCTGGCCCCTTTGCCCGCCCTTCATCAGTAAAACAAAGGAAGATGTCTTTTCTCCTGTTCCAACCAAAACCCTGACCAGGTTGCAGGTTACAGGTCTCTTCTCCACCACCCGACCCTAGCCGCCCTTACTCTTCAGAATGTACTCTGATGGGCAAGGTGACTTAACTTCATTTGAATGAGAAAGTTGGGGATGGGTGTGGTAGGGGTGAAATTATGGCTCAGAATACTGACTAACCAAACTGTTAGGAGGAACCAGCTTGTAAATGTCCCATGACTTTCAGGTCAATGCATCACTTTGAGAAATCAGATGAAACCTAACAGACAATCTTCCCCTCTTGCCTCCATCCCCCAAAATGCTCCACACAAAGTCTTACACAATTTTCCGGGTTTCGTGACCCCTAAATCCCATCCATCCATGCACGTACTCTGAAATGAAAAATCTCTGCTCTAAAAGTTCCCGTCAGAAGTTGGTACCAAAGTGGCCGCTGAAGAGGGACCAACACAGCAGGGCTGGAACGGAGCAAAAGGGAATCGAATCAATAGCAGATGCATTAGGATGCACATCTGCCCCCGGGGCATGTTTTACCTTTCGGGTTGAAAAGAGCCAGGAAAGATGTATTTTTGACAAGTGCCGCCTCAGAGCACAGGCTCCACATGGTACCGCCTCTGCAGCTGGTGCTGTGGCCAAAGTGTGAGTCAGAGTGTGATGAATGGAGCTCTACTTTTTGAGGCCGGGAAGGAGGAGGAAGTGGCCTTTTGAGGCCGGGCATTGGAAACATGGTCTGGGATCACGAGTACAGTGAGAGGTTAGGCTGGGAGAGGAATGGCTAAGGGGAAGGCTGCAGGACCACAAGAATTATTATGACAAAGGCCCAGACAGCCCAGCCCGCTGGCTCACAGTGTCTACCTGGTGATGAAGCAGGTAGAAGAGGCCCAGGGTTCTGTTCTCTGCCTAGACTCCTCTGCAGCCTTCCTTGGCAGGGAAGGGGGAGTACAAATCCGCATACGAAGCTTGTTGCAAGCCTTACCTTGGGTATCTTTCTCTTCTTCCTGCCATTCTGTGGGTCTCCAAGGTTAAAGAAAGTGTCATCAGGGCTGCTGGGGGTGGAGGGGGGGCTGATTTTGGAAGGGGACCCATATCCATCCCGACTCAGCTTCCTGGTGTCCAGCAATTTGAAGTTCCTCCTCTCTGAATTTTGCCGGAAAAAAGCAGGTTTGGCCAATGACTGCTGGGAGGGGAAAGGAGAAAAGAAAAGAAGAGTAAATACAAAGGGCCTAAGTGGCAGGTAGCTGGGGGTGCCAGTGATACAGACCACGAGATTGAGAGGGAAAGCTTGGTCTCTCTTCCCAGGGTATGCTGAGTTTGTCTCTGATAAAGGACGCAGATCCAATCCTGTCTCTCTCTCTCTCTCTTTCTTTTTAAAGATTTTATTTATTTATTTGGGAGAGAGAGAGAGTGATTGAGAGAGCATGAGCAGGGTAGAGGGGCAGAGGGAGAGAGAGAAGCAGACTCCCCACTGAGCAGGCAGCCGTACGTGGGGCTCGATCCTAGGACCCCGGGATCATGGCCTGAGCCAAAAGCAGACGCTTAACCGACTGAGCCACCCAGGTACCCCCAATCCAGTCTCTCTTTTTAGACAAGTGGGAATTCACTGGCTCAGTCCCTTATCTGTACAAATCAGGTGTTCTGAGAACCAAGACCCACTGTACTCAGAGGGAGAAAACCTAAGCAGAGCTTTGACCCTGCTGCTGATAAGCTGAGTACCTCTTGTTGAAGGAGTTTCAAACCCTAAGGTTCAGTGTTTAATTTCTAAAAATGAGCCACTTTAAGGTCAAAGGCAAACAGAAAACTGGTTAAAAAAAACAACAACAACAACAAAACCCCCCAAAACCCTGCAACTTATAGAACTTATTTTTCTAACACATACTATGAATTAATGAAAAGACAAACAGGCAAAAAAAAAAAAAGGAATAGAAAATTTATAGAAAAAGAAATACAATGATGCTTAGATATAGAAAAAGATTCTCAGCTTCACTCATAAGAGAAAAATTAAAACTCCATCAAGCAGACATTTTTCACTCAAAGATTAGCAAAGATAAATTTGCTGGATTAGTGGAACTCACTGGATTAGTGACAGTGAGGGAAATAGTCCCTTTCACGCTTCATACAATGTTGGTAGGACTAGAAATTGGTACAGGTCTATGGAGGGCAATGGAGCAGTGTCAACAAAATTACAAACGCATACACCCTTTCACCCAGCAATTCCACCTGTAGGAATGGGCCTACTTGTGCAAAGTTACATTGCACAAGGCAAACTATACTGTATACTGTGCAAAGTTACATTGCACGAGGCAAACTATATTGTATACTATGAAATGGTTTATAAACACAAAGTACTGGAAACAACCTAAATGTCCATCAGCAGAGGCTGGTCAAATAAATTATGGTACATCTATACAGTGGAATACAATGCAGGTACAAAAACAACAATGTACTGATATAGAAGGTTCTCTCAGATGCATATTGTTAAGCATTAAAAGCAAAGAGTAGAACAATTGGTATAACATTCTGATATTTGTGTGTGTGTGTGTGTGTTTTTAAAGATTTATTTATTTATTTGAGAGAGAGAGAATGAGAGAGAGAGAGAGTACATGACGGGGGGAGGGTCAGAGGGAGAAGCAGGCTCCTTTGCTGAGCAGGGAGCCTGATGTGGGACTCGATCCCAGGACTCCGGGATCATGACCTGAGCCGAAGGCAGTCGCTTAACCAACTGAGCCACCCAGGTGCCCCCCCCCCTTTTTTTAAAGATTTATTTATTTATTAGAGAGAGAATGAGAGAGAGAGAGTACATGAGAGGGGGGAGGGTGTGTGTGTGTTTTAAGGAGCTATTCTGCTGGTGTATGCATAGAATAGTTCTGAAAGATACATAAGAAACTAACTGGTTGTTCTGGGGGAGAGAAATGGAGGGTCAGGGGTGAGAGGAAGATTTTTCACTATATACCTTTCATACTCCTTAAATTTTGAACCATATGAATATGTTAACATGGAAATAAGAAATATTAGTAAGATAAAATTTAAAAACTACTTGGACTGGGGCGCCTGGGTGGCTCAGCCGTTAAGCGTCTGCCTTCGGCTCAGGTCATGGTCCCAGGGTCCTGGGATCGAGCCCCGCATCGGGCTCCCTGCTCTGCGGGAAGCCTGCTTCTCCCTCTCCCACTCCCCCTGCTTGTGTTCCCTCTCTCGCTGTGTCTGTCTCTGTCAAATAAATAAATAAAATCTTTAAAAAAAAAAACACAAAAAAACTACTTGGACTACCTGTTTCCTAAAGGTACTTCCAGGACACACACTGTATGATACTATAATTATAACTACAAAGTGTCCTTTTTAAAATGAATTAATGAATTAGGTGGTGAAAAGGTATATAAAGCACCTAGCAAAATACCTGATACACAATAGGCATTCAATATAAGTTTTTTCTGGGGCGCCTGGGTGGCTCAGTCATTAAGCGTTTGCCTTAGGCTCAGGTCATGATCCCATGGTCCTGGGATCGAGCCCCACATCGGGCTCCTTGCTCAGCGGGAAGCCCGCTTCTCCCTCTACCACTCCCCCTGCTTGTGTTCCCTCTCTTGCTATGTATCTCTCTGTCAAATAAATAAATAAAATCTTTAAAAAATATATATATATGTTTTTCTCATATGACATGGACATTTTTTCATACTTTAATATGCTAACTGCTTTTTTCTTTAGCATATTATTTTTTTAAAGATTTTATTTATTTGAGAGAAAGCACAAGCGGGGTGAGGGGCAGAAGGAAAGGAAGAAGCAGGCTCCCCATGAGGGAGCCTGAGGCGGGGCTGGATCCCAGAACCCTGGGATCATGACCTGAGCTGAAGGCAGACGCTTAACCAACTGAGCCACCCAGGTAGCCCTCTTTAGTATATTATTTATGTTCTTTGCCCATTTATCTTTTGGAATTCCAGGGTTTTTCTTATTAATTTGAATGAGCTCTTTATATAGAACAAATACGAACTATTTGTCAGTTTTGCTGCAAGTGTGTTTTTCTCATGGTATTTTTTTTTTGTATATGAAAATCTGTTCATCTTTTCTTGTGCGATTGATTTAATCTTGTCTCTCTAGAAAATCTATATCTTTTTAGAGGTTTAATACATACTTAATTCCATTTTCTTTTGGATTTTCTTAGTCTATTTTGAACATATTTTATTCATTAATCCATCAGTAATTTATTTTATTGTATGTTAGTCTAAAGTGATTTTTCCCCCAAGCTTAAGTTATCCCTATTCCATTTAATAAATGAGCCTTTTTTTTGCTATCAGTTTACAAGGCCACATTTATTACATCTTAAACTCTTATAGAATAGTCTTACTCTGTTCCACTGATTTCTCAATTCTTTTTTTTTTTAAAGATTTTATTTTTATTTATTCGAGAGAGAGAGAGAATGAAAGATAGAGAGCGCGAGAGGGAAGAGGGTCGGAGGGAGAAGCAGACTCCCCGCTGAGCAGGGAGCCCGATGTGGGACTCGATCCCGGGACTCCAGGATCTTGACCTGAGCCGAAGGCAGTCGCTTAACCAACTGAGCCACCCAGGCGCCCTGATTTCTCAATTCTTGTATAGTTCCGAATAGTATATAACAATAACTCCAGAAACTTTTCTTTTTAAAGATTTCTGGGAATAAAGACTCCTAGCCTTCCTAAGTGGCCTGCTCTGATATTTGTATCATGAGTCTACGGGGAGCAATCAATTGCTTAGCATCACAAGCCCTGAGTAGAAAAAGCCAGTATGGGGATGCCTGGGTGGCTCAGTCAGCTGAGTGTCTGCCTTTGGCTCAGGTCACGATCCCAGGGTCCTGGGATTGAGTCCCACATAAGGCTCCTTGCTCAGCAGGGAGCCTGCTTCTCCCCCTGCTTGTGCTCTCTCTCTCTGACAAATAAATAAAACCTTAAAAAAAAAAAAAGCCAGTATGGTTTGCTCACTATGGGCATCTTAATAATTAAACCAGCACAAGAAGAAGGAAGAATGACGATCTTTCTTATAGACCAAATTCCAACTGCAGTGAAATCCAAGGAATGGGCCCAATTCTTTCACTGCATTAGAGTCACCTATCAAATTCTTGGCAAAAAGCAGTTATCTGTTTTCATTAGACTTTTAGGTTGTGAGAGTGTTTGTTCAAAGATTTGACCTATGAAAAGGTCTGAGAAGAAAGGAAACAAAGATACCAAAACATGGCACACAGTTCTCGAAAGGGTGTCCAGAGACCTGGTGGGGGCTGGGGTTGTGTGGGCTGCATCCCCTCTGTGGTGCCACTGCCAGAGAATGGGGTCCTGGTGTGCCCCCCAGAGCACCCAGAAGCAGCCCCCAAATGTCCAGGGAGCTTTCATGAAGGGGTGGAATTTCAGCTGCTACTTAACTGGTAACAGAGGACCTACTAGGCTCCGGGCTAGAGCGTTCTCAAGTAGACAGCACAATCTGAGAAGAGGCATGGAAGTGAGGAAGAGCAAATTGGCCCAGGGGGCCCCTGGGAGGCTCAGTTGGTTAAGTGTCTGCTTTTGGCTCGGGTCGTGATCTCAGGGTGCTGGAATCGAGTCCCACATCGGGCTCCCTGCCGCTCCCCCTGCTTGTGTTCTTTCTCTCTCTGACAAATAAATGAATAAAATCTTAAAAAAAAAAAATTAGACCAGAGAGAGTGCTTGTGGCTCAGAGCAAGTGTAGTGAAACAGATGGAGGAGATCATACAGCAATGATGGCATAGAACTGTCTGTGCAAGGCCTTTGCAAGTGAGGGTGTGACTCTTAGACTTAGCAGGGAGCAGCCAGCTTCTTCTTAAAGGCCAGACGGTAAATATTTTAGGCTTTGTCATAACTACTCAACTCCGCCACTGCATTGTAAAGGCGGCCATACACAATATGTACGTGAATGAGCGTGGCCATGTTCCAGAAAAACTTTATTTACACAACCAGTCACCCAGCAGTAGTTTGCCAAACCTGATTATAGTATTAAAAGGAAAGATACTGTAGGACCCTAGGGATGATTATGTCAGGCAGTGGCCCAAAGAGGATTCCAGCTTTTGATCAGAAAGCCTCGCATCAACACACCCTGATGATAATATATGCCCATTCCCATTGTGTCTCTAAGGAGCAACCTCTAGGAAGGGGCCTAACTTTGTTGCAGAGGCAAATAAGAGTCTCCCTAATCTTATAAATATTGGATTCACGATGGACCCAGCAAAAGATCTGTGGTGTCCACATGAAAAAGTGCTCAACGTCGCTGGGCATCAGGGAAATCCAAATCAAAACCTCAATGAGATACCACCTCACACCCGTCAGAATGGCTAAAATTAACAAGTCAGGAAACGACAGATGTTGGCGGGGATGTGGAGAAAGGGGAGCCCTCCTACACTGTTGGTGGGAATGCAAGCTGGTGCAACCCCTCTGGAAAACAGTATGGAGGTTCCTCAAACAGTTGAAAATAGAGCTACCATATGATCCAGCATTTGCACTACTGGGTATTTACCCCAAAGATACAAATGTAGGGATCTGAAGGGGTACGTGCACCCCATTGTTTACAGCAGCAATGTCCACAATAGCCAAACTGTGGAAAGAGCCAAGATGTCCATTGACAGATGAATGGATAAAGATGATGTAGTGTGTATGTGTATACACACACACACACACACACACACACACACACAATGGAATATTATGCAGCCATCAAAAGGAATGAAATCTTGACATTTGCAACGACGTGGATGGAACTGGAGAGTGTTATGCTGAGCGAAATAAGTCAATCAGAGAAAGACATGTATCACATGACCTCACTGATATGAAGAATTCTTAATCTCAGGAAACAAACTGAGTGTTGCTGGAGTGGGGGGGTTGGGAGGCATGGGGTGGCTGGGTGATAGACATTGGGGAGGGTATATGCTATGGTGAGCGCTGTGAATTGTGCAAGACTGTTGAATCACAGATCTGTACCCCTGAAACAAATAATACATTATATGTTAAAAAAAAGAAGAAGAAGATAGCAGGAGGGGAAGAATGAAGGGGGGGAATCGGAGGGAGAGAGGAACCGTGAGAGACAACGGACTCTGAAAAACAAACTGAGGGTTCTAGAGGGGAGGGGGGGGGGGGATGGGTTAGCCTGGTGATGGGTATTAAAGAGGGCACGTTCTGCATGGAGCACTGGGTGTTATACCCAAACAATGAATCATGGAACACTACATCAAAAACTAATGATGTAATATATGGTGATTAACATAACTTAATAAAAAAAATTACAAAAAAAAAAGAAGAAGAAGATCTGTGGTGTCCAAGAAAGAAAAGCAGACAAGAACTCTCTGTTGAAACTTCATGAGTTCTTTCAGGGAACCGAGTGGGATAGGCCCTGGCCAGGGGGCTTCCTGGCGGGGAGGAGAGGGAAACTACGTGCTTCCCTAGAGGGAGCTGACCTGGACTTGAGCCAGGGTTCACTCACCCTTCTCATCTGAGAATGGTGGCTGATGGCTTAACTCCTTCCTGTCTTGCGTTGTCCCTGTCTTATTGCCTCAGGAGACAGTGATGTAAGGAGACTAAAAGGGTCCTTGATACAAAATATCTCATCTCTTCCTTACCTCTCTCAACCTCATTCCTACTCTCTCTTTTTTTTTTCCAAAGATTTTATTTATTTATTTGACAGAGAGAGAGAGATAGTGAGAGCAGGAACACAAGCAGGGGGAGTGGGAGAGGGAGAAGCAGGCTTCCCGCCGAGCAGGGAGCCCGATGTGGGACTCGATCCCAGGACCCCGGGATCATGAGCTGAGCCGAAGGCAGACGCTTAACAACTGAGCCACCCAGGCGCCCCCCTACTCTCTTTTATAGACGCCTCCTCCAAGGACTCAGGTGTCATTCTCACAAGCATACACACATTTGTTCATATACATCCATAGGTACACACATTTCCATAAACACACATAGAAATACATAAGAAGGCATACAGGCACATTTCAACAATTGGGACATTATACTAATGTAAAGAAAAACATTACATTTAAACAATGAAATACCATACAGACAATAAAAATTGTTTTTAAAAAGAAATTAATGTGGGGAAATACTCAGGATAAATATAAAAGACCCGCAAAAGTATATATATATATCATCCCGAGTCTTTTTTATGTACACAGACACACACACATGCACACTAACAATTCATTATAGAAAAAGTAAAAATCCCCAATTTTGGATGAGTTTTATATTCTTCATTACACTTTTCAGTATTTAAAAAAACTTTTTTTGAAGAATTTTGTTTATTTATTTGAGACAGAGAGTGGGCATGAGAAGGGGGGTGTCAGAGGGAGAAGCAGACTCTCCACTGAGCAGAGAGCTGGACATGGGGCTTGATCCTGGGACTTCTGGATCATGACCTGAGCTGAAGGCAGATGCTTAACCAACTGAGCGACCCAGGCGCCCTTAAAATACCTTTTGTGATGAGAATGCTGTGATAAGATGAAATAAGGTGATTTTTAAAAAGAACACACATTGAAAAGCCTAATTCCCTATATTTACCAAACGCACAGAAATAGTACTTATGTTGCAGGCACTAGACTATGTGGTTTACAATTAAGAATTATTTTTTTAAGATTTTATTTATTTATTTAACAGAGAGAGCACAAGTAGTGGGAGGGGGAGAAGCAGACTCCCCGCTGAGCAGGGAGCCCGAAGCAGGGCTCAATCCCAGGACCCAGGGATCATGACCTGAGGCGAAGGCAGACACTTAACCAACTGAGCCACCCAGGAGTCCCTACAAATATGAATTTGATTAATCTTCAGAAGACCCCTAAGAGGAGAGTACTATAATTATTTCTATTTTATCGATGACAAAGCTGACACATGTAGATGAGATCATTTGCCTGGTCACACAGTTAGCAAGTGGTCTAGGCAAGTTTTGAATGTAGGCAGTCAAGACTCTAGAACTCGCACACTTGACCAGATACTGCCTCTCTGTAGCTACGGCTAAGTGATGTACGATTTTTTGGTGGGAGATGGTGTGGTTGGGCTCTCCAGGCAACCAGAGAATGCTAGTTAGTGATACATTTTGTTCCCTAATGTCTTCCATGTCAGTACATAAGAAAGAAAATGCCTCAGGGCACCTGGGTGGCTCAGTCAGTTAAGTGTCTCAGCTCAGGTCTTGATCTCAGTGTCGTGAGTTCAAGCCCCACATCGGGCTCTACACTGGGCGTGGAACCCACTTAAAAAAAAAAGTCTCATGTTACCCTAGATTTCCTTTACTATAAAAATTAGTTCCTACCACATTTACTGTGCTATTCTAGGTGTGGGAACGGTGGGTAACACAAAGCAAGAAAAGAAAATGGCCCCTTCTCAGGAGCTTGCATTGTGCATTGGTAAGCATTAGCATCTGCCTCCAACTGCACAACTGCTCCTTTCTGTCTGTCCAGCTGACCCTGACCTCTGTACTGGGACTGGGCATGATCTTTTTTTTTTTTCTTTTAAAGATTTTATTTATTTATTTGACACAGAGAGAGAGACAGCGGGAGAGGGAACACAAGCAGGGGGAAGGGGAGAGGGAGAAGCAGGCCTCCTGCGGGGCAGAGAGCCCGATGCAGGGCTTGATCCCAGGACCCTGGGATCATGACCTGAGCCGAAGGCAGACGCTTAATGACTGAGCCACCCAGGCGCCCCAGGGCACGATCTTATTAAATGAAAATCCCAAAAGATGTCATAGGATCTTTTGGAGGCTGATAGAGGAGGTCGCCACAGAGGGACTGCTTCGGTAAAGTCTAAGGTCCCAGATGTAGCCCAGATGCGGCATATGCTCCATGAATATGTGATGAGCTAAACAGAGGAAGCGGTGAAGTCTGCAGTTGTCCCCCAGAACGGGGGCACCAACCAGACACCCAGATGTGGGAGAGCGGAGGAATGAGCGTGGACACCGCGTCCTGCTGATGACTTGCGAAGGGCTGAAAGCAGCCTGCATGTATCGGTGGCAATCGGACATGCACCCTGGGCAACCAGATTGTCTTTCTGCAGGATCGCTGCATGTGGACCTCAAGCTCTTGTTGACGTGGTTACCTACTGTGGTTAGCTGTTCTGGTGACAGAGGACCGGGATTTGCCCTAACTTGCAGGAAGGGGAAGAAAAGGGCTGTTAAGTCCTTATTCTTGGCATCAGGGAGGGGCACCCGGCTGGGACCGCACAGCTGCTGTGGGCAGATGTTGCTCATTGTTCTTAAGAGGTGAGCAGTGCCTTCCCCGCACGAAGGGGAGAGCAGGGGAGAGCCAGGTGGGATGTGAAGGGGCAGACCGAGTTGTGACAGCCTTCCTTCTGTTAAGCCAAGCTGATCCACTATGGGAAAGGAAGGATTTCCTCCTGAATGTTAAAGGCATCTGTAGCCAATGAAAACACATTTCGGAGGCAAGTAGGAACTGTCTGGTAATGATCTGTTGTGCTGGATTATTCATGAGAACACTCTTCCAGAGGAAGAGCAAAATAGCAGTTAACTGGCTTTGGCAAGAATGACGGGAATTGGTTTGGTTAGGTGAGATCCACCCTTCATGATGGATTCTACCTTCAACTCTCTTCAGGAAGACTGGTGGCAGAAAGACTCCCTGTGTGACCACTAAGCACAAAAGGCATGCCTCTTGTGCAGAGCCCCCACGCGTCAGCAAATGCTGTCCTCACCTGGGGCCCAGAGGGGAATGTGGCTTCCTTTCTTAGGCTGGAAATAGATCCTTGCAGTGGGATTTAAACTGATACTTGCAGCCTGGATTTTGCCTTCCTTTACTTAATTTCTTGAACAACTATATATTGTATAACAACTATGTATAGGGGACACAGAGAAACATATTATTGAGGAACTTGAGGAATTCATAATGTAGCTGGGGAAATGTTTTTAAGATACATTCTATGACTTAAATCAGATTTCAAATCATCAAAGTAAGAGATATCACAATGTGGTATACACAATTTGGTATAAAATGAACACTTTGGCCCACTGAGTAAGAGAGGAAGAAGTTCCAGGGGCTGGGATAGTCTAGAAGCTTCCTGAAGTGATTGATCGGGGCGCTAAAGGATGGGGAGAGAAAGGCAAGAACCAAGCGCAGATGTAGAAATGACCTAGCACAGGGGTGGGCAAAATACAACCTATGGGCCATATCTGGCCCACCATCTCTTTCTAAATAGGCCATGACCTAAGAACAGTTTTTACATTTTTAAATGGTTGGAGGGGCGCCTGAGTGGCTCAGTTGGTTAAGCATCTGCCTTCGGCTCAGGTCATGATCCCAGGGTCCTGGGATCGAACCCCATGTCGAGCTCCCTGCTCAGTGGAGAGTCTGCTTCTCCCTCTTCCTCTATCCCTCCCCCCTGCTCATACTCTCTCTCTCTCAAATAAACAAAATTTTTAAAACATTTTTAAATGATTAGAAAGTAAGTCATATTTCATGATGTGAAAATTACATAAAATTCAAATTTTGGTGTCCATAAATAAAGTTTTATTGATACACGGCACATTCATTTGTTTGCATATTGTCTTACATTGTCTATGGCTGCTTTGCAGCACCATGGCAGCACCGAGTCATTACAACAGATTCTCTATTTACTTTCTGGTCCCTTAGAGGAAACATTTGCCTATCCTGGGCCTCTAATATGAGAGGGGCAATTAATCGGCTCTTGCTGGAGGGGAGATTTGTATGTAGGAAATGTAGGAAATTCTGTAGTAATGGGTGCCCAGGGATCAGTTATGAAGGATTATTTAATGCCAAGCTAAGGAATATGAACTCAGTCCTGTAGCCAAAGCGTTGAAATTACCATGTACATGACTATAGTTATATTATCTCTATGTACATAGTACAAAATTCCAAAAGGTTCAAAAGGATATTCTGTAAAAAATGTCAGTTTTCTACCTTGACCTTGACTCAACAACTCCACAGATGTACCCACTTACTCATTTTTAGGTTTCTGTACAGAGATAATCTTCTACATACACAAACATATATGAGTTGGCGTATATGTGTATTTTTCTATTTAAAACCCCACAAATGGTAGCATGCTATAAAAGTACTGTTTCTGCACCAGACCTTTCAGTCTTATATTTTAGACTTTGTTTTAGGTCAGGACATTCTTCTTTATAGTTGTATAATACAGGTGTACTATCTTATTTACTCAGTTTGACCCAGAAGCTAAAATATTATTTTAGGATGCTTGGTTGAGCAGAGGGGTTCCAAGAAAACTAGACGCAGAAGAGCAGGCGGCCTGGCATTCCAGCGTAACCCAGAACTCCAGGCTGCTCAGGGCCATCGCGGGGGGACCCCTCTCCCCACACTGCTCCCCTGGGGACTCATACCTTGGAGGGTGTGTCAGGAATGGAAGAAGTGGGAGAACCAGGAAAGGCCAAGACACATTTCTTCCCCAGGCAGCGACCGTGTAAGTCAACGTCCTCATAAGGGTTTTCCTTCATTGGCGGATCTGTGGTCAGAGGAAACAAGTCAGGCACTGGGAACACTAAGGAAGTTTTCCTTATCAGACATCTACCCAACATTTTGGTCTCTCCTTGTGGGGATGTCTGATGTCTTGCTATCCATTCATCCCCTTCCTCTTGGACCCTGATTTTTACTGGGGTAACTTCCCATGTCCTCATTCTTGGATGTACAGAGTTAACTCCATTCTGAGTTGCAGAGCTTTAGCTAATCTGAGTATCCCCAGTCCCTGCCTCAGTGTCCAGTTCAGAGAAGGGCTCCTATCCCAAGCTTACGCCAATCAAGGCACGGCACTCCTGGGCTATGAAGGTGAACAAGGGACCTAAACCGGTCTCGTAAGAGTCAGAGTCACATTGAACCCCAGGATTTTTGCTGGGTACAGGACACGGGCTCTCCTTCCCAACCAAAAGGTACGGATCCCAGGGAGCTGATGGCAGCCGTCATGGAGATCATGGGAAATCTGCTGGGTATGTAGCCACCCCGAGAGATAAGAAACAGGGAGAACAGGCCAGTTCTGGTCACATAAGCCAACAAATCCCCTTGTTATTTCAGTGGGGTCTTCTGTTCTCTGTATCTGAGAGCTTCCCTTTCAGGTACACACTGAAGACCAGATCTCATACCCACTTTCGGACTTGGGAAGCCTACTACTTTGGCAGTAACCCATCTCCACAACCTGGATACTATAATTCAGATCATCTATGGTGAAATTCATAGCTCAGCTAAATAAGCGCCCTTCTTCAGGTCTCCTGTTTCCTCCCACCATGGAGTTTTTTCTCTGGTATTGGTGATTACATGTACATATGCATGTGTGTATCTGCCCTACCTGCCCCTTGCATGTGGTCGCATATGGGTTTCTCCTTACCAGCTCCTTTCTTCCCCAACTCACCGCCTTCGACCTCACCAAGCAGATGCTGGGCTGAGCTCACACCTCAGTGAAACTGTGATGTTCCCTACAGAGTATTTAACTCACTAATTTAAATGCAAACAAACTCTGTGAATCTGCGCTCCACTTTAGAATTTAAAACAATTAAGGCCAACATTATGTTTTAATAGTAGACATTCATTTGAGTCTGAATTTTGATGCCCTATTATTGCCAGCCACACTCCTAGAGATTCCGGGAGAGGGTGGTGGCCCGAGTTTTCCTTCATTCAGTAATCCTTACACTTTACTGAGCATCTGTGACACACGACGTACTTTACATCCCATTCTCTCCCATCCCCCACCCTACCAGGTAGCTGTCATCGTCCTTATTATACAGATGAGAGAACTGAAGTTCAGAGAAGTTCAGTCCCCAGCTCGTTATCACACAGCTAATAGAGCAGAGTCGAGATTCAATCATGGCCACTGAGACTCCATGTCTCCAGGTGTCCCGCTGCATCACGCTGCCCCCGTGGCTGTTCATCAGCAGCCTTTCCACTCCCCTTCTGGCCCCATGCTTGCACACGTCCCTCGTGGGTCCCCCTCCCACACCTCTCCCAGCTCTCTCATTCATCTGAGTACACGTCTTCAAGACTCTGTGTGTGTGTGTGTGTGTGTGTGTGTGTTTCAAGCACTCTCTCCCCTTTCTCACAAACTCATCCCCACACCCTGCACGTGGGTCTCTTACCTAGAATGTCTTCATAGACGTTCTCCTCTGATAAAGTGCGTGTGAGCCCCAACTTAGTCTGTGCATACCAGTCCACCCTGCTGTTCTCAGAGGAAGACTGCAGTAAGTCTTCAAACTCATAGGACTTTCTGGTTTGTACAAGATGGGAGAAAAACAAACAAGAACTCAAATCAAATTAGGCTGGTCGAGAGACTGTATACCAGACAATTTTCTTCCTGCAAAAATGTCTATTACTGAAATCAACTCTGTTTCTTGTAAGAAGGTATATAAATCCTTAAATAAGAAGAGTGGCTTTTTTTTGAAAGAATGTTTATGCTGTTATGCCGAGTAAAGGTAGCAAAGTACATATATATATATATATATAAAGTACAATCCCAACTTCGGACATATACATAGAAAAGAAGAAGAAGGGAAGGAAGTGAAATACACAGCTACTATCTCGGGACGAATGGCTTATGGCTTCTCTTCACTTTCATTTTTCTGGACTTCTTAGATATTCTGCAATGTTTACAGAGCACACATTCATGATGGGAAAGGAGCAGCGATGGCCAGTTCAGAGTGGACCAGAGGCCTGGGCACCTCCCCACGTCTCTCACTCGAGTGGTTATTATCAGAACGAAACCCAGAGGCCCGCTGAGACACCCCAACCCCCCACCCGCACCCCTCAGAGATGGGTGCAAGTGCTTCTCTGTCTGTGGCCTGGCTATTGCCCCTGCCTACATCCACAGGGGCTGTCCCTGTCCTGCTGGTGCTGACCTAATGCGAGGTCCAGCCCCTTCTCTCTCTCTCTCTCACACACCCCCAGAGACACACGCAGCCGCTCACCCTGAGTTTCTATGATTTCTGTAGCTTCACTGAACATTTGGGAGGCCATGAGGTAGACCATATGGTGAAACACACAGAACCTCAGCCACCTCACTGGTTCAGTCCACCTCCTCTTCTTTCTTCTCTCTCCCCATCCTTCTCCGAAGTAACCCACAACTCCCCTGCCGCCACACAGTTGGAGCAGAACTACGCTGCCCACTCAGGCTCAGGGGGCTCCTCTTCTACCTCCAGCAGACTTGTCAAGAATTTGTGTTGAACACACTCAGGCCTTCCTTGAATGGCGTTTAGGTGAACACATAGTCCGCGCACACTCATCAGGGCACATCCCCCAGCCGGCTGTGACTTGGTCCCAGCCCTTCATTTCTCCTGGTCGAGGATGGTCATAACCCTCCCGTGGCTCTGTGCATGCATGTCTAGCCCAGGGTCCTCTGCATGCTCCACGGGAAACTCCAGCTGACTACTGAAAAATGTATCATGGCTTCACTTCTTCACCCATACTTCCAGTCTCTCTGGCTCCTGGGGATTAAACAAACCTGCATACAGATCCTGGATCCTTCCTTCACAAGACTTTTAACCTCAGACGAACCACTTAACTGGGCTGAAACTCACTGTCCTGACTTGAAAAGCAGCAATTATCTCAGAGGATTGTCCAAAGAATAGAAATGAGAACGTTTGTAAAGTCCTTAGCACCTAACAAACACACAACAAATGTTAGCTATTGCTAGTACTGTTGTGGTGCTAGTAATTATTTACGTAGCAAATGTTTTATGTTGAACATTTATTGTGGGAGAGGCACTGTGCTCAGGGTTCAATAACTAAGGAGTGACTGAAACAGTCAGGGTCCTTGTCTCAAAGAGCTTACATTCCAGGGAGGAAGACAGACATTCAACCAGAGCATGCACAAATAAACAGAACAGTAAACTGTGTTAAGCTCAGTGATGGAAAAGCACAGTGAGACTATCAAGGAGGCCTCATTTTAGGTTGGGGATGCATCAGGAAGGCGGCGCTGACAAAGTCATTCATTAAAGCTGAGACCTGGAGGAGGACGGAAGAAAGACCTCAGCTGGGGGAAGAGTGTTCCAAGAAAAGGAAAGGGCACCTGCGAAGATCCTGTGGCCACAGGGAGCTTCGTGCATTTGTGGAGGGACACACACATTCGGCAAGGCTGCACTGCAGGGGCAGGGTGGTGAGTGCCAGGTGATGAGAAGGCAGTGCCAGGCAGGAGCCATTTGCCTGCCTTCCATGCTTTGGGAGTTTCTTGCATTTGATTTTATTTTCTTATTTTTTTAAAGTAGGCTCTACACCCAACGCGGGCCCCAAACTCACAACCCTGAGACCAAGACCTGAGTTGAGACCAAGAGTCGGATGCTCAACCCACTGAGCCACCCAGGCACCCCTGGGATTTCTTGCATTTTCAGTCTTTTCCTCTCGGCTAGCTTCTTTCCCTCTTTAAACACCCACAGGTTTCCCCTAGAAAAACTTTCATTGGAAGCAATGACTCTCCTAGTTCTGCGATTTCTCAGCTTCCTTGCCAACATTTTAAACTGGCGTGGGTTGGGGGGCCAGACGGAGGAGGGAAGAGCTTGAGGCTGTCTGACTACTCCTTTACCGGAGCTCACTGGTTTTTCTTCCCTTTATCTTCTCAACCTGGCGTCTGTATGCATCCCTTTACTGAAGCTGCTCCTGAAGCTCACTAGTGAGTTTCTGGTAAAACCTAACCACTTCCTGGGGCCCTTCTTTGCAGGATACCACTTGGTTTCTGCAGCGTCAGGGAGCGGTGCTCAAAGTGCAGTCTGTGGGCTGGGGCTGGTATTCCAATGAGACAGGTACAGAAATTGAGCATTTAGAAACTTAAAAAATTTCTTTTGTTTTTTTTTTTAAAGTAATTTCTACACCCAGCATGGGGCTTGAACTCACGACCGCAAGATCAAGTCATGTGCTCTACAGATTGAACCAGCCTGCTGCCCCTGTGTTGAGAAACTTTTAAAGCAATTTGACAGAATAATTTCTTAAAAGACAACTGAAGCTTCTATAATGTTATCTTTTTTCATGTCATTTCTCTGGTCATTCTTTCTGATTGTATTTTACGAAAGTACTGTTCAGCACGGGGCTGCAAACACGGGTACACAGGTCCCCCCTAGGGTTTGAGGAGCTGGGTGCCAGGCTGCCCACATGCTACTTCCCCTCCCACACTCCTGTGCCTTCACTGGCCCCTCTCTTCCACGTCCTCCCCCTCTTTCTGGGCTTTGGGCGTGTCCCAAGGTTTTCTTCTTTAGATTCGAAACTTCATTATCTCCACATCTGAATTCATCACCCCTTATCTCCACCTCACCCTTGCTCCTTTATGAACCTGAACTCAGCACGTAGGGCAGGAATACAAGGAAAGGCCAAGCTTCCAGCTTCCAGCCTAGGTCCCCATGGTCTTAAGTCAGGCCATGAGGCTGAAACTGTCACCCATGCCCTGGGGTGCCTGACTCACACACAGGAGCTCATGCTGCAAAGGAAGGGCTATCTCTCCATGAGCCCCTTCTTCCTCCCCTTGAGGCGTCCAGCCAGGAGAGGAAGGACTGAGCTTCAGAGCTCCAGGAGATGGGGATTGGGGGGGGTGGGTAGAGGTGGGAAGCGGGTCTGAGTTGTTTTCTCTAGGATGGGATTGCGCTGTGCTGTGTCCCCTGGAAGACTCCTTAGTCGGGGATACCGTTAGCCCAGGCTGGTATTAGCCAGGCAGCTGCTTGGGGATGGGGGTGTGGTGGTCTGTGGCCCAGAGAAGAGTGAAGTTACTGGCCTGGAGTGGGCCACAGCTCCTGGGTTTCTATGCTGAGTTAACCAGATCATGTTAGCTAGAGTCCCCAGCGTGCACACTACCTAGATTTGGTAGGGAAGATGCAAACTCTTCAAAGAGACCACAGAATCATTCATTCAACATTTACTGAGTAGCGACTAAGGGCTTTACTCGGATTAGCACGCTCGAACTTTGCAACAACCTTGTGAAGAATTACTATTATACGTGTTTTTTATGTGAAGAGACAGAGAGGGAGAGAGGTTAAATTGCTCAAGGTCACATGGGGAGAAAGTGGAGGAGCCAGGGTCAGAACCCAGGTTGTCTGGCCAGTGAATGGTGCTCTTAACAGCATAGGCACTAAGCGGAGCATGGACACAAGTCAATGCGGGAGGAAAGCTGTAGTCACAAAAGGGTTTTAATAACTTTATTTACATATTAACCTTGAGAAAAAGGCAATTTCAGAAGGCTAACAGTAACCACATCCAAATTGGCTTCTCTTTTGTTTAAACATTTCCATTGTTCCACATCCAGTCCATATGTTTAACAAGCACCTGCTGGGGTTTGAGCTGAGCCCACAGCTGGTGATGCAAACGCAAGAAGTCCCTGCCCTCGGGGAGCCCACAGCCTGCTGAAGGGGTGTAACCTCCTCTTGGCCTCAGTTTGCTTCTTGGGCCCTCAAATTATCATGTGATTGTGGTACTTCTTAGTTTTAGAGATGCTGGAATGATCCAATGGGTTCACTGAAGTTTGCGGACTTGGGTTATAATTCAGGTCCTATCCCAGCTTCAACAACCAATGCCAAACACTGTGTTTTCAAGTAGTATTTTGAAGGTTATTTGTGACTTTTCCATATTTTGTAAATGAAATACTAACTGAAGAGCTCATCCCCCATTTCCATTTGAATGACCCATGGGAATCTCAAAATGAATAAATACAAAGTTGAACTCAGCCTCCCACACCCCCTCCCTGATGAGGATCAGCCCCTCCTCCAGTGCTCCTCAGCAAAGGCTATCACCATCTGTCCCCATGTTTACGCCTCAAACCTGGGAGTCCCGTCCAAACCCCTTCGCCATGAGCACCCATCGCTAATCAATGAATCGGAGTGCTACCAGCAAAGCATTCCTGGTATCCACTACTTCCCTCAGTCCGCACGGCAGAGCCAATGTCTCCTGGCTCTGCCTTCCGCCCCCCAACAGCTACCCACCAGGCCCACTGGTGCCCCACCCAGCCAGCTCTTCACAAATGCAAATCAGGTTGGGACCCTCCCCTTCTTAAAAACTTTGAAATGTTTCCCATTCCTCTTAAGTGGTAGGCCCAAATCCTTGCCTGGTCTAGGAGATTCTTCCAGAGCGGGCTGCAAAAGACCTGTGGGCCTTAGCTCACACCCTTCCTGACCCCTCTGGCCACACTCCTGCCTTCAGGGCCTCCAGCATTTTAAAGTCTTTCTTGCTCCAGAACCTTCATCTGTTTCTCACCTGAACACCCATCTCCCACCTTCCTCCTTGCCTGGGAACCTCAGGCCTCAGTCTGAAGGCCGCTTCCTCCCCAGTCTGGCCCTGTTTCCATGACAGGCAAGATATTCCTACCAAACGTTCTCTTAGCACCATGGGCTTCCTGCGGCACTGAGTGCGATTATAGTTCATAAGTGCAGAGTTGTGTGCCTCTATCACTAGTCCGTATGGTCCATGAGGCCAGGGTCTCAGTCTATTCTGTTCATTGCTACATGCTAATATCACAGAGGTGCATGATAAATATTTGTTGGTTGAATAAATAAGTGAATATATTTTTTTAATTTTTTTAAAAAAGATTTTATTTATTCATTTGAGACACAGAGATACAAAGAGAGCATGAGCAGGGGGAGAGGCAGAGGGAGAGGGAGAAGCAGGCTCCCGCTGAGGCAGGAGCCCGATGTGGGGCTCCATCCCATCCCGGGATCGTGGCCTGAGCTGAAGGCAGACGCTTAGCCGTCTGAGCCACCCAGGCACCCCAACGAGTGAATATCTTAAAAGCTGGTTTTAATGGCCAAATTTACTGCTTATAATTTATCCCTCCTTTGGGGTAAAAAAAAAAAAAAAAAAAAAGGAGCTGTATTCTTGGAGCTAATTTTTAGTCAACTGTTTTGAACACATTTCCCCCAGGATTATTTTCAGCTGTGACTTAAACATGCTTGGAGAACCTGGGACCTAGCCACTACTTAAAACACCATTCAGATGGGCTAGAAACTGTAAAAACCATGCTCTGATTCCCTCATCCACCTGGAGCTGCCACAGACTTTCTTCTTACCTCCATCCCTTGCGACCACACGCAGCTCTTCCCCATGTCCCACCACACCCTTGGGAAGGGCATTCATGCCACTAGGTGATCAGAGTAGGGCGCTAAGTGGGAGAATGCTTATGTTAGCTCAGCCCACACTCTTACTGGTGACCCACTCCATCGATTGCTACGGCTACTCACGTTGGGTTTCTGCTTATCTCTATCCTGAATCCAAAACAGAAACGTCAGAAGAAGAACCATCTCTATTCACCATTCACCACCATGTCTAACATCCAACCATTTCCACTTCCAATGGGAAATAAGACCTGACAGTCACTGCTCTAATACAGAGTAACAACCAACCTCTCTATTCTTCCCCCACCCCTTCATTCTCATCTCTTTGTTTTCTAATGCAACCACCATTAAAATAAATGAATTTACAGAATCAAGCTTCTCCAACGCTTTCAAAT
Source organism: Callorhinus ursinus (assembly GCF_003265705.2). Classification (NCBI taxonomy): domain Eukaryota; kingdom Metazoa; phylum Chordata; class Mammalia; order Carnivora; family Otariidae; genus Callorhinus; species Callorhinus ursinus. The sequence continues at coordinate 77,812,763 of NW_027397074.1, forward strand.
AACTTTTGCTCTAAGTCTCAAATTAATCAAACAATTTGCCCCTTTGAAGATTTTAAACACTCATGGTTTTGGGGCGCCTGGGTGGCTCAGTTGTTAAGCATCTGCCTTCAGCTCAGGTCATGATCCCGGGGTCCTGGGATCGAGCCCCGCATCGGGCTCCCTGCTTGGCGGGAGGCCTGCTTCTCCCTCTCCCGCTCCCCCTGCTTGTGTTCCCTCTCTCGCTGTGTCTCTCTCTGTCAAATAAATAAATAAAATCTTTAAAAAAAAAAAATAAATAAACACTCATGGTTTTTTTTTTAAAGATTTATTTATTGATTTAAGAGAGAGAAAGCACTGCACTCATGAGTGTGCACGCCCAAGTGGGGGGAGGGGCAGAGGAAGAGGGAGAGAGAGAACCTCAGCATAACTCCCTGCTGAGCACTGAGCCCAACACAGGGCTCGATCCCATGACCCTGAGATCATGACCTGAGCCAAAACCAAGAGTGAGACAATTAACCAACTGAGCCACCCAGGCGCCCCTGAACACTCAGTGTTGGTTTTTTTTTTTTTAAGATTTTATTTATTTATTTGACAGAGAGAGAGCACAAGCAGGGGGAGTGACAGAGGGAGAGGGAGAAGCAGGCTCCCAGCTGAGCAGGGAGCCCCACGTGGGGCTCGATCCCAGAACCCTGGGATCATGACCTGAGCCGAAAACAGACACGTAACCAACTGAGCCACCCAGGCGCCCCCAAACACTTAGTTTTTAGACATGGCAGTTAGAGTTGCCTCATGGATGTCATGTTGACTGGGACAGACTCATAATGATAGGGACAGACCACAGTGTGGCTGCTAAGTTAACTTAGCCACTAACTGGGTAATAGCTGAGGGATGCCGTCCAGCCAGACGACTCTGGGGATCCCAGTCAGTCCTGCAGAAGATGGAAATTATTGAATCAGTAACAGCAGGCATGTGATTTGGCAGCCATATAATGACCAAGGTTTCACATCCTCCAAAAGTTCTGCAAGTCCTACGCTAAAGCTATACAATGCCAAAATAATTAGTTGAAAAGCTGAAATTTTGGTCAACATCGTTATTTGGTTTCATAAAGATCTAAAAACTCCGTCATAGGATCAAATTAAACTAAAATTAAAAATCTGCATTCCAGTATGGTGATTAACATAACATAATAAAAAAAATCTGCATTTCAGTTCAAACATTTGGGGCATATAGATACATGTGAATTCAGGATGCTGCTTACACTTACAGAATACTAACTTTCCTCGTTACATGTTGGCTTTAAGGCATTCCTGCCAGAGTTATTCAGCACATGCCACAGAACATACACAACCAAGTGAATGCTGCTGTAGGGACCTTATCTTTGGAATTTCCTGACATTTAAGGGTTTCTCATTTCCCATTTTAGGATCGAAGGCACAAGTCCTTGCATTTAATTTCCTGGGGCTTTAGAGAAATGAAGAAAGGAGAAAGGGATGAAAGGAGGAAGGGGAGAGAACACAGAAAGGAGAAAAAAGGGAAGAGAATGAAAAGAAAGAAGACATTTTCTCAAACTGAGAATCCGAGTCCACTGGTTTGGCTCCCGAGAAGTGGACTCATCAGCCTATGAAAATAAGCCGAATACGTTCTCTGAAGTGTGCAGCCTGGCCATGTAATTCTAAACCCTCCCAACCTCAAAATCCTTAATCATTTCTTTCTTCAGCCTTGGCTTGGCTCTCCCGCCTCAGAGAGGGCGGTAAGTCTGCCAAATTCTGAGTTGAGCCTCTTCTTTTTAAGAGATAGGACCACAATAAAAAGTACACTTTATTTTTTTTTTAAAGGAGAAAATGAACATCGTGCCCTAATCACCCCCATTGTACTATTTTAAAGAAAAGGAAAAATCCAAAGCCAAAATGCTTAAAACACAGCTGATGCAACCATATTCAAACTGGCCAAGAAAAATTTCATCTTTGGACTGAAACTAAGTAACTTTAGCTGGTTTTAAAGAGAATGCTGGAAGACTGCAAAGAGCAGATGGTAGCTAGGAGAGAAAAGATAATGGGAATAACTGCACACCAGGTTGATCTGTCTGCCCAGTGATGACACAGAGGAAAGACTCTGATATCCCAGACGCAACCTGCCCCTGAGAGAGGGGGCCTTCTTGGAAGAACAGCCCAGAAAGGGCATGGAAGAGCTGCTGTCGAAACACACTGGGGTCACGAGCAGAAAGGTCACTCCAGTACTTAGGCACGTGGGCTTTGGCACCAGTTTGGGAAAGGATTTAGAACCGGAGATGGATACAAGCTTTCTCAGAACATAAACAAGGAAGCCTCTAAGTTCTTCGATAGATCCTACATACCACTGATACCCAAGCCTGGTAAAGACAGTACAATAAAGGTCAAGTAAAGACCAGTCCCATTTACGGAATACTGACCCAAAAATCTTAAATAAAATATTAGCAAACAGAATTCCGCAGTATATTAAGAGAGGAACAAACCAGGACCAAATGGAAGTTCATTCCCAAAACATAAAAATGGGTTAATATTAGGACATAAAGTCTTTATTCATAGGTCAAAGGACAGGAACCAGATGATCATATAAAGCTACTGAAAAGTAACTTGACAAAATCTAACATTCAATCCTAATTTTTAAAACTCCTAGTAAAAAAATAAGTATGTGTGCCTGGGTGGCATAGTCAATTGAGCATCCAACAAGGTTTCAGCTGATCTCAGGGTCGTGAGATGGAGTCCTGTGTCAGGCTCTGTGCTGGGCTTAGAGCCTGCTTAGGATTCTCCCTCTCCCTCTGCCCCTCTCCCTCCCTGTTACCCACTCAAGTACTCTCTCTCTCTTTCTAAAAAAGAAATTTTTTTTTATTAGTTTATTTTATTTTTATTTTTTTTTGAAGATTTTATTTATTCATTTCACACACAGAGAGACAGCTAGAGACAGAACACAAGCAGGGGGAGTGGGAGAGGGAGAAGCAGGCTCCTGGCTGAGCAGGAGCAAAGAGCTGAGGCAGACACTTAACGACTGAGCCACCCAGTTGCCCTCCCCCCAATTTTTTTTTAAATCATAAGGGGTGCCTGGGTGGCTCAGTCGGTTAAGCATCTGTCTTTGGCTGGGGTCATGATCCCCGCATCAGGCTCCTTGCTCGGTGGGGAGCCTGCTTCTCCCTCTCCCTCTGCTGCTCCCCCTGCTTGTGCTCTCTCTGTCAAATAAATAAAATCTTTTAAAAAAATAAAAAAGGAAGGTGAAAAAAAAAAAGTGGTAACACTGAAAGATCTCCACGATATCCTAAGTAAAAAACAGTATATATAGCATGATTTCTTTTTTTTAAAGGACATAATTTTTCTTTTTTTTTGTTTTTTTTTTTTAAAGATTTTATTTATTTGAGAGAGAGAGAGAATGAGAGAGAAAGCACATGAGATGGGGGGAGGGTCAGAGGGAGAAGCAGACTCCCCGCCGAGCAGGGAGCCCGATGCGGGACTCGATCCGGGGACTCCAGGATCATGACCTGAGCCGAAGGCAGTCGCTGAACCAACTGAGCCACCCCGGCGCCCTAAAGGACATAATTTCTATCTATCTATCTATCTATCTATCTATCTATCTATCTATCTATCTACTTACCTACCTACCTACCTATCTGGAATATGCAAACTTTTTCCCTTGGAAGAGAACATAAGAAATTATGTTTTTTGCAGCCGAAACAACCCTACCTGACAGATCGTGTTGAGTAGGAGAGTGACGTGATCAACTGTATTTCTAGAAAACTGCTCTGGCTGCTACGGAGGAGTACACTGCGGTGGGAGGTGGATATGAGACAACTAAGCTGCTAGCAGTAGAGCAGATGCAGTCAGATTCAAGATAATGTTTAAAACTAGAACCGAACAGCTTGCTGATAAATTAGATTAGGGCTGTGTGAAAAAGAGAGGAATCACAAATGACTCCTAGGTTTTGGCCTAAGTGCAACGAAGGGTGATGCCATTTAATAAGATGGCCATTATCTGGGGAGGAGACGCTTAGCAGTGGCCTGGATTGGGAATTTAGGTTTGGACACGTTCAGTCCAAACTATTAGATAACCAAATGGAGACCCCTGCAGGGGATGACTCTGCAAACCTTCGCTGGAAGAGGGAGCCAGGGCTGTAGGGATACATGCGGGGGTCATAAGCATGTAACTGACATTTAAAGCCATGGGACTGAATGAGCTCATTTAGGGAGTGAGACAGATGGAAGAGAGAAGTGCCTGCTCTGACCCAGGATGGTGTGTCGGGGGTGTTATTCTGACACTCGAAGGGAGAGGGGAATGGAACTGAGAAGGAGCAGTGTGTGAAAGCAGGACCCCCAGGAAAGTAGGTGATCTAGAAGCCCAGTGAACGCAGTGTTTCCAGGGAGGGAGTGAAGTTGTTCCTCCAACGCCAAGAGATGTCACGTAAGAAAAGAACAGAGAACTGGCAACTGGATATAGTGAGATGGGGGGGTCACAGGTGGCCTTGTGTCAAGAGCAGTTTCAGGATAAATGGCAAAAGCCCAACTGCAGGGAGTCAAGGGGAAAACAGAAGGTGCAGAGTGGGTGACCAGAGCAGAAACAACGGTTTTGAGTTTTGCTCTGTGGCTGGTTTCCAGATTAGTGGGGATCAAACCAATTAGCACATCCCAGAAATGGGCTAGAAATTAGTTCTCAAAGCAGAAAAGAAATGGTTTCCAACAGGTAAATTTGACCTTCAGGCGTGCACATGCTTTATTATCTTATGTACAATTTTGACATTAGAAAATATTTAGGGTGTGCCTCTTTCTGTATAATGGAGGAAACAGAGGCTTTGGGAGGTCGAACAACTTGTTCGAGGTCACGCAGATAGATGGCGACAGGGTCGAGGCAGACCCGGGCTGTGTTTCTAGAGCTCATACCAAGAAAAAACATGAAGAAAGGAGCCAGGGGACACTGGAAGCACCATGCACTAGTGGGGGACAGTAGTGGCAGATGAGTGTCAATGAGCATGAATTAGTCCATTGCCAGAGTTAACTGAGTTTCCGTTGAAGTCTGGGTTAGTGGCAGAAATACAAGTACTTATCATGTCCAAAAGGTACATTTTCAAAGCCAATACTCACTTTGAGGACAGAGAACACAAAACACAGGCATCGCTTATCACGTCTCCAGGTTTCATCAACACACTGTCTCAAGCCATGAACGGTCTCGACCAACTAACTACAAGGTCCCTCCGTTCAATAAAACCGGTAGCTCGCCTGAGAGCAGTGGTGATGCCGCATAAACCACTGGGGCAGAGAGTCCGCTGTCACCTACCTGTGGTCAGCACTGGGTTTCGGCCTCCCAGTCCGGAGTCTTCTGTTCACAGAGGAGGGCGGGGGGGAGGAGGGCAGGGGCGGGGGGGGGAGAGAAGGCAGAGGAGGCAGGTGCCTTCTATTCTTCCGGAAGCTGATGCCTGGGTCCCCGTTCTTGTCCCCGTCTCCATCGTGTTTGAACGTTCTCCGGGGCTTGGGCAGGGGGTTGATGAAGGGTTTTGCAGGGGAGCCCTCCGAGCCCCTGTCCACACCCTCCAGGCTCTGGTCGCAGGGCCTCCTGCACGAGCCTTTCCTTTCCTCTGCGGCCTCAGGAGCGGGCTCCCTAGCCTCCAGGTCCCAGGGGTAGGGCCTGAATTCCGAGCCACGCCCGCCCCCACGGTTCTCAGGAAGGGCGGGCCCATCCTCAGCCTTGTCCGGCAGGCAGTGTGGGGAGTAACAAGTCCCCGGTAACTGGGGATCCAACCCTGCCGACCCATCCTTCAGAGCCTGCTCCAGTTTCTTGACCTGCCTCAGCACAGAGAGGCTATCGTTCGGAAAGCGCTGCTTGCCCAGCCTGGGCTCTCGGCCTCTGCCCAAGCTGGGTGCCAGCTGCCCGGCTGGTTGGCTGAGGTCTTGCCTTGGCTCTGCATCCTGCCCCCCGACTTTCATGACCCCTTTATTCCTCTCATTTTCCTTGCTCTCTGTCTCGGGCCTGGTTCCATCCTGAACCTCCGGGACCCACGCTCTCACACCATCACTGCTTCTCCTCCCCATCACACAGGACATCAGGTAGTCCTCCTGCCCATCTGCTTTCCTGCCCGGTGCAGGAGGGGGCAACTCCTTTTTCCCTTCCCATTCGGATATCTTGTCCTTTATGCTGAGGGGCTTGTGCAGGGCCCCGCCTCGGGTAGGAGGGCAGGGGTTCTGAATGCCACTGAGCTGCCTCTTGCCCGCCTTGCTGGCTTCTTTAGCACTGAGATCTGAAGCTGCGTCGCTGATGATCATATTTGAGCTGAACATGTTCTGCTGAAAACAGTCCACTCTTGACTCTAGCATCAGGTTATTGAGTCTTTCCAATGAGCTTCTTCTGGGGGGTGAATCCTGATCAGTCTCTGGGAAAGGAATGGGGGGCTTAAATGGCAGCCTTCGAGGGTCTTCCCCAGCCTTTGGACCTTCCACCTTGACCCTGAACAAGAAAGACAAACACTGGGTTATGGATTCTTAGTCACTGTTCTCGGCTGGCCATAGAGACTGGCTAGAACTTAGATATAAATGCTATATGCTAGTTGTAAGTCACAAACATTGAAACCACCACTTTAAGGAATCACTTTGCTCTTCTTGGGAAGACAGTATTGTGGAATGAAAGGAACTACTGGATTTTGGAATGCAATAGACTTGAGTTTAAAGCCTAACTCAACCACTGACCAGCTGTGTGACCTTGGGCAAACTGTTTCATTTCTCTAAACCTAAGTGTCCTCATCTGTGAAATGGGAATAATAATAATATATATCTACCAGAGTGGCTGAAAACACTGAAAGAGGCAGACCATATTGAGCATCTAGCATGTCGTGAGTGTAAATAAATGTTATTATCATTATTGTTAGCTTGTTTCCCTGATGAAAATAGGGAACATCTCCTGAGGCAAAAGCTTACACTGTCCAGATTTTCTCTGCTTCTGTAATCAACGGATGGGCCTTTGCGATGACTATTTAAAAATTAGAACAATGCCATAAGTCATACAATGTTTGCTAATTCTGGGCTTCATAAGCTCTCCTGACTTGAGTAGGTAAAGTCAAAATTATTGGCTGCATTTGAATTGGACCTCCTCTAGAACATGAGCCCTACTAGACTGGTTTGTCATGTGGACAGGGATTGCTTTGTTTTGTTGGATTACTTTGAATTTTGGCCTATCTGGGCTACTGCTGAGTCCCCAGCACCTAGAACAATGGCAGAGTAGTAGAACATGGTACTCATTAGGCACATGTGACATCCACATTGGACAGAGCAAAAGAATATTTCCATCATCGCTAAAGTTCTGGCCTAGAACAAACATGTGGGGACAGATGCCTCCAAATGTGATTTTAGGGGATTAGTCAATGCCATGAAGATGTTAAAAGCTCTTTTGAAAGAAAACCAGAAAAACATTTTTAAGCTAGTCTAATGAGAACGGGAGTATCTGTTTCTGAATGCAAAACATTCTTCCACCAGCAAAGGTCATAACTAAGCAGAGTGATCTTGGATGTGCCAAGATTAGCAAGGATGCACAGACCATCTTCACGGTGCACATTTCTGGAATATATAGATCTGACTATATAGGAATTCTGAAACTCCAGTTAAGGTTCACAGTGAGGAATGAATAATTAGCAATTTCACGCACCCTGTTACTATTTAGCTTTCTGCTCCAAAGACTAATAATTGTTTATATGAAGACTTCTCCCTCCACTGGGACATTAACACGTAAATTGCATTGCTATTTGTGGTTGCACAGCATAAATTAGAAACTTGTGAATATGCAAACACATTTTCATATTTTAAATACAGCTATCAAAGCAGAATTCCTTATTTAAATAAACAATTAGCATGCATAACAGAGTGCTTACAAAAGAGAAACACATTTTTTAATTGTCCTGTCACCACTGAGGACATTAGCATGAATTCAGATTTTAGTCAGACGCAAAAGCAGAATGAGTTTGTTGATATTTTACTGAGAGTTCAAAAGGCAGAAGTTAAAGCCCTTGCTCTCACAGTGCTAGAAGCAAGATGACAGGACAGACACATAAAAACACAATTCATTAGTTCATGCTTAATGACAATGGATGATATAACAATAATCATATATATCATACATACTGGTTTCTTCTTAAGGATTTATTTATTTTAGAGAGAGAGAGAGAGAGAGAGCAGCATGATTGGGGGAAGGGGCAGAGGGAGAGGGAGACTCTCCAACAGACTCCCCACTGAGCCCCATGCAGGGCTCGATCCCACGACATGAGATCATGACCTGAGCCGAAATCATAGGTCGGACACTTAACCGACTGAGCCACCCATGTACTGTTAACAATACTGACAACAGATAAATATGGCTTTCAAGTCAGAGGGACCTCGGTTTGAATCTTGGCTGTATTTTTTTCATTTTAAAGTAAGAACTCTCGGGGCACCTGGGTAGCTCAGTTGCTGGAGTGAGTACCTGACTCTTGGTTTTGGCTCAGGTCACGATCTCAGAGGTCTCCCTGCCCCTCTACCCCCCGCCCCCATTAAGTAACTCTCTCCTCCTTCTCTAGACTGGAACTTGACTGGTGCAGAGGCCAAATTTATCTTGTTTGCTGTGCCTAGTATGCAGTAGATAGTCAAAAAATACTTGTAAGCTGAATGAGTGGATGAGTCAATATATGTTAACATTCCCAGAGTACAGCACACATTCTAATTCTTGATATTACTAAATGGCAAGGAGTGTTGTTGCAATGATTACAGTTATTGTCTAAGATCCCAGACATCTGGGGTGACCTCACAATCACGCAGGCCTATGTGAAAACTGAAAGAGAAGAAGGATGGCTTGCTGGAAGACTGCATGGATTTATGAAGTTCAAGCGAGAGGCCAGGATGATGAAGCCAGAGGCAGAGGCTCCTCTCCATGTGGTTGTTGCACCCAAGGATTTTTTGAGGTCCTGTTTCCAGGACACTATGGCCCCAAAAGGGACCAGGGACTGGGGTGCAGAGCTGTGGTCACCAAGCCCACCGTAGAGTATGAGACAGAGAGTCAGAGGAAAGGGCTCCATCTGGAGAGAAAACAGCACTGCTGAGACGGGATGGGCAAAACAGGTTTTGCAGACAGATGCAGCTGTAAAGATGTAAGGCTCAAGGATAATTAAAGAGCCCATGCATCCTAGTAGTTAGGAAAACAAATCCTTGGCTGGAATGGGGAGAGGGCCTGAAGCTGCCATGGGCCCGTCCTCTCAGCAACTGGGCACTAGTCAGACCTTCCACTGACCACTGTGGTCTCAGGTTCTGCAGCGCGTGGGGATGATTTTCAGGCGGCGCATCGCAAGGACTCGGAAAAGAACCCGTCCTTAGTCCAAGGAAGTGGGGACAGAGAGGGGGGAAAGGCAGTAGAGAAAGGAAGGAAGTGGAGAATCTAGGCTAACGTCTACACTCTCAGGGGAGAAAAGCTCTTACTTGTCAGCCAATTTGTAGCTCAGGCTTTCAGTCTGGATGTGGCTGCCCTTGGCTGGCCTGCACACTGTCATCATGTCAGCACCAAGAAGAGCTCCAAGTCGCCTGGGGGAACAGGGATGCACACTCAGTGAGTCACGACAGCAAATCGAGGGCCCACACCCCAAACTATTTATCCCTGTTAGAGTCCACCCGGGAGTGGGGCGGGGTGGGGGGGGATGTGTAACTGCAACACACCCTTCAGAATCCCTGACCCAGGCGAGGGAGCAAGGGCACAGAATCCTGAGATCCTCCTGGATACAGACCCCATACCAACCAACCTCTTCTCATTCAGACCGCATGCCAATGTCGCGTGTGTCTGCGCGTGTGCACGCGTGTGTAAGCAAAACATAAATACCAGCACAACCTGACACTTTTTCAGGCTCTCTAAAACCTGTGATGAGCAATAGTCCCCAAAGAAGACATGAGTTGTTTCTTTACTTGAAACAAGAAATATACCACCTGCCAAAGCAGAAACGTCTACACAGAGGTACTCCTGTGCTGGCCCTCAGGCAGGCCTGGACGCACCCTGTCCTTGGCCTTGGAGCCCTGCCGGAAGAACCTCTCCCAGCGGCTGCAAACCCAGGGAAGGAAACACGTAGCCACTAGGTCATCTGTCTGGTCTAAGGAAAAGTAGGTGGCTCTGGCAAACCCAGGAATCCCACGCGCCTCAAACCTGCCAAATAATAAGGACCATGTGGATGCCAAAGCAGTGGCCTCAGCGCCATAGTGGTTTTATGATACGCCAGTGCCTGACATTCAAAGGAAGTGAAGTAGCTGATTAAAATGCATAATTTCAATAGCAAGGCGCATCAGAACTCTGTGTCTTCAACATGAGGACAAAAGGACGCTGCTCAGGTGGACGTGGCTAGGAAGATGAGCCCCATGGGAGAATGGAGAACGCCAACAGGATGGGAGATGCAAGTCTTCTGTAAGGCATGAACACTGCACGGCTGGTCCCTCCTGATGGGGACGAGGTGACTCTTTGACTAAAGGTTCAAGGAGTACTGAGATACTGGAGATTCACATTTCTTTTCCACTGACCCTCAAGGAAATCCCTCTCCTGAATCCCTCTCAAGTTCCAAGATTCCCATCCCCTCTCCCAGGAGAGTTTCCCTGCCAGGTGACAGGGTGGCTGCCCAAATTCCTGGCCTAGGCATCACCATCCTGCAAGCAATCAAAGGGCTGGACTTCAAGACATGCATATAACTCCTGGGAACAAGGACAGGGAGGCCAGAAGCAGGAAGAGGAAAGAAAAGGAGAGTGAGCTCTGGGTAACAAATTAAAAAGGAGGGGGTTGGGCCTGGTGAGCTGAAAAGACAGGAAGGGAATAGGCTGGTCCAAGAAGGTGTGAGTTTGGGGAGGGGGGCAGAGCTTAGGCCTGCCCACGGAGCTCAGCTGCCCCTTACCCAGTCACGTGGCATCCTACCTTTTGGGGGTACGGCAGTGCTGAAAGCAAGCCCAGCTCTTTAAAGCAGTCAGGCCCAGGACTCTCCCCTCCTGTTATGGAAGAGAGCCCTGAAGGGCCTTTCAGAACAGGAAGGAACTCATCGCCTCTCTCATAATGTTCCACAAAGCTTCTGGTCAACTATACTTCAACAAAAAAAAAAAAAGAAAAGAAAAGCTTCTGGAGCCTCTCCATTTGGCTGGACTGAAAGACACTGCCCTTCTGTCCTGCATCTGGCAGAGGGCCTGTTGGATGTCAAGGACAGTGGCCGCTCCCCCCGCCGCCTCCCTCATGCCGGCACTCTGCACCCACACAGCCAACCGCAGGGATGCAGCCTTGTTCTGCGTGAGCAGCAACTCTCTCCACCCACCCTCTTCTTTCAAGCAGGCATACCCCTTTCCCTGGCTCTAGGAGCAGGTGCCAGCCTCTGTGCAGGATGCGCTGCGGCCTCAAGGATGAGTAAGATTCTGCCCTCAGGGAGAATACCCAAGACTGTGCTTGGGTCGCTATCAGCCCTGGCATCTGGCTTTCCCCAAAAGAGAACAATTTCCCTATACTTTCCAGAAAGCCAGAGCTTTTCCAAAAGGGACAAAAGCCATTGTGTCTCATGCACAGAGAACCGTGTATGGAGTCTGAGGTTGAAGGTCACAGAAGCACGTAAACAATATGGTACTGAAGTGAACTCGATTCCCATCGGGCACTAATAACTTTGAGGACTAAAACCACGGTCTCTAGAGAAATAGCCGATGCCATATTCTGAAAAGCAAGTTCAAGTGGGCTTCAGGGGCTGGAACTGAGGGAGCAAAGAACGCCCCCACCACTCAGCAATCAGCCCGCCAGCATTTCTGAATTCACAGAGGAACAGAAAATGCTGCCTCCACAAAACTATGACCCTTCCTTTTTCACCTGTGATGTTTAAAAATCATTAATTAGGTGACAAGCCCAGCCTAATTTGCTGATTGGAAGTACTCTGTCACTTATATTACCATAACTTTGCTATCACTTTGTAGATCTGGGATTACAAAATGGAGCTATTTCCCCAAGTGTGGTCCACCGGGAATCTGTTCGAGTCCTCTGGCGGACCTCGTGGGGCAGGTAGACTCCAGGGCACCACTCCAATGTCCCCAAACCCACTGTCTGGGCACTGGCCTGAAGCTGCATTTAAATACGGTCAATCAAAGGCCTCGGGTGATTTTTACACAACCCAACATTCTTTATTTCTTCCTGGGCAATTTGGCCTTGTGATCCAGACTGGTTTCCAGGAGGTATAATGAATGCATGACTAATAAAAACACATTTTCCCACTCAACTGCTTTCCATAAAAATAGAACTTCCCATTCACCAGATGGGCTTAATTAGTACCAATAATTTTAATTCAATTTAAAATGTCATACACAATTCTGAAGCTCAGTGATGGGTACGTGAAGATATGTTTTAGTGAGATGCTTCTAGTCCATCTCAAAGACCCACAGAAAACATAATTGCTTCAGCCTGACATCACAAGATTAAAAACCTGTGTTATTTTATAATTCCTTTATGTTTACCCACGAAGGCTTAAAGTTCCAGCCTGACCTCTGAGAACACCATTTTTCTTTTTTTAAGGGTCTTGGAGTACTAAAAGGTGAAGTCATTAATTAAAAAACAAGTATCTCCCCATGAGAGCATCAAGATTTTAAAACAGATATAAAGTGCCCCCCCCCCCCAGGAAGGAGGAAGTGACCATATTAGATCTTCTCCTGAACACAGTTCTTACAGGAGAGCCTGAGGGTGCCTGAAGGAGGGAGGGGGTGCGGCCACCAGGGAAAGGAGGGGGGAAGCAGCTCCTTCAGAATCCTGCCCATGCCTGCCTGCCTGCTCTGTTCCCTCCGCTGCCATTTGGGGAACCAGCCTGGTGAAGCCAGTGTAGTCTCCACTGCCAGGAGCCCAGTGAGACAGCTACTTGTGGTCTGAGGCCTGGCCTCTCAGAGTGTTCGCACTCATAACAGAGCTTTGCTCATGTTTTATTCTGAGCATTGATTAATTGTCCATTTATCATACTACAAATTATATAGGGTGCCACTGAGCTCTCACCAACATTAATAACATTCTTCCTATTAACTCTGCTGGGGTTTTTATGGTACAACAGGGAAGTAATACATGATCTACAGAAATGTTGCTATCAAAGTCACCTACAAAAAGAAGTTCAGATATTACTGTTTTAGACATTACTAGAAAACCAAGCTGGACATGTAATAAGCCACGGGGAGTGAGGGGTGGAGAGACTGGTTTTCCCCAAATCTTAAAACAAAAACAGTGATTTAAATAAAAAGTGAAATCTGGAAATGTCGATCAACTGATAAACAAAATGTGATATACATATATATATATATATATATATATACACACAATGGAATATTATTTAGCCATAAAAATAAGTGAAGTACTGTTAGATGCCACAATATGGATGAATCTTTGAAGATATAGTAAGTGAAAAAGCTGGACACAAGAAACCACATACTGTATGATTCCATTTACAGGAAATGTCCAGAATGGGCTAGTCCAAGGGAACTGGGATTGATTGTCAATAAGTAAGAGTTTCTTTTGGGGATGATAGAAATATTCTGGAATTAGTGGTGATAGCTTTACAACTATCAATATGTAGTGAATAACTACAAGTCACTAAATTGTACACTTCTAACTGGTAAATTTTATGTGAGTTATATCTCAAAAATATATGCATCTTCAGTGAAAACAAAAATAAGAAATTTGGGCAGGGGAAGGAGATGGAGTGAGGAATAAAACACACACAACTATAATTTTCCAGTGCTCTCTACTGCTTTAAGGTTAGTATGTTAATTCTGGAATATAGGTAAATACACATCATATTCACTTGATTCATAAAATGGTCATACTTGATATACTGAATGAAAAAATACAATTTACATCACAAATGACTGCACACTAATACAATTCAATTTTAAATGGTTTTGCCTTGTGTCGCAAATAAAGCTGTAAGTTGTTCGGCTTTAATGATTCTAGTAACTGTTATTTTTATCAGTTTATAAACAGCAAACACAAAATTGAGAAGGAACCACAACAATTGCTGTAGAACAAAAATAGTTATTTTTCTCAACCGAGCATGCTTCACCGCAAGCACAGGTGGAAGGTGTTTGTTTTCAGGAACTATGTTGAGAAGGAAGAATGGCCTTGTCACGACCACGCAGCTCTGGCTGTGTCAGGCTGCTCGGCGAAGCTCGCTCCGAGCCTCTGGAGGCTTCATTCTTGTCTTCTTCAAGCAAAACAGTTAAAAAAAAAAAAAAAAAAAAAAACCAACGAAATGGATTGCTCTAGTATTTTACATAATACCTTTATTTTTTTGATTTTGGAGTATTTTCAAAAGCAAACCTATTTCTTCACACTTGGAAGAAGACGGAAGACTGAAGCAGGTGAGGAACAGGAGGAGGCAAAAGGCTACACGGCGCCTCAGAACACAGGGGGTTTTGGCAGACTGGCAGCCTGCACTCTTGAACCAAACGCTTAAACCAGGCCTGCACATAAACACCACACACCACGACCAGAAACTAGGTCCCCAGCACACCACACCGGGCAAAGACAGTGGCCGTGCCAAGGTAATGATTTTTCTGCTAACAACCATCAAAGTCTTCCTATTTCTAGGAGTTCTGCTTTTGAGCCCAGAAGATTCCCCCTTCAAATAAGAATGTTCAAGAAGGGTCTAATGAACGAACAAACACGTACCATTTTCTTATGTTTACCATATCTGTCAACAGATGACTGGATAAACATGTGGTTTAGCCTTACAATGGAATATTATTTGGCCATATCCTTCGGAATGAAGGACGTGTACATGCTATGACATGGATGAACCTTGAAAACACCATGCTAAATGAAAAAAAAAAAAAACAGTGACAAAAGACCAACCATGTTATTTGATTGCGTTTATGTGAAGTGTCCAGGACAGGCAATACAATAGAGACAAAGGAGATTAGTTGGGTGGAGGATGGGGTAACTGGGTGATAGGCATTAAGGAGGGCACATGATGTGAGGAGCACTGAGTGTTATGTGCAACTGATGGTCACTGAACTCTACCTTTGAAACTAATAATACATTTTATGTTAATTTATTTTTTTTAAAGATTTTTATTTATTTATTGAGAGAAAGAATGACAGAGAGAGAGCATGAGGGAAGAGGGTCAGAGGCGGGACTCGATCCCGGGACTCCAGGATCATGACCTGAGCCGAAGGCAGTCGCCTAACCAACTGAGCCACCCAGGCGCCCCATTATATGTTAATTAAAAAAAAAAAGGCAGATTAGTTGTTGCCAGGGCTGGGTAAGGGGAGGTGGGGAGTGACTGCTAACAGATAAGGGTTTTTTTTGCCCCGGGGCCGGGGCGGGGCGGGGGCTGGGGGAAGGAGAGTGAGGAAAATGTTCTAAATTAGGTAGTGGTGATGGTTGTACCGGTGAATAGGCTAAAGACCGTGTGATTGCACACTTTAAAAAGGGTGAATTTTATGGTATGTGAATTGTATCTTAATAAACCTGTCATAGAAAGAAAAAAGGAAAAGCAAGAAGGACTGCTGAAAGGAAGGAGTCCTGGCCCCACCACAGACCCAGTGAATCAGACGGCCAGAGGGCCCCAGGAATATGCATTTCTAAGCTCCCCAGGGAATTCACGCTACAGTCTAAGAGCGCATAGACCATATTTATTTTCCTGCCACTTGTGTCCTGAGTCGGCAACAGAAACACTCTCCTGCATCCTCTGCTTTGGAAGGCAGTCTTTTACCCCAGTGTGTCTGCTCCTATTTCGGAGCACCTCTAAAATCTGACGGAGGAGTTATCAACACAGAGTGAGTTGCTCCTGTCCCTCGAGCCTAGGGGTAAATGCTTCAAGTACTGTGTCCCTATACAGACTTCGATACCAAGGCTCGTTTTCATTCTAAAGGAGGCCTAGGACAAAAAGTATAATCTGAGTAATTTTAAGACTTTCTGTGGGTATGAAAACTCAGTTACTGGACAATAATATTTTCTTTCAACAAGTTGGTCAGTATTTTCCTGACCTACACCTGTCAGTTTGTCTGACAAATGAAGCTACTGGGAATCTGTGGCTAGAGCAGCCTGACATTGCAGGCTGGACCACACTTTGTGATGCTCCTAAGGCCAGAGGCTGCTGAAGATTTTTATTCTTCTCACTTTTATAAACCCGGTTTTCACACCTGCAGAACATTCTTATGTACAGAGATGTATTTGGCCACCTTCGTAGAATGGAAACACATTTTCGCTCGACAATATTTGCAAACCATGCTTTTTCCGTCACTCATTTGCAATGCAGAAATACTTCCATATGTTGCCTTTAGGTTGTCCATTTTGTAGAGCGTAAAAAGAGAAAAAGTACAATTAGGTGGCCATACGAGCACTAAGCTACAGTGTGTATATGGTTCTAGCACTGTCAGCCCTCCTGAGTGAATGCTTGTAACTACTGCTGTCACCTCTCTGGAAAAAGTTACTATGCATTTGCCACAAATCATCAAAGTATGAGTTATGAAATTATGAAATATGCTCACACTGCCAAAATATGGCTTAAGAATCTGAATTCTGGTAAATATATTTTCTTTTAAGTAAAAACGTACAGGGGCTCCAGGCTGGCTCAGTTGGTGGAGCATGTGACTCCTGATCTGGGGTTTGTGAGTTCAAGCCCCACGCTGGGTGTAGAGCCTAATTAAAAACAAACAAACAAACAAACAAAACCTGCACTGCAGTAGTATTATCCTCATTTAAAAAAATTAAAAGTATACTTTCTTTTTTTTTGTTTATTATAGGTCACCAAACTGGGAGGACTCAGGTTCTAACTTCTTTCAACCTCAAATATTTATTTTATTTATTTATTTTTTAAAGATTTTATTTATTTATTTGACACAGAGAGTGCGAACAGGAGAGAACTGCAGGCAGGGGAGAAGCAGGCTCCCTGCTTCTGAGCAAGGAGCCCGATGCGGGACTTGATCCCAGGACCTGGGCATCATGACCGGAGCCGAAGGCAGCTGCTCAACCAACTGAGCCACCCAGACACCCCAACCCCAAATATTTAAACTTGCTCTTCTTGGGCGCCTGGGTGGCTCAGTCGTTAAGCGTCTGCCTTCGGCTCAGGTCATGATCCCAGGGTCCTGGGATCGAGTCCCACATCGGGCTCCCTGCTCTGCTGGAAGCCTGCTTCTCCCTCTCCCACTCCCCCTGCTTGTGTTCCTGCTCTCACTGTCTCTCTCTCTGTCAAATAAATAAATAAAATCTTTAAAAAAAAAATAAAAATAAAAAATAAACTTGCTCTTCTTTATCTTTGTTCTGGGCTAGCCAGAAACCACTTATTTCTAACTTCTATGGAAGTCTGGAGTCTGCTTCTCCCTCTCCCTCTGTGACCTCTCTCGCTCTCCCTCTCTCTCAAATAAATAAATAAATAAATAAATAAATAAATCTTTAAGGGAAAAAAAGAATCCGAAATATGGAAAAACATATGCATAAATGTTTATAGGTATTACTTATAATATTGCAAACTTAAAAATAACTTAAATGTCAAACAATATAATGGTAACATAAACTATGATATAGTTATTTGATGGAATATTATAGAGCACATTAAATTATGTTTAAAGAGGGGCTCCTGGCTGGCTCACTCTTGATCTCGGGGTGGTGAGTCTGAGCCCCACAATGGGTGTAGAGAGTACTTTAAAAAAAAACTGTGTTGGGGTGCCCTGGTGGCTCAGTGGGTTAGGCCTCTGACTCTTGGTTTCTGCTCAGGTCATGATCTCAGGATCCTGGGATGGAGCCTCATGTGCCTCCCAGCTCCGTGGGGAGTCTGCTTCTCTGCCCCTCCCCCCTGCTCTCGTGCTCAAATAAATAAAAATAAATCTTAAAAAAAACCCTGTGCTTAAGGAGAATATAATTCTGTAAGGACAGAAAGGAGATTAGTGCTTGCCTAGGCCGAGAGTGGGTAGGGCATGAAAAATGGGAGTGATTGCTAATGGGTATGGGGTTTCTTTCTGAGGTGATGAAAATGTCCTAAAATTGGTTGTGGTGACGGTTGCACAACTCTGTAAACATGCTAAAAACCATTAAACTGTACCCATTAAATGAGGGCGAACTGTAATGTATGTGAAGTATATCTCAATAAAACTCTTATGTAAAAAAATAAATTAGGGGCACCTCGGTGGCTTAGTCATTGGGTGTATGCCTTCGGCTCAGGTCATGATCCCATGGTCCTGGGATGGGGCCCTGCATCGGGCTCCCTTTTCGGCGGGAAGCCTGCTTATCCCTCTCCCACTCCCCCTTGCTTGTGCTCCCTCTCTCGCTGTCTCTCTGTCAAAAAATAGATAAAATCTTTAAAAAAATTGAAAAAGTAATTAAAAAGTCAAGCTGGAAAAAAAAGACTATCATTAAAAGGAAAAATGCTGGAATCAAGATCCAAAAACTTGTGTCAAATATGAATAAAACAATGTTAAAAAAAAAAAAAGGAGGAGGAATCTATTCCTACTCAAAATTGTGTAAGAAAATGACTGGAGGTAAATACAACAAATGATGAACAGCAGTTGTCAGTGGGTAAGACACTTGGGAGGATTTTTTCCATTCTCTCTACTTATCTATATTTCAACAACAAAAAACCCCACATTTCCCAATTTTCTATATCTATATTTCAATGACAAAAAACCCACATTTCCCAATTTTCTATAGTAAGCATGCACTATTATTAACATTACAAATAGTGGGGAAAGGGGAGCCTGGGTGGCTCAGTTGGTTAAGCGACTGCCTTCAGCTCAGGTCATGATCCCAGAGTCCTGGGATCCAGTCCCACATCCAGCTCCCGGTTCAGCAGGGAGCCTGCTTCTCCTTCTGACCCTCTCCCCTCTCATGCTGTTTCTCACTCTTTCTCTCTCTCTCAAATAAATAAACAAAATCTTAAACAACAACAACAAAGAAAACAAATAGTGGGGGAAAACGTAAACCCTGCTGTTTCTGTGGGTGTCTCGGTCTGCCCTGTGGCGCCCCCAGCAGGCCCTTGGTTGCCTTGCAGCCACAACCATGCCTGCAGGGCGCTGGCTCACCTGAACCCCTCAGGCCACCACTTGCTTTGCTAAGGCACAGCAATCTCCAAAATGGAAGCGTAAGCAACACTGTATTCTCATCATCTCCTTTCCCTTAGTTGACCACCAGGACCTGTATTCTGGCCTCCCACTTCCCAGTACAGATGTTTCATATGGAAACCTATATGCACAAGACCATACTGTATTATACACTTGAAAGTTGCTAAGGGAGTAGATCTTAGATGTTCTCACTACATACACACACGTTAACTGTGTGAGGTGATAGATGTGTTAACTAACCTGCACAATGTATACATATATCATGTAATCATATCATCAGTGTTGTATACTTTAAACTTATACAATGTTATATGTCAATTATATCTCAATAAAGCTGGGGGGAAAGATGCACATGAGTGCCTCCAATGCAAAACATAATATGATAAGCAAAACAGTGAAAGCAAGATCCCTTTGTGGATCTGGGCTTGAAGGATGGGCTGAATTTCCTTTGGGGTGTAAGGGTGAAGGCATAGATGTTTGCATAATCTCAGGACAACTAAACGCTTGAAGCACAAACCACAGAATGAAAAGCAGCACCAATTCCATAAGGAGATTACACTGAACTGAGTGGCTGGATTCCTTTCAGGGGTCAATCAAGTGAACCAAGGCAGAATCTGTGAACACAATTTGTGTAGATTTTCTGAAAGCTTTTACCAAGATACTACTGTAAGCATAACGACCTTACATATTTTTTTTATTTGGAAATGATTTCAGGTTTGCAGTACAATTGCCAGAATTTTACAGAAAATCCTTCTAAGCCCTTTACACAAATTTACCAAGTTTTAACATTCTCTCAGTGGAAGACTGCTTTAAAATGCTGTTTTGGAGGCTTAGGGAAAATAAGTTCCATGCAGGCACTAGAAGTCTTAAGTGCTCATGAATCCAAAAGAAAACATAATCTTACAAAATCAGTTTACTGAAGTAAGCAAGCACAGCCAGGTCCAAAACACAAGTCGACCCCCAACCCCCCAACCCTCCACTAGGACCTCCCAGGAGGACACTGAAAACTTGAAAACCAGAATACCAGACATGGAAGACAAGCTAGGAAAACAGTGAAAAATACAAAAGAGTGGGGGGGGGCAGGGGTTGGGGGGCCACCACTATACATTAAAACATATTTATAAAGCCTCTATAATTAAAACAGTGTGCTACTGCCAGAAGAATAGATAAATAGACTGGTGGAACAAAATAGAAAGCCTAGACCCAACTACACATAGAACTTTATATATGATAGGGGCGCCTGGGTGGCTCAGTCGGTTAGGCGTCTGCCTTCGGCTCAGGTCCTGATCTCAGGGTCCTGGAATGGAGCCCTGCATCAGGCTCCCTACTCAGCAGTGAGTCTGTTTCTCCCTTTCCCTCTGCCCCTCCACCTGCTTGTGCTCTCTCTCTCTCTAACTCTCTCTCTCAAATAAAAAACAGGAAAGAACTTTATATATGATAAAGGTAGCATCTTAAATCACTAGGGCAAAAGTAGACTTTTTAATAAATGATGCTGTAATAACCAAATAGGCCAAAGATGTTCAAGTAAGATCATACTGCAACTCTGATGTGCCTGGGGCACTTGGCTGACTCAGTCTGTAGAGCGTATGATTCTTGGTCTCAGGGTAGTGAGTTCAAGCCCCACATTGGGCATGGATCCTATTAAAAACAAACAAACAAACATGTACCTGCAGTTCTGCTGAATTGAGGATAATCTGCATCTTTTTCAGAGCCAGAAAACCAGCTGCAGGCAAGAAATAGTTTCACAAGGGGACTGCAGCCTTGAGGGGTTAACAGGAGACCCTGAAGGATCTGACCAGTGCCTGCCATAACTCCCAAAGGGCTCCGACCGCCCTCAGAACCTGCTGTGATTTCAATGAAGCTTTTAAAAGTCTGATTCTTGGGGCGCCTGGGTGGCTCAGTTGGTTAAGCATCTGCCCTCGGCTCAGGTCATGATCTCAGGCCTGGAATCGAGTCACACACCATGCTCCCTGCTCACTGGGGAG
Source organism: Callorhinus ursinus (assembly GCF_003265705.2). Classification (NCBI taxonomy): domain Eukaryota; kingdom Metazoa; phylum Chordata; class Mammalia; order Carnivora; family Otariidae; genus Callorhinus; species Callorhinus ursinus. Next base: position 77,833,777 of record NW_027397074.1, read on the forward strand.
CCTGCTTCTCCCTCTGCCTGCCACTCCCCCTGCTTCTGTGCACTTGCGCGCTCTCTCTCTGACAAATAAATAAAATCTTTATTTTTTTTAAAGACTTTATTTATTTATTTATTTGACAGAGAGAGAGAGAGCGAGAGCAGGAACACAAGCAGGGGGAGTGGGAGAGGGAGAAGCAGGCTTCCCACTGAGCAGGGAGCCCCATGCGGGGTTCGATCCCAGCATCCTGGGATCATGACCTGAGCCAAAGGCAGATGCTTAACGACTGAGCCACCCAGGCACCCCTAAATTAAATATTTAAAAAATAAAAAAATAAAAGTCTAATTCTTTTTCTAGGGCAGCCCTAGAGCTTATAATACATTTGTGCACCTGGTATCCATACTATACACACATTATAACATATATAACCCCCCTCCCTCCCACCAATTTCCAGGTGTGTTACTGTTATCCTCATTTTTTTTTTAAAGATTTTATTTATTTGACACAGAGAGAGGGGCATAGCAAGAGAGGGAACACAAGCAGGGGGAGTGGGAAAGGGAGAAGCAGGCTTCCCGCGGAGCAGGGAGCCCAATGTGGGGCTCGATCCCAGGATCCTAGGATCATGACCTGAGCCGAAGGCAGACGCTTAACGACTGAGCCACCCAGGGGTCCCTCATTTTTCTTTTTTTTAAAGATTTTATTTATTTATTTGACAGAGAGAGAGAGATAGCAAGAGCAGGAACACAAGCAGGGGGAGTGGGAGAGGGAGGAGCAGGCTTCCTGCCGAGCAGGGAGCCCGATGCGGGGCTCAATCCCAGGACCCCGGGATCATGACCGGAGCCGAAGGCAGACGCCCAACGACTGAGCCACCCAGGCGCCCCCTGTTATCCTCATTTTGAAGGTGAGAAGATCAAGGTTCAGAAACTTGCCCAGAATCACAACTGTTTAAGAGACAGAACAGGGGGCCCCTGGGTGGCACAGTCCGTTAAGCGTCTGACTCTTGGTTTCAGCTCAGGTCATGATCTTAAGGTCCTGGGATCGGGTCCTGGGATCGAGCCCTGTGTTGAGCCCCACGTCAGGCTCCTTGCTCAGCGTGCAGTCTGCTGGAGATTCTCTTCTCCCTCTGCCCCTCCCACCATGCTTGCTCTTTCTCTCTCTCTCTCTAAAATAAATAAATCTTTAAAAAAATAAAAGAGAGAGACAGAACAGGGAATTTGTAACTCTCTACTCCAAATTCTACATTTTGGCCCTCAAACCTCCTTATCTGCTCTCTCAGCACCTTCAACTAGAACCAGCCTGGATTGACACCTCTCACAACCTGATGCAAGAATCTGCTAACTGGTGATGCTGAGACCCCGGGGGAGAGTCTGACCCACGGGGGTCAGGCTCCTTAGGGGAGCCTGACTTTCTTCTAAGGGCAGCAAGCAGGAAATAGCTTTCATTCATAACCTTTGGGAAGGTCAGGGTAAAGAAATTAGCACTGTTACATCCTGTGATCTGTCAGGCATTGATTTAAGCACTTTACAAACATAATTCTAGAAGTAATGCATCCCCCAAGACAAATGAAAACATATGTCCACATATGTTCTTCTACACTAACATTCATACCAGCATTATTCATAATGGCCATAAAGTGGAAATAATCCAAATGCCATCAACTGATGAACATATAACTAAACGTGGTATACCCATACCATGGAATATTCTTCAGTCATAAAAGCAACGAAGTACTGATACATGTCACAACGTGAACCTTGGAAACATTACACTAAATGAACAGAAGCCAGTCACAAAAGCCCATACATCGTTTGAGTCCATTTATCTGAAATGTCTGGAACAGGGAAAGCTATAGAGACATAAAGTAGATAAGTGGTTGCTTAGGGCTGAGGGAAAAGGAGAGGGGGTCAGGGGGCGACGGCTAAGGGGTACGAATGGGTTTCTTCTTCCCTGTGATGAAAATGTTCTAAACCACTGTGGTGGTGGTTGCACAACTCTGTGAATATACTAAAAGCCATCAAACTGTATGCTTTAAATAGATGAATTTTTATGGTAAGTGAATTATGCCTCAATAAAGCTATTACCAAAAAAAAAAAAAAGAAAGAAAGAAAGGAAGGGGGGTGGGCAGAGGAAGGAAAGAAGGATCAATCCAAGCATCCAGCACCATGTACCAAGTACATGATAGGAAGTCATAACAGCATCACTGAGATTTTAAAAGAGAAATGTCTGGTCCCAAAGCCCTTGCCCCAGAATGCCATTACTTCCTTCACAAGCAGTATCTCTGACGAAGTACTTAGCGAACGAATCCAAGAAACTAGGATACTTATGAATACAGTGGTAAAACAAATGAACACAAAACGGTCACAGAACCATAGCACAGGTATTAGATATGGCAGGCGCCACGTGGAGCTTGCCTACCTCACAAGCACGTCCCCTTTTCTGCAAACTGTCCCTCATCCGAAGGGTTCCAGGGTCTCCGGCAGCCATGTTTGAATGATGACCCCACCCCCACCCACAGCTGATTGGCTCTAGAGGAGGCCGGACTCAAGTCGGGCCAATCAGATTCCACTCCTAGGGAGTTGCACGGATCTGCGTGGCTGGAACATGGAATCCGGAACCTGTGAGGGAGCCATTTCCCAGCCCGTGGAGTAAGGAGCTGAGAGACCTGGGCTGTTGGGGAGACTGATGCCAGTGTGCAGCTGGCTGGGCACCCCCTGGATCCACTCCCCTCTTGAGGCTAGGCTGCAGTCCTGCCCGTGGGTTCCACGAGACATCTTCACACCTTTGTTTAAGCAACCAAAAGAATCCCCCCCACCAACGGCTAGTGCCGTGTTAAATCTGTGTTCATCTGCTATGTTCAACGACTTTCCCAAAGCGAGAAAGTAAAGCTACTGTATGTGTGAGATTTGCGGGGGGAAGATTTTATTTATTTAAGATTTCATTTATGTATTTGACAAAGACACAGTGAGAGAGGGAACACAAGCAGGGGGAGTGGAAGAGGAAGAAGCAGACTCCCCGCCGAGCAGGGAGCCCGATGAGGGGCTCGATCCCAGGACCCTGGGACCCTGACCCGAGCAGAAGGCAGACCCTTAACGATTGAGCCGCCCAGGAGCCGCAGATTTTATTTATTGTTTAGAGAGAGAGAGTGAAGTAGATTCCTAGCTGAGTAGAGAGCCTCTCTGGGGCTCCACCCCAGGACCCTGGGATCACGACCTGAGCCCTAGGCAGACACTTAACCGACTGAGCCACCCAGGCGCCCCTGTATGTGTGAGTTTTAAACATGAATCTGCATCCATATTGGTGAAGCTGAGCAAGCTTTAGCTACTAAGGAAACTAAACCCCCTCCTTGGGTTTGCCTCCAGCCTGGCACAGGAGGTTGGGTGCGAAGTGATCATTCCCGTGACACGATTCAGGGGCAGAAGAGCAGCTCTCAAGAAGTCCTTTTTCCTCCCTGAGGCTCTTTATATGACACTGGAGGTGCTGGAAACTTCTTAGTAAAGCTATCATGAGACCTAACCTTTCCAAGGACTTTAAGAGTGTATTATAAGCATTACTACAGGAGAGCTGCTGAACCCTTGGATGAACCCTTAAATAAGACACAGTATCAGAAGGTGAACATTCTCCTTCCTTCCCAATAAAAACCTCACTGAAAAAACTCTAGCTTTATATTGGAATGGACTAATGAGAGGTTACTGTGGGTAGATGAACAAATAAAAGGCATGCATGCCTTCTTCAGTTCTTATTTTAGATCTACAATATATATACAGGAAAGATACCACATCTCTCCCATACACACACACACTGGCAGGGACACGTTTGAATGAAAAATATTTCTAAGAGTTTTGCATAGTCTGGACACCAGAAGAGCTGACAGGAGGGAAGGGATGGACGAATCCTTTTCCCATCCCTCTATTTATGGGAGTCATTTCCCTTCAGGAAATGCTGAGCCCCTTCTCCCAGGACCCTGTTGGGAATGACGCCTGCACTGGCTGACCCAGCCTTCCACATCCTCCTCCTGGCCTCAGCAATTCTCCCCTCGTGACCCAGTTAGTACTGGGAACCCAGCCTGTAAATGACAGTGCTTTTAGAGGCCCCAATCTAGTGAGGAAATTCAAAGAGAAAAGGGAGGGTGGGAGAGACACATCATGAAGCCAGAAAGCCCCTGGCGTGGAGAAGCTCCTAACTCTGAACACGGTATCAAAGGGGATGAAAGGGGATGGATCAGGAGGAAGTTGGGACTAGAAACGATGACACTGTGGCCCAAGAGTTTTGTGGCTCCCCTAGCTTTGGTCACCTGGCTGGGTGGTGGCAGAGGCAGGAGCAGGACCCAGGGCTCCTGTCACCCCATCTAGGGCTCAATCACCAGCTCCATACTCTTTTCCCTTCCGCAGATGACCCACGTTTCAATGGAAAGCTGTCCCAGGGGAACCTGGGTCTATTGTGTCCTTGATGAAGGTGGTTCGCTTCTCTTCTTGGTCTTCTCTTTTTGATCATCTGGGGTTTGGGTTGGTTTTTGTTTTTGTTTTTGTTTTAGAGGTGAGAAATGTCCTTTGTTATTAGGACGTTGAGGGATTTTTAAAAAGCAACAAAAGACAAAAACATTTGCCCCACAGATGCCAGGTAATATTAGTCGCTGGCTCCCAGGGAATGCTTTTTCTTCTTTTACAAAAAAATTAATGAATATATATAGTGTTCAGAGCTTCCTTGCCCTATACCAGGGTGGAAAAGAGACTGAGTGTTAGCAGGTCTAAGAAAATGAAGTGGAGAATGAGGGTAAGACAGAAAAGTAGAGACTGAGAATCAGAAAGACAAAGACTGAAAACCAAAGAAACAGGGAAAGAATGGCAGCAAAACACGGAGAGGAGACCCAACAAAAAACTGCCAAGACACAGACCAACAGGGGGGCTGTGGGAGGTCACATCCAGATGCCTCTCCATCGGATGCAGCATCCTGGCGATCAACTTTTTTGCAGATGAAATGTATATAAAGGAAATACCTTGCCCAAGTGTATATCATGGGCAAAAGAATAGCTAGAATGCCCTATTGGCAAATACTTGGAATTAGAATTTTCCCAGCCCCACATTTCTAATTCATATTCTTTTTTTTTTAAAGATTTTATTTATTTATTTGAGAGAGAGAGAATGAGAGATAGAGAGCACGAGAGGGAAGAGGGTCAGAAGGAGAAGCAGACTCCCCGCCGAGCAGGGAGCCCGATGTGGGACTCGATCCCGGGACTCCAGGATCATGACCTGAGCTGAAGGTAGTCGCTTAACCAACTGAGCCACCCAGGCGCCCTCTAATTCATATTCTTTCCCTTAGTTGTCATCCTCCCCTTTCCTTGCTATTATATTCCCACCTACCCCTCAAAATCTAGCTTAAATCCTAACTTTTCCATAAAACCTACTCTGACCCCCCCAAACTAAAGTTCTTCCCCACTCTTCTGAATTTCTAGAGCAATTATTAACTTATCTATACTTGATAACCTAACTAAATGTGCGTAACCTTGTCTTATCTCTTCTATGGCTGGCTTCAACTGTTACTGAAATACGTTTTACTCAGGGTATATGGGTGGCTTAGTGAGTGGAGAGTCTGACTTTTTTTTTTTTTTAAGATTTTATTTATTTTTGACAGAGAGAGACAGTGTACAAGCAGGGGAAGCAGCAGGCAGGAGGGAGAAGCAGGCTCCCCGCTCAGCAGGGAGCCCGATGCGGGGCTCAATCCCAGGACCCTGGGTTCATGACCTGAGCCGAAGGCAGACGCTTGACGACTGAGCCACTCAGGCGCCCCTGAGCCTCTGACTCTTTGATTTGGGCTCAGGACGTGATCTCAGGGTCGGTGAGATCCAGCCCCACCCACCTCGGGCTTACACTCTCCCTCTCTCTCTTTCAAAATAAATAAATAAAATCCTTAAAAAAAATGTTTTACTCAAGGTTCCACATATCTATGTTTGCCACTTCAAACTGCAAAAATGAATGAATGGCTAACATTTATTGAGTATTTACTATTCTCTAGGCAAGATTCTACATGGACTCTTGCACTGAATCCTCACACCAACCCTAAGACTGCCTCCCCTTTACAGAGATGTGGAAACTGAGGTCTGGAGTGAATAACTTTTCCTAAGGCCACATGGATGCTGAATGAGTCCAGTTTGTCAGATTCAAGAGTCCAGTGCCTAGCACCCAAATAAATGCCTTGGGGGTAGGGTCCAGGCCTTCCCCTCCTGGGTACAGAGTAGCTACTCAGTACATTTTTATGATTGGATTTTATTCCAAGTACCCAGCACCCATCCCCTCTCATACCTCCCCTCCATCCCTTCCCTGCCCACCACAAACACCCTGGCCCCACCCCCCATCCCATCGGATCTGTCCTGGGCCCCCGAGCACCTGGAGAGCCCCAGGGCCTGTGCCTCCCAGGGGTGGATGCTCACACTGCACCACAAAGTAGCCACTTGAAGGGATGCCCCTGAAGGCCACGTTCTGTTTGCTTCCTGACACCCATCTCCGGCCCCAGCTGCGCTGCCCCAAACGCCTCACTTTCCCGCCTCCTCTCTCCTTCTCTAATTCCTGCCCTCCTCTTCCTTTCCTCCCCCTCAAACCCCTTCCCACCCTCTTTTGCTGGCTTCTGTTCTCTCTCTTTCCATGAGCAGAGACTTTCCAGCTTGGCTCCCGGCCAGCACATTTGGACAAAAGGCAGCAATCTTAGAGGAAGACGTCATCTCCCATCCCCTTTCCCGGGGCCAGCACCGTGGCTGCCGAGACCAGAGAGGGAGAAGGGGGCCCAGGCTGCTCTGCCGTAGCTCCCCGTTCCGGGAAAGGCCTTGCGCGACGGGGTTAAAAGCAAAGAGTTTGCAAACAGACCCAGGTTCAAACTCCAGTTCTGCCACTTGAGCTGGGGGGAACTTGGACAAGTTACTTTTCAAAGACTTAGCTCTCTCCTCTATAAAACGGTGGTCATTGTAGCACCTCCTTTGAAAGAATGCAGGAAGGATTAAATGAGAATGCACCTGTAAAGCATTCGGCAGAGCACATGTCCTATAAAAACTGCTCCACACCCGTCGTCTGTAATAAAGCGAGCTTAACTCTGCCAAATAATAAAATAGGAGTAATAATACGGGAGCTTGTATTAATAATACTACCACCGCCTCAACTCCTCTGCAGGGCTGCTGATCCGGCCTCAGCTGTTTGCAAGTGTGGCAAAGCTGTAAACCACTCTCCAACATGAAATTGCTATTCCCGTGTACGAATTGGCTTTGAAATTGGAAGGGGAGCTGACCCCCTTTCCTTTTCAGTAGGAACCGGGACGTGCTAATGCTCAGCTTCAGTGCTGGATGTGGAGGGAGGAGGAGCCCACCCTGATCAGCGCAGCGGGGCTCATCCTGACTCCCCGCCCTCCTCCTCCCCTCCCCCTCCGTTTTCAGGCTCCCTGAACTCTGAGGCCCTTTTTCTGTTTGTTTACTATCTGTGCCTGGTGTGTGGTACTTGGAAGTTGTGCAATGCTTGGGAACGCGTTCACTTTTATTTAGCTAGGTTTTGAGATATGGGAAATGGTCTTTCCCCTACGATTTTATTTAGCTCATCTGGGCCAGCATGGATGGATTTGAATTTAATCAATAAGATTAATCAAAAGAGCTGAGTACAGTAGTCCACATGAGGTGCTGTTGGGACATACACACATATATGGGATGGTCCCTGCCTCTTAGAGCTATGGATAACAGCTATGAATCCAATCAACAGAGTGGCAATTAAAGATTGCAATTGTTCAAGACAAAAAGACAGGAGCAGTCCAGGGAATGCCTGACACACATTCCACAGAAGTCACAACAGGAGACTGGCTCAAGGACCAAATTTGAACTATAGTGGTGAAGGTTATAGAACAAATATAAACTGAGGGGATGCAGAGGTGGGCAATGAAGATCAGAGGAGTCACAGACAGCCTCAAAGAAGAGATCGGATCTGATGGCCCTTATGACTGGATTGGGTTCCGACAACTGGGGAAGGAGAACACACTCCAGGAGAGGCAAGAGCAAGAAGAAGGTGCGCTCCTGCCCGGACGCACGGGCTGGGGGCTGGAAGCCCCTGGACGTGTGATGGGAGCCAGAAGAAGATGAAGTGGCTTGGTGGCTCACATTTGGGCATGTCCTGAAAGCAAGGAGGAGGAGTTAAGAGGGGCTACCCTGGGAAAACGAAGAGGTTACATAACGAAGATATGTACTCTTTTGGACACGATAGGGTTGAAATGACACCTGCGGGGCGCCTGGGTGGCTCAGATGGTTAACCGTCTGCCTTCGGCTCAGGCCATGATCCCAGGGTCCTGGGATCGAGTCCCGCATCGGGCTCCCTGCTCCTTGGGAGCCTGCTTCTCCCTCTGCCTCTCTCTCTCTCTCTCTCTCTCTCCCCGGCTCTCATGAATAAATAAATAAATTAAAAAAAAATGACACCTGCAAGAGGAACCTTTGGAGTAGGCAGTCAGAGGTAAAGATCTACGGGTCTGGGGAAGGAAGCCCCCTGGAGAGATCAATCTGGGAGGGAGCCCAGGAACCCCTGCGCACAAGCATGAGCTCCCCAAGGGACAAGTGCAGACAATGTGACTGAGGACACCAGCTCTGGTTGCTCTTCCATGGCCCTCGTTACTCGGCTTGCCTCAGTTTCTTTTTGTTTCTTTATGTGGGCCTTCCAACTAGACCCTGCAGTCTGATGGTAGAACACTGGCCTTGGGCTTCTTTTTATTCCTCTACAGTGCCTAACCCACACTTGGTCTACTACGAGTGAGGCGCACATGCTTGCCAAATAAGAAAAAGAAAATCAATCAGTGGAGATCTCTTTTTCTAAAGATGATGAGGATAAGCCAAACAGTGTGGCATCTCAGGTGAGGAGGTAATATTCAGAGTACTTACCAAAGGGGTGGCTGGGCCACCAGCCACTCAGAATGACCTCACTGTTAACCCTGTGATGGCTGGATCTGGGGAGGTTGGGGTTCCGGGGAATGTGGGACACTGGGAGCTCAGTAGTTCAGAAGCAGTCAGCATTTTGACAAGCGGACCGATATATGAGTGCACAGTGGTTCTACATTGACCTTCACCTGGGTGGGGGAGGGGCGGGTCACGTACATTAGGGAGCTAGAGAACAGTGAACTGGCCCCGGGGGGCATCATTAGTAAGCGAGGATAAGGTGTCAGCAGCTGGTTAGGGAAGGAAGCCAGATTTCAGGGCCTTGGGGAGGAGCTGGTGGACCAGCCTCAGGGGCTCTTACAGCTGCTCCATCTCCCCACCCTGCTTCTCTTTTCCTCCAGGCAGCAGGCAGCCTGAACCTGGAGCTGTGTGGGTATCAGAAGCTGCCTCTTTGACCCTTTCCCCAGCTCTCTCCTCTCTGCCCCAGGCCAGGGATCTTGGCTGTCCTGCGTTCAGGGGAGAGGAGAACCCTTCTTGGCCCCATCTCGGCAGCGCTGGGACCTCCAAGTCTCATGGTTTTGGGAGGCATCAAGGAGCTCACTCTCCTCTGACATTTTTTTCACCCCATTAGATTCATCGGTTCAGCTGGAGGGTAAACAGAGAGCACTGGTCCTTTTTGATGTCCTGGGAGCTTGTGCATATTTGTTGACTGTCACCAACACAGACGATGACATGGACCAGATGGAAAGGATGACAGTGGCCACAAGATACCGGGGAGTCTTACTTGGGGTTGGATGACCACACACTTCATTCCAAATCCGAACCCCTCTCACCTGCAACTCAGAGTATTAAGTAGAGAACCCCTCTGAGCCCCCAGAGAGCTGGAGACATTTTCTGGCAGAGAAGCCCGGAGCAACCCGCAAGCTGCTTCGAGAAGCTCCTCTGTGTCTTCCCAGTCACCACACCTGACCAAGTCTGTGCTGAGAAACTGGCCCACTCCATCTACAGGGGATGCAAGTTCTGAATCTCAGGCTGTCCCATCGCCCCTGCCCAGTGATCAAATCAGTCCTCTCTCTATGACTTCTCCCTCGGCTAACTTCTCCCCTGACCATGCAACGGGCAGTTTTAATGCTGACTTGCTGCACGATCCCGTACAAATGCCTTTGCCGCTCATCTGGGGTGGTTGAGCCTGTATTTCCCAGAGATGTGAAAAGCACATAAATTATAGAAGTGTCCTGCTTCAATGGTTCTCATTTACTGAAAAAAGGCAGTCAGTTATTATTTTTCTCGGGGTGAGCTGTGGGTTGGCAGGGACAGTGGTATCCATCTCCTCTGACCTTTTTTTTTTTTTAATTTTATTTATCTATTTGAGAGAGACTGAGAGCGAGAGAGATCACAGAAGGAGAGGAAGAGGGAGAAGCAGACTCGCCACTAAGCAGAGAGCCCGATGTGCGGCTCGAGCCCAGGACCCTGAGATCATGACTGAGCAGAAGGCAGACACTTAACTGACTGAGCCACCCAGGCACCCCTCCTCTGACTCTTTTAGTGGGAAGGAGAAGTTCACATGTAGCACCTCTGACTGTTTTAGTGGGAAGGAGAAGTTCACATGTAGCACCTGACCCCTCCTCCTTCCCTGGCTTTGGGCTCTACTTTAGGGGGGCTAAACAAGGCTGGGGGGGGCCGGGCAGAAGGATGGTACAGACTCATGTCTGTTTATGTCAATGCACTGGGACCAGGAGGGAGAAGGGAGGGACACAGCCAACTCTCACCCTTTCCCGGGGCAGTGACAAGATGCAGTTTCCAAGGACAGCCCCAGGGTAAGCCTGTTGTAGACCAATTAACAACTTATCTTAAGGGCTCCCTTTTTACTTTCCAAGTGTCCCAGTCTGTATATATGGTTGCCCTATCCATGACCCACAGTGGATTTGCAGAGAACTTGGTGCTAAGTCAAATGCAACCCTATGACATCTTTCTTTCTGAGAAGTGAGGAAGTATGAGGGAGAAAGGGGAGGCACTGTGGATTACTGCACTGGGTTGACTCTTGTGTGTAACCCACCCCACCCAACCCACGTTTCCGCCTACACAATATGTGGAATGGTGGTTATGTGGGATCAAGGTTACAGGAACACGAAACCAGCTGCCAGAGGCAAAATTAAGTCAGTTTGTTGGACAACAACCTATAAAACATAAAAAAAAAACCTCTTAGAAATTATAATTTTAATATGTTGCCTATTTTAATTTAATAAAACTTAAAATAGTAGATTCCCTTTATGAATGTACCACACCGTGAATTTTAATTTTTGGATTAACTTAAATAGAAACTCATAGTAAATTCAGTGGGGGAACTAGGGTGGGAACACTTGGGTTAAGGGAGAGGGAGAGAATATATTTTACAATTTTTTTTTTTTAAGACTGAGCATGGGAATCTCATTTTTGAAATGTCCATCACTGGGCCCAAAGATATTCAATATGCATTTTGCTTTGAAATCTATTTTAATCTAGCAATTACACTTCTAGGAATTTATCTTACAGATATATTGGAACAAGTGCCAGAGAGTGGCTAAACTCAGGAAAGCCGAGGGCTCATAAATGGGTAATGTGTTAAACAAATGAAGGCGATCCACACAGAAGGAACCCTAGGTGGCTGGGGGTTGGGGGAGGAAGGATGGGACTATGTATGTTTCCTATGGAATTATTCTCACAAACCACTGTTCAATGGTGACAGCATGCATCCATTTCTGCAAGCAAACATATTACATGCAAAGGAAAGAAAAATCTAGGAGGGTTTGGGATATATACCAGTGATTGCCTCCAAGGAGGGACATGGTATGGGGTAAACTTTCATTTTTTTGTTTTATTTTTTTTTTTACGTATTGCTTAAATGTTTTCCAACAAGCAGAACTTTCACAGTTTACACAGAAAGATATATGTATATACACAACGATGTATATAAAAGCAATCTTACAATTTTAAAGTACACTTTTTAAGAAAACAAAACCACCAAAGGAAATGCATTTGATACTGTGTTTGAACTGGTCTGACAAGCCCTGCTGATAAGACACGCAGCCCTGGGTACCATGGAAGGATGGTCACGGTCACAACTTCCTGTCCTGACCCCACTCTCTAGCTCGATCCTGCTCTCATTTCCTTCTGAAGGGGAGCATGGAACCTCTTGTTCCCCATTACTGAGGGAAGCTAACCTCTTCCCTTAGCTTGCCACGAAGGTGACTCATCCCTTCCTTCCCTAAGACCAGGGGGAAAAAGATAACAGTTTTTGGCAGTTCAGCCTGTTAGAAAAGGGGGGTTTGGGGCTCACCTCTCTTCCAGTCGACTGTAGGCCAAGGATGGATGTGTCAAAGGGAAGCCAAAGACAAAGCCCTTCTGGGCTGCAGATGGCAAAAGGCTTAACTTCTAGGCAAGCTGAGAGTCGACAGGATACATTTTTGCTCAGCTCAGACAATGATCTTAACACGAGCGTGAAAGATGGTCTGACTCTGGCTTCCCAACATATTCTGTCTTTGGACATCAAATCTAGAAAACTGAGTAATCACTCGCCTCAGTTCCAGGCACTGACTTGCCTTCTATAACTAAACGGGCAGATGTGCCTGTCAGTCCTTCTGTTTGGTAGCCAGTGTGGGCGGGTTAAAGAGAGCATGGGGTGGGACGCCTGGCTGGCTCAGCTGGTTAAGCTTGGGCCTTCAGCTCAGGTCACTTTCCCAGGGTCCTGGGATCGAGCCCTACATCAGGCTCTCCGCTCAGCGGGAAGCCTGTTTCTCCCTCTGACCCTCCCCCTGCTTGTGCTCTCTCTCTCTGACAAATAAATAAAATCTTAAAAAAAAAATAAATGAAGAGAGCCTGGGGTACCTATGGAGGCCATCTGGCTCTGTGGAGGAAGAAGGGTCCACGCCTGGACACAGGAGACTGGGCATGACATAAACTTGGTCACTCATGAGTACATGTGAGACATTCCACGGGCCCTCAGGAAGCAAAAAAGAAGGGGCTGGGGTTCCAGAGAGAGTAAAGGAAGCTGAGTCAACTTTGCCCACAGCCAAAGAAATGAATGCCTGCAAGGTGTATTTGAGTGTTTTTGGGAAAGTCATTGAGCCTCAAAATTTCCCCCTATCATCCTGTCAGAGATGCAGAATTCAACCCTTATAGATTCTTCCTTTTGATTGAGACCTTATGGATGTTCAATTGCAAACTAATTCTCCCAGCTTTTTTTTTTTTTAGAACTTTTTTTTTAAAGATTTTATTTATTCACGTGAGACACAGAGATACAGAGAGAGAGAGAGAGAGAGCATGAGCAGGGAGAGAGGCAGAGGGAGAGGGAGAAGCAGGCTCCCCGCTGAGCTAGGAGCCTGATGTGAGGCTTGATCCCAGGCCCCTGGGATCATGAACTGAGCCGAAGGCAGACGCCTAACCATCAGAGCCACCCAGGCACCCCCTCCCAGCTTTTTTTCCAATCCAGAAGACATGGGTCAGAAAACAAATATACTTGAATATCAGGAGACAAGTAGAAAGAACCCAGAACTCAGAGGCTCGGCACTCAAGAAAAGTAGACTTAAGTGGGTTCCAGGCAAAAAGAGAGAGGTGCCAAAGCTTTTCAGTTCAGGCTAAGGTTCAGCACTGCATACAATTGCACTAGACAGATCTAACTACAGAAGTCTTGTGATTATGCTTTTAAAATTCCTATTTTAAAAAAAAATACTTCACATACACACGAAGCTTCCCACGAACGTGTCTGCCGCTAGCCTTCTCAAGCTGACTTTAACCCCTGATGTTGAAGGCTGATCAGCCATTATTTCATAATGACTAACGGGCTTCTAATTTTAAATTTTATGGGGTCCTTGCTTTTGGAATCTGAGGTTTCTGTCCCCTGCTGGGAGGAACCCGTTATGTGACTGTTAAAGCAGCCACTCTCACCTCTGGCTGTACCTTAAAATCACCTGTGACCTTTCAAAAATCCTGATGCCCAGAGCCCATTCTCAGAGATTTTTATTTAATCCATCTAGGGTGGGGTGCAGGCATCCGTTGTTTAAAAAAATGCTCGCCCAGGACATTTAAGTGTTCTAATGTGCACCCTGAGTTAAAAATGTTAAGAAACGTGATGGGGGTTGGGGAGTAGAATCTCATACCTACTCAATGCTAATTTAAGACATCTAAAATGAGCAAGAAATGGGTTCAACAGAAGCCATGCATTGACGTGGATTCTGCAGGTTCTGTCCCTTCTGCAGAAAGCAAAGGGAAGGGCCCCGGCCAGGAGATTGGTGCCTGAGACTGCAGAACGTCCTGGCTTGGCTCTCTCGGCTCACTCTCCCTGCTCTTCTGCGACATTCCTTGAGTTGCAGCAAACAAGATTCCCACCCTCCCTGGCCGCACTCGCACTCTGGAGTGAATCTCTGGTCTCCTGAGTCCCACCCTTTCCCTGCTGCCGAGAAGCAGGCTTACCATCAGGTCTGAGGGCAGAAAAGACTTGGACCACAGTGGGGGAAGTGCTTTGCCTATCGGAGCGGAATCCTCAAATGCTGCTCTCACTCCCCATTTTCCTTTGGTCAGGATTTCCAGATGCACGCTGCCTTAGCAGACCCTTCACCAGACCAGAGTCTCAGCCCAGCCGGCTGTGGACCGTTCTGTGACTTGCTTCCTTCCTATCATGGTGGGCACCCGGCGTGCTTTGCTCTCTACATCCATCAGAGCTCGTGTCACCTCTTCCTCCACTTGAGAAAATGGGCTCCTCCGCACAGAATTCCCCTGGCCCCAGCTGCCTGCCCCGCCACGGCCCACAAGCCTGAGCGACACTCAGCAGCCCACAGAAATGCAAGCGAGTTCCCAAGTCATAACAGGAAGATGGTATAGGAAGATAGTCATGCGGAATTTTATCTTCCCATCTTTTGTAACACCAACAATGAAGATTTTTTTTTTCCTATGTCACTCTTTAGTCTTTACACAAAGTTCCTCATGACAAATTCCCTGTTGAGTTAATTCCAGGAAAAATTTTGTTCTGAAAATTAATTTGTAAGCTTTCTGTTGTCCAAAATCCAAAACTGTGCAATTCAGTGTATTTTTGTTTGTCTCGAAGCTGCCAGAAAATTTAGAGCCAAATTCATTGTCCAAGTGTTGTAATCTGCTAAACTCAGGCCACTCAAAATATCCATTCCTTTTGCTTTGCTTTGTTTTCTGCTGAGCTTTTGGGCACTTAGTTTTGGTCTAAGTTACCTTACCTGCACCGGAGCCTGTCACCAAGTCCTACCCCTTTATCTCTTGGATCCTTCCATCCTTCTTCAGCATTGCCAATCATCTCTGCGTCAGTAACTCTGGCCTGGGCGCTTTGTGGCCTTGATCACATCTTCCAGGCCCCCACCCAACCACCAGAGCAGGCTTTCTAGGACACCACGCTGAACCTATCACTCCAGCTTCCCTGAGATCCTCAGTCCCCCTGGGGGCACCCTGTGAATTCTCCCCACACTCACCATTCCCTCCTTCCCTTTTGGCGACTTTGAGCTTTCTGTTTCCTCAGGCTGGAACAAACTTCCCTGCTTTGTTTTCCCAGTGAAGAGGTTCTCAGCGCTCAGTCCCAGCACTCTTCGGCTGTGGGCCTCCCCTGAGCTGGGTGGCCCTGCTCTGGGCTCCTCTAGCATGCAGCGCTCATGGCCAGGCCAGCCTAGGACTGGTTTGAATTTTCTTTTTTTTAAGATTTTATTTTTAAGTAATCTCTGTACTAAATGTGGGGCTTGAACTCACAACCCCGAGATCAAGAATCCCATGCTCTAGCAACTGAGCCAGCCAGGCGCCCCTGGTTTTAATTTTTTGACTACCCAACTAGGATGGTTGTTTCTGGAAGGAAGAGAGATATCTTATTCGAATATTTCTGTGTTTGTTCCTAATGGCTAGCACAGAGCGGTTAAGTGAATGATTACACAACCCAGGGAGGCTTCAAACCGGCCCAATAAAAGGACCTAAGGCCATCTTCCTCCGCCAGACTTTTTACTACCCTTCCTCAAAAACAGTCACTGTTGGCCTTTGATTTCTCACAGAATTCTGCTCCACCAAAGAGCCCACCCCAAAGACTTTCTACTCCACTCCTTTGGTGTGTTCAGTACTCGATGATGTGAGCAAAAAGGATTCTGTTCTTTTAAGTTGTAACCAAGGGTGCAAGAGTTTAATAACAAAATTATGGTAGAGAGCCCATTAAAAGCCTACTACCCTGGGGCCATTATTACCTGAGTCCTTGGGAGCATTAGAGAAGTCCCATCCCTGAAGCACATCTCCACACCGGCTGGAATTCCGCTAGCTCCTTCCCCAGCACCAGCTGGTTAAAGCACAGTCGCTGCACTTCCCTTCCCCAGCCATGCCCCGCTTCCCCACCGGGTCCCCTCTGCCGCCGAAGGACTCCACCGCTGAGGTCTGGCTCTCCTCAGGGGTTTGAATCCAGCTCTCTGTGATCCCTCCCAAACATCACTGTATCTCGTGTTGTTAGAGACTTCCCCTGGGTCCCATCTGCTCCCAACTCTATCCTTAGGGGCAAAGTGAGAGAAATAAGATCATTTAATCAAGTTTACCATCCTGCTTTCCCAAGACTGCAAATTCTGACCACAGTGTGCGTGCGTGCGTGTGTGTGTGTGTGTGTGTGTGTGTGTTGGGGGGGGTCTGGCTGCTCAGCCCCACTCGATTCCTTCTCCAAACACACACACACACACTCTCTCTCACTCTCTCTCTCTCTCTCTCTCTCTCTCTCTCTCTCTCACGCCCCCTGGGATCCAGCCGCGGCTCTGCCCAGTTTCTGCAGGTTTCCGAGGCGCGGGACAACGGCTTCCCCACTCGGCCCTGAAAGTCGTCCCGAGCCCCCCGAGGCCGTCTGGCCAGTACTTTGCTCAAGTCCCACAGGTCGGGCTGAAGCGCCTCGGTCCCCACGTCCGCACACGGGAGACCCGGTCTTCGGTCTGCAAGCAGCCACTTGCCCGCTCCGGACGGGGGCAGCTCCCACCGCCTCCTCCCTTCCCCACCCCCGGCGCGTCCCCCTCCGCGGCGCCCCCCCCCC